>NC_054399.1:6143662-7343662 GCF_017976425.1 Toxotes jaculatrix
CTGTACGCTTGCCTATTTATTCCCCATTTCATTGCGCCTTTGCTTTGACCTTTCTCCAGCCAATGACAGTAAAATCGCATCGCCACTAGAGAGTTACACATCAGCTACTGAGCCCCCCTATATGATTTCCTCATTTATTTTTTCCCCTATCGTTCCCCACGGACACACAGTCTGGAGCTGCAGTGCCTCAGACCGAAATGAATTGTACCTATGCCATCACGTAAATGATCACAGCTTTGACTATGGAAATTCAGGGGCAGAGAGAATGAGGCGGAGGAGGAGGGTGATTAAGAAAAGACATTAATTCATATTCAGTCTCAAGGATCATCCATGTATATGCTGATGCTTCACACACAGCAGGGGGGGGGGGGCACGTGACAATTAATAATTCAAACATATGTAAATATATAATTGGTGTCGCATAAAAAAAAAAAAAAAAAGCAACCTTGTATCTCCATTATTGATTTTAATGTTTTGTGAGTAATTGATGGATTACGTGATACTCACAATTCTTTGATTGTAAGATTTGGATAAATTTCAAACCAAACGTATTGCAGACAAGATTAAAGATTAAGTTTAGTGATATTGCATATTTTTCTTAATGTCGATAAATCCCACAAAAAGACAAAAACCAACCAAACTCATGAAACTAACAAATATTTCCGATCTACCCAAAGCCTGATATGACTCATTTCTCTGTGTCTCAGACTTCCATTGTTGTTCAAAAAATAATAAAAATAAATAAATAAAAACACATCAGTGAGCTACACTGTTGCACTGGGTGACTTGTTTCTTTTTTACCATGAAACACTGGAGCTCCATATTTTCAGTCAGACCCACAAACACTGTCCTGGCAATGTGAAGATTCATTAGCACACCATATCCACTCCTGAAAATCCCTTAGTAAATCCTTTACCAACTGAAGTGTTTTGTTTGTGGCCTGTTATTTGTGTCCTGTTTTTAAAGGGGAAGTGCACAGATTTTACACATCTAACTCTTAATTTGCATATGTGAAAAAAAAAGAAGTTGTGTAAAACCTTTTGTGGTTTCAGAGGGAGCTGCACAAAGTCTCATCTCTGCTTCAGGCTAGAAGCTCCAGGTTGCACCAGCTGCTACTAGTATAACACACCTGAATCTCAGACAAAACTGCTAGTGAGTGAATTGCATTGTGGGCAATGTAGGCATTTGTCAAGGAAGGAAAATGCTTGGAATGAAAAGGGCGATATCTCTGGCTTTGCTGCATCGATTTTAATTTAAATTTTTTTTTAAAAGAGTGTTACAATGTCAAAGCAGTGCAAAGCTAAAATGATAGAATACTTTTAAAAGATTTATCTCTAAGGTAACAAATTTTTTGTGAGTTTTTCTTACCTTTCTGGAAAACTAAAATTTGGGTTTTCATGAAAATAGCAGCAGTAAAGTAACATGAAGGCACTGACACTGAAAACCACCACTGTGTTTCTGCAGCGTTGTCGTGAACAACAGAGAAGGACGCACATACAGTATGTTGTTAAGTTGAACGTGAGTGTGTGCACAGCTAGCACAAATGTAGTGAAAACAACGATAAAGGCAGTGTTCTGTACTAGGTAATACTCCAGATGGTGAAACAACCATAATCAAAAACAAAACATGTTGCCCGGCATGATGGCCTCAAACAAAAAGAATACATTCAGCCAAAAAAACAGATGGAAAACACTCCCTCAGCCTCTTCTCCTCCCTCATCCTCTTTCCTCCCGTCTCTCCTCCCCTCTTCCTAAGCTCTCTCTAACACACACACACACACACCACTGCCATCCTCCCTTTCCCCTTTTCCCCACAAATCCATCCTCCCATGCGGTTCTGAGGAGCAGATGCAGGCAGCACAGCAGAAATAGAAAACGGTTAAGCAGTGTTCACCCATGAAGCAGGCGGAAAGGAAAGGCAGGAAGCTTGAGATGACGCTAAAAATAAATGAATCCTTGGGTGAGAGAGAAATGGTCCTAAAATAGCTGGTCAAACAAAGGCATGAATAAACTAGAATGAGTGTGAGGGTTTTTTTTTTTTCAAGAGGAAGCCCCTCTCTCTCTCTCTCTCTCTCTCTCTCTCTCTCTCTCTCTCTCTCTCTCTCTCTCTCTCTCTCTCCCTCTCTCTCTATGTGATCTCTCACACAGCGACTCCCTGGTTGCTAGGTTACGACACTTGTGGCCGTCATCTACAGGCTGAAGGTACTTTTTGCATTCTCAATAAGGTAGCCTTCTTTTTCATCCATCGCTTGAAATTTAAAAGAGCAGAAGTGGAAACACATGCATTGTCAATTAGGGGAACACCAGCCACAGTATGAGGGACATCCTACAGATCAATTTGTACAAAGACGGCTTGAATTTCAGACGTACCATGGAAACAGAGACGACTCTAAATTACCTCAGCTAACAGCCACAGCAGGAGGAACTGAAGGGAAGCAGATACATGTGTTCATGTGTATCTGTTATTCATGCTTAATGTCAATGCCAGTTCTGACCTGCTGTCCACCAGTGAGGCAACACCAAATTTAACAATACCTTATTAGCAGCTGTATATTTGCGTTTAATATTCCTATTAAATGAGGAAACATATCAAAAAGCAACTTTTTTTCCCAAAGTAAAAGCAAAGACCCATGCATCCATGATTTGGCACAAAGTGGCAACCTATTTTAAAGTAACTCAGGGAAAGTAGATACAGAAATGGCTGAAAGGAGGTGAAACGAAGACTGGCCTATTTACTACATACACTTTTGTGGGGCAAGATTGCCCCTTACAAAATATCATATTCCACTTCAACACACAGCTGTTTCTCCGTGAAACACAGAGTGGAAAGCTGCTCATCTTTGTGGTAAAGGGCATTTATCATACACAACCCATCAGCCTTCCTGTACTATGGCAAATATGAATGAACGGAGTGACTGGTATTACACATGGGTCATTTCCTACCACATTTATTAAAAGTATCAGTGACACTTGCGTAAACTTTTCTCGTAACTCCTCACACCCTCTACAACATTTACCTCTTCCAGTAGACACATAATTGCATACATTTATAATTAACACACCAGAGAACAAAAGTAAGATGAGTTCTCTGTATTTCCAAGATTTTCAATTTGATTTCTTTGGCTGCAAAATCAATACACTTAGAAGTTAACAATTTATTCTCAGTCACAGAACGAGTTTGTAACCTAAACCTTGTTAAGGCCATTATTTCAAATGGTGCAGAACCACAATCAAAACATCTTTTTCTCTCCAAAAATGTTATTCACTAATCCGGTGAGTCATTATTTTTGAGTTATTTGCAATCACTGAACTGTACTCCATGACTCCCCAGTGCTGTAAACGCACCGAAGTGCACACAAAGGCACGATGAAAAACGTACACACACCCTTGCCCATTAGGGACTCAAGTTCAAACAAGTCTACACCATAGGGCAGAGCCCATATTTCATCAGGGAGGGGGGTCAAAGTTGAAGCCCCAAGGACATGCCATTTCCTCTTGCTAGCAGGGTTCCAGAGGGCGAGGCGGACATTGTTTACTGGACACCGAGACTCCCTGGTCTCCCTCTGGACAGGAGGGAGCTGGCTCGTTTTTAGAGCTTGGCCAGTCAAGGTGATTTAAACCACCTAAAGCCCCTGCATTACGGACCAGGCCTGGCTCTCCATTCCTGCAGTTCCTGTCTTTCATTCGTCCCCCAGTAAAAAGATCACAGCCCTTGTGTTTCAGTGTTTTCAGGAGGTTGTTATTGTGTCCTTGGGAGCTGATTTACAGGGTAACCTTGTGTGCTGGGAGCTACTTTCATTGGTTTTCTTCTTCTGTCTTTAATTGTGGGCTGTAGTATGGTGGCTCCGAGGCACAAAACACAACATTTCAGAGAACACATCAACATACACACACAAAAAGACATAAAAACTAGAAGAGGTATGTACCCTTAATTCTGATTTACGTGCATTGCCAACATTTCGTTACAATGTGGGTAGCATAGCCATAGAAGACGAGAGGTTAAAAAGCAAAGACTGTGAAGGTCGAGGTGGTGCATGGGTGTGTAGCAAATACAGGAGTCTGCATCCTGCAACGTTTGCCTTTTTTTAGCAACCATGATTTTCCCCTGACCTCAACCAAGTGTTGTAGTTCACTAACCTTCCCAAAACCTTATTGTACAAACAAGAAATTTTAAATTGTTGACACTGAACTTAAAAAAAAAACATTTAACATAAACCGGGATTGGGACTGGGCAGTTGTTAACTTTTGTTACCATTATACTGGCAAACAAAAAAGTAGTTCACTTCCATACATTGACTTTCTGTGTAGCTTTTGGTAGCTTTTTTGAGTTAGGTTATATAGAGAAGCTGGAAGCTTTTGTTTCAGTTTGTCCTCCATTTTAGTTTGAAGCAAAAAAACCCCCCAAAAAACCCAACTGTTTCCCAAGGAAATCAAAATGATTTTTTTCCCCAGGTCGAATCTTTCTCAGCCTCCCCACATCACACCACTGAGTGTCTTACTACGGGCACCATCAGGATATTATTTCGATGTTCAATTCACCATCCGCCTGTGTGTGAGTCCATCTGTGTGCACAGGGTGTATGTGATGCACTGGGGAGGAAAACAAAACTCACCCTGGCAAGAAAAACAAAAATCTGCATTGTTTAAAACTAACTGGATACTGTGTGTTGCTGCAAAAACCTATACTTTTTTGTGATCCAGGTGGGGAAGCTCGGCCACTGGTCCAATACAATGATCATACACACATGTTAATATGATGATGAAGAATCTGAAATGCTGTGTTATCTGAAATCGCTGTTTTTTTTCCTGGTTTGTATATTTGTGAAATGCGATTGTGTTTTTCACCTCAAGGCCACCATATAGCTGAGACCGGTGTGCGCACACACACATATACTGGACTTTGGTACAGTTTTGCCACGGGCAAGCAGGCAGTAAGGCAGGAGATGAAATGTCTTATTAGGGAGTGAATGGAAACCAGGCGGGCCTGAGCTGAGCCAGGTCCTCTATTAACCTGTCCTTCCAGGGGAGAGGCTCATAAACAAGGCTGTGATGGCAGGAAGGGCTGGGGGAGCCGGGGGAGTAGGTGGAGGGAGACGGGGAGGTAAGCAGAGGCTTTCATGAGGGACGGAGAGGGTATGGAGGGAGGGCCACCTCAGGGACAGCACTTGTCCCTTCAAAGGAAAGAGGAGAGAGCATTGATCTGTGTGATCTCTCTGATGTAGAGGACATGAACACAAAAAGGGACTAACGCATAGAGACACTCTGGATGACAAGCTGTCATATTCTTTTAAGTCCCCACATTGGGAGATGTATTGTTTGTGGGAGTGAAGATGAATCTATCCCATTAGCCTGTGGCTAGGACTTTTTAGGGCCAATAAATATCACTCAAGCAAACCTGTGATTGATTTCAAGTGAGTGGAAATGGCAGCCTGGTAGTTCTGCCCATCTATTGCTCAGCGTAATTCTTCTGAATCTGATTTCTTCTCCTCTAATATGTCAACACACACACATACACACGCATCTCTTCTCCAAAATGCACCGTAGCCTCAAGGAATTGGGTTAATTTGGGGCACAGACAAAGGAGGAGGACGTTTTAGTCTACATGGTTTGACTTGACAGACAACGGCAAAAACAAACACACACCAAACAAACAGGCTGTTGAATGCTAACCAAGGCTTTTGTTTCTTTTGTGGTACTTTTGCAGAAGAAGAGAACAAACATGGCAGAGGCCAGAGATCTGGGTGGAATGGATATACAGTGAGTCTGGAGAAAATGAGGACATTGATGGAGATGAGGAGCAAAATGGAAAACAAAGGTCCTCTCCTCTCTATTCCACTCTTCTCCTCTCCTCTCTCCTTTCGCCCCCGCAGCCTCCTGAGCACAGCTGTCTACATGGCTGGGCTGTTTTCACTGACAGGCTGTGAGAGCCATGAAACAGGAGGGCACCAGGGACCTGGGCCACCTCAACAACATGCGCCCCCACAATCTGCTGTTCACAGTGTACCCCTCTCTTTCTCTCTCTCTCTCTCTCTCTCTCTAACTCTCTCTCTCCACACTAACAATCTCCTTCACTATTTCAAATATTTCATCCCTCAGGCTCTCTCTCTTTCCCTCCTGCACAATATTTTTTTTTCGCAATGTCTCGTCTCAGTTCTATCAGATTTTCTGTTTGTGCCTGTCATTTTCTCTCCCTAATACTCCCTCCTTCTTTTTGCCCTCCAGTGGCCCTCTCATACTGTCACATCTGCATGTTTTTGCTGCTTGGCTGTCATGTCCCGTGTTTTTGCCTCAGCCACACATCATTTCTCACAAACAGCAAGATGAAAGGAGGGAGGGGGAGAATGAAACAGAGAAAACAGAAAGTCCGGGCTGATTCGGAGGAGGTTAAGAAAGCATGTGGAATAAGAGGGAGGCAGGGTGAATAAACCAACAACAAACAATTTCTTATTTTGACTGGCTGCACAGCACAATTGCAAGGCTGCCTGGGATTTAATAAGCACTTATTTGGCATTAGGAGTCTGCTTGTTTTCCTTGGTGCTGAGGCAGAGGCACTGCGTGGTTTCCCCCATTTTCAGCTCCAGACGGGGGCAGAAGAGAACATGGCTAAGGGCTATAGGAAGAGAGTCACTCTCTGTCTCTCTTTTTCTCTCTCTCTGCTGTCTTCCCTGGCTGGGTGGAGCTTAACTGGGGCGTTTAGCCGGAGGGTAGGTGCAGGAGCTGAGGTAGTGATGGGGACAAGCTCCCCTGGAAAGCCCTGGAGGGAGACAGCTTCTTTGCAGTAAATAAACAGCCCACTCTCCCTGCATGGAGCAACTCCTCCCTTTATGCATCTCAAACCCTCAAGGACAGCTTCACATCACTGTACCCCCACCTCCTCCCAACAGTTCTTTTTTTCGCTGTCCCTTTCTCTCATTGACTTATTTTTCTTCCCCCCACTCTCTGTCAAGCCACACTCATGCAAACATTGTCACCGTCCCCACATGCACACACCAACTCGCCAAAACCTTCTCTTAACACATTAGATCAAAGAGGACGAAAATGTGATCTTTGTAATTCAATTTTTTTCCCCCATCCCGGCCCACACCATTGTGAACTTGTTTTTTTTTTTTTTTTTTTTTTTTTTACCAAGGAGAGACAAACAACAATGAACAATGTGGGATCTGTCGCATTCTTCCCATGGGAGAAGACTTCTAACGGCATCTTCTATTAGGGATGGAGAGGAAAGAAGAGAAGAAAAGAAGAACACCCCCACTGTGCAAACAAAATCAAAGCAAGAACCATAACTTAGAACTTAACAGCACTGTGGTATCAGATTTGCTTAGTATTTACTGTATGTGAAACTCATTCTTAAAAAAAACAAAAAACAAAACTCACACTTTACAGTAAATCAGCTTAGGCTTTAATATTAGCCTTTGATTGTGTGTGTGGGGGTATTTAAAAATCTAAATAGATTCAATATGAATTGGCAAAGCAGCCCAACAATCATCTTTTATTGCTTCATAAAGTAGTTCTCATTTTGATACACCACTGTCTTTTGTTTTGCAGCGTTTGTTCTCCCTAACCCCCCCGGCTTGTCCTTCCAAACACGTCTAAATCAGACCACATGTGACAAGTCATCAAGTGCTGCAGCATGAAAGTGAGATTCAAGGTCAAAGAGGGATTTCTCAGATGTTTCATGAGAGGCCTCGCTTTCACCTCATACAAATAACGCATCTGATTAGCTTGCTGCACAGTCCACCCACGTACACAGCATGCAGTGTATATGCAACACACGCTGGATGTTTCTAGTGGATGCCTTGACTGCTACATGCGATACAGCCTCTGATTCACAGGGGCCTTTTGCTGCTCCTCCGTCTTTCTGCTTCTCATAGACCTGTCACTGCTTGACTCTCACTTCTCATCACAGTGGGACTGACCCACTTCTTACACTGGTGGGCTCAAGTGAAGGTCCCCAGGAAAGTGAGATCACACATGCGCACGCACACACGCACACACACACGCGCACACACACGCACACACACACCCATACACATACACATACACACACAGGGGGGTTAACAGGGATTAATACACAGGGGGATAAAGGTGAAAGGATAATTCTTGTTTAGTACAACCTGGGTATTGTTTTCATAGTTTCAGCTGTCATTCCTAATAATGACGATGAGAGATCTCAGAGCACACAACAACTCCAGGATTAGTCAAACTTATTTGGAAGAGACAACAAAGGTGAAGGTAAAATGATTCCCCAAACCATCCATTGTCAACATTCATCACAGTTTACAGAGCAATTTCTGGTTCACCTTTGACCTAATGTACTTGTCTTTTTGCACTCCCTAGGGCTGTCAGTTTTCCAAAACTTCAGGTTAGAACAAATTAAAATAATTCAAGTGTGTTTTAATTAAAAACACAAGACTGTACAGCACAGGACAACAGAACACAGGAGAGGACTAGTCCCCCAAATCCAGAGCTTCATTACATTGTGACCACAGTGACCTGGAGAAAATCATGATAGAAAATCATCATAATAAATTAAGAAGAGATTTTTAAAAAATCTTAGCCATCCTGCACAGACAGAAGTCACCTCTGTTATCTCTGGAAATAGCACCTGTGAGTATGAACAAATCGTCCACTGAGTAGCTGAATTTGTTCAAATTATAATGACAACCACTGTGTCTGCACCTTTTTCTAACCAGCTTTTGTGTTTGAATCACTCCACACATTCATTACATTAATGAGACAGAGGTCTGGCTGTGTGCGATTAGGACAGAACAGGAGACAAACTACTTCCTGTCCAGCATCAGACTGCAGCATTCATCTGGCCTATCACATCACCTGCTCCCATACAAAGACCAAAGACATGGCGGCGCACCTCACAAATGCATGCGCATGTGCACCCTGACCTGCGGGCATGCAAGGGAAGTTCCAAGGTTACCTCCAGCTATCATCCGTGTGAAGGGACTGAGATCTGGACAGCATCTTTGATGCCAAGATGATGAGAGCATTCTGAGAGCATACACAAAAACACAAAGGCAGAGGGTCCAGGGTCAGATCTACACAGGAGGATATCTGAGCCTTACAGTCCCCTCTGGTTTAACTTATTCATCATATGCCTGCACTAAGAATACATAAAGACATGAACAGCGATTCAAAGAAAAAGGGGGGAATGGTGTTGTGAGGGCATGCGCTGCACTACAATGTAGACTTTTGGATCAAAAGAAATATACATGTGGCATGCACATGGTAGTGTCTGCCACTAGTTATTCTGGTCCTCTGGCACACAGACAGCATCAGATCTCCCTTTTTGTTTTTATTACTATAACTCTATTATTTAAGCAATTTCAAAATTAAAGAACACAAAAATCTGATTCAAATCCATATCCTGTGGCAAGTGGACTGGACAGCACACGTGGCTGTGCCTTTATTCTAATGATACACTCTCCTGGCTCTGGTTGCACCAGCTTTTCTTAAATTCAAACATAGCCTACTTATAATAAGAGTTCACCAAGTGGAGTTTATTATCATCGCTAAAATTTAAACAGGTTGCATCACACAAACTAGTTCTTACGCAGAGATAGCTTTATGAAATATTTACATGAACCAAACTGCCAAGTGTAACTGTTGCATAGCTAACTGAGAAAACCTTGATTTCTTAATAATATATGACCCGATTAGAGCGAGAGATAAAATGGAATATGGCTGACACATCCTACATAGTACTTGATCAAAATGCTCTTCTGTCAGATTGGTTTAATCAGACTTTTACTGCTCATTCCAAACTACTCCTATCTCTGAAACACATATGTCTCCACCTATGCACTAAATAAAACAGTCATACCTACATTCATGCTTACAAAGGATTGACAGCTGAAATGTATCACCTGGCCACATTACACTGTTATTTTTGGCAGTTATGTTACAGCTTGTGATGCTGCAGTTACCTGTTTACACAGCTGATTGCTTTTAGCTGGATGCTTCGTCAAACGTTTCCTAGCAAACGCTTTACACATGACGCGCTAAGTATATTTTTGGACAAAAAGGAATTAATTTTTTTCATTGAAAAAGATCAAAGGGAAGACATGATTAGGTATATATATTGTGTGTGAATGCAGGGTAGCAGTCTGATGCAAGGAGAAATGGTGGTGCTCAGGGAGAGGTCACAATATAAGCACACTGCCTGTTTCACTGGCAGCACACCGTCCTTGTCAAAATAGAAATCCCTGCAGTTTTGCTCAGTGTGACATCATTAGCATGAGGAAGTGAAACCTCACTGCTGTTCGTGAGTGTTGTGAGTGAAGGCTACAACTGCAGTTCAGCGTGACTGGCTGAGCGGAGGGCTCACAACAGACATGAACACTAAGAATAAGGTCTAACTCCATCCTACATAGCCCCTATATGAGCTTTGCAATGCAAACAAGCAGGAAGGCTTGTAAGGGTCAAACAACAAAGACAGGAGTGAGAGAGCAGAAGGAGCTGAGGAGTGGGAGGAATGGAGGACGCAGGAAATGGAGTGAGAAACACAGGGCATTGCTAAAACAATAATGACTTCCACTAATTGTGTTTCCTATGGCCAGTGTGAGTGTGGTGACATTTTAGTTCTGTGTTTGTCGGTCAAAGGATGAGCTAATTAATATGGTAATTTAGCCCCAACGCCTCCAGTGACAGCCACACCCCCTCGTTAGCAGCCACAAGGACAAGGGTCGGATGCTCCAGGAGAGAGAGAGGGAGAGAGAGAGACAGAAGGAGAGAGAGAGAGAGAGAGAGAGAGAGAGAGAGAGAGAGAGAGAGAGAGAGTTATTTTTTCTGGCTTTGCCTTCTCAGCAGCCCTGGAGTCACACGACTCTGTCTCTGTAACGGGAACAAGTGATTATTTCTGAAAAATGGGGAACTTTGTCAAAACGTATCCCACCCACACACTATCTCTCTCTCCCTGGTTCTCTCTCACACACACACACAAGCACAAACTCTCTCTGCCTCTCGCTGTGTGTGTTTCTCCTTCTCACACATGCGCGCGCACATACACTTTCAATTTGAGCATGCGTGGGCACACACATGTATTGCTGGGTATAAACATACACAGCTGTGCAAATATGCAAGCACACACATAGAGGCAGACACACGTGCACTTGCAAACACACATACACACGCAGGACTTGAACTCTAAGGCATGTTGTTTGATTGAGCCCATCAAGCCAAGGGCGACTCTGCCTGTGAAGCCTCATGTGGCATTCGGCATCATTCTGCCAGCAAATCACATATCAGTGATGAAAGATAAGAGGGTAGAAACTCCATCTAAGGTCTGTTTACATCTAAAAGACATTACAGAAGCTTTACAAAATGAGATATATGGAATAATTGCACTGCACCTGCTCCAGAATATAATGCTTTGTGATGGAAGAAGTACCAAGATTCTGGACTAAAGGAAAAGTAGGCTACTAATACTACAAAGTAAAAGTTCTCAAGCAATAGTCCTTCATTTCTGATTAAGTATAAACGTATTATCAGTAAAATGTACGCCTTAATACATAAGTAGCATTTTACTGTTAGTCAAGGTGAGGATTAAATTTAACTATTTATAATTAGGTAATTTAATCTAGTGGTTCCCAAAGTAGGGGTCTGGCCTGCTCCAAAGGGTCATAAGATAAATCTGAAAGGTCTTGAAATGATTAATAGGAGACAAATTGCAGAGGAAATGTCTTCATTTTCTTTTCTCTAATCTTTGTTTTTGTAAAGTACTAGATAATTTTTCCTCTAAACCACAAGTTTAGAGGGAAAATCTCCCTTATGTGGATCTGCTACATGTGACAAGGGGTCTGCCAGCCAAAAAAGTTGGCAACAACTCTTTTTGAGATGTAGTGAAGTAGAAGTATAAAGTGGCATCACATGGAAATGCTAAAGTGAAGAATGAAGTACTGCATTATCACACTTACAATTTACTTGTGTAAATGCTCTTAGTTAAAAAACAACAACATTTAATTTGCTTGTTCCACAACATTAGGCAAACAGTTGTCAGAGAGAGTGAGACTGCACATATTTTCTGAGATGACTGAGCTACCACATGCGATCAAACTGAATCTCGATGTGCATTGTCCCCGGCTTGATTTCTTCTGTGTAAGCCATAAGAAAGAGGAGCGGGAGCCTGCATGCTGCCAAAAATCACTCGCAAGCGTTTGCTAATGCAAACAAAAGGAGACAGCCCAGCACTAGAAATTTGAGGAAGCGCATAAATGTTTGCATGTATACGTTCCAAACAAACCTAATTGTAACACGGGTTGTCAATTTAGAAATGTTATCTAAATGTCACATGAGGGAAAAGTTTGTTTTGGAAACTTGTCAAACAAATGCAGTCCAAAATCAGTGTTTCATAGCCAGATAGTTTTCCACTGTGACTTTTTTTTTCTAACACAGATGTGTTTATGTTTCTGATTCCTTCCATATTAGTTTCTCTTTTGTGTCCCTATCTCTCCTTAGTGTAGAGTTTTATTATTGTTCTGGCTGCATAAGTTGGAAAACTCACAATAACTCTTTCCTTAACATTCTCAGTGGCTTGTAGCTAGTAAATGAAGTTAAAGCGACTATAATGTTTCTATATGAACAATGGATCAAGTGACAACTTGCATGTCATGATAAATAAATCTGTGGCGTACATTTTTACTTTCTTGTAAAGAATCAAATAACAGGTGACTACAGACAGGAAAGAAGAATACAGACTCCTCCTTACAAAGGTAGAATTGAAACCATTTGTTAATTGAAATAAAGATATGTGACGCAGTATTGAAAGGAATGAAGGATAAAGTCTGACAGTAAAAGAAAAACAGGACTGTGGCGCTAATGAGCAGACCCCTTCTTCTATCATCCACCACATCATTTCCCTTTACCTCCCCTCAGTATACTCCCCACCTTAACACACCCAGCAACAATCACACACACACATACACACACAAACATTTGCC
Organism: Toxotes jaculatrix; assembly: GCF_017976425.1. Taxonomy (NCBI): domain Eukaryota; kingdom Metazoa; phylum Chordata; class Actinopteri; family Toxotidae; genus Toxotes; species Toxotes jaculatrix. The sequence continues at coordinate 6,156,611 of NC_054399.1, forward strand.
TGGCTCATTAATTAAAAGCACAAACAATTTACAGAAGCCAGCTCCTCCAGGTTCCAGAGGTAGGGGCATTTTTTTTTCTCCATTTATGGAGGAATGCTTGGGAGAGCCGAGCCTTCTTGTTAATGTAAATAATTTACCTTTACCTTTATCCTGATGGAATCTTAATTGTGCCTCTCCGGCTCTCCTCGCAGCAATTCATCAACGTCCTCCTTGACCAGAAAAAGATGCGCTGCCTGTCATTGGGAGAGGGAGGGGGGAAAAAAAAAATCTAGCACTTTCAAACAAAGTAAGAGGACGTACAGACAATGGGAAACACACACACATGCAAAAGAAACCCACACACTGGTGTAGATTAATGACAACTCTCCACCAATTAAATGAGTGTTTGTTGTTTTCATCTGATGCTGCTGGTCATCTATTGTCTCTGGATATTGATCTATATTTCAATGGAGCAAATACAACAGAGAACAATAAGAGCATTACGGGCTGGGGCCATGTCAGCCCGAGAACATTTGGACTGTTATTGGCGAATCCATTCATTCCAGCGCAAGGTATTCATTATACTGTGAGACTGATAAATGCAAAGATGAGCTGCATGCACATATGGACCTGGAAGCCATTCAGAGGGCAAGATACGCACTGTGTGCATCTGTGTGTGAGTGTGTTTATTTGAGTGTGTGCAAGGGGAGGGTCAGAACGGTCGAGGGGGGGAGGGGTCGACTCTTTATTTTTCATTCTTGGCATATCAGCCTTGGAGGGCCTCAGTGGTGCAGTAAAAAGCCATGCATCTCAGTCACGTGACCCGCACAGTGTAATTGCTAGCCTCTCGGCTCAAAACGAAAGCAGCATTCGGCCATTTCTCAACACGCAGGGCTAAAACGAGACCACAAAAACCCACCACTTCCCTTAGCGAGAAATGTCCCTGCACTCCCACAGCCTAGCTCTTTACCAGAAGCAGCGGCAGCAGCTGACAAGGCAACAGTGGCTGTGAGCGTGTGTGTGTGTGTGTGTGTATGTACGCAGGCAGGGCCTACGCTGGTCTCTGCTGATTTATCTGTGCTTAATTATGTTGCTCTGCAGAGTCACAAGCCAATTATTTGCCCTTTCAAAGCTTCAGAACATACTCAGAAAGAGCAGAACAAGAGAGGCATATTTTTAGCTCAGCTAAAGTACACAGATGTGCAGTCACAGGTACATTTTTGGCCTTCATGAAAGCACAAGTGTACCTTTTCATTCATAGTTGTGATATTCTAAGCATGACTCACAAAAGCAGAACAGTCCTAGTGACAGTTATTAATACCAAAAAATGTGCAATTCTGCCCAAGAGTGCATCTAAAATACCAGTTTCCACTAATTACCTTTACAGCTTTGAATTTGAAAGTTTAAAAGCACATACTTCTCTTTCTCTTCTGCTGTGCACACATCAGTGTGATAACCTAACTGAAGGAAAGAAATATGAAAAGAAAGAAAGAAACATGACAGAAATACAAGTGTGACAATAAACCAACGAGGTGAGAGGTCAATTGTGTACGTGTGCATGTGTATTTGAGAGAGGAGCAAGTGTGCATCTGGGGGACAGGTGACATAGTGTGTGTCCCGGTGATGAAGGGTCAGCTGAGGGTCACAGTGATCCAGTTACACTCACCTCTCCTCTCCATTGATCCCCCCCACCCCACCCCCCGATTCCTCTGGTACACTGCTGTTTCTATATTGACATCTAACCATACAGACGAATGCTGGAAGGCATACAGACCTCCAGTGTCTGAGCTCTTTATTAAGCCATGTGAGAAACACTAATGACCAGGATAGCTTCCAGCAAGCCCGCATGCCGTTCTCCTCCACCAGTGTTGACCTCTGTTCTGATCTCGGTGGTGTACCATCGCTCGAGGTCCTGATGTCATCAAGAGCTTATGTCTGTCTTGCAGTCTTTTTTGTGTGTATCAATACTCATCTGTCTGTCTCTAATTTGTCTTTTCTTCTCCTTTTCATTCCTACTTTAGTTTCCAGTTCCCTTACTGTCTCTCTGCCCCTCCTCCCTCCTTTCCTGTGTTTCCCCACCCTGCACACCTGCTCAAGGACCCAGCCCTGTGCCTCCGAGCCCAGGCAGGGTAGAGAACAGACGGCCCCTGTGTTTTCTGATAATCATCACATTGCTCGCATGCCTGCTCCTCTTCTCTCCCCCTGTGTTCTTTCCCCTTTCCTCTGTGCCCCGCCTGCCAGCTTACCACGGCCAAGCCTATAACCACCCGCACCCTCGCCCCCCAGCTCCCTCTCGCTGCATCTGCCTGGCCATACATCAGCCCTCTGACAGCCTCACTCAGCACCCACAATGCCTTGGTCTCATTCTTTTTACCTTTCGTCATCAATTTCATCAGTTGCAGCTGTCAGTTGCAAAACATGAAGTGTGGCTTCCAAGAGGTGAGAACAAACAAGTCATATGCAGTTAAAGGAACAGCTCCACATTTTGAGCAGAAATCTGCTTTGCCATATGTCTGAATACACCTTGAGGCTACAGCCAGTAGCCAGGCCAGTTAGCATAGCTTAGCATAAAGACTGGAAACAGTAGAAAACAGCTAGCCTGGCTCTGTTCAACAGTAACAAAATCCATCTACCAGCACCAGCAATGTCAAGGTGTTGCTGAAACATCCCTACCAATATATTTACACACCTTGGTTATTATGATAAGAAGTAAAGACAGGGATGTTCGACTATAAACTGGCAACCTTCAACTTCAAAGTGCATCATGCATTGTTAACTAGCTGCAGCCTGGCAACAGAAGTAGTGGAACTGGTTATGAGTGGTACTGGTTCAATATCTAATGTAACTACTGCTGCTAAGCAAGGAACACAAGGGGGGTGACCCAAATGCAGACACCACCAGGCAGACTTAAGGAAGATGATTTTCTCTAATAACAAAAAGTCACTGGTTACAAAGCCTTAAAGCCAGGAGACAAACTTCAGGGATAACTCAGAGTGTCCTCATGGGGGACTAAAAGCATAAAGTTGAAGGGAGCTCAGGACTCTTACCTGCCTGAAAACAGTCACAGGGCGCACTGAAGATCCTCAGTAGATCCATGGAAGTACCAGAAAAAGGAAAGCAACCAGGTAAAAAGCTCAGGCAAAATCAGCATGTATCAACTGAGGCAAAAACAGGTACAAACTTGGGCAGAAGGACAGCAAGAACAGACTAGGGTACAGCAACAGACAAATAAAGACTGTAGGACAAGAACAGACAAACTGACAAAGGGTCAGGGGAGCAATAAGGCTTACATACACCTATACAGGTGAATGATACAAGAGCAGGGCAGGCAATCAACAGGTGGGAAAACAAGACAAAGACAGGAAGTGAACTAAGAACAGATACACAAGGGCCAGGGCTACAAAATAAAACAGGAAACAGAAACACAAGTAACAGGGCTTCCAACAAAAATACATACTGAACAAAACACTCAAGAACCAGAACAAGAATAACATGATGTCAACATAAACCAGGAATTACTGAACAAACCTGGACCTATTAAACAGGATTTAGGCCATGAAGATATAACAACAATCCACAAGACCAAATAAACAAGACCTCAGAATCTAACCCAGGGGCTGACCATGACAACAAGTCCCAAATACAGTCCAAAGCAGTCCATAAAGAATTACAACACAATACAAGATATCTCTGAATAATCCAGAACAGAGGCCAAACCAGTCCCTATGTGGTTTATCATAACAGTTTCAGCTAATTAGTGAGGCAAAAATGTCTCACAAAGCAAATTAAGACATCAGGGCCTTTTTAAAGAAGCCAGTTAACTTAGCTTAGCCTACCAGCACTTCTAAAGCTCACTGATTAACTAAGCAGTATGTAAGCTAACCAGCTGCTAATTATAGCCTTATTTAATGGACAAACACAAATTTATTTATTTATTTCTCTTTCTCTCTCTCTCTTTCTTTCTTTCTTTCTTTCTTCTGTCACCTCACTCCCCCTCCACCTCTCCTCACCTAAGTCTTTCCACCTTTAACCCTGGCACTCTTTTTACTCCGCCCCTCCCACCGTGCCTGTCTCTGCGTGCAGGTGTTCCTATTGCCAGTGGGAGAAAAGCAAAGAAGCAAGAGGAGGTTGCTTCATTCAGCTATTGAGCTAATGGTTCCTCATTCACCACCCACACTGCTTATTAGGCCTGCTCTAAATAACCAAGAAAAGAAACAGAGAAGCGGCAGTCAGTTCCCTCCCAAATGCTATTCACAGATCCCACATTGTGCATTACTCCGACGGCTACATGAGCGAGGGTATCAGCTCATTATTTGATCAAGTGGTTCTCAGTCATCCAGTGGTCTGTGTAGTTAGCACTTGAGGGAATGAACACCCCTGTGGGCCCCTCTAAGCGTCTATTGTGTCTGTGTAAAGAAACCCCGATGGAACAGGGGGGCCCCGTTGTAAAAGAAATTGTTCATTTATTAATTCATGCTATCAGGTTGCCGGGTTTCATGTTTTACAAAAAGCGCCAGCAATGGGCAGATTAGCTATCAACACCAGCTGTCCAGACTAGACTGGCTAGACTCTCTCTATCCCCTCCTACTCTTCCTCTACAGTTCCTGGTGTACCTTCCTATCTATGTTCTTATCTGTTTTATCTTCCCTTTACCACCCCTTCCTACCCTTCCCACCTCTTCCTCCTGTGTACTCTGTGGCATTAAGGTCTGGAGCAGGCAGATGGACAGAGCCGTAGATCAATCAGAGAGATCAATACTTTCCAGACTGGCTGAGACAATCTGTGCAGACTGACGCACATCTGACGGCTGATCTGATCCGGTCCGGTCTGTGCTAGTTTTCTCAGGTCTTGGTTTGGTTTACGTCTTGTCTGGTATTGTTCACGTCTGACATGTTTGGATTGCAGTCTGAATGTTGTACAGTTTGTGAGAAAATGAAATTCCAATTCATCGGTCAATATTACAAAAATACCCGACTGTCCTTCAACTACCTACTTTGGAAGCGCATGTTTGAAGATTTCTTTAGTCGTGTTATGACTTTCTTTGTTGCCTTTTTTTTTCCAAATACATGTCTTCTTTTTGGACAAAATCCATTAATTTATTCTACATGTGTCTGTTCCAAACATAGAAATCAGCAAAATTTTGATAGATGGCTATGTGGATCAGATGAATCACATGAATTCTGCCACAATCACACGCACTACCTCTTTTCTCCCTTCAACCACAAGCCATTAAGTCAAAAGACAGCTCTGCTAAATGTCAAAAAGCTGCGGGGGGGAAACCACAGAGAGAACCTGGTTTCATTGTTATGCTCTTTGATTATACACAGGTCAAGTGGAAAGTCTATCTTCATCCTCTGAATATAACCTTTTCTCTCAGAAAATTGGCATGTGCTGTATTTTGTAATTGCCTTGCACCAAGAGAAAGGATGGCAGATGAATGAGCATACTGTTGCCACTTGACATAAACTCTGATATTCTCATTTTCCCTCCCCTTGAACATCAAGTTCAGACAAGGCTGAACAGAAGAACACACTGACAAAAAGCAGGCTGAATGTTGGCTTACATCCCTTCCCACCTGCCTGACTACAACCCCCCCCACACACACACACATGCACACAGACCCCATCTACGCAGCACTGCTCGTTCTACGTCAGGTCTTTTTTTTTTTTTTTTGATGATAGACAGTGACAGAGTCGAGCAGAGCTTCACGGTTCCTGCCTGTCTTCCGGCTGCAGCGTCTGGTGTGTGTTTGATGTAGTCCAGGCTCACCGCCGGCCCCGTCTCTGACTGTTGGCCCATGACACCAAACTCAGACAGAGCTGAAATCTGATGGGGAGGAAGGAAGGAAGCACACTTCCAAGACAGTCAACTCAAAGAAAAACAACAGCCAGTCATCACTCAGTCAGTGCTTATACACTGTGACATAGTTCAAGGGTTTTGCTGAGTTGTTTTCAATGGATTCCAAAGACGGAAAGCAGGATAAAGATGAAATGGAAATGAAATGATGCTTAAGCTTTTCCAAAGATAGAAATTATTCTTCCTATTGAAGGAAAACACACCATTTTCTAAACTGGATTGCCATGAAATGTGGTACAGACATTCATGGTCCCCAGAGGATGAAGCCTAATGACTTTGGTGGTCCTCTGACTTTTTATTTAGTGCCACCTTGAGGTTCCCATTTGTGTTTTTCAGTGAAACATCTCAAACACTATGGGATGGCTTATGATGACAATCATGTTCCCCATAGGATGAACCTTGACAGCTTTGGTGATCCCCTGGCTTTTTGTCTAGCACCAGCATCAGTATCTGCAAGAGCGATAGCATTCCCCATCAGCTTTGGCTATATTTGTATTTATCACAAATTATCTAAATTTAGCATGTTAATGCACTAAACTGGCGAACACTGTAAACATTATACCTGCTTAGCATCAGCAAGCTAACATTGTCACTGTAAGGATGTTAGCATAGTGAATGTTCTTAGTCTTGTTGCTTCATATATCTGTGCTAGAGTAACTCAACCTTAATGATCAACCTTACCTTTACTCCCAGTTTGCCAGTTGCCACAATCAGGGGCTTTATGCAGAAATAATATTATGAGAAGTTTAACAAATTACCACTCCCAGGATTAATAATGTTTTGTTAACCGAATAACAAGAAATTAGCAGGAGATTATGTTTTAATTTTTGCCAGAGGTTTGGGCATCTACAAATGCTGATGTTGGAAAGACACTTTTTCATCAGGTCCATGATTACCTGCATACGCCTGAGCGGCCTGGAGCAGTAACTTTTAGAAGTAAGTCAGTGCTCTCACTGCCACCTGTGTTCAGGGTGGTACAAGTGAACTTTCTTCACAGTTTTGTGAAATTCAAATTGCTTCTAATGGAAGCAATAGAGGATTAATTTCAGGTTTCTGTGCTCACTGATAGTTAAACCCACATTGCTTCTTGTCTCCAGATGTTCAGTCTGTAGCTGAATGGCCGATGATGTTTGAAGTGGATCCAAATACAGCTGCGGATTCATTCCAATTTGAGTTTCTCACGTAGCCTGTTCTATCTAAGGTGTTTTTTTTTAGAACATAAGAGTTGTTCAGATTTGATTTGGATGATTGTCATATTGTCATTTGTCAGTATGCTCACAGCTTGTATAAATAACTCAGTAGCTCAGAGCTGAGTGCTCATAATTAAGAGCAATCTTACATAGTACCTGTTTAGAACAGAGGAGTGGAGAAAACTAGCAGAGCAGAAGAACAGTTCCCACTGTTGTTAGATTTCAGACTCATTAAACCAATGCTACTACTTGTATTGTTGCATAAACAGTTGTGATTTGGCTCGATGTAAAGGCAGCACCTATTATGCTTAGTTTACAAGAGTGCAACGTCATCGTGGAAACTTTTTCAAACCCGGAGCCACTGCTATCTTTAGCCCCTGCAAGCTTGTGTTTTTGAAATTAATGAGTGACTGTGAGATCAGTGTTAGTGATATGTTTCGCAATGGCTAACTTTACCCCAGAGCAGTGTGCTATTATGAACAGGCCTTGGCAAAAGACATACTGTACACTGGAAGAGATATATAAATACACTGTCGGCATGCACGTTTGTATTCTTAGAGCATTTAAATTTCCCCCTGGGCTCTTCTAAAACTGCCATGTGATGACGGTTTGGCTGAAGGTCACAATGTGAGTCACAAAGCAGAACGGGCTCATGTTTCCTGCCAGGGGAGTCAGAGAGTGTTTCATGCTTCCTTGCTGGGACAGGAAGTGGAGGGGTAAACAGAGGGAATCCCACATGCTGACGAGGAAACTCCACAGTGCCGTCCTACACTCACCCCACAGGGACTCTTGTGACTGCCTCTGTCTTTCTCTCTCACTCCCTCTCTAGCCCATATACACACATACAATACACGCATGGATGCCTTGCTACCCACTTAAGTACACATGTTCATGCACAAGGTCCCTCATGTCCTCCATTTGAGACAAAGTACTTCTGTGCAGCGTCTGGCAGAGATAAGAATTTAAATTGCATTTTTTTTTCTTTAAAGATTTTTGCTTTGTTCCATTCAGTAACTTCAGCGGATATCCACTTTTCGAGCTTTGTTTTAGAATGCGCAGCATGAAGCGTGGTAATTTAGGTATGTGCTTGTTGTGGCGGCTTATGTGTCTTTGACAAATAACATTTCTGGGCACAGAAAAAAAAAACAGAGCTGCAAAGGAAAAAAAGAGTGACTCTGATATGCTTTGAACATGATCACCATCATGATGCAATAATGTGAAACGTGCCCTTTCTAAATTTTCTGGGGAATTAGCCTAGTTTGCGAAATGTCATAGCCATTGCTCACCTTTCCATAGCGCTTTCTCCCCTGTTAGCATGTGACCTTATTTCTCTTATCTGTGGCAGCCATGCAGGACCTGCGCTCATCTGTTTACGTGTCAGTTATTTGTGGTGTACCATAATATGTTTTGTAGAATCTGGGTCTGAGTTTTTTTTTTTTTTTTTTCTTTGCTGACGTTTATGTTTAGGCTCTGGTTTGAATGTATGGTTGCCGTTTTGTTTTGACAACACTGTAATACCGCAATCTGCATAATGGGAAATGGATCCTGAGCCCCTTGAATATTTGATGTTAATGCAATAGGAAAGTCATAAAAGCTTTTCAGATCTCAATTTATCCAGTCAAACGGTCATTGATTTAACCTGTGCTGATTTAACCATTGATTCCTGTTTTCCCCCTGGTTCACCACAGTGACTGATAGGCCCATAAATCGCACTTCCAAATCACAATGAGGATTTTTTTTTCTCCATAATTTATATTCTAAGGGGTTTAACTATCTCATTTGAATTATTTACTTGTGGGTTTGATGGAGAGACTAGGGAACAGCTATTGATCTGAAAGATTTAGAGCCTGTTGGCTAAGCTAAATGGCAGCATGTGATTTTTTTGTGGAAGCGCTGGGGGGTCTGGTTATCTCTTCTCCATGAAAAACGTGGAAAATAAATCTGCAGAAAAGAGGCAAAATTAATCTGTTTTCTGTTTAAGTCATTTCTCTAAATATACTTTTACTAAAGGCTGAGAAAATTGGACTAATTCAACCAAACATTTCACGCTGACAAATGTTCATAAAAGGGGGCCTTTGAGCATTGACAAAGCTGTCACAACAGATTTTGGGTTGTATTTTTTCAACCCAAGCAGCACCTTCATCAGAAGCTGATTCCTTTTTTTTCCAGTATTGAATGATATGTAAAAGATCTTGCGCAGCAGATGTAATGGAGGGTCACCTCTATAGGCCTAAGGTTACCAACCCTAATACAGGCTCAGACTGCCACACTTGTGTGATGATGATGATGATCCAAGGAATTGTGCATGTGGGTCAATGAGGGCCTGCCAGGCCAGGGCTTCACAGTGTGTGTGTGTGCGTCGGAGTGGGGGTGGGGGGCAGGATGGAGCACATGGATCAATACATAATATCTTACAAATTGAATTCGACCTGGATCGATCCAGAGGGCGTGTGTGACTGGCTGAGAACTGTGGACGAGCGCACAGTAAATCCTACTGATCAGTGCGAAGGGGTAGGCAGTAGGGGGTGGGAGGAGGGTGGGGCGTCCTCTCACAGGGGTGTCTGCTCAAGGGAAGGAGGCGTGAAGAGTTGGGTTTAGAGGGGTGATGGAGAGGAGTGAATATGGAGTACGAGGGGTGATGGAGTGAGGGGAAGAGACTGAGGTAGTATCGTTTATCACCTCCAGTCAGGGGGTCACTCACTTCTCCCTGTCATTATCTTCAAGAGGCTTCACCCCCAATCTGTCTCTATAATGGTGGGCTTGTTTGGACACAGTCAATTTTATGGTCTCATCCGGGATCTTCAAATGTCTATTTGTGTCAATGTGTGTCTGTGTGTGATCGTGCATGTGTGTTCAAACCAAGCAGAACAATAATTTTGTGTTTCAAACTAGCTTTAAAGAGAGAGTTAGATGAGAAGACTGACACCACTCTCATATCCCGTATGTTAAATAACTACAGCCAGTAGCAAGTTCAATTATCTTAGTGCAAAGACTGGACACAGGGGGAAACAGATAGTCTGGTTCTCTTAAATGGTAAAGAAATCCACGTATTGGAAAACCAAAGGTCTGAGTGACACGTTATATCTCATTTGCTGTGCCCAGCTAAGAGATAATCTTTTACCTTTTTGGAGATATTTAACAAACAAGACAAAATGTGTATAATTGGGGAGTTTTAGAGTTGCTGGCAGATGGATTTTGTTACCTTCAGACAGAGTCAGGCTAGTTGTTTCCCCTGTTTTACAGTCTTCATGCTAAGCTAAGCGTATTGCCTGCTGGCTCTAGATACATATTGACCATGCAGACATGAGAGTAGTATGAAGTTACTCATACAAAACTACCAAAAAGCTAAAAAGCCTATTTTCCAAAGTGTCTTCCAAAGTGACTTTCTCTCTGAATGTAAACGTGATAGATTTTTCTCCATGATGATGTTACCTGTATTAGTGTATGCATCAATTTGAACTCCTGTGCATGTTCAGCTGATCAGGCATGGAGAGCTACTCTAATGAGAGCCTTTTATCCTTTGTAATCGTGTGTAATTTACACTCACAGTGGTGAAAATAACCTGAGATTTTGCGGCAGAACACCTCTGTGCTCTGTTTTTCTGAAATGTTATCGAAAGTCCCTTTCACAAGAGCAAACAACCTCGGTTTCGTGCTGTTATTCAGAAAAGTATCATTTTTTTCTCAAAACAAAAACAAGCTTGGGGCACACTGCTCCTCTGTTTTCAGTTTTGTAAACTGCAGTTGGTTTTCAGAAGAACGAAAGAGAAAGTCCGAGCCATAAAAGGTAATTCATGTCTGCAGTGTCACACAAATTGTCTGACTGCTCACGAGCAAAGGCCGGGGTCAAAGTGAAAAACAATCTGTGCAGCGGAAAAGCTCTCGGTCAATTCTAACCAAGAAGGCCCTTTGGTATCACCCCGGCTCCAGTGACACGGGGGCTGATGTGTGGGTGTCGTTTACATGGGAGGCTCTGCATACGGCCGGCCTGCTGAGGCTGAGGGCACATTTATTTGAGTCTGTCTAATTGACATGTTGGGATCGATGGGGGAACAGAAAGCCTCTCTACAGAGTCCGCCAATACAGAGCCGGTCCCCTGGGCCCCCACACGCTGGGGCCCGCTACCCTATCAGTCACAACCATAGCACTGAACTAAAAGACACCTCTCCTCCTCCAACCCCTCCCCACATCACTTAAACACACACACAGATGGAAAAACACACACGCACGCACACACACACACCCAGACTGGGAAACAGACACCAAACATCCACCGCAGACACACTCATGCACACACACACACACAGACAATCAAACACACAAAATCCCATATATATACACACACAGACAATCAAACACACAAAATCCCTATTGATCATTGCCCCCCTGTTGTACCAGAGGCCCCACACTGTTTTGGTGGAGAGGGGGAGGGAGGGCAGCATAGCAGGAGGGTCCCGGATGATCCACTGATCCCACCATGGACAATTGGATCACACTCAGTGGTATCTACTGGAGGGCTGGTGATGTGTCACTCACGGCTCCTTTGTTACCGGACAACCCTGACATATAAACTACATCATTAATAGAGAAATAAAAATGACAAGCTATGTTTTTACCTTAACATCAGAATTTAAAGCTGCTAGCCCTGCCAGCCCTGTCTCCTTGAAATGACATTCATTTCAGTTTTATGGGAACCAGGAATAAATCATTCATTTATACTGAACAAATCTGCAAACAAATCACTGTCAATGCAAAAATTTTACACATATTTAGTTTGTTTTTCCTACAATATATTCTTCTTCTTATTAAGGCAACCCAGAGTACTTGGTTTAAGTTAGACAAGGATCATGGTCTTGGTTAAATACTAAAAATATATTTTTTTTTATACCTATGTCACTTACAAGGCACTGGATTTTGAAATCAGTGACCGAGGTTTGAGCCACAAAAACACTTTATTAAGGTTAGAGAAAGGCTGTAATTTTCATCAATTAATGGAAAAAATAATGTTTTACATTTTTACCACGAGGAAAAAAGAGTTGCATGCCCAATCATCCATACCAATCTCACACACACACACACACACACACACACATTTGGTTCACTGACCCTAAGATTTAAACATACATGTTCCAAACTTCCATAGTACTGTCTTTTGACTCCCATTGATACAACAGACTGGATAATATGGTTCCAACAAAAGCACAATTTGGCAACACAACTGCTGACACCTCAGAATCCTACAAACTGCCACAGACACAGATGTTTCAACGTATGGCTCTTCAGAGAGATTTACCATCATAAATCATAACCACTGACAGACACAGAATAACAATCCTGAGTTTTCATCGCTGTGTGTGTGTGGGAGGTGGGGGTGGGGGTGGTAGTGTAAGGGCTAATGAGTGGAAGACAATTTCTGAGGAGCTTAAAACCCATGAGGGACCAGCACCTGTCCCCTCGTCTTTCAGAGTGCTGTAGGAAAGAGAGGGGACGGTGGGGGGTGGAGAAGATGGGGAACAAATCTGTCTGGATGATTACAGGGCCAAAAAAGCAGATGTTTGTCCGTAGGTGAGTGTGTTACTGAGGCAGAATCTCTCATCACATACATGACACAGGAGTGTGGCTGGTGGTGGGCTTGGGGTTTACCCCAGCCTACCCTATCTGCCTGCTTACACACCTCCTTTAAGCCCCCGTATCCTCTTGCACGTGCCTTAGTCACTATAAGCCCACACACCAACACACACATGCACACACTTGTATCACCTCCCTTTTGTTCATTTAAAAGAGGTTTGTTGTCTATGGATTTAGCCTTTAGGGCCAAGTGAAATCTGACCCCCACCTTTCTTTAAACCTCTATTCTAATATACACCAGCAGCATTAAGAAGCATCAGCTAATTACAGAGGATAAGGCTGCGGCTAATGACGGAGCTGGATAAATCTGTATGGATGCAACGTTTTTAATTAGGCTGCAAGGGGAAGGAAGGTGAGGGAAAGATGAGCCGGGCCGTGAGGGAGTAGTTTTCTTGTTGCGGGATGCCTCTCTCTTTGACTGGCAACAAATCACCTGCTTGGATAGTGGGTGGCCTTTTTTTTTTTTGTTAGCACGAAATTTCCCGATTTTGTACCCTTTCTTTGCTGAATTCTATTTATATTTATAGCAACAATGACTGCACAACCTAAATGGGTCAGCAGAGTCAGTAATGGAAGCAAAGTATATTTAATTCAGGGGAGAAAAAAAAGCTACTTTCTCGGTATTTGCTGCTATAAATAATTTCAAAAACCACTGTCCTGCAGAGATCTTTAAATTAATAAGTTAAATGTTTTAGCCCTAAAGGCAGCAAAGGCTATGGCATACTCTGTCTGAGCCATGACCTAAAAATCTGACAGCATGACTTTTTTTTTTTTTTTTGGCTCCATCCCTGATGCATGTTCCTCCATTTATCAGTTTTTACACCATCTTCAACACCCTTCCAGCTGGTGGTGGTAATTGCTTTGTTCTGTTGTATTTCGTCCTCTGAAGCCACACAACATAATTTCGCCGAATTACCTGACTGCTCCCACTTTCACTCTATCATTTTCAGTAAAGTCCTGCTGGCGTGCATCCTCGGCCAGCTCCGAGAAGCACAGATACACAGAGAACATTTGCATATTCATCAGTCACTGTTAAAATACGCTGTTATTATTGTTAATGCTGTCAGTGCTGCTTTTAAATCATTGTGCTCGCTAGTGGTGAACATATGGGGATTTACCACACCAATGACTTTCTTGAAAAGACAGTGCTGGCAAAATATTTGTCAGGTCTATCATCCCTTTTCTGTAAGCATTCGAAAGTTCCCTGTATTTTTTTGTTTGCCTGCGTTTGTGCTCTGCAGCTGCTGCCTTTTAGTCGTAGCGTACTAGAAATGACGTCAAGACAGTGAGAAAGGCGAGTCTCTCTCCCTCGCTGCCTCGGGTTTCAGTTTGTTACCATGGCAGCAGTTGCCATTTCCTGCCACAGTGGGTCTTCCTGTGTTCATTCATTTTTGTGTGTACGCTCCAGAGGAATTACGAAGCGCTGTGTTTACATTACCATATAAGGGGTTTTATGAACAATGGGCACAGGGCTTCCCCCAAAGTCAAATAAATACCATTAACGGGGTTCACACACAGACACACACACACACACACACACACAGACACACACACACACAGTCGGTACAGACATTCGTGCACAAACGCACAGCTCCGTGCCATGCTCCCTTTCAGGCATACAAACTGCACCCATTTGCACACAATTATCTCCACTTACAGTTAAATGGAATGTAAATGTGTTTGCTACTTGACATGGGATTTCAAGGGACTGTGCAACAAAGAATAATATATAAAGCAGTTTAGGTTAGGTTGGAGTCTGTTATTTGATCTTAATGTTAATTATGCTGGGGCTACACCACATTACACTGCTCTACACAGCATGAGAGCAATCTATTTTTCTGTTGCTAACAAGATTGGGGCCAACAAACAAGCATTTTTAGAGTTTTACCCCCTTCTCTTGCCATTTTTTTCTGTCCCTCTTGCAGTTGAGTTTGTCTCTCGTTGGAGGAGGTTTGAAATTCATCTTTTCTCATTGGAAACTATGTTAAACCCACGCATACAAACGGTGTTTCCTCACTGCATGCTCTGCAAGGCAACAGAAAAAAAAGGAGTGGGGAGGGGGGCAAAGGCTGACTGAGAGATAGCTGTCAAAAAGTGTCCCTATTTTGAGTTTAAGAGGGAAGGATCACTGTCCTTCTCTGAACACTGACTACTGTCCCACATACTTTGGGCTGATTAGTGGGATCCCTGCCCTGCCTAACGTCTCAGAGGGAGGGGTAGACATGATCACGCACAGCTCAGTTCAGCTCCCGGCTGGAGAAAGGCCAACTCATTTACATTCAGCACACGAGGCTGCACGCACTCTGTCTGTATCCATGACCTCAGCTGTTTCAGCACACTGTAAAGCCATTCCATAACTCATAGCGCCACATTCACTAATGGGGGCCATGGGTGGATGGATGGAAGGGTGGCTGAATAAGTGGGGCAAGAGGGAT
The DNA here is from genome assembly GCF_017976425.1 of Toxotes jaculatrix. Taxonomy (NCBI): domain Eukaryota; kingdom Metazoa; phylum Chordata; class Actinopteri; family Toxotidae; genus Toxotes; species Toxotes jaculatrix. Next base: position 6,171,698 of record NC_054399.1, read on the forward strand.
CGAGGAGGTGAGTGTAGATGGCAGGGAGGAAGATGTAAGAATGTACATCTATCTGAACCTCTCTCTTTCTCTGTCTCTCTCTCTCTCTCTCTGTCCCCCCCCCCCCCCCTCATGCCCTGCCAGCTCTGGCTGCCGTGAATACCTGTTGGAGGGCATCCAAACCACTGGCCTGCCCTTTTCATTGAGTACTTAGCATGAGAAATCACATCATTTGTAGTGGAGGCATGGTCAGCGCAGAGCAGCAACAGTACACCTCTCACAATTAACACAGACACAGGTTTAATTAGGCAACAAGCCTGAGTATCTACTGTAGGTAAGGCTCTGGAGACTCCAAACTAAGACCAGGTTTGTGCTACGTTAAATCTGGACCGCGCAGGCCAGTACAGCATTAACAGCCCCGGGTTGTTGTTTTCTGCCATACCAGGCTGCAGTGTATAATTATATATTAGACAGGGTTGATGTTTGTTTTGTCAGGGCTCTTTTGTGCTGAGATATGCTGTGTAATGTTCTTGTGTCATGTGCTAACAAAGGCTGTGAGAGGAAGAACACGTGCTGTTGCCTTAGGCAGCAAAGGTCACATCTTATTGTACTGCTTCAGAGTCATTCACGCTACAATCATTCTCATGCAAAGCTCAAAAAAATAAACAAAGATTGTGAATTCGTGATATGGCAGCTCTGCAATTCAGGTCTGTGCACTTGTACATGAGAAAGGAAGAGACACGGAAAGAGCAAGAGAACTAGGAAGAGGTGAATGAAGCTCCTGCCAGTTTCACCCCCACAGCTGCTAAAGGTCACTGGAACAACTGCTGAGAGGTACCTGATCTTCTTCTCAGAAGAAAGAGAGACAGAGAGAGAGAGAGCGAGAGAGAGAGGTGGAGGACACCAACAAAAAAGAGCATTTGACATGTGACAGTTGCCAGAAACCTCCCAGGTGCTAAAACTGTAACAGCAACTCTCTCACACACACAAACACACACACACACTGTGTGGATGTCGACACACAGAAGTAAAAAGTAAAACTAAATCCCCAAAGATGAAGTGATCCACATTTTTATGCTCAGCAGTAAAATGAACATGAGAGGAACCTGCTAGGTTATTTTATCCAAAACTATTTGTATAGTAAATTTATACATGATAACAGCCTGAATATTGACAAAGCAAACTAACTTCAAGGTCCAGTTGTTCTGGAGATTTAGATCAAATAATGTGATTTTCCAAGAAATGAGCTAACATGAACACAATGTCAGACTGAGTATGATTATCAAGTTAACCTTTACCTACATTGCAAGGTAAGTCAATTTATTCCACCGAATGGTTTTACGCTTACGTGTGTCTGACAGCTTCCAGAGCTGAAAACAAAAAAATTCAAGACTGACACACACATAGTTTGAAGCACAAGACCTCTATTCTTAATTATAATATTGGAAATACACAGATGTACTCGTCTTCCTAACATGAGTGGAGACAGTAATGGTATATGCCTGATGGTAAATCAACAGATCAGTTCGAACCATCTCATTATCAGTGCGACGTGGTTGTCTGTGTTGTCGGTGACAGGGAACTCCACACTCTGTACGTAATACCTTTTACATTTATAATTCCCTCTCACAAGTATTTGTCTCATTCTTAAAACAAGTTACAGTACTTTGATGAGAGAACGCTCCCTCTGAGCTCCAGGAGCTGATTTTGTTGCTAAGCAGCTCGATCCATTTATGTTACAGTACAGCAGATTTGTACTGATGCTGTGCGCTTGTCGCTTCTACAGAGATGATTTTCACTTGTTTTTCTCCCAGCTCAGAGGTTTTTTGATTAGTGAGTGCCATGTGTCTGGGTGGGTGTACACATCCTGTTTACCCAGTTTCCAGGGTTTATTTCAACCATGACCTCTGTGCCATTTCCCCCTCGGGTCACAAGGTCAAGCTCCGAGGTCGTCGCCACACTGATGGGGATAGACAGCTGAACACCTTTGAGGGTAATATGTGCATGTGTTCACTTTTCCTGCAATGGCTCAGTGATGGCTTGTTTCACAGAGGAACTGTGTGTGTGTAAGAGTGTGTGTGTGTCTGTGCATGTGTGTGCGTGTGTGTGTGTGTGTGCGTGGAGCCTGAAAAAGATATCAAAGGTTCTCTTCACAGCCTCACAGCTGCATAAATATCCATCAGGTAATGTTTCAAACAGAAAGCCATTCTTCTCTTTCAACTGTGCAGGGAACAAACAAGAATAGACAAAAGACAACAAGGTCCCTGCTGACCATGCAAACAGCCCTGGGTCTTGCAGAGGAGGAGACTGTGAGGCCAAGCTCTGATGTTTATGCCCTGACCTGAAGAAAATGCATCTTCAGTGTGTTCGCTTCATTACTCTCTTGCGCAGATGGGGCTTTCATCAGAGAAAAGAGGTTGTTTGTTGTCCTTATGTAAAATGATAAAAGCGTCTCCTTAAACAAGAGAGCAAAATGCATGAAAACAAAATATTAAAGGCATGGAAAGGGGAGGTTTTAGGGGGTGGGGGGTTAAAAATCAAAAGTAATTTTTAGCCTTAAAAATTGCACCTGTAATGGTTATGTAAATATGCTGCTAGTCCACTGCCAACAGACTTAGTTACAGACTAACTTAGCTTTAAGTTTTTGCATGGTTTGAACTGTAGAACTACTGGTATACACCTTTACATCCAGACAGTCTATAACTATTTATGTAAAATCTTCGTGGGTCAAGGGTAAAGTCATATGAAAAAGGTAACCTTTAAAAGGTAGTCTGTCAGCAATCTGTGGGACTGTGATTGTAACATATACAGGGGAAACACAAGAGTTTTTTGCATTACAGTAAACAGATCTATTCACTTTTTTTCTGCTTCTTCAAAAGAAATACCTTTTCGGTGGTTTTAAAAACACGTTCACACCACACGCACAACACATGCAGCCCCTATACATGCACACACACACACACGCACGCAGACACACAAACGCAGGTAGCCGAAGTACATATATATATATGCAATGAACTTTCATTATGACAAGAGTACGAGTATACGATACTCGTGTTCTTGCAGTGTGACATCCTGGAATATTTTCCGTTACACTTGTGTGTGTGTGTGTGTTTTTAAGTGAAGGGAGGATACAGCTGAGCATGTCTTATCTTAGATCACACAACGACATGTGAAACCCCAACTCTGCGGAACTCCTCTCAATCCCAGAGCCACAGGGTTTCAGTTTGCGGTGGCAGCTGAGTCTCTCTCTGTCTCTGTCTCTGTCTCTGTCTCTTCTCTCTCTCTCTCTCTCTCTCTCTCTCTCTCTCTCTCTCTCTCTCTCTCTCTCTCTCTCTCTCTGTTCTTTTCTGTCTCTACAGTCAGTTACATCCACACACAGCAAGCTTGCAGAAAGCAGCAGATAAGTGTGGAGGCTGAGACTGACAGTCAGATGCAGTCAGAAATAGGCAGTGACTTCTCAGAAAAGCCTCTTGATAGTTGCAGTATGACTAGAAGCCATGAGAATTTATAAATGTGCTGCTGCACTTCAGGCTCATGTTATATCCAGTAAAATGTAAAGCTGAAAACATTAAACAGTCAAAAAGAGCCAAATCACAGTCAGTATAAGGCAAGACTGTTAGGTACACCTGCAATATTCATTGTGAATATGCGTCAAAATTCTCACTTCTGGTTTGTTTTGTTTGAGTTTCACCTAACTGACTAACGTTCTCCTCAAAGGAGCACACTGGCATTATAAAGTTTGGCTCTTTTTGCCGTTTTTTGTTTTTGGTTTCCAAATTTCATTATTCAAGAAAAACAAGTTTAGAAAAAATCATCCACACAAGGAATGAGGCTTTTTGAATTCTGTACTTTTCTTATTGTCCCATAAATCCCATGAAAATACCAAAAAGAGCAATGGGTTGATCCTACTAACAAGCATGCCTGATATATTTTATTAATCTGTGTCATAGAGCTCTGTTGTTAAAACACACTAATGAACCAAACATGGGATAGTGCCAAAACCCAACAAGTTGTATGTGCCATGGTGTTGTTGTCGTTGGTGGTAGCTGTGGTGGTTACACAAATCACCCTAGCTCCAAGCTCTGCCGCTAATTCTGAGTGTTGCTGTCTTCACCTACAGTTAAATACTGTCGCATTAACTTAGAAATGCAACAAACACGTACATGAGAGCCAGTTTCATCGTAGCTTTTGATGGTTTTTGCAACTGCACTTGAGGATACATTCAAAGTTCTTGAAATGTTCCAGATTGACTGACCTTCATGTCTTAAAGTAATGATGAACTGTCATTTCTCTTTACTTGGCTGAGTGGTTCTTGCCATGATATGGATTATAACAGTAGTCAAATAGGGCTGTTCACTGTGTACCAACCCTACTCCTGCAAAACACAACTGATGGTCTCAAACACATTAAGAAGGCAAGAAATTCACCAAATTAGCCCTTGACAAGGCACACCTGTTAACTGAAGACCATTCCAGGTGACTACCTCATGAAGCTGATTGAGAGAATGCCAGGAGTGTGCAAGGCTGTCATCAAAGCAAAAGGTGGCTACTTTAAAGAATCTAAAATATAAAACATATTCTGGTTGGTTTAACACTTTTTTGTTAACTGCATAATTCCATATGTGTTCCTTCATAGTTTTGATGTCTTCAGCATGAATCTACAATGTAGAAAGTCATAAAAATAAAGAAAAAACACTGAATGAGAAGGTGTGTCCAAACTTTTGACTGGTGCTGTACATCAAAGTTGTCCAGTTATACTGTCAGTAAACGTGCGTAAAAGTTAATCCATACTCTCCAGCCAATGGTATAATTTGAGTCAGTCCCACATAAATTATTATACCGCTGTAAAAACTCACAAGAGAAACAACTGTGTATGCATTAGCAGAAGTCCCAAACATATACGGTAATTACTTTGGTGAGTAATGTATGCTGACAAGTACGAGTGCCTAGCAGTTTTAGGAAATTAGTCACCCCTTTTAAATACTAAACCACATATATGTGACCAATTGTTTAAGATTTTTTTTTTTTTTTTTTGCCTTTATTCGACACTCAGTGGAGAGAGACAAGAAGACACGAAGCACTCAGATTGTGGTGGTGGGGGTTGTCCCTATTAAAAAGCATGTAATATGAGATGAATGTGAATTTTTCTGTGTTTCAAAATTAAATAAGCATGGCTGTTCTGTTTGTCTTATTTTAAATTATTTATATTTTAACTTCACGTTTCAGTCCATAGCTGATGTTCAAAATCAGAGACCCCTGTGTGCAGCTCAATGCCAAAAAAGCTTTCAGTGTTAAAAAACAAAACAAAACAAAACAAACATTTATAGTGGCTTGATAGTGATGATGTTAAATTAACCTTGGAGAGTCCGGGTTTACCTTATCCAGACAGAAGCTGATAAAATAACTGACTTTGCTCCATATTTAGAGTTTCCCCCATCTATCCCTGTGGTTTCAGGGAAAAGCACAAACGTCGGGTTTTGATGAGCTAATCAATGAATGAGCTCTCATCAATAATCTCCTTTCAGCAGCCTTCCCTTATCAAACTTTGGTGGCCCTGTGTTCACCACAGGCCACGGACAGAGAGGAGGAGTGTTTGCTTATGTACAGAAGGCCACTGAGTAGGAGGCTTTCATTACTCGAATCGTGTCTGGAGAAAGAGGAAAGGAGGACGGGCATAAGAAAAGGCCAAAGGACACATTTCTAGTCCTTGGCCATTATCAGGCTGAAGGTATAAACAACACGAGGCACCTGGCCTCTCTGGCTGGAACACAGAGTTTTTAAATCTGGAATTACTGACAATTTGCTTGGTAAATATCAGAGATACAAGTCATCCAAGGCTTTTTAGCTAAAAGCCGGATCATTTTTGCCTTGTTAAGAGATGTGTAATATGTCAATCTGTGTGTAAGCGAGAGCTAATTCGATTACATCTTTAAACGAGCGTAATTTTTACTCATTATCACGTATAAGATCACTGCAGCAACAGAAAGCACACAAAGCAGACGTCTGTCATCATACTATGTTGCAGCTTCTCTCAGTGTGTATGCTCCGTTATTGGCGCACTGTCTGAGCAATGCTTTGACATACAGTAGCTTTGTCCTTTCATGTTCGAGCCTCTTTCAGCTATTTCTTGATGCTCCGAGTCAAGCTCTGTTCTCAGCCTTGCTGGATACAAGAGCAGGGAGCTACAAGTGCTGCTTCAAAACACCTTTTGCTCTAAGTACATGTGTCAGGAAGCAGGCTTCACATGAGGCACGGCTCTTTCTCCTTCTCCAATCTGTCACTCCACTTTCATATTCTGTCTCATCTTGAGCCGGGCTGCACTCACAGATGTGGAGAACATTTCTGTTGGCTCTCTCACACTGAACCGCCTGCTCTCCTTCAACCTCCCTCCACCCACACACACACACACACAAGCCCTTGGTCCCTGGGTCTTTTCAATAACATTTCGCAGGTTAACCAAAAGTCTAAACTTTTGTAGTTGGGTGAAAACTGCACATGAACTTCAATATTCTGCACATATATATATACTGTATATACTTAAATATATATAAATACAACCGATCTGGCTTTATTTGGGTGTAAACTGATTATCAACATGTATCAGGAGTAGGCGCAAAAAATGATCATCATTTTTAAACTTAGCTCTTTGACCTTTCATTGAAAAATGTCAAACAGAGGCTCTGGCTTAGGTGGCCCCTGTGACCCTTTGCGCCCTTGGACCTGTGCATGGTGGGCTGGTTCTATAATCCATGCATGTCCACCCCTCAGCCAGCTGAGATGGTTCAGTCCAATCATCAATTGCATTAGCTTTTGATAGAGGGTAAGGTAATATTTTATCAATGCAAGGCACTTTTTCCCATGCTTGTCATATCATGTTACCTCATAAAATAGATTTTCACATGAAATATTAAGACTGAACAGCAGCTTTTACGCGGTGTTACTGAATGGGTTAGTAATGAATACTCAGAGACAACCTGATGTACTCATTTTGTTTTTTATTTATTACCTAAAAAAAGAAAAATGTTCTATCACAAGTCACACTGAAATGTATTGCTTAAGAAAAAAAAATATATTCATATATTTTTTAATTTTTTCCCCTTTTTTTCATTTTTTTTCCTTTTTTTTCCTCTTTTTCAGAAACGTATTGTTGTTTCCATCATATTCCACCAAAAACAAAACAGTTTTTTTTTCGGACATCAGCTGCTGCCATGTCCCGACAACCTTCTCCCCCGCTTTTTAAAAAAATGCACAAAGAAATACATAATTCACAGTTACCATTTTGGTTTCATAAATTAATACAGTCACACATGTGCTACACCGGTCTAGAGCTAGAACATTGTAAATTGTATTCTTGAATCCTGTTATTTTCAATAGTTGGCTACAAGAAAGAACAGGCAACTTAAATGACGTGATCAGAATTCCACCAACGTACTGTTTTTTACCCTCTCTGTAATGCTTTTGTCATCTTTTTTGTTTCTTCTTTTTGAGTTTCACACAGAAGTGAGGCACACACAGAGTATAGTTCATACATATACAAAAAAAATTAAATTAAATTTGGGAGGGGCAGGGGATAAACTGTCCTTTAATTATGTCGTATCCAAGGAAACGGGAAGTGCATGTAGTCTGGAGTCCTCAGAGGACCTTTCTTATTCTGAAATAGGGCTGTTTCTTGCCAACTAAGTACTGTGGTGTAAACTTCCTTGGTTAACATAAGTTACACAGATTTGTAGCTTTTTGCAGCTTGTTGGTGGGAGGACTGACTTGTGAAGGATGTGAGGTTCGGACAGCGGAGACCAACAAGCATGGCAACACAATGAAGAAATGGGACAAAGACAGTATTTGAGGAACAACACCAGCTTTTTGAATAGTATTTGTTTCACTCAAACAAGCTTTACCCCTAAAATCTACGACCCTCATGGCTGCGAATACTACAGTCGTGTGTATCAACCAATGAAAACAAGCTTAAATCTGACACTGACACCGCAAGGGCAACATTTTTAAGGCACAGAAGCCTTGACGTAATAGAGACTCCACCAGCTAAAAGCACTAAACAACAGATGCCCAGTGTCCTCAGTGACAAATATGGCGCCTTGATGACAACAAGTCTGACAACGATACACACAGAAAGTTTAAAAAAACAAAACAAAAAAAAAAACGTTCCCGCCCCCATTGTCCCCAAGTGTCTCATTTTTTTAGTGAAAGGTAAGGCCACTTAAAAAAAAGATGAGGTTCACCAAAAAGGTAATCTCTCACTGCAATCTCTGGGAGTGCAATTGTGGTAGGGTGGTCGATCGATCAGACAGACAGACAGACAGATAAAGATATACACGCCAGACAGATGCTTCACTCGAGTTTGTTTGACGGACAGAACTGTAAATCCGCTGGCCTATTGGTTCCCTGCGAAATTACATCCACACGAGCCTCTGTTGACGTAGGCTGGGAGGAGGGGAGGTGGTTTAACAGTTCGTAGGCTGTCTGGGTCCTTGAGAGTCATGGGGGGTAAAACCAGCGTTCAGGGAGTAGAGAGAGAGAGAGAGAGAGTCAGTTGCTCTTTGCTCATCATCATCTTCATTGTCACACAACAGGAATGTTCAGTGCTGAGCAAGACGCGAGTCCACACTTAACTTCATCTGTTTTGGTTTTGCGTCGTAATACTTTAGCAGGACACTGTTGTTCTAACATTGAAAAATAAAAGTTACAAAAACCTAACCAACAAAAGCAGCATTGTTTATTTTCTTCACAAATTCATGCATGTTGTTAACCTTCATTCCCACAGCACCAGTTTCTTTTTTTTCTTCCATCAATAGAAAAAAGATCAGTGTAATTTCACACTTCTGCATGCAAAGAAAAGTCACTTTTTCCCTCCCGCTTTTTTTCATTTGAAGTCCCCATGTGTAGCAGCAAAACTGTGAAAGGCCTAACCTGATATGTCAATGGATGTACTGGTGGAGGCACTAGATAATGATGCTGGATACAGATCCCTCCTCTTTTCCCTCTTTGCCAATAAAAAAATAGTCATTATTATGTGGACTTGTGGTAAAAGTGGACATTGAATGGGCCTAGAACTGGGAACCAACTTAGAATTTGAAGTTCTATCCTGTTATGATATAAAGTAGTGACCCATGCGTTCACTGCAGCTGATCTTTGTGATTTTGAGAAACTACGGGGTCAATTGGGAGAAGACAACTCGGGACAAAAACATGGGATATTCTAAATCAATTTACACTAAAGTCAAACATACACACACCCTCATAAACCTTTGCCAATTGTCACATTTATGTACACAAACTAATACAAACCCTCAACAAGTCCATTCAGGTCTGTAAGACATGAGGCGGGCTGGGTGAAAATTGTCTTTCCGTGTCATTCGTTGTGGCTAGACGAGTAGAATTCATGAATGAGCTAATGAATGATTGAATGGATGTATTTGTTGGTAGTCAATAACTTGACTAAAGCCACAGAGGGCTGCCGTTTTTTGAAAACAGCAGATAGGAAGAGAAATAAAAATAGATTTTTTTTCCATATACATTTTAAAGATTTTAAAATCCTCTAAAGCACTTTCTGTTAATATTAATTCATTTTTGTTTATTCATTAATCATTCCTATCAATACCCTATGTCACTGAGGTTGATATCAATACTTCCATATTCATTTTTTATTCTATTTCAGGCCCCACCTCCTCCTTCTTGCACACTTTGACCAGCTGTTATAAATCAAGAAAATGTGCAAAATCAACAACTACTTTGAACTGTTATATGAAAACCTGAATGCTTTGTGAACAATGCTACATATTTTTTGTTTATAAAATATAATAATATGTTTCGAAATGGAAAAAAGAAAAAAAAAAGTTTAACCACCCCGCAACAGGTAAAAACTGGACTCTGGTTGGAGAGTTTTGAGATCGTTAAGAATGCCCGTTGGAATAATCCATAGTTCGGCAGTTCTGCCTTTCTTGTGATTAGGAAACACTAGTGCTCCTGTCCTGTAATAAGTCCAGTGTGGATCTCTTCATTGCTGTCCAGAGTGCGATTAAAAAAAAAAAACAAATCTTAGAAAAAAAAATCTGAAAATACCACCACCACCACCACCCACTGAATTCTGCTATGCTCAAGTTCAGGTATGGTCTCTGTGACCATGCTCTAAAATGTCTTGTACACTGTTAAGTCCAGCTGTAGCCTGTCCATATCCAAGCATGACATGAAGGTTCTGTTGCTATTGTTGCTGTTTTTCACAAGGTCAACTGTGAAGGACAGAATGGGATTAAAGTCCGCAGGGAGCCTTTTTTTTTCATGTGACAGACGCCAGTCACAAGGACAACTTTGATTTCCTCTTTGCACAGTTCTGTGTCACCTCCTGCCAATCCACTCCCTCAAAATATATCTTTATGTAAATCCCAAGCAATGCTTTGCACATCTTTGAATCTATCGCCCCCCTGCATGAGGGATCAGATGGTTCAGGCCATGACGAACTCAGACTTCAGATCAGCCTTGACGTCGGGTTTCCACACTGAATCGTCAAAGTCCAGGTCCAGGGAGCCCTCGCTGGACATACTGCTGTTGCTGTTGCTGCGTCCGGCCTTGCGGTTGGGCAGCCACTGGTAAGGACCACGCTGGTCCCTCCTGGCCTTCCTGCGCAGACGCTTCTGCTGCATCAACAGCTGCAGGCGCTCCACCTTACAGCGAGTTGCACGGTTCTCGGTCTGACGCAAACGGTCACCTGGACAAAGGACAAGGGAGGGGAGAGACGGTCAGTCAGGCATTTCTGTTTGCACGAGCACTAGCTTGCTTACAGTTAACAGAATTTACACTAACAGGTTTGAGAAGGATGTCAATGTGTGTGTGTGTTCAGCAGGCAGCAGATATAGCCCCACAGCCTTCATGATAATGCTAAGACATGCTAGGCTCTGAGACACACACACACACACGCAAGCTATGCACACAATGTGACACTGAAATCTGGTGTTTAACCTCCCCCACTGAGTATCATTAGCCCCCACAGTGCTATTTTATCCCCTTATCACTGAGTGGGGAGACCTTCTCCAACCTGAAATCTCCTTGAGAAGTGGTAGCAAGGCCAAAAACACACAAACACAGGCCAGAGACGACACTTTCTGATAACTGCCTACGGTATCTGCACATATAATTGCAGATGACATGCCTCGGTGACTGGGTGTGCTACTAAGTGCATTTCTAGCTGTTGATGTGCCTATAGGAGAATCCTGTCTCGAGGGAGAGGCCTTGCATCGCGCTGTGAATGCTTTCCTACAGTAACCGAGCCAAGCCTAATTCCATTTATACGTATATTCAGGAGCTTGGAAGGAAGGGAAAGCAACCGCAATCTATTAGCCAGCTCCATTAGTATCTGTCTGGGAATTAAATAATTAAATAATGGGCTAGAATGTCAATAAACCGAAAGCACAGCGGCCATCTCTGCCTCTGCTGCGCTTCAAAACACACACAAAACACACACACACACACACACACACACACACACGGACACTGAAATCCACATTCGAGTACATCATGTATTCACACAAAAACACATACACAATGTGTACACCCATGCACGTATGTACACGCACACAAGCACACAGTGGCGCACACGCTCACGTTCACAGGTGCGTGCATGCACACACACACAGCAACGGCAGCAACAACCGCAGTAGCTTTTAACGTGGATCGATGGCAAATTAAAAAGACCTATTGATTAAACCTTAGCTCTAGTGCAGCCATCCATCTCGGGGCCCAGGACAACGCTATTGGCTTTCAATAGAAAATGCAAGCGAATGGAAATTGTAAGCGGAGAGAGAGACAGGGAGAGATTGGGTTTTTTTCTTCTATTTTTTTTTTCTTTATTATGGCTGTAGCTTCCTACTCTCAGCTCATTGACCCAACACCCCCCCCCCCCCCACCTCTTCCACTCCCTCACACACACAGAACCCTCCTCCTCCTCTAGCTCTTGCCCCATGTCTCCCCAGAGACAGCTAGGTGGGGCAGTGTGAAAAAGGGGAAGCAAGAGGAAAAAGGGGGGCAGGAGGGGGGGGGGGGGGGGGTTGGTGGTGTGGCTTAAGGAATTCCTCCCCCAGGGCAGAGAGGGGGGTAGAGAAAAGGACAGAGGAAGAGGGTGGAGGGTAAAGGATCAGCCGTAGGTGGCAGTTTTCCGAATCGATCGTGCCCTCCTCTGCTCTTCACCCCCATCGGAATGAATTCCGGACTCTGTGTGGGCTTAATTTACCTCTTTCCCTCATTTGCTTATCGGATCGAGCAGCGCGGAGCCGCTTCTCTGGCTATAAATATTCACCACTGTTAGGCAGCGCATACTAAAGAACTAAACTGCCATCAAGCAGCCTTGCTTTTGCTTTTTAAAGCAGAGAGGGTGTGAATACTGGTACAGAGTTAGCAGAACAGAATACTTCTTCATGTTACACAGACTGGGGTTTTTCCATTTCCTGCCCCATTCTGATACAAACGTATGTGTGCCTCCAGAGGCTGTGTGTGAGGGCAGTATGTCATCTCTTAAGAACAAGGGGTATACCAGAGGGGGGTTCTTCTACATTAGAGCCATTGTTCCACTGCCTCAGCTCCATGTGACATCCATATACACTGCCATAAGGCTTTGTTCCCCCTCTAGTCCTTCCTCTCCCCCTCATTCCCCCCTGCTCTTTTTTAGCTAAAAGCAAAACTAAGCCCTGGCTACACATAGCTAAATACAAAATCTGTTTGGTCTGGTACACTTTGTCTTTGGAGTGTTCCAGTTTAAATTCTTTCTTTATTTCATCAGTGTAGTCACTTGGTCATGATCCTGTTTTCCAAGTAGGATACATTTACTAAGAGGACTCGGCAATATGGATGAACAAATGCGCACAGACACACACACACACATACACACAGAATAAAGGGCAGTTTGGTGGTGCTGTAGGAGGTCTTGGCCTTTGGCTTGGCAAGAGCTCTGGGAATGTGCTTGGAGCTACACCAAACTTGGTGTGTGTGTGTGTGCGTGTGTGCGTGTGTGCGTGTGTGCGTGTGTGTGTGTGTGTGTGTGTGTGTGTGTGTGTGTGTGTGTGTGTGTGTGTGTGTGTGTGTGTGTGTGTGTGTGTGGCCATTCATCAGCGTCACTACCGGAGCCCTGGGCGACTGGGCCGGACACAGCTGGCCGCAGGGATCTCCAGACTATGTTTATGACAGTAGGGCTATTATTAGGGCTGGCAAAGAAGGACAGACTATACACACAACACACACACATACACAGATACACACAGGCTGGCCTAGAACCTGCCTGCAGAGACCAGGGTTTGATACGAGCACAATAACCTTGGAGGACCCAGAGAGAGAGGTGGGTAAGAGACATAAGGAATGAATGAAAGAGAGAGCGAGAGAGAGAGAGAGAGAGAGAGAGAGAGAGAGAGTGAGAGAGAGAGAGAGAGAGAGAGAGAGAGAGAGAGAAACCATGCTTATATACAACCCTGCTTGACACAGAAAAGACAGATGATTAAGCAACAACGGATCTTTTCTTAGAAACGCGCAGTGGAAGATATCAAACAGAAGACAGGTCAAGGGCAGAGAGAGGAAGGAAACAGTCTCCTTTTCCTTCTCTCTTATTTAACCACTCCCCTGCCTGCCAGTCACACCAACACTCAATCCCGAGCAGCACATTTTTCCATCTCCAAACTCTCCTCTCTGAAGACTTTGACACAGGCCCTGTAAATACACCGTGCACTGCAGAGAAAGCCAGAGAAAAACAGACAGAGAGGGGGAGAGAGAGAAGGGGTGATCTATGAATAATCGATGCGTCAGTCAGTTTTCCTTGCCTTTGAGCCCAGCCCAGCAACACAGCAAGGACTGAGATAGGGAGTGCATGGGGAGGAAGGGTGGGAGGAGTGGGTGGATGGAGGAGTGGCAGAGGAATGGAGGTAGAGAAAAAGGGAGGAGGGCTGCAGTGTGCAGGACGCAGGGGGAGATTAAAGGAGCTTCTCCTTTTATTGATTGTATAAAGATTGGCCTTCATTTGCAGTTGTCTTAGTGCTGTTGTTTGTTTGTTTGCCTTGATAAGTCTTGTGATCTTGCAGAGAGAACATTGTGTTTGCTCAGCATCCAGGGAACCAGGGGAAAGAGGGAGGGGTGGACAGAGAGAGAGAAAGAGAGAGAGAAGAAGAGGAGGAAAGAAAATCACATTGCAGCAAAGTCAGCCTTGGTTTCCTTGAACATTGTAGTCTGTTTTTTTTTAAGCCTCTGTCTCCAATTCTAGGTCTAAATAACAAGGGCAAAATTATTATGTGACAATAACTACCGTAGGATTCAAAATCAGGTGATGAAATATTAATCTGTGGCCATAACAGTGAGTCAGGGCTTTCAAATGTATTAGTAAATAAATAAATCTAAATGTCTTGGTATAGTTTTTAAAATATTACTGGAAAGATTATGAATGATAATGCCTCATTATGTTCTCTTCCAACTGTCAACATGAACAAGTTCAAAATTTCCCCATAATATTATGACATTTTATAAATTTGCCAAAAAGTCATCACTGAGCATGAATCATATGACAGTTATGTCTTTCATTGGCGGGTTGGAGGTTAAAATGGATCAATCAAAATGGACCAAATGCTCCATATCCATCTGACCCTGACGTTTGGCTCTCCACTCAAAAAAAAAAACAAAACAACTTATCAGACACAAACTGAAGCAACCAATCAGAGCTAATATGAGCATTTGACAGCCAGTGAAAGGGCATTCACAGCCCTGCAGGGACACAAGCTCTTCAATGACTTTTAGACTTCATTTGCATTCTCTCTCTCTCTCTCTCTCTCTCTCTCTCTCTCTCTCTCTCTCTCAATCTCCCTCTCACTCTCCTCGTCGACAATGAAAGGGCACCTGATGTGCTTGGCTGGCTTTAGCTCTGCGCTGTGCTGCGTTGCCGGGGCATTTGTTGAGTTACCGGTGCTCGTGTGTCACACCGAACTTCCGTGTAAGACCAGAGACGACTAAGGCCTACCTGTGGATAATATGCGGCGCCTCGGCCAAGCAGGTCAGGGCTTAAATACAGGACTGAGGTTAAATGTATAGGATCTTTTCCTGTGTCTCTCTCCCTGCGCCCCCACCCTCGCCCTCCCTCCTCCTTTGGCTTGCCCAGTCCCAGCCATCACGAAGCTAACATGACCTGACAAATCGAAAAGGGGACAAGAGGGGGTGAAGGGATGCGGAAGGGACACAAGGGAAGAAGGGGGTGCTGGAGAAGCTTTCAGAGCTAACTTTGCCCCTGTTTTGCCCCTCTCTGTGAGCCTGTGTTGAACTAAGGCAGCTGCAGGGGGAGTAGGACTAAAAGGCAGCCCTATAATCCCATAGCCCTCCCCTTATGTGCCCCACAATGGCTCAGCCTGGTGCCCTGTATGTAGCCCCTGTCCCTGGCCCCTGCACAATGGGTTTGGCTGGGCAGGGGGCTAGAGGGCTGGAGGGGGGTGCTGGGGAGGTCCATCCTACTCAGTAAAGGAATTTAGCTAACAATCAGCCTGCCAGGCCTTCCTAAAGCCCTCCTGTTCAAATCCAACACTAGTCCTGGGCTGACAAATCCCCACACTCAGCAATACCATACAGCAAAGCCATGAAACCAAGCTAGTCACCCAAGCCTTTAACCAGGCGTTTAAGGCCAAATGTGTGTGAGTGCGTGCATGTGTGTATGTTCAAGCTTTTTATTTACGCTTGTCTTCTCCCCCTCGCACATGAACTTGCAGTGGAAAGGGTAAAGGCTCTCAGGAGACAGCCAAGCTATGTGACATTTTCAAGAGGCTGTCTCAACCTGAGTTTGACTGCACATGCACACACACACACACACACACACACACACACACACACACACACACACACACACACACACACACACACATCAGGCAGATGGGAAGCTCAGGTTATTCCTGTAGCTGAATGAAGGCAGGTTTCTGTGAAGCGGAGTTAAGCCGCGGTGTTAAGTCCAGTAAGTCTTCCATCAGGTGTCGGCTGATAAGACAGCCTGAGAGCGCTTAGTCATCGGCTTCCTCAGGACACCATGTGGAACAGGATACAAATAGGCACGCAGCCTCGGTCTACACAAACACACCAGCACATTCATTGTCTCAGTGAGCTAAACTGTGCTTGGTTGGGCAGGTTACCCATTCACATCACTTTCTGGAAGTGTATATCAAGAGCAGGAAGTTGGACGGGGGCAGTAAAGTCGGAAAAGGGCATTAGACAGGCTATTCTTTCACCCATTATTATTATTTTTTTCTACTTCGGCCTTGGTTAATCAGTGGGCAGTTAGGAGACTGATAGACAGGATATAAACACCCATGTGATGAATGAGGGCTTAGTATTGTGGTTTTAACACCCTCCCTCCTGTGGGTCCTCCCCCTCCTCCACTTACTGCCCTCTAATAAAGCATATTCTTTTCAGAGCTGCATTTTGGAATAAAGCTATCTATTTAAAGGCCAAATGAACACAGACAATGTATTGATGCACAACACAGACATGGAAAGTTGGGGAGGGGGGGGGGGGGGGGGGGTAGGCGGAAAACAGAGAGATGTATTTTACAGACGAGGCTGTTTTTGGACAGCAAATGGGGGAAACAGCGGTGTGGGCAGTTGAGTGCAGACAAAGAGAAATGACAAGCATGGGAGTAGAGGAGAAGAACAGGGGGGAAATATGTAGCTGGGGGAAGTGAAGGAAAGGTCTTCCCTGAGTTAGGAAAATAAGCCAATGTTATTCCAACTGTTCACTGAACACTTGTAGGGGCACCCAAGGTGATGCGGAGGAATACTGGGCGTTCCTGGTCAATCTGTGTTCAGTTGCTAAAGCATAAAAGATGCCATTCTGCTCACAGCAGAAGGTCATAAAGCAGAGGACAAAGCCATGTACGACAATAGAAATGTATGCGCTTGCTTTTTCAAACAAAAGAAAACATTAAACATTACTCACTTTATTCCAGGACCCTCCCTGCCAAACTATTCAACAAAACTTACCAGCAGCTCACCAAAGACTGACTCGATTTCTTCAACAGAAGTAAAGGAGACAGCGGAGGACAATGCTGTTTCTCTCAGCACAGCCAGTCTAACCTTACAGCTCTGACTGAATGTTATCAGTTCTGGACATCTGTCTGACACTCAACATCCTGTGTCTCTGCAAGGAAAAGAAGGTTTTAAAACACCCAAACCCAACCCCTAAATGGTATCTTGTGAACTCCACCACCTGCCCTGGCCAAGCCCTTGGGCATTGGTATGTCGAGGTTTGTCCAGCCCCAACGAACCCCAGCCCATACATGCCCCAGCCGCAGCCCTTCTTTAAGAGGAAGGTTAAACCACCCAAAGCCTAATCTAATCTAAACATAGCCACGCCCAGGCTTGGAGGGGTAAACCTATCTCCTTGCCACACAAAAACAAAGCCAACTCCGCTCCCAAGACAAGTGAAGCCTGACTGAACAGGTCTGAAGAAGCTTGTATTGCATTAGTAAGGAGACCCCCCCACCCCCCCATCCTCCTCCTCACATCTCTTCCTCTTCTCCTCTCCCTCAAAACCCAGGAGAGATATATGTATGACTGTTTTTGTTCTTTAATCTGACTTTTCTATTCTTGCTTTGTCAGAATTTTAAAGATGAAAATAAGTGTTTCAGCAAGACAATGATGCAAAATCATCCCAACAGAACTGATAGCTAACCACGATGTGCTATGAGAATAGAAACAAAAAGACAAAGATGACAATGAATTCTTTAGTAGGTTGCAATGGAAGAGCAGAGCTTGGTAAAATGACAGGCTTTAGACAGCCGTCATCACACACACACACACACACAGACAAATACACACATACACACATCCTGCTCCAAAGCAACTGCAGGAACATCTGCTTCACAGGGCCTTGAAGGGATGCACAATTCCTTAATGTGTGTATGTGAGTGTGTCTGTGTTCATGACATGCTTGCATGCGCAGAGGGAGTGAGGAGTAGAGTCACTCACCAGGGGGTTTGCACATGCGGATCTGGCTCTGGCACTGCACCAGCGGATGAAGAGTCGGCGGAGGGCTGCTAGGGTTGCTGGCAGGCACAGAGGTAGCTTTGGCAGAGAGGCCCGTCATGCCAGCGACTGGGGGCGAAGGAGGTGGGGATGGGGATGGGGAAGTGGGCGAACCACACTGGGTCTGGTAGCGAAGCTGGGTGAGGGAGGGAGGCATGCCCTGGTAGTGGCGTGTGGCGCTCAGGAGGTCGTTGAGGATCTGCAGGATGGTACCAATATCTCGTCTGGGACGCCCATTGCTATCCTGACAGTTAGGGTGCAAAGTGCCTGAGAGGGGGAGCAAGAGAGATGAAGTACGTATTACAATACACGTCTTTTTAGTTTTTAATAAAAAGCAGAAAAACTCCAAAGCTTTTACAGTTATTCATAGACTCACAGGCCCAGGATAGACTCTGAGGCCAGCCTGGGTTTAATTTTTCCGGGTATTTTTTGTGAAGAATTTCTCATAAAAGGGGCTTCCAGGTGGATCTCACTATGCGAATGGTTATTGCTTAGAGCGGCAATAAATCTTAACTGAAGCTCAGTGTCCCCTCACCTGAAAAGGTCCCTGAGAAGACTCCGGGAGCATGGTTCACGAAGCTCTCAATGATGGCGCCAGGTTTACGGGAACGTGTCGAGGGACTGGTGCCGCTGTTAGGGTTGTTGGTGCTGCAGTTAGCCTGGAGGAACAAAATTTGGCACATGGTGAGGCCTGGAGGCAAGGAGGGCTGTTTTAAGAGAACACAACATCTGTACGTGGAAAGATTTTGACATCTCATAGTATGTATAGATATACATCAAATGACATTTAATGCACAGCGTGTTCGTGCTGTGACGTGTTGAAATGAGTTTTGTAAGTGACCTTTACTTCGGAGTGTTGTAACTACTATTTAAACTATGTAAGTAACCTATGCAGCAAAGGTTGATGTTATAAGAAACCACAGGAAGCAGGAAACCTGATCTTTCTACTAAGTGAGGGCCCAAAACACCCAGGATATCTCGTTACCTCAAACTTGAGAACAGACCAAACTTGGCAACCCTGCTGCTTCACCTTAGCTTAACTTGGATCACTCAACTAACATCAACTAACATCTGAAAGCGAAATCGAAACCCATGCAAAGGTCTCTGTGTTTGTGTTTTTGTCTGTGTTTGTGTGCATCACGCATGTGAAAGCCTGATGAGGAATAGCCATTTCCGTTTTCTCACTACTAAACTGGCCCGTCTCTCTGTTTTTCTTGTTGTGAACTATCCCTCCCACATAGTCCACTGACATCTGGTTCTTATTCTCTTTCCATAGGCTGGAGCTCGGGGAAGTAGACAAAGTATAAACAGCAAACTTGGTTGGTGGAGACGAGTAAGTGTATTTGTGCATGTGTGTGCAGCTGTTCTTAGAGTTATCCAAAGTTAAATAAATGGTTGTAAAGGTTAATGATAAATGACTGAAAACAGAGAGGTTAATGATCAGTCTTCACGTGAAAAACCATCTCCGTTTCATTAAATCTGCCTCTCCTTTGACTCTTTTTCTCATGCTCTTTATTCCCCCCTTAACCCCATACATCTCCCTGCGCAGGATGAGGTCATATGAATGTCGTGTCTTTCTGGCTGACTGTGTGTGTTGGCCTGTTTGTATGTATTTGGGAAGCATCACTGTACTCCAGTGATGACTAATTGCATGCACACACACACACAAATCTTCTCCAGACCTGACTAAACTGCGGTTTCACCCTCTTGCTGCTGGGATATCCCACTAATCTAATCAATTTAATGGAGGGTGATTTAGTTGTGTGCATGGCACTCGTGTCAAACAGTCACAACACATCTCGTCCATTTCTCATTCATGAGAGGGCTACTGTGACATCAGTTACTTATGTAAAAGTTAGCTAGGACTGACGACAAAGGTCTAACAGTGGAGCAAAAAAACATAAATAATATGAATTACTAATAATATTTTTGAGGCCTACCTCAGGGCAGAGGACCGGGGCTACAGGGCTGGCCTGGCCGATGTCGTGGCTGGGTTGGCCTGAGGAAGGCTGGTGGTAGTGGTGATGGTGATGATGATGATGAGCTGGAGAGCGGAAAAGACCTCCAGGGATGTGGGACGGGCGAGGGGAGTGAGGTGGAGGAGGAGGAGTTGGGGGGCTACAATGAGAGGAGGAGGGCGACGGGTGGTACATGGGAGGGAGCGGCTGGTGGTGCGAGAGGGGGAAGGAAGGGGAACCCGGAGAAGAGGGGGAGGAAGGGACTTGGCGAGGCTGGGACAAGTGGGGGCTGGGGTGACTGTGTGGGTGATGGGGGTGGTGGTGGGAGTGCGGGTGAGGGTGGGGAACGCGAGGCTGCCCTGTGGGCTGTCCCATTGCGGTCTCTGCGTTGCCCCGGGTGATGAGGTGTCTGTGCTGGAGCTGGGGACCACCGGACTGCTGCGCTGCCAACTGGAGCTGGACAAACATCATGTGGTCACCTACACGCAGTGCCAGGGTGAGGGGGGAGCGGCCGGACAGGAAGTCACTGACCTGCAGGCAGAACAAAGAAAACAAGGTTGAGTTACTCGCAAAATGGTATTTGTAAACACAGTCTTTATCAAGATTATATACTGACAGCTAAACCCTTTCAAACAGAGAAAGACCACCCCATGCATATTGGGTCTCCTCATCCGTCTTCACCATGGACGGCAGTTGAAAAACAAACAACAGTGCTTTGAGTTCCCCTCTCTCATACAGACACAGACACGCCACATTAGCCCATCATGCAATCAATCGCTATTCTGTAACACTGGCCTATTTACATCTGCTGGGGAGCGGTGGATGTGGAGACCTATTGGAAAACACACACACACAAATAGGGCCCACTCTCGCTTGCTTCCCACTGCCCCTTAGTCTGTTCTTAGTCAGCAGTGTCATTTAGCGCAGAGACAAAGGCCACCCTTCTGTCTGGCCTGGGGCCTGAAAAATCAGTCCCACGTCCAGGAAATACACCCCGCCTGCCTCTCAAACATAGAATGGCCGATTGTCCGCGGGTCCGCAGCGGATCTGGAAGGGCTGCCCATTTTTGGAGCTCTGGCAATGGCTGACAGGAGCCAAGTGTGGAGGCCTCCACTGACCCCACCCCTGGCCCGGATGGACACACACACAAATACACACAGGATAGCGAAGTTGTCACGACTTGGCTGGGGGATTCACACTAAACAACAAAAGTTCTCTTGTCCCCCCTCCTGCAAGCCTGTGGCTCTCTTGCTGTGTATTGCCACTCACTGCTTAAGCCTGTGCATGTGTGTAGGGTTGTGTGTGTGTGTGTATGTTTTCTCGGGAGAGTCATTCGAGGGTCAGAAAGCTTCTTTGGGGCATGAAGACTCAGCAGTAATGACGTCTCAGGTTCTCCCCAAATAGAAGCAAACAGAAACAAACAGCACTGGCAAATACAAAGTGACGCCTCTGTCCAAAAAGGTTTCAACAACCCCTACTGCCTGTGTGCTTTCAGTCCCCAGAGAGGCAAAGAAGGAGGGAGCAGGGGGAGGGAGGGGGAAACAGGAAGACAGAAGGAACACCAAAAAGCTACTCGAGGGGAAGAGAGGATGGGAGATGGAGAGAAAGACTAATGACAAAGCAGAGAAGACAAGTAATAGAGACATACATACAAAGACAGCAAAAGAGAGCAGAGGCCTCACTCCCTGCAGACCCTGCAGCCTTTGGAGTGTGCTTCTGAGACGCTGGCCTGCAGTTAACCCTGTGAATCACCAGGCTCTGCCCTCCATCACTTCTCTCCCTTTTCTTCTGCTTATTTATTTCTTTATCGACCGCTGCCTCTCTGTTGCCAGGGTGACCTTTGCACATTGGTATTGACATGGTGTGGAAAAGAGGATGGAGGGAGGAGAGAGGCAGGTGAAAGGACGAGGGGGCTGGGATGATCTGATGACTGCATTTCAACATGTAAATAAATAATCAACAGCCAAGGCAGCAAAAAAATCAGCATACAGGCGGCTGCAGGATAAACAGAAACTAAGCCTTTTCAGAGTGTAAACTCAGTCACTAATGGCTTGTTGATACAGTCCACACCCGCCATGATTACCCTGTTGTGGTAAGACAATAAACTCAGCAGGCCCAAGGCAGGGTGTGAAGCGAGGTGGGGAACAGGGACAGGGTGTTACATGAGACTGCTCTAGGAAACTCCACATACAAAAGGTCACCTGATAGACAAGATGTGAATGTGTGTGTTTGTGTCTGTTTGAGGCCTCGGGTGGGGGGAGTGAGAGAAAGAAACGAGAAAAGGAGGGGGAGGAGACGCTGACTGTGCCTGTGACTGACAGCTGTCAAGAGAATGAGTCGACAGTTTGCCAACCCACAACACACACACAAACGGACATGCATACAAAAGTCAGAGGCCCTGAGGGACACCAGAAACCCAGTGTTTAGGGAAAGGGAGGGAGGAAGATTGAGGAGGGGGGGTGGGGGTATCTGTTTGTCTAAGTGCAGTTCCTATCTTGCATCCACGTACACCCAGACTGTGTCAGCGTCAAGCTGAGATGGGTTATAGTTCACACTTGGCGTCAGAATGTGTCTCGAGTGACTGCTTGTGATCGGATTTAGCTTCCCTGCGCACATCTGATTTTATCTGTGAAGAAACGGCAACGGCTGCTAAGCAGAAAAATGTGCTCAGCCACACAGCTAGAGGAGAGGACTGCGGTGGCTACTCAGTACTTCAAATCAACCGTTTGTAACACACACAGCCCATAAATGTGGTCAGGAAGACATTTTTGTTAACACTTTTGCTACATATGTTCAACGCCAAAGAGAGAGCGTATTTTGAGACCAGTCAAAGCTCTGTTTGTGTTCTTTTCCTGTGAAGGGATCATCCGAGATGCCATTTACTGTCAAGTCTGAACAGGGCCTTTGCTTTAGCACTCTGTGTTTCTGTGTGTACGTGTGTGTGTGTGCGAGCAAATGTGAGAGAAAGTGAGAGAAAACGACGACAGTGAGTGACAGCAGGACAAACAGAGAGGAGGCTTGATTACCCTTATAATGACTAGTGTGGATTATTCAAAACCACCGAGATGAAATTCATGTACTCCTACTGAGCTTCCAACACCACATGGCAGGCTTCAAATTAGCCTGCACGAGAGGCAAGCTTTCTCCCTCACACTTTTTTTTTTTCTTCTTTTCCCTCCTCCAGTCGATTTTTGTCACTCCTGGTCTCGGAGTCTCAGTCGTTGACTCATAAAGTCAATTTAGAGGTTGCTCACACATGCCCCGCTTAGTCTCGCATACATGAGAGCTAAAAATGCGTGGAGATCTCCTCCTCTGTAACCATGCGCGTGACTCATATGGGGTCTCCGTACATACACACACCACCCACCACAACTTCATCTTTAGGCAAGAAATTAAAAGGCCACAAACCCACATAAACAGAGACGTCTAATTTGCAGTGAAAATGACAGGGGACATCTCAGCTACTATAATCTGACTGGTTACTTTCTTTTCCCTCAGAAGATAAGCAAAAGGAACCAATGTAAACTTTCAGGTGTGGAATTCCACTCCTCCAAACGAAGAGCTGCATCACTTTTCGACTGACATGCTATTTCCCTGACACTCCTGAACGCCCAGAAAAGGAGAGCGAACAGCTTGTGTAGCTGGGAGCCGGGAGCTGTGGAGTGGAACACCTGAAATAGGGCCCGTTTCCTGAGGGAGGGGAGGAGGCGGAGGGTGATACAGCGCGGCCTGCCTGCCTGCCAGAGGCTAGATTGGCGAGAGTGATCGTGTAACAACAAGCCTCTTCCAGACGGACAGAGACTGTGAGAGAAACAAGGGGAGGGAGTGTGTTAGTGTGTGTGTGTGTGTAGGGGGGAAGGGGTTCTCTAGTGCTGGAGAGCTGGCTAGCGAATGATTCCCAGAGGTCTCGGCTAGCAGCTCAGCTCCAGTCCAAACATGCCTGTCTGCTCTCAGGAGCGCAGCCAAGACAGCCAATGTGGCTGGCTACCACTGACGTCAGGACAAACACCAGATAGAGCTTTCTGGAACATCACAGGCAAACAAAAGAGAGCTTCAAGGCTTGTCTTTAAGTCTGCAACCCTCCTCCTCTTCCTCCAGTTTTTCCACCTTGCTCCTCGAGGCTCACTCGACAAATTCTTTACAAAAACAACTTATGGCTGTCTGTAGCGGTTTGTTATGAGAGACGCAAGACAAGGAGAGTGGAGGGCCCCACTTTTGTTGTGTTAAGGCAGACAGAGAGAAACCAGCCCTTCATTGTTCTCCTTCTGGTGCAGCAGCAGTGGTATGCAAAAAGAAGAGGAGCTCGTGCCTGAAGATCAAGGTGTGTGATTGCTGAAAACAACATATAAAGGTGATAGTACTCAACAGAAACTGTATGAGCATAATGTCATAACAGAGTCTATACAGGGATACACAGGTGCTGACAAGAGCTCTGGCGCTTAATTGCA
This sequence comes from Toxotes jaculatrix, assembly GCF_017976425.1. Classification (NCBI taxonomy): domain Eukaryota; kingdom Metazoa; phylum Chordata; class Actinopteri; family Toxotidae; genus Toxotes; species Toxotes jaculatrix. Next base: position 6,196,116 of record NC_054399.1, read on the forward strand.
TTCGACACTCCTCCTTAACAAACTGACCTCACAGCCGGCGCCATCAACCATTTTGCTTTAGTTGCTGGGGTCCAGGAGGTGGTATTTTGTTTAGCAGGAGGCTTGGGTTGCTATGCAGTGATGGGGGAGAGTATGATAAGGGGCGGCCAGGGGAGGAGTGGTTGGAGAAAAGATGGAGGAAAAGGGGGGAGGATGGCATGAGAGAGGGAGGGAGCAAGGATGGTGAGGGGGGATGGGGGATGCGGGCGATGGGGGTAGGGTGTCAGAGTGGTGGTGGTGGTGGTGGGTGATGAAATATTCAGTGAGAGCGTGCCTCTGGCTCCTTCCTCCTTTTTTTTCTTTCGACATCTCTGGCTGACAGTTTTATTTATTGGGGTCCCTGTGGTTCAAGGAACTCATTTGCAGTCGTTCTTCCTTTGCACACTAAGCGAACTAAGGGAGGGAGATAAGGAGCGAGAGAGGAAGAGAGAGGCTGAGGGAGGGTGAGAGGGACAGGGAGGGAAAGATAGAGCGCACTGGCACAACTGAGCTGACATTCATGAACAACTGAGCAGCTTTGTGCCAGTGAAAAGAGGATAGAGGATTGGAGGGTGGGACAGGAGGGTGGAGAGAGGGAAGCCGTAAGAGGAGGAAGCTGTCCTCTCCAGCAATGTTTTGATTCCAATGCTGCTCACCTGTCGAACTGCTAGGTGAAAGGTACGGTTCAAAAAGCTGCTTATTAACCCGCCTATCGACCTAGATGTTTTGATCGCACCAGGACACTATTGATAGTCTCTGTGCAGACACACACCGGCTAAAGATGCAATAACAGGCTCTCAAAAGAGCGAAGGAAAAAAAAAATCAATGACTTGCATCATGCCCCAAATCCTAAAAGCAGCCGGGGGGCTCTTCAAAGGCCCCATTAGAAATATAGGCGTCTGTAATACTGCCTGATAAGAAACAGAGGGGGCTGAAAGAAGCAAGAGAGGACCAGCTGGCCATCGCTGAATTTGATCGGCTGAGTGAAAAGAGAGATCAGAATGGCAAAGTTCAGGATGATCAGGTTCCTGCTAAAACCTCTCCTCACACTCCAACTGTGCCAACAACCGGTCAGCTACATTGAGCCGATTCACATGCACATACAAGCCTCACAACCCCCAGTCCTCATGCATCAGATCTAATTCAAGGCAAGCAACAACAAAGAAATCCTCGCTCTTACTCGTCTGCCTCCTGCTTACACTCCTCTCACTCCACTGAATGCCTTTTATACCTGCTGATTAATACTACTTAATCAGGATTCGGCGTTGCATCATTTAACGATGAGCACTTTCTGTATCTGGCATTGTAGAATTGTGGGTACTTGTATAAACATCATCTGCAGCAACAAAAGCAGACTGGGGAAACAGCATCTTATCTCTTTGAGATACAGTAAGAGGGTACAGGTAAATGGAGAGAAAACAGAGTGGGATCTGTGTGACTGATGTAGGAAAGATGACGAGAGTGGCAGAAAAAAATGGCTGCAGTGAAGGTGCAAAAGATGCTGTCCTTCCTCAGAAATCTTCCTCCTCCTTCCGTGTGTTTTTGTATGATTTGATGGATTGACCCCGCCTCTCTGATTCAGCAGTAGCATACATCTAATCGACTTCATTAAACTTGGTGGTGGCTATCAGATGTGATATTCCTGGCTTCCATCCTCCCACACATTAGCCCCACTAGTCACGATACCTGCTACTTGAATCACAAAAGCTCTGTGTCGCCAGGGAATGGAAAACAATGACGGTCACGACTCAAATACGGAGAAATAAGACTCCCCTGGCCGCTGAACGAGGGAGCACACAAAAGACACAGACATTAGAAATGGATGTTGGCACATGCACACACACACACACACACGAGCAGATGCATATACACAATAGGACAATGAAATCCCCTGCAAAATCCATCTCTACCTTGATTGCTCCACAACACACCTTGATTCCCTCCGCCCATCCCAGCATCCCCCCTTCCACTGTGCATTTAAGCATCACAAAGGGGATTACACAGGTGCAAAAAATACTGCGTGATCAGCTTATTAATGCAATTTTCAAGGCCAGGATTTACATGAGCAGGGACTGAATAGGCCTTTAGATCAGCATTGTCTTTTATTCCATAATCAATTTGATTTACACATTCAGCAACAAATTAATTTCTGTAGCTTTCATTTGAGTAACAAAAAAGCAAATTACCATTCTAAAGAGCAAGGACTCCCTCTCTTAAGCTGCATGCATATAAAAAGGCTTTATCTCAATGGCAGTGGGAAGGACAGAGGGAACGGCATGCTATAAAAAAAAAGGGGTGGATCCTCTCAAATTGACCAACACACTGACTCAGTCATTTTTCAATTCCTTGCACTCCCAAATCCTCAATGCCATCACTCTCCAATGATTTCTAGTAGAGTCACCCCTGCTGATTAACTAGCATCTGGACACAGTGTGCATGACTGGAAAAAGCACAGATGCACACAGATGAGCACAGGTACACAGTTGATTACACACACATATATATGCACACTGTTCTCCAAAATCTGCCTTTTCAAGTCGTGAGCCAAAGCCCTCGTCCTCTTTTGTCCTGATTTCCTCCCGTCCATTAGACTACCCCCTGTATTTCTTCTATCTGTGAGTTACCCAAGCATGTGTACTCGTCCTCCCCATTACCTCCAGCCTACAGAACTTGCACACACACACACATCAACTTGACATGTTACAGAATGACTTGTGCAAAGCTCTCCGTTTCTTTTCTCCTCCACCTGTCTGGCCCACTGTGGCACCCCCTGAGGGAGGCAGAGCGGAGGAAATGAGGTGAGGGTGACCCAGAGGTGACTCCCCACAGATTGTTAGATCCTACTAGTTTGCATCTGTCCGCTTCCAGACACAATGACAAAACTGTGCCATATCCAGGCCTGTCGTTCCCTGAAGAAGACAAGGGGAGGAGGAGGAGGGAGAGGGGAGTGGATGAGGACAGAAGGTGCTTGTCGGTGGGAGCGAGAAAAGTAGAGCAGATATGTAACAGCGTATTCCACAGGGACATATGGAATGGCAACACACGTCCTCCTCCCAAAGCAATCTGTGTTATTGTTCAAGGCAAAATTTGTCAATCTGCAGCCCACTGAGCCCTGCTCCAGCTGGGCCGTGCATTGATTTTGAAACCAGTATGCACCGCTGTAGCTGCACTCAATTGGGTGTAGCTGAGGCCTATGTATGTAAGGCGGATGAAAGGGGGTCGTGGGGGAGAGCCAAACTTAAAGAGTGACCCTCAATCATTGTTGTGTGTTTGAGGGTTTGGGCAGGTTTGGTACTCATGCTTTAAGACAGGAACAAAGAGGTGGCTGCATGGGGGAAGGGCAATGGGGGGATGGTAAGGGTGATGCCTGCCTGCCTGGTTGGCTTTTATTCTAACATCAATGTGCATCAATGAGCAAATAGTCCCTGTGTGCTGAGGGGGACATATAATCCTTCTCTTTCTGTCAAATACCAAGATCAATAGATGAAGGGCTGATGTCACTGCCCACATATGCCCAGAAACTGTGAATATTGCTTTCATTTCCCTTTCACTGCTTGTCTTGTAAGTATACATTCATTTTACTACTAGGATCAGACATTTTCTCATTCACTGAGCAGGATCAGAAATCCTCTTAAATATATCCTTTCAATTCTAGTGTATGTGTGTGTGTGTGTGTGTGTGTATGTGCCCGTGCATGACTGCATAAGTAAGCTGTACACACAACCTCTATTTAGCAGACAGAATGAGAAGAGAGTGGCACAGGAAACTGTATTTTGATGGGCTGTCAGGAGGCAGTGGCTTAATACAGCTTAGATGTCATGCAAAAAGTCTAGTGAGATGCCAGAGGAAGAATTAAGGCAGCCAGGATTGTCCTTGCTAAAGAAGCCAGCCATCACGGTCAAACTGAGGCAGCTAGCTGGACTTGCAAACCACAGCACATTTAAATTATAGGGCCCTGGGAGAGCTGTTAAGCGGAAACAAGAGAGGGAGAAGGAGGGAAAGGGGGAGACTGAGGAAAGGGAAAAAAAATCCCATTTCGATAATTGCTGGGGCTCAATTTCCATAAAACATTTTCTATCTAACTTGCTCCACAAATGTCTGAAAGAAGCCCTGGAAGCTGTCATGTTCCGCCTGGCTACTTGGCTAGCTAGCTGCTAGCTGCAGACTCCTCCAGAATTTCTGATAAAGAAGAAGACATAAGGCGATCCACTCAGTCCAGTCTTCCATGAATACACACACACCTTCTGGGAAACACCTTATATTGAAATCAGACCTCACATGACAAAAATTTATGGAAGGGTGAGGAGTAATAAGAGGTCCAGGTGTTCATACCCACATCTTCTAAGGCTACCACAGCTAACAACCACCCCACATCTCCCCTAGGCTATTTTTGGGCGTATGGGCATATCAGTTATCGTGTCAGACACTTTTAAGAGCTAAGTGCATTGATTGATTTTTGATAGCCCCAGAGTTAGGGGGGAAGAGAGGAAATGAGGGAAAGCTTTTGTGTTCCTATTTTCTAATCTTACTCAGATCCGTAATCTCTCCGCAATCTATATCATTCCCTTCCGCTTCATGAATTATAAAGAGGAATCAATTCCTCTGGATAAAAACACACTAAAGCAGCTTTATGCCATTATTTTAACCTTTTAGCCTGATATCATTCTTGCTGCGCCCTTCATTTTGTCTATCCCCGCTGCAGGATTGCAATTAACATCACAATAAATATGAATGCAGTACTGTACAGTGAGCAATTCTAGAGAAAACCGCAAGCACATGACTCATAAGGAACCTAAGAGTTATAGAGTTTTGTGGCCAGAGAGAAACACAGGAAGAAAGGCAAAGTGAAAAATGCGCTCTTCTGGGCTGGTTATCGTCTGCTTCTGCTGAAAATGACAGTCACTCATGGCTGCCCAGCAAAGGCGTGTACCACATGATGGGCAAGGCTTCCTTCCAGCCCACTACCACGCTGACACACACACACACACACACACACACACATAAACACACACATCCAGTAACAGACATGCACAGGTCCACTTACACACACCTACACACATACAGTCATCTGCTGTCAGTGCTACAAGGCGCATGCTGAGTTCACACACACAACGAGGCCAGGATTTCCACCATAAAATTATCAGCAGGGAATGAAGCCTTACCAAACCACACTCCACTATCTCGGAACAGCCCACATCCTCTGATAAAAACTGCGCTAAATGTAGAGTTTTTGCTCTTGGGACAAAGTCATCTGGACGTAACCACTGCATCACTGACACACTTAACTCCTTACATCAGCAACCAGTTTCACCATCTTGTACTGTTTTGACATCAGTCAGCAGCGCATCATTGATGCAGTTGCGTACATCGCAGTGTTACCAAATGCTACAAAAGGAAGTTGATCTGAGTCAGTCAGTCAGCTGCGCGGCGTTTCATACGTCACACTGTTGTCTGTGTGCATTCAGCCTTATCGCCTCTCTTCTCGCATGCACCCTCTCTGCGGCCAGCACAGAGAACTATTTTCTTGCTTTACTCTCACTATCGATCAGTTTGGTGAGTCATGCCACACTGAGTCAAATGCATACTGTATTTCGCCAGGCCTTCAGAGCTGTTTCACTGTAAGACGGGTGCGGGCCCCACTCAGGTTATGCATGCTAGGCTTCCAGGAACCCTATGCTAATACTGAGTGAGAAGGATGTCATCTGATGATCCAGCACTCTGTTTATGAGTTAGTGAGACTACACTCAATCTCCATGTAGCCACACTTCCTGGAAACTTCCCTGTGCATGTGCGCGAGCATGTTTGTGTGTGTGTGTGTTACAGAGCATGAAATACAGAAGGAGTGGAGAGAGATTACAGATAAGGGTATAAACAGAAAGGTGGAAGTGAGTGTGCTTGTCCTCTCAGTATCTCACAAATAAGCCTTTCTTGTGTGGTGTTCGCCCTGGCTCCCTGCTGTAGCGTGCATGCACACACACGCGCGCACACGCACACACAGAATCGCAGATGTTACTAGGATACAGGAGGGTGTTGCTGCTTATTATATCCTAACAGCTCACACTGGATGTCTAGCTTGGCTTGGCTTGCTTAAGAGGCTGAGATTAGACAAGCAAAGAGGCTTGTGCTTGTGCAGCCTGCTCATCTCATCTCTCTCTGTCTCGGTCATATCTGGGTGTTGCTCTGTACTTTACCAAAGCTACAACCTCCAATATCCCCCATGCAAGCACATACACACACAAACAAAAGGTCCAAAGCTCAGTTTAGATTGCAGCCATGGTATGATGATATTTCAGGATCAACACAGAGAAACAGTCTCTTACCTGAGTTTCTGTTAAGCTCTCCAAGGCTTGCATTACGGACTGTTCTGGTCTTGATGCTTGAGACTGCGCAGAAAGAAAAAAATTAATAAATATATGTCTACATATATTTGCAATAAATAGCTGGACTCTAAAATAAGAAACTAAAATAAAATCACAGTCAGGTGAGCCTTACCATTAATCCTGCTTCAACTGTTGGTACAAGTGTTAACTTGCTCCCATCAGAGATGCCTAGATCCTGGAGTTTGCCTGAACTTAGTCGCCTGCAGGGTTTGAGAGAACAAGATAATTAGTCTGTGCTGACAATATCGTCTCTCTTCAGACACACAAACACTCTTCAGCCAGGGGGGGCAGACAGACTTCAAAACTAGTTTCGAAAAGAGCCGTGGGTGAAAAGCTCCATGAAAGAGAAGTATTGATTGGGTTGTCATATTTCAATTTCGAGTATAGTGGAGCTTGACAATTGCTCGCAGTGGATATTTGGCACCACTGCCACTTGCCTAAGTGGAGGTAAGCATTTTCTTTTGGCATTTTGAGTTGTACAGCAGAAGCAGAAACTCCACACTGAAACCAAAACCACAGTCCCTTTAATAATTATGAGAAAATGTAAGAAGCAAAGCAATGAACTATTACTGAAATCCATTGCGCTTAGTTGCAATGTAGGACATCATGGCATCTGTTTCTGCCATTCTGAGGAAAGTTTAGCCAAACAATAGATATAATACATTCACCGGATTTTGCTATTTAATGTTAAGCCCTAGTGAGGCCTCCCATGGTGAGGAAGAGCTTTTATCTTGCAGGTCACGATGCACTGAAACCACTCACATTCAGGTGTAGTGACTCTTTACCTCCTATTGTCTCATGGAAACTGTTTAGGACTACCTGCTGCACAAGCATGACCCAAACCTCACCCCATGCAGCTGAACAAAGGTCCTCTGCACTGTCTTGCTGTAGGTCTATAGTGTTAGGAGCAAGAGGAGATTAAAAAGGGGGTTTGAGGGGTTTTAAAAGGATGATGTGATTCATTGGGTGATTACAATGAGTGGGAGGAGATGGGGGCTTAAAAACAATGCTGACTGTTTGCATATACTAAAGCCCACTGCCTCACTTTTTTGCATAACACCACCTGCACTATTGTTAGCTCATTTAACCTGGGACTGCCCTGTAGGCTGTGGCTAGGTTTGAATAATAAAGGTATTAACTACTCCCTCGCCCATGCAGCTCTGTCCTAATGTTCTACGATACCAATCCACTGAAACCATTAAAGAGTTCTTCTGCTTCCAGAGATATGGGGCTATTGCCAAGTAAATAGGCATTTACACCCCAATCCAAGCACAGGATACATGCACCTTCTACTACACAGAAACATGTCGAGGATGAACCCTATACATGCCTGCAATTTCCTGCATTAAATAAATTACAGGCTACCAAGTCTGTGTGACTGTACTCATCAATGTTTAACGTGTATGATTCACACAGCATTAGAAATTCAGTGGGGCTTTGTTTATAATGAAGGAGGGATGAATCAATGCAAGTCTGCAGATCGCCTCGTCAATACTGCTCCAGTGACCGGTGCGTCCCCTATGCGTAATTCCAATACCGTGGTCAGTAGTTTCCTTGGCTGTATTGATGACCAAAGCAGCCAAGGTTGTGTCTGAAGCTCCCGAGAACTCAAGCAAAGAATAAATACAAAGTACAGATTAAAACATCCCGCTGCAGCGCCGGAGGGTGAACGCACATAAACTCGGTTTATTTACATTTTAAACGGCGGAATATTTCTACACATTGCGGTTTATGGTGTCCGTGTAAAGTACATAGACTCAAACTCAGGTTGCCCTTTTTCAGACGAAAGCATAAATGAATGTTGATACGATTCTTTCCCCACATACTGAAAGGCTGCAACACTTGCGGAAAACAAATTTCAAATCATGCTTCAGGTTTACTCACGTTTCTTTGTGTAGCAGAGCGAGTCTCTCTTTCGGTACTTTCAGTCTTTGCGACAGCCTCCTCTTCAGTCCCTCTACGGTCTCCTCCTGGGGCAGGGAGAGCTCGAAGCGTGTGCCGGTGGTGGACTGGATGTACAGATTCATTGAGGGCTCAGTCGGGACGGCATCGCAGGACGAAGCCCCGCGACTGGTGCAGCTCCGGGCGCTGGGATGCTGGGCCATCCGATAACCTGTGGTCAGAGAAGGGGGAGACAGGACGAGCAGAGCCGGGGATGAAGATGGGTGAGGAAGGTGGTGAAGCAGATCCGCCGCTTCGGCTACCGTCCCTTGTTCTGCTTGCAAGTCAAAGGCAGCATTCAGAGAGCTTTCTGTCTTTCTCCCTCTCTCTCTCTCTCTTTCTAGCTCTCGGTGCCTCCTTTCTCTCGCTCTCCGAGAGTCAGAATAAAACCCAGTCCGTCTTCTCTCCGGTCGATATCAAGAGAATATTCCCCCAGGAAAGTGAAACTACATGCAGCTCGCTTTTCTCTTCGTTTGATGTTTCTCTTTGTTACCCTTTCCAGCGTGCCGGCAAAAGTCTTCCTAAATGCTACATGAATGTGCGAATGCCAGGCAGAAACGCAAGTGTGTTGTCAGCGGAAAAAAAAAAAAAAGCCACGAACGCTCATTTACACAAGCGGATACCTTTAAAACAAAAACTGCGAGGTCTAATAAAAAAAATAATATAATTTCCTCTCGGTGTTTTGAAAGCTTTTGCAAGCTTTAGAGGAGAAAATACACGGTCCGTAAGCTGCAAAGCCTCATGCGGCTAGTAGTGAGAGGCTCTCCGCTGCGCACTCATACCCACGGCAGCTCCGGTGAAATATCGACAATGAACATTGTCACAAAGTATCCCACTTCCACCATCGATAAAATACGCCCACAGCCCCGAGGCGGCCCGACCAATCACAGGAGAGCTCCTTCAGGACCCTGCTGCGCTCAGCCAATGGGGAGATGAGATCCACACCCACGTGGAGGGCAGGAGAGTTTAGGCCATTCATAATAAATTACAGTACAGAACCAAATATGTGTCCTTACCACAGTAGCCTACAGCCGCGGATCCCAAACTGAGGTCGCTTTAGAGGTCTCCGGATGGTTCGAGGAGGACCCAATTAAAATGTCGGAACGTTTACTGTTTGCTATCATTAACTTATTCATTATTAAATACTATTTTTTTTTTACCAAGTAAGTTGATAAGGTAGCCTGATTCTTTTGTTTTAGCCAAGGTTGGTATCTCCTCGCTGACAGAGACACTTGTAATTCGTGCCAGGTCACATCTCTAAAAAAAAAATTCAGTGCAAAACTGTGCAGCAGGCTCAACTGCGCAGCTTTATTTAAAAACTAGAAGCATAAAAAAAACTACGAAAGAATGTCTTATCTGAAGACATACAGACTTCTAAGTTTCTGACGACAAACATTAAACCATATCAAAGAGAGAATCAGTGTTTTGATCAGGTTTCACTGTCTCCCCTGTTACAGCAGGCAACGAGTCAACTGCACTGTGGATGCAGCTATTTTTAAGACTCGGTATAAAGAGCGGTACTTACAGTTGTTCCTGGTAAATCTAAGTTATCAGATGGACTTTAAAGGCATTAAATAGTACTGACGCCAGCGTCTTTCTCCCGAACTGAGCGACATGCAGAAACCGTTAAAGTGATCGCGAATAGTATGCAAATTCCGGCCTGGAAGGGGTATACTCTCCAGGAAGAAATATAGCTCTCAGTATATATAGTGCATACATATGGCAGTAAAATATGAAGACAGTGCACTATGTAAAGGCAAATGTTACACAGGATTTGATATTTTCCTACATGAAAGAAGTCGCATATGGGACCGGTGCTGCACAAGTTCATGTTTTCCACTCTGAGGTAACCAAAAGAAAATGTCACGATCAAAATCCCCAACAAAACTAACCAGAGAAACTTACAAAGAGGGGCAGATTGAGAACATACAGGTATATGTAGTCGACACAGTTTACCTCTATATATTCTTCCACAACACGAGTGGGGTCTTTAAAGCTAAAAAGAAGATACTCGATCGCCACCCTATGGCCAAGGAGGAGATTTTCACAATCAAAAACTTGCAAGTGATTCATAGTTTTTGACTAACAATGGAAGACAATTCAGTTCGGACTTTATAGCTAGCTTTTATGCTGTGGGGTCAGTCGTAAAATGAGCTTGTTATACTCTCAGATTGACGGTCACTACTCCGGTATTATTTAACAAGGTTGTTATTGTGCCTCCAAACATACAATATCAGCAACGAATTACTGTCAGCTACCAATTATAATTTACACCCACAGTGACATTGTCCTGTCGTCAGTACCAACCCTATTAAGTTAATTATACCCACAGAATTTACATGGAAGGTGGCTCATCCAATCACTCGACAACATGCTTTTATCGATCCGTGATTGACTACTAGACTCCAATCAATTTCTGAGCCGCCAACACAGTGCGGCTTATGTCAAACTTTTGTAAGAGCGCGGTTAAGGTGCTAAAAATCTAAAATAACGAGGCTAGGACTTTGGAGTGATTTTAAAGAGCACTTACCAATTATCGTGGCGAAAACCGTGAATCTTCGCGCAGAAGTCTGTTGTGTTCCAGTCTGTTCCCCCAGCGTTGGCATGTAAAGTAAACCCAGACAGTGACAAAACTCTCAGATAAATAAATCCAAACACCTGAAATATCCACAGGATTTCCTTTTTTTTTCTCAGTAAATTCTCTGGAAGGCCCGTGCGTGTCCAGCGCGCGACGTTACGCACCAGACCCTCGGGACTGCTGGCCAATAAGGAGCTGCAGTTAGGTCCGAAGATGACCCCGCGTGGTGTTGATGCACCGGTGTCTTTCTTGATAATAAACTCGCAGTCGGGAAGGTGAGACACCTCTTTAGAAACTCTTCTCGGATATGGGTGGAGAGTAGTGTTCTTGTTATGTCAGCAAGTGATTTAAGGTGGCCTCACTTCGCTGTGACCGCCTCTGTTCAACGCGCTCTCGTCGGTGGGAAAGAATGTGCCTACGCACAGCGGCAACAGATAAAGATATCCAACTGTGTCAATGCAGAGGCTCTCCGGGCAGCAGAAAAGCGCTTTTAATGGAAGCAGCTATCTAAATAGAAACAAAACACCACCCGCCTGAGGCTTACCACCTTAACAAAAAGTCAATGAAATGAGTGGTTTTGCGATATCAGGGGTGTTGCCAGCCATTGACGACAGAGAGAAAAATGTCACCGGGCAACAGCGCAGGTAAACAGGCTCCCTGGATACGAGGGGCGTCTACACCGATAAACAAAAACTTTACTGGCACCGTTCACGTTCGTGTTTGAGGAAATGCACTTGTTCTGGGAAGTTTCATGGATATTTGTAAAAACAAACAAACAAACAAACAAACAAACAAAAAAGTAAAATATACACAGAATTTCTTTTTTTTGTATAAGCATTAAAAGTAAAGTAACTCAGATACAGAACTGTCACTTTCACAATGCTATATTATTAGATATAGTAGTAGCAGTAGCACTAATATTACTGATGCATTAACATGTAAGCATATTGTTTATGCAATGCAATGCAACAATGCACCATACTTTCAAGTGTTTATAAATTTATTATATTGTAAAATCTTAATATGCAAAATATGTAGTAAGTATAGCGGTCAAATACATTTTCCTTTCAGGTTCAGTCAAGCAGCAGTACAAAACAAAAAAATGGGACTGCTCAAGTAAAAGTACACAAAATTTCCTCTTAACTACAGTACTTTTGTAAATGTACATTCCACCACTGAATGTCAACGTACTGTAGGTTAGAGCAGTGCCTGTGCACTGATTAGGTCCGTGTAGCTCACATATGCAATAATAATCACAATAAGGTTCACCTCAAGGACAAGAGAGACGTTGTGCAATGTGTCAAAGGAAAAAAAAAAATAAAGAACTGACTCTGCCTCAAAGTCAGCAAACAATCACCAGCCAAGAACTGCCCTTCCTTCCAGCCTCAGGACCAGCACAGACTGTCTGTCTGATTACAGAGACACAGTCCTCCCTGCTGTGCAGGGGACGTTGTTCCCCACCAGCATATTATCACACTGTCTGCGAACTGAATCATCCTAGTGTGTGTTTGTGTGTGTACTTGTGTTAGAGAGAGAGGGAGAGAGAGAAAGCAGTGTATGTTCAAAAGAAACATTGGCGTTATCTTCTGGAGACTCTGTGATCAGACAAAGGTGCCTGTCTTTGCCTAGCCCCAGCAGCTCCCTCTCTTGCTCTTATCTGTCTCCATCTCTTTATTTCTCTGTGGGAGATGCTGATTCAGTGGAACAAAGTGAAAGGAGTTGGTCATATCAACCCCTTCCCCCACCCCCCACTCGAAACACAACCCTTTGTTTGAATCAAATGCTGCACTTTTGAGTTAGCCCGCTCCATAGCCTGTTTTGACGCTCGTCATGCTGGCAGGAGCACATTACGGGATCTGTGTGTATGAGACTTTCATACAGAGAGGAAGCTAACATGCACTGATGTTTGGCACACCGGCCACTTGAGAGTCAAGTTCTTCTTTCAGCCATGAGACGGCTTGGCTGTGCTCGTCAGCAGGTCTGGCTGCCAACACAGCTCGGGTCATGCAGAACACTCTGACCTCGTTTCCCTGAATTAGACCTTGTAGTTGAGCCGACAATCTGATTCGTTTTGTGACAAAGGTGCAACTGTCACTCTATGTATGACATTGTCTTGTAATTGCCAGTTTCTCATTCTGCAGTAAAGTAGAGGACTTGTTTTTTTAGTATTTTGTGTTGAGACCTTCTTTCAGCATGTCATTTGTTTTAATCCCCGGTAGCTGGTACAGTGTGTCCCCTCATTCTATCTGTGCTAATGTGACAAATCACAATGCGATTAACTAAAAGAACTGTGTTAATGCACAAATTTATCATCACACAGCGTAAAAGCCAAGTGCTTTTCACTGTGTGCTGCATGGTGCAGTAGGATGCACATGGGTTCGCCTGTGATGGAGGATGCAAGAGCAACCCCCATATGCAGCCATCTACATGATAATGCATCACACACTTCTGGGAAGAGTTTATTGACAAGGGAAGAAGGCCTGTGTGGGCGGGTCGTAAACATTTCACATTGGATATCAGATCTGGTGGGACAGAGCAGCCTGTGTGTGATTGTGTGTGTACCCGTCTACGAGTTTGTGTATGTGTGTCCGTGAGCCAGCAACAATGCATGAGTTGTTGTGTTAGAGCCTGAGTGTGTGGGACATGTGTGGGCGTGTGTGTGTGTGTGGGTGAGCAGCATTCCTATCCATCAAAGTCACTAGTGGGCCGCCCTCTGCCTCAGGAGAAAAATGAACCATGCCCAACGCACTCATCCTGCTGCTGTTGTTCTCCTGCCACCATTTCCTCCTGATTCACCCTGAGTGGCTGTGAGTGGGGCAGACACACCTCGCCGGTCCATCGCGACGCTACTCTCACAACATTACCGCCGGAAGCTGACACATGAAGATGCCTACATACCGTACATGATGATGCGCACCGCGTGAATTAATACTTGTAAAACTGATCAGATGAGAACTGTCTGTCTCTCTGACAGATGAAAGAATGGCCCTAAAATAATTAGTCACATGAACTCATACAAACATGTACAGGCACAAATATAGACAAAGGAAAAAAATGTGTGAGGTGCAGGTTCAGTCAACATCCCATTTATATGACGTAAGGTACAGCATCAGTTTTTGCCACAATTCCCATGTCTATCTAAAAAATATTGAGATTATTTGCCGATCAAAGTCACGTATTTGACACATGGCCATGTAGAAACAGAACAATTGGTTTCCTTATGTTTTGGTTGCTTAGTGATTAAATAGCTTGTGTTGGACCTTGGACTCAAAACAGTTTTTGTCCCATTGAAATTCTGGTGTAAACTCAAAGAAATGATACAAACATGTTTGTACTGATGTGGACTGACCTGCTATAACCCTCCTCTGCTCTCTCTTGGTTGCAACTACATAAGGCCCAGAACTTTATGTGTTTCTAATTTGATTTACATGTTAACTTTGAGATGGTATTGACTTCAGTTTAAGTGCCTGTTTCAGCAAGTGGATGAAGTTTCTGAATTATTTGGAAGCTCAGCCATTTGATTTGGTGCACACGGGCAGACTGGTGGGTGAGGGTGACTCGTGAATGACCCAAAATGTTTAATACTAAAAAATGTTTTAAAAGAAATTGTGAACTAAATAATTATATAGCTAAATACAGACTAAGTATATAACCATGAACATTCAGTACACTATTTCTCAATAAAGTTTATTGCTGATCCTTTATATTTACGTCCACTCATTTGTATTTCAAAATGTAATTTTTCTGAAGACTGTGCTTATTTCACAATGCTGTTTTTTTCCAAATGTTGTTTTATTTCATAATGACAAAGTCTGTGTCAATCAGCAAACAGGGCAGAGACAGTTCAGTGACTGGCTGTGATTTCGGTCTGAATGACACAGAAATGACACATATGATGTGATCATACATGTATTGCCAACACGTGATGACACATTACACGTATGATGTGGAGAGTAGCATACTGTCAGTGAAATTCACTTGCACACAGCTTTGCATCAGTTACTGCAATTAATTTAATGTATTCATACAAATGCATGAAGACATGAAGACAGACGTGATCTGCCCATGCGCACGTTAGTATGTGAACGTATTCAATATGACATATACATAGAATTGCAGAAATTAAAACAAAACATGTTTGATTTGTCAATATCTTGAAAAAACGTGGTTATAGTAGTGACAAATGTGGAGTGGGATAAGTGTTAAATGTTGGGATGGGGTTGAAAAAACCCAAGATACAGTGTAGGGTAGAAAAAAAGAAAGATTAAGCATCAGAGAGTAGAGGGGTGATGAGTTGAGTGGGAGTGGGAATGATTTCAGTGTGGACAGGGCCTCTGATCCCACACCTGCAGAAGGAGACCCGTTTGAAGTGCTCGCTCGCTCGCCCTCCCGGCTCACAGCACAGATGACTGATGACACATCTCGAGCTCTACGGATTTACACACTAAAGCAGACAATGTGCCAGAGAGAGTGTCAGAGCCCCGGCTTGAGAAAGGAGGAGAGAGAAAATGTGCAAAACGTGCAACGGCGGGGACAAGAAAAGAAAGTGTCACTTCAGACTATGATTTAGTCACAGTCACAGTTTACAGTATCTTCTGAACATCCAGGCCAGGAACATTTCGACCAGACCCCCATTTCCAGTATCGCGAGTCACGACATTCCCTTGACTTTTGTCCTGAAAACTTTTTAATGAAACTTTCCGGGAAGTGGATACTTGGATGCTGATTCCAAGTGTTAATGGAATGACTTAATGGCTGATAAATGAATCACATCCACATCAACTTGGGTACATACTGTAAAGTTTATGTATTTCAGTTGCCGCTGAGTGAGTGAGTGATGACTAATCACAACAAACTCTATAGACTGAACAGCGCTCAGAGGCACACTGGATATAGGCCAAACATTTCACAATCAAGCTTGCTGTATTCATTCTCTACAGATGGCACATTCATCATATGACTGGGTGTATATCATATGTGTGTGAGTGTCCGACAATCAGTAACATTTTGTACTGCATGTTTCTCCATATCATATTTAGAACATGTTAGCTATTCTATCCGTTGTTAACACATTCCCAAATGGCAGGCAAAGTTAATGAGATGTCCTTAGTGTACCAAGTGTGGTATCAGAATGCCATCTCTCATATCTTGGCATGTGAATGTTTTGATACTCAATTGCACATTATATCTTTGCTTAACCTTTACAAAAACCTAAGCGTAAAACCACAAAACTGTGGTTTTATGGAGAGTTATGAGCAGGACTATTTCTTGGCCAGGTGCAGTGACTTCTTTGAGGAGCAGTGAGTTTTAGAAATGCTGGTAGGTGTACTTTTTTTTTTTTTACCTTTTGGAGAAAGTCATTCTAGCTTCCTATGCTCAGCTAAGCTAACGGTCTCCTGGCTGTAGGTTCATGTTTAGCATACAGACATGAGAGCGCCATCTACTCTCTCATCTAACTCTTGGCAAGAAAGCAAATAAGCGCGTTCCCTAAAATGTCTAGGCATTCCTCAATGCAGCATTTATAATTAAAAGAATTGGCATGCACTTGCATAGTAATGTGAATCAGCACACCACTGTTATTTGAGCGTCCACGTGTACCCTGTGAGAATACGATGTACTAGATTGGCATAGTTTATCACATTTGTAACAGGAGAGTTCACACAGCGTTCCATATTCTGTCCATGTGCAGCGAACCATTCTAGTTCACAGTTTCTCTCTTGTCGTGATGCTGCACGACTCATAGGACACCAGTGGTGCTGCACTGTACTCCCAAACCCCAGATCCAGGTCTGTCAACCACTTACTGCACAGCCTAATCCAAATGGTGTAAATTCAACACCCCCACAAAGTGGACCTGATAATTGCTGCCTTTTACAGAGCTGGTCTGCTCACACTAAAAGGCCCACAATAGGACTCAGCCTGGAACTCGGCTGAATGTGCTAAATAAGCTAATGAAATCCACCCACAGGACACAAGCCGGGCACGATAAGAACCTTTCTAACTGTGAAACTCGGCCAAGCTGGGAGGGTGTTAGCGGTATCTGTTTGTTTATTTGTCTGTTTGACAGCCCACGGCATAGCGCCAGAGGGACTGGTGGTCCGACAAAGGTTAGGTGTCAGTGTGGAGTGTATAAAATAGAACAGAGCAGAACAAGTGTAAGAGAGCGAGAGAGAGACTGGAGAAAATAGGAGTGAGAGAGAGCTGAGGAGAGAGAGAGACTCAGGGCAGGAAGTGTGGGTGGCTGGGTAGGTGGTTTTGGCAATGCAGAATGGACTTCTTGCGTATTACTTCTGGTAAAACAAAGATATGACTTTTGCAATGGCTCTACCCATTCACTGAGTAGTATCAGTTGTAAAACATTTTGCTCTTGAGGTCAGTGTGTGTTGAGGGGACACCAAATCAGTTTAAGATCAACATGGTATGATGTGCACCAGTACTCCCAGCACTTTTGCACTGAAAGAAAACAGATAGGAGATAATAGCAGTGAATGTGTGTGTGTGTTTGTGTGTGTGTGTGTGCAGTGCACAGTGATGAATACCAGATGCAGGCATTTCCTTTGTTGGTGCAAGCAAGTTCAGAACTTGCCAAATCTCCCTGCTCTCCTCCCACATGGTTGAATACTTCCACACACACACACACCCACACACACTCCAGAATCCCTGCCCACTAAACCTCCTCCATCCCAGGCTTAGGGGTAGCCGAAGCTGCGGGCTAATTCAGACTTGGCTGGTGCTTCTCTGTTTTATATCTATCCTGTTGTCTTTCCGTTCTCCACCCTTCGTACTTACTCTTGCTTAATTAGTTTCTTTTTTCCTGTCTCTCCTTTTGCTTTTACCCCCTGCTTCATTTCTAAACAGAAGGACTCTTGATTCTTCTTCTTTCTTTTTTTTTTTTTTGCTTTCTTTAACGCTCTCCTGTTGTTTTCTTTGCAGCAGTGTGTCTCTGCTCCCTACAGCAGGTCTTTGCGCTGCAGTTGACATGCAGTAATCCAATCACTGATAGCCAAGGTCATTACGGGCCACATGAGCGGGCTGGCAGGCTGTGCAGAGAGTTGATCTCATCTGTGACGTCAGCCCAGAGGAGTGCGCAGCAGCCTTCTCCCTATCATAATCTTAAAATAGCCCTTCGTCCCCACTGACGACGTCATCCATTCCCGTCTCCCTCTGGCTCTGCTGCCCCCTTCCCCCTATGTTCCCCCCCTTGCTCCCTTTTTTCCACCTCCTACTCCTCCTCCTTCTAACTTTCCAGGCTTTGCTGCCCACCCCCTTTTTCTTCCTCTTTGCCATCTCTCTATTTGTGTTTCACGATAGCAGTAATTCCATAAAAGAGAGTTCATTGTACTTTATGCTGATTGCTCTCTAGCAGACGGCTATCTCTAGTTCCGTACCAGTTTCACTCAGGGGAAGCTTCATTCAGGGTTTCGCCTGGAAAATGATAAAAAAAATAACATGCAAATGAATGCAGCCTTCCCCAGAACGCCACTTTCCCAGTACTTGAAAAAAAAAAAAAAAAGTCAAGCATTTTTTGTCAAAATCAATGCCACCGTCATTTCAGAGAAGAGGTTCATTTGGATACTGAAAACAGAATGTCACCAATGACATGTAGTTAAATATTTACTGTGTATGGGCGGAATACCATGAAGCAAAAGTGAGTCACACAGGGAAGGCTCCAGTGACCCTCTGTATCTATATAACTAATGATCAAAGGCGAGGCTTCAATTTAACCCTGTCCACAATCAAGG
Source organism: Toxotes jaculatrix (assembly GCF_017976425.1). Lineage (NCBI taxonomy): Eukaryota > Metazoa > Chordata > Actinopteri > Toxotidae > Toxotes > Toxotes jaculatrix. Next base: position 6,214,772 of record NC_054399.1, read on the forward strand.
CAGCTTTTGTTCTGCTGTCACAGCAGCCCCCACGCTGCTCCATTTCAACATGAACCAGAAACTGTCATTATCATACACTGACAACCCATGGCTGATGAGAGTTTCAGTCTTTTTTCAAGTTTCATGCAGTTTTTGATAAAAACAGTTTTTGTGTTTTCTGTTGCTGTTCATAGCAAAAACATTCATAGTCATTAATTCCAACTTCCATTAACATGATAGACAAGCAGTAACACACATATTTCTAATACACCTACCCCATTTACACTTTGCCACGTTCTTTTTAAATCTGTTCATATATTTTTTTTGTTGTCAGCCATGCTAGCAGCTTAGCTCTGGGGATGGAAGTGTAATACAACGGCAAAATAAGTATCCAAATATTAGTCTTATCAAAATAATCATATTAATAATTATCTTTAAAAAAAAAGACACCAAATCATCCTCACTCCTTTATTTGCTTTATTCACGCTTCCCTCTGTATTTGTTGTGTGTAGTGCACGTCAGCAACCAGAGGCAGTCGGTCAGAACCAGAATAGTCAGACAGACAACAGACAGGCCTCGTCAGTTTATATTCAACTGACTGCGTTTGTTTGTCATCCCCGGTCCCATCTCTCGCCATCAGGCTGGTCTTAACCTTCATCAACATGCCTAAAGCGCTGAGGTATAAAACAGATGATAACTAACCACACCTCGCTCGCTCCACCAGGCTCTGGCCTTGTCTATGTTTAGTCATGTCTATTCTTTCTGTTTGATGTTACTTGATACAGCCAGTCGGCCCACTATGAGTTCACAGTTAATTAGTCAGTTGTGTCTATTTATACCAGCTGACGTGTCTGGTGTTGACTTGCTTGTTAAGGATGTGTTTATCAAGCGTTCACGAGTGTTTGCTCGAGACTGTGGATGAAAAAAAAAATTATGTAATCAGACACATTTCTTGGTGAGTTGGCTGTGATGTGCCAAGTTCAGACACTTTTAAAGGGTAATTAGAGACTACAAATGGGTGTGTACAGTATTGTAAGATTTTTCCACTTGTTGCTGTCAAGTGTGCTGATCAGAGTAGTTAGAAATAATTATAAATCCAAGTCTGTCTCAATCCAGATATGATAAAGTCATCATGGGCTTTTTGAAAACGGCCTCTATGACCTTTTCTTTGTTGAAATCATGACGAAGATCTTTCACAATTCCCAAGAGTTTGACTCTTAGCCATTCAGAGCACAAACACAGTTTGTGTCTGGTTTCCCTCCACCTTCCTGACACTTGTGATTTTAATGTTCACTGTGACGTCAGCAACAATAAATAGGATTCTTGACCCCTGAATTGTTGGCACACAGGAGACTAATTATTAACTAGAAGGTAAAGCACACACTTTTACTCTCCACTCAGTCAGTGGTTTGTTTAAGTTAGTTGCCAGTTACTTCAACAAACAGCAGTAACAGGTGGGAAACAACCACACTGACTAACCTACCAGCACCTCTGAAGCTCACTGATTATGTTTCATTTGTTTAATTTCATTCTACAGGGTGCAAACAATTTCTTGGCCAGGAGCAGTGACTACCCCTGTAAAACCCCAATGCGCTGGTTTTACCCTTAAGTCTTAGTGCTTGAGAGGCACTGATGGGTGGATTTCCCCCATCTTTATGCTAAGCTAAGATAACCAGCTGCTGGCTATATCTTTATATTTAATATGACATCCTCAGACAAATATTATTTTTTTTATAATATTTGCTTAATATTGTAACGCTGTATGCTGATTAAACATTATGATCATAAATAGTTACTATATTTAAAAGTGCTTCTATGCTGGAATCCATGTATCTGACCTTTTCAGAGTCATTCAAAAATACTTAGACTTTCTATTTGGAGTCATGGAACAGCCCCACCTCCCAGGCCTCCATGTGTGGAATCAGTCAGTAGCTGCATTCAGAGGATGTCTAGCCTAGGCTGAACACACACTGATGCAATAAGAACTATTTGCTACATGGACTGCATGTTACAACACAGCAGTCGAAAAGGAGGGTTACACAGGTTGTTGGTGAAATGGAGCAAAGCTGGGTTTTGGTCCACCGCAGCGTGAAAGGCCCTGTGTTTAACACTATACTGTAGGCATTTGATTTGCGGTCCATGTCATCATTGTTCTGCCCCAGATGGTGTGAAACTGGAAAATCCAAGGTGAAAGAGATGGAGAGATCAAGGGGGAAGACGGTGGAGAAAGGTGGAGCTGCAAGAGGAAGGAATGGAAATTTCCTCTTAGACAGAAAAGATATAAATGTGTGTGTGTGTATGTGTGTGTGTGTGTGTGTGTGTCCTTGACTGACAAATCAGATTATTCTGACACATAATTAACTTCAGGAGCCATGCAGGCTTATCAGTTATCTCAAATACATTATTTGTACACCATCATCACTCATTGTCCATTATTTGTGCTTTTGTTGGACCCTGCTTCACCCATAGGAGCTGTTGAGGGCCACCAGCATGAGGCCTCATACCTGGAAACATTGCCAAAGTTGGTCCCTTCATAAAAGGGAGTTATTTCTGCCTGCTTTGAGTGTTCTTGTTGGAAATTAGCTTGTTGGCATATTTTCCTATAGTGCTTCAATGGGAAGAGAGTCTTGTGACTATGAAGCCACAATGAGTTGTCAGTCACTCTGAGGACAGAAGCAAGTGTCACCCAGCACAGAGGGATTAGCTGGAATGGTGAAGGTTAAAGGGGAGCACATGTACACCAGTCTTTTTGCAAAAGCGTGTCAAATGTAGTTTCACTTCTCTGAGTTGATCTCTTGTTTTTTTTCTCTAAATTAATAACAATTTTGTGTGACAGTAAATATGATATAATAATTAGAAAACACAGGATTCAGTCACATATAATTTGACAAAAAGTTCTGGGTTTCGTGTTTACTGAGAGGGATGACCTAGAATAGATATTTCTGAGGAAGTTGTTTTGCTGAATAGTGGTGAATTTCTCACTGCACATGCCAGGACATGCATCCAGCGGCTTTGTGATAAATGTGCAGACAAATCCATATAGGCACAAAGCCATATAGTACAAACTCAAACTTAACCCATTCCATGTATCCTTTTGAACCTAATTTGTATCTGACCCAGCAGAGCACCCTTCTTTATATGCCAACAAGCTTGTTAACACTGGACAGTGTCATCACTGATTCCACCAGAATCAAGGCAATTACCTTTCGCAAAAGTGACGTGATAGTGGACGCAGCAGATGTTCTTATTTCATCGTTTGTCAGGAAGTGTGACGTCGTCGCTAAGATTTGAAGAAATCCTGTGTCAGTTGGAAAGTTTCAAAACTGCACAGATGGCAGAACAGAAACAATGACACGAAGGTTTCAACACAGCTCAAGAGGAAGGAACGGCAACCCAGAGATGCTCCTATGGTGATATTTACACTCTGTCTCAATTCCTCTTTTGGCATGTTGTGGTTAAGCACACACACACACAGGTGTAAAACAGGGCCCCCACCTGTACAAAACGTGTGTGTGTGTGTGTGCGTGTGTTCTCAAGTATGAATGTGTCCTCACGTGCCCAGGCACATCCAGTAGTTGTTTTGGAAACAGGGGGCAGAGCAGCTTAACCCAGCTAAAGACAGACTACAGGAAAATGTGTGTGAAAAACACACCCTGGGCCTGATGGACGGATCACATGGGACTGACAGAGGAGAAAGGAAAAAGTGTGCGATCTCTGTGACTAACACCGCAAAAGGATAGTGAAGCGAGTCAGATGTCATCTGCACTGAGGGATCAGCATTTGGGACGAGTCAGGTGTCCACGCCAGGATTAGTGACATTCATCTGGTACTACTGTTAGCTTTGGTTCACAGCTGTCAGCTTAGGTCGTCTCCCCTGCAGGCCTCCCTGTATCATGACTCTAACATGAACTTGTCACACAGGTGGAAAGTGTACCACCTGTCTGGTAATCAGTCACTGGGTAATGATTAGGTTGCCAGATCATGTACAGCATTGTTTCCCATCCTTTTTTGTCAAATGTGACGTCACAGCCTTGTCAGATGGACTCAAATACCCCTTCATCGACACCACTGTTTATTTTAACCACTTATCCATTATGTTTAGCTATTTCACCATTTATCCATTACACCAGGCACAAATAGTTTCAGCTGTTTATCCATTAATTTTAACTATGTTAACAATTTATCCATTACCTTTTGCCAACTGTTTGAACTGTTTGTCCATGTCTTATGTAACCGTTTCAACTTCTCTTCATTCTTGCCAACAAGTTTTTACACAAAATTTAGTGACCAGGCGTTACAGCTGACTCAGTTTGAGAGTATAGTTTTTATTCAAATTGTAAGCTAAATAGCAAATTGAGCTTTGCGTGTACCCTCAGCCGCCTAAGTGGTACAAGTACCTCTGATTGGAAATCACTGTCGTAGAGCAATGGATTTATGCAGCTCATGTGCTATTTTCTGTTTTGTTGGTTACTTAGGCAGAAACCTCCTACTGAAAAAAGCATAAGAAATGTAAAGAAAAAACGGAAGTGAGCCTCCTCATTGGCTTCATATCAATCCGTGCATACCGTCAGAGGTGGCGTGTAAGGCCAATCTGCTCACATCACACTTCCTTGAGCAGAACCAGTATGCTTTTGTGGCTTAACGTTGTCTTAAATTTACAGCATGTCACTCCTTTTCAAATCTCCCTCTATCTGTCAGCACCATCTTTTGTCTCTAAAACCTTACTTGCACCCTAAGCACAGCCACACATGCCTATGTTGTACTGTACACACAGGTTGGGTCCCACCCTGCTGATGCACTCATCTGAACCCTGTAGCATGTGACACCTCCAGTTGGAATGCCAGACAGCTACTAACACCACTGTCAGCAACTATGAGGAAAGATGGATGTTTTACACATCTGTACAAAGCAAGCCCTGCATCATCCTCATTTTCTCTCACAAACACATGCACACACACACACACACACACACACAGCATGTTATTCAATCTTTCTTCAAGGGAAGATTTAATTCAGCTTCTTGACAGCCATTGCTTCCTTTAGTTTTCATTTATGCATATTGCTGTAAAAATGTGTGTGAAACCACTCAGATCTGCCAATTAGGGGTCTTGAATTTACAATAAAAAGGAAGAGTGGATGTTTTTCTTTGGTTACGTGTAATTGAGTGACGATCATCAAAGCACTGCAAAACTGGAAACAGACCAGGGATATGGAATAACTCCAAGAACAATTTAAGCAAATCTACAGCATGTTTTTTGCCGCTAATGTAAATGTGCCCCACCTGTGCCACTACTAGGAAGTGTGAGAGCAACTGAGCACAACGGGGAAACAGAGACCTATTTGTATCTCTTCAGTGTTGGGCTGGCATGGACCAGGTTCATAGGAAGACACGTCACAAACAAGAACAGCTTCAGGTTTCGTGGCTGCATAAATGTATATTTATTTTGAGATGTTAATTTAGATTTAGACATTTCGAGATTCTTGTTTCGACATAGTGTAGGTGGTAGACATACCTATACAGACACCTATAGTGGTGATTTTTATACCTGCATGTCCTTGAATCGGCGGCTCATTTCTGTGCAAATATGCACAGACACGCATGAGGACGGAAAAGCACTCTTCCCCACTAAAACACTGTGATGATTACCTGCCTTGCCACTCAAGGGGCCATTTGCTCTTACCACAGAGCCGATTATCTCACCCCTACAGCAGGACATGTTTGCGGCTTTGCGATTTTCTCCCAAATGCCCACACTGCTATTTGTAGAAATGTTACCTAGCTGGCACAGGCTGAAATATGTTTGTGTTTGTGTGGATGTTTGTGTCTGGTTGAGTGTTTGCGGCGGTGCCTGGTTGCATGTGTGTGTGTGGTGTGCGTTTGACGGGTGGGTGGGTGTTTGTGTGGAATGGAAGGCTGTAAGAATGGAGGGATGGATGACACAAACAGGGCAGAGTGGTGGGAGGCTGGTGTCAGGGCCCTACTCCCACTACCAGGCTGGATGCAGTATCTGACAGCTGACTGAGAGTCTGCAGGCCCCCTCTTTACACAGTCCCACCAAAAGGTCAGTACTTCAATCAGCTCTGCTCTCTGGATGCCTCTCTTTTTCTCTTACCGCTGCAGAGCCTCCATTCGCCCCCTTGATGCACACTTAGTCGTGCTTAGCCATATCTCATAGGGGGAAATGTAGTTTTCACACACAAGAAAGCAACCCCCAAAAAGATTCTGTGAATCTGTACCACACGAGGTCCACAGTATATTAAAGTTCCAAGGCAGATGATTATTGCACGCTGGATGATATGTGTAATTTTTGTTGCACTTTGGTGTGTGGAAGATTGCCATCCTCAAAGTCACTGCTGGCACATTGCTCGAAGCGTTGAAATTTTCCGGACCTTTAATTTCCTCTCGGTTCGTTCTCAGGTCTCTCATTTGCTTTCACAAATGAGACACTCTCAATATCCTGTAGCCTACCACCTGCCACTGGAAAATACTTTCTCTGCAGATGATCAAAAATTTCAGTTCAAATGTTTAACATGACAAGACTGGGCGGCTACAAAACAGGACAAACAAGACAAACAGATACACGTATGGGCCGACTGATTGTTTTTCCTCCTTGGTTATCAAGTCAAAACATTACATTACATCCAGTAAATGAGTAATCCTTTGTGTTCTTTCATGTCTTTTGTTTAAATCAGTGGTATCTTTAATCAATCTTGATGTGTTTTTTCGCTGAGTCACAGAACCTGGTTAAAAATCAGATTACTCTCTCATTATGTGTCATCTGTCCCTCCCCCGTTTTATGCATAACTCCCTTATTATTCACCTATTACACTGTTCTATTTTTTTTTTTTTTTCATAATCGTGCCTGATAAATTAACAGGTCTCCCAATGCTGTCAGCTGCATGAATTATCATTAACATGAGGAGTGAAATGTCAATGGGGGTGCATGTGAAGTATGTCCCATGATTTCATGAGGCTAATAAGAGCGTTGATATTAAAGAGATGAAGAGGGCTTCGGTTTGAGTATCCACTGAGAGACTCTCATCTACGTTTCAAGTCTGATGAGGTTAAAGTCACTTCATATCGTGATCCATACAGCCAGTGACTAAGCCTATATCAAGACACTCTGGAGGCATACAGGAAAATAACATGCTGTCTCATAGCCAGTATGTGTCATGTTGGATCCTCTGCCAGTACTTAAAGAAAATCTTGTTCCTCAATTCTTTCTGTTGGCTTTATGACTCATTTTATTGCCCACTAACTTGACTGTGAGCTATTACCATTATACTGACAGATGCTTGGGCACAAACCTAACTATGCCCTTCCGACTTAATGAAGGCTCAAGCTCAAATCTAGTTCCATTATTTAATTTCCTCTGTATTTTATCTTGTTTCTTACGCAATACTTTTGTTTTCTTATTATTTAAACATAAAGAATATGTCAGTACATAGTGAAAAAGTAGTCATCACAACACAATGTGGCATCCTCAGATTTTTTGGGTGAAACAATGACACCATTAGTTAACTAGCTGATAAATCAATAATCAGAAAAGTGGCCAACTATTTTAATAAACATTGAATTGTAATTTATCAAGAAATGATCCCTGCTAGTGGCTCTGTGAGGCTGTGCTTTGAGCTATGCTGATGTACAGCATGCAAAGTACGCCGTTTTAGTTTAGCATGTTAGCATGCTAACATTTGCTAATTAGCACTAAACACATAGTACAGCTGAGGCATTAGCTGTTTCAAGCTACTGTTGCTGTTCTCTGCAAATATCTTTGGGTTTGGGTTTCGTGGTCTATGCGAATAATCTTTAAAGTCCGCCCGACTCTATAACCCCAAGATGTTAACTTTACAGACATGAAACAGTGAGAAGCAGTAAATTCACCTATTTTTTTCTTGATATTTGGCTCGAACTTTCAGTCGCATATCATGATTACTGATGATTAGTTTTTATGTTGATCAATGAATTGTTTCCACCACTCCAAGCTTTTAATCTTGAAATTGTTTAGCTGTGGGCGACACCAGCCACAGGCATGGCCGTGGCCTCTTTTAAAGCCGAACTAACACTGAAAGAAACGAAAGCTGAAAGAACACGGTGCTCCCACTGTCACTTTAGATCTGGCATCATACTAAATATGAAGACTCACATGGGCTGGTCTCTTGTATTCCTGGCTTGGTTGACTCAGTAAAAACTGTATAGCCCAGTGTGTCCTCACAAAACCGGGAGCTGCTCTGTGTTAAGAGTAACACTCAAAGATGACGGCATGGATTGTTATGGTGTGTATCATGTTATTCTCTCCCAGGTGGAGACGGTGCAATCTTTTAATTACAGTACGTGGCCAACCATGGAAGATCACGTAGCCAGTGACTTACTATCACAAGTCTCCAGAGATGAATATGGTGACTCTGACTTGAGTCATTCCTTGTCACTAAAAATGCTTACGGTGCCAGTTTAAACTCACCCCAAATTAAAACTGGATATGTTACAGACTAGTTCCTCAATTACAGTATCTCCTTTTCCAGAAAAGATGGAACATCCTGCACTGTTTTAGCTACATGACTGCACACAAACTGAGAGAACAGAGCGTGCACATGGAAAGCACATGGTCATTTTCTGCTTTGCCTTTCGACGAGAGTGGGATATCAATGGGTCGCACAGAAGAGAATGGAATAGAGCTCAGTTTCGACATCCCCTTTCATAAATCTGGATTAAAGAAGTGGTGGTTTTGACATGACCGTTTCATCTCGTCTGTCTGAAGTGTTACTCACTCATATGTCTCCAGGCCCTGAGGTTGACTGATGAGTGAGCATGAGTGTGTATTGTCCACAAGTGTGTGTGTGTGTGTTTGTGTGCAGCAGGGATGAGAAGGTTTTGATCAAAGAGACAGATTGGAAAGGAGAACAGAGAACAGGATGTGTGAGAGGTGTTGAGGACGTTTTTTATTAATGGATACTGACTTAAGTCAGAGTCTGCAAGTCTACACAGCATGTGCTTAATCAGTGGAAAAAAAGATGTTTCAATGCATTTGACATTTATAAATCAAGGTGTTAATTTATGTTCACTGATTATAGGTGTACTTGCTCTCTGCAATGACAGAAATATATCAATTTCCCTACACTGATGAGAAAAGTCAATGCAGACGATACAGCTTTAAAAACATATGAGCAGCAGTTCCACCATGTACACAAGCTGTGAGCACATTTCTGTGTAAACAAGGGTTCTTCCACTTGTTAGAGGCCCTCGAGAGTTTTGACATTCAAAATAAACCGGTTGCGGTTTCTGCTTTGAAAGCCTCAAGTCGGCACGTGAATGAAGTCAGCGCCTCCTGGAGCGAGTCTGAGCAGAAACCTGTGGTTATGAAACAAGAGAAAGGCCCAGTTTTCCACAGGATGGGCAGTGGAGGACTTTTCCTGGCTTGGTCACATAAGCCTGAGGTCATCAATCATAACAAACAAGCAGTACCAAACCAAAAAAGTAAAATAAAAAAATTAAAGGCAGTTACTGGGGGTTACAAATAAGTTCAACACTGTGACAGTAAGTGTGACTAAGCTTTCACCAGACACAGGAGCTGATACACTGCTCTGTAATTCAGAAAGAGGATCCTTCATTCGGCACACATTACATGGCAAATGCAACAGTTCCTTCCCTAAAACTGTGACCTGATGAGAAAATAAGAATCTTAAAATGCCTTTATATGAAAAACTGAAATGAAATTAAATATCTGAAACGCTATGATGGAAAATATAGCTGATATCTGCTGCCCCCAAGTGGCAGAAACACACACTACACAGCAAACAAACTGACTAGGAAGTTCCTTGTTACTTGTGTTGCCTGGCAGATGGCCAGATTAAAAAATAATATATATATGTAAATAAAAAGCACAAACACAAACCATCAGGTAATTCCAAATAAATTTATTTTTACTTTCATCCACTGTACAAAGCAAGCATGGAATCTTCTGGACGCTTGACGTGAGCTGGAAACAAAGATGGACCATTGACTTCCATCAAAGAAACAGAAAAGATTACCTAGAGGGGGAAGAAAGAACTGTGACTCAGTCTGATACACAAAAAACATAACACTGTCTGTAAGTCACCACTAATTTCCCGTCAACATTTCCATCTTCTATAATATTAACAACTGTGAACAGTCAAGCATCATTATTCTTAGTTGATAATCTGATCATGGTGCAGAAGCTGAGGCGCCGTACCACAGGTCTACTCCAGAGCCTTGACGATGGCCTCATTGGCTTCTATGCTGATCTGAACTTCTGCCCTCGCTGCCTCGTCAGATGTGCTGGCCAACTGAGACTGGGCCTTCTCCAGGTTGGCCTTGGCAGCCTAAAAATAGACAGAAAATAAAATGCATAACAAGGAGAGGTAGTACAGGGAAGCGACTGCTAAAAACCCACAATTCAGATTTTGTTTTAATGGACTACAAGCATTTTAAAACATCTTTGTTGAGGTCTCATTTTTGATTGTGCTGACTGTTTCGTCCTGAACCAAACTCTTACAGCAGTGTTGAATCTGATGTCGAGAGCGACATGAGATCTGATGAAACATAACATTAAAAGTATTACCAACTGTTACCAAAATAAAACCAAATCTCAAAATAGGTTAATCATCCTACTATTCAGAACAAAAAAAAATGTCTAAGTAGTAACTAACTCAAAAGGACACTAACTCCAACCATCCCAAAAATGTTCTGAGGCTAACTAAAACGTACAAGTCAAAACAGTAAGCCTGAACAAGAACGAGTCAAAAGTGGGGAGAAAGACCAGCAGAGAAAATCCCCACTGCCTCTCTGCTCTGAAAGCTCCATTTGTCACAGTAGCGATTAGAAACGAGAAATGCCAAACATAGCTGGAAGTTAAAGGTCTCCCAGTAGGGATTTGACACATCTGCTATAACTCAACAGTGACTGACCTTTCCCTCCTTATTAACAGCGTGGGCCCATGTGCATTGTTACTGCAGAGTGGAAGATGACGAAAGGGGGGGGAAAAAAAAAAAAAACTAATTTACTGCTATGAAGTCAACTTGACAGTGACACTGGTGCTGCCCAAGGTCAAAGACAGACACCTCCACGGCGAGAGCATAATAATGCAGCCTAGCATTAACAAGACTGACATTTAAACAAGGACTCAACACTGAGGTCCAACCGCAACACTGATCAGATGGATAATCATCAGTTGGAAGGTGCTCATCAGCACAGCAGATCAAAATAACAGAGGAAGAAATCTAGTGTGGGTTCAAAGAATAGTCTCTGCTGTCAAAGACCACGTCCCTGCTGGGAGACGAACCAGGGTGAACAATCATTTATGCAAGCTTCAACAAACTGGATATGGGCACACATCACATGAATCTCATTAAAACATAAAAGATCCATAAAGGATTGACGAACACAAACTACACTGACATTTTGAAGGTACCATTTATTGAGTCGCCCATGCTAGATGTTAAAGAGTTAAAAGACGACAGCTCCAATTATTTTGCGAGTTTCGAAATGTGCGAAAAAGTAGGTGTCTGATTTCAGAAGCAACAACAAAAATATGCAAGAACCTGACCTTAAGTGTGTGGGAGAACAATACATACTCAGCCCTGACTGGTAAAAATTTCAAAGTTCTCATCTCTGTAAAGTTTGTGACAAAACGTACCTCAAACGTACTTTGAAGAAGACACTGACTCTTAACTTTTTGAACTGATAAAGAATCACATCAGCCTTGAAACTTGATACACACACGCCATCATAATAACATCAAAAGGAGAAATTCATCTTTGCTCGCCTCCACAGCGAAGTCAAAACTGTAGAACTACAGAGCCGTTCTGGATTTAAAGCACTCAAGGACACCTCAGGTACAAAGATAATTGGTGCATGGTCTCAGGAAACAAAATGTAAATTAAGCAAGACCAATGCAGAGTCTGGTTTTAAATAGAAGAGACAAAAAACAACCAACTTCTGACTTAAAGTGCAATGATTTATAGAGGACCAAAGGTGATGAACAGGTTGAGGATGCCATGTCCAACTCAACAGGTAAAAACCGATTTTACAAATGACGTCTTCTGTTGACAGAGTCCCAAAATTACTTACAATTTAAATTTATTCGCTTTTGGAATGAACATTCATTTACACATGACTACAAAGGACTGTGTGTAAGCAGGAGTAATGTGTGTTTGCTAGTGGCTTTTTATGGCACCTTGATGCTTTTCTGACCTCCCATGCGACTCTAATGCCTTTGCACCCAGAGGTCCTAATAGGAGCGTTTCCTTGCATAAGGTGCAGCGGGATTCAAATTTGTTATTTTCAACAGACTTCAACCGAGCACTCAACGTGCTGTTCTTGAGCCAGATCTTGTTGAAGTTGCACTTCCCATATTAGATGAAAGTACCAGGCTGCACAGTTTGCAAAGTTTGCATAAGTGGTTACAGGTTCCATGTTGGCTTTGTTTTGAAGTTTTGCTGCAGCGTGACTGGTATAGTTTTTTCCCCAAACCTTTATTAAAAGCAACGCTGACTTCATGAAATAATCAATTTTTCCAGACCTGTCAGAATAGTTTTAAGACATTTTAAAGCCTAAAATTTAGATGTTTGGATTTTAGACTTTTTAAGGACCCATATGGATAAAATCTATCACAGTATATGGAATTTTATATAGCAATTACAGTGTATAATTTTATCTTGATAAAGAAAGTGCTCACTGATTTATTACAGGAACATCTGTTTTTGGCTAACATAAAAAAAAAACCTCACAAATTAAGTATTTCGTTACAATGATGCAACATAAATTATAAAATCTGAAATAATAGTAATTATCTCGTCATATACAGGCTCTTAACAGCCAATATGAGCTGCACAGTGGCAGACAGGAAAGCACTCCAGAAGGTCATCAATACGGCACAGAAGATCATTGGCCGCCCTCTGCCCCTCTTTACTATCTTTACACTTAACTATACTATTCCCACTGCCTCAACAAAGCCCACAGCATAACAAAGGACTCATCCCACCTGGGTCACGCACTGTTTGAACTGTTACCCTTACAGGACCATTACAACCAGGACTAGCTGGTTCAAAAATTGTTTTTATCCAAGAGCGATCATTGCCCTAAATGCTGCTAATTCCTGAATTCAGTGCAATACTTTTTTATAGAACCTTTTTATGTGCAATAATGATGGATGTGTGTGTGCTACTTTTTAATTATATGCCTTTACTTATTATATTTTTTTTTACATATTTATTTTTTGCTTTTATTATTCTTGCACCAAATATTGCATTCATTTTCACTGTACACGGACAATGACAATTAAGATATTCTGATTCTGATTCAATATTAGTGCAGATGCAGTTCTGGTATGTATGTGAGTGACATGAGGAAGCTATTATACTCACTGCAATGTCCAGCTGGTCCAAGGGCACAGCCTCCTCAGCTAGAAGTTGCACTGAAGAGTCAGCATTGACTGTTACTGACCCACTGCTCACTGTGTACAGAAAACCATAAACAGTGTAAATAAATATAACAATATAAAGTCATCTTCACTGTGTTTTATAACCAATGATGACACAGACACCCTGTCAAATAAAGGTGGACAGCAGAGCTATTTGCCAGCCAAGTTGACAGCAAATACCTTACACAGACCAAATACTTCAGGAATCATGTTTCATCTATTAAGAAAGATCGATTATTAACATCTTTATTGAACAAAATGTGAGGGCTAACTTGGAAAGTGGGGGAGGAATTTAGTGGACACGCCATACACAAATTTCTTTAGACTTAGATTGACATCACTGGTACTTTGTATATCTAATCAGAGTAAACACTGAATTGAATACTTTGAGCTAAGAGAGGAGAAAAAGAGAAACATCATTAAACCATGGAGGTCCCAATTCTACAACAGTCCCCTGAGGCAATGTTAATACGTGGTGATCTAATATTTTAAATAATGTGTAACAAATTAAAACTAGCCAGAATTTGCCTATACACCGATGTCACTGTTAAGTGGAATAAGCAGGAAAATGACACTACAGCACTTTAGAAAAGGTTTGTCCTCAGTTACTCACTTGTTTAAGTAAAACAAAATCTTACCAAAGTATTTGACAGAGGAGCCATCGTCACTGAAGACTGTGACAACGCCTGGCCTGAGCACCTGAAGGGTGGGCACGTGGGCAGGGAGGATACCGAACGCACCAGTAAGGGTGGGCACATCAACCTGTTTCACGCTGGCCTCTTTGAAAAACACCTGAGGAGTGGAGAGACAGGAGATTGGGGGGGGGGGGATGCATTCATTGACTTGTGAACTGAACAGTTCATAGTAAACAAATGGTGACTGGTTAGAGATGCTGCTGTCAAGCTGCAAATAGCAGAACAAGGATTATACAAGTTTTCAATATGATACAATCAGTTTGACTGAATATACTAAAACCCATTTGAGGGACGAGATATAACCACTGACTTGAACCTCAAGGTTAGAGAGTGCATTTAACACGCTCTTGCTCCGTGACGGCTGCACAATAACACACAGTGTAAAAACACAATTTATGGGCAGATTATACTTCAAAAATACTGAACTGAAAAAAAGAGCACTGCTTTCATTGTATCGCAAAGTACACACTACCACACTGGTCAAAGACAGTGAATGACAGCTAGGTTGGCCGTCGTTAGCTAGCTAAGCTAGCCCGCTTTCCTAACACTGCAAGCTCTATGTCAAACCCGCATTCCTGCATTACCTGCAACAGTAGGTATAGCAATGACAGCAAAGCCATGCAATAGTATAAAACTCTTAAGTGACCCCAGAGAAAGAGTTTCCTGCAAACTGTGACGGCGCACTTCAACGAGAAAAAATACGTTAGCCGAATAGCTTAGCTGGGCCCGAGAAGCCTCGCCAGTAGCGTTAACATTAGCTAACTACCTGTGTCGGTGAGGCGAAAGTGAAGGACATCTGCGGGGCACCGGAGGCGGCCTCGGCGTAGGAGCGAGTTTGCCTCAGCACGGGGAGAGCCCGGCGGAGAAATCTTGCTGCCATCATGTCTGAAAATCAGTTTTTATTCAAGTACAAGTGAATGACAGAGATCCCCAAGCCCTTGCTTGAAGCCAGTCGGTGTGCGCTTGGTAGGACAAGGACGTTGGTAACCTACCCACAAGGCTTTACGGTGACGCACAGGCTGCTGGGTAGTGCAGTCCTTTGAACACAATCGCCGCTCGGTCAACATCACAATTAGGCTAAGGCTTGTTTTCGTGTGTTAGTTATGAATTTGTCATCTTGCTAGCAACATATTGAACCCAAGCAAGTATTATAATTTAGTAGTAACTGTGTCCGTTGAGTCGGAAACAGCTTTCAATTCTAATTCGTGGCAGGTTTCCATCATAAAAACATTTAGAAAACAACATTACGAGAGGACAAGCCCATTCAACAAATCCTTTATTTCACACACATTTACCGCCTGTTCAAGTAGGAAGCCACTGAGCATACACCGCCACTAGATGACGCCAAATTCATGTGTCATGTGTTACACAGGCCACAGCACACTGGGACTCAGTAGTCTGGTCTGGCACCAAGTTTCTGTTGCTGTTTTGTGTGCCAGTAGTAAGGCGCTAAATATCCCCCCACCCGCAGACCTCCCAGCCTGCACCGCTTCACCATTTTCCCCACACGCGCAACCGAGTGACTGACTAACTAAGGTAAAACAAATCAACAAAAGAAGCAAGGGGCACAAAAGAGAAGCCTTATAGTTGCTGAAATGTATTTGAAAAGAGTGATATAGTTTCCATTCACTCGGCACTGACACGCTCTCTGTGCCGCTGTGAGGACTGACAGAAACTCTTCAGTCACCCAGCTCTGCCTCACTCTTTGCGTCACGTGGTGCGCCTCTGACTCGGTGGTGGGTGTGTCTTAAACAGTGGGGTTTCATTCATAAATACTTTTAGCTTTAAAAATCCACATTAAAGTGTCCAGAGAAGAGTTTCACGCTATTGGCTTTGCCCCTCCACCCCTGCATGGACCAGGCTAGTTGAGTAGGTGAGTGCCTCCTTCGCTGCATGCCTGCTCGTCTGTTTGTGCAGCCAATTCAAATCGTGAGCTATCCTCGCTGTCGGTGTCACCGGACTGATGAAAATCATAAGCGCCTGTGAAATATCATAATGGTATATTTATTAACCTCGCTGCGCGGTAGAGCGGCATAGCTGCTCTTCATCCGATTCATTTCATCGCGTAATAAGATGTTATTTTAAATTCTTCCTAAAGATTTTATCAGCTGAGCCTCCATAAGGAAACAGCTGCCAGTGGCAGAGCCGATGCTCTTTATTTTGTTCCGGGGGGGAAAGAAATGTGGCAGTACCGAGCAATAAGAAGCGAGACGTTTTCTTTAAATATTACGCTCCTAATCTGTTGTGGGAAGGTACTAAAGTAATTATTGTTATGGGTTTAAGTGTAAAGGGTTACTCGAATCGGCAACGATACACCGTATGGTAGCGGCAATGCAGCTGGTATATGCCGAAATTTTGTTAAGCATGACGGGATATGGCGATGCTGGGACACCCCAGTCTCACCATCTGCCCAGCCAACTAATCAATAGAGCAGTCTTCAGGGGTCGCAACACCACAGAAGTAAGTGTTAGGCCGAACTGTTTTTTTATAGCGTGCTTTCATAAATAGCTTTATTAGGGCCCGAGCACCGAGTGGTGCGAAGGCCCTATTGTTTTTGTAGTGTTTATTATTATTATTATTATTATTATTATTATTATTATTATTATTATTATTATTATTATTCCTCCCAAACAACTGCATTTTTCAACCCCTTCCCATGCTCTAAAACGCCTGAAATTTTGCACACTCATCAGGTCTGGTGAAAAATTTGATATTTTGTGGTCGTTGTAAATGGGGGGGGCAAAATGGCTCCGCAGCGCCCCCTTGAAATTTTCAAAACCCCCCTCCCATTGGGCTTAGTTTGTCATAGGTGCATGAAAATTGGTACACATGTTGATCATACCGAGACACACCAAAAAGTCTCTTGACACCATGACCTCAACCCAACAGGAAGTCCGCCATTGTGGTCGGAAGTTGGCGATTTTGGCGAATTACACCATTGGTATGCGGACGAACTCGTGCTAGGGATTTCACCCGATCCACTTCATATTTGGTGGACCTCACCTCAAGACCATGATGATCAAAAGTTATCACAGAGTTTTCTCTAAGTTAAAGGGCGTGGCCTCTGTGGCCCGCCAAAGTTTGGTGGCGTTTGGTGAATTTGCCATGACATTTTGACTGGCTCTCACGTCCACATACTTTATCCAAACATCTTCAAACTTTATGAGCATGATCAGGGCTCTGCCCTGAACGCCTCCATATGTCAAACTCCCGCCTTACTCGTGGCGTCCCCTGCTGGTAACAGGAAATGACCTATTTTTACTCTGAAGTGTACTGCTCCTTAATAGTTGACACCATCGGCTTGGTTTCTGCTCTACAACCTTCCCAACTACTTGGTGAAGCTACATTATAAAGGCCGTGAAGCTGGGTGCAATGGCATCTGTATGGCGGCGCGGCAACTGACGATCCCTCGCCGTGAAATTACGTTTGGATTTGTAATGACCTTAACCACCTCCTATGATCCTAAAAATTCATACACACGTTCTTGGGGGCTGGTCCTAGACTCTGATGGGGTTTTTGTAATTGGGCGGGGCAAAATGGCTCAACGGCGCCCCCTTGAAGATTTAAAATACCCCTCTCCATATGGGTTTTTTTGGAATACAAAGATGAAAATCGGTACACATAAAGAACACTTCGGAACGCACAAAAAAGTCTCTTGACACCATGACCTCAACCCAGCAGGAAGTCAGCCATTTTGTTTTTGGCGGCCAAATTTCAGTGCTTTCCACCATTGGTATGCGGATGAACTCGTGCTAGGGATTTCACCCGATCAACTTCATATCTGGTGGACCTCACCTCAAGACCATGATGATCAAAAGTTATAAGAGACTTTTCTCTAAGTTAAAGGGCGTGGCCTCTGTGGCTCGCCAAAGTTCGGTGGCGTTTGGTGAATTTGCCATGACATTTTGAATGGCTCTCACGTCCACATACTTTATCCAAACATCTTCAAACTTTATGAGCATGATGAGGGCTCTGCCCTGAACGGCTCCATATGTCAAACTCCCGCCTTACTCGTGGCGCCCCCTGCTGGTAACAGGAAATAACCTGTTTGTACTATGACGTGTACTGGGGAGAAGAGGAGAGGACATAGGATGACTCTGGTACTTGGCTGCGCTGGCTGCGACTCCCGCGGGTCGCAAGGGGTGCGAGGGCCCGTCATCGCTGCTTGCAGCTTTAATTTTTCCTTATAATTCTTGATGCTTAACAGAGTTATAAGGTTAATTGTCATTTCAAGTGACAAGTGTATTATCTCCTTTAATTAATACACTGTTCAAATTTCTTAATGCTGTAAAAATTCGGTAAAGAATGTGTTCTGAAGTTTGGTGTCAGTTTTTGAGAAATATAACATTTTTTTATGATCATCACAGCTGAAACAGACTGTATAGGGAAGTCTGTCTTTGATGTGGATTTGTTGAATGCAGGCACTTGTTAATGTTAAACTTATCCTCACAAACAACTGAATAATTAAACAACAATCATTCTGCTGTATTTACGTTTATCAGCCATGCAGCACTGCTGTCCTGTTGCTCCGAGGCCAGTGGGCCAGCCCTGAGGGGGAACACTGCTGCTCAGGCTCAGTCGGCTGGGCGGGCTGAGGTACTGAGGATGCAGCAAGGGAGCTGAGGAGGAGACTCCCGAGCCACAGCCTGACACACACATCCAGACCTGCTGCTGCTGCGCACTGCCCTCCATCAGGGTAAGACTGGGCTGGTTAGAAAGCAGGATGTGGGTACAGTGCTGCAAAGGAAAGCATTCTGGTCACAGCCTGATGTGTTTCCCGTAACAGTTTTCTCGCTTGGACGGTAGATGAAGGGAATTAGACAGACTGGCAGCAAAAATCTCGGCAGTAGCTTACAGGTTGTGGTGCTGAAGTTGAGTGCTGCAGTGACTGGCAGGCGAGCAAGCAGTGCTGAGTGCTGCTGGCATGTTGCTTCTCCCCTGCTGGGTGAGTAGATCTATCCAGGTTGTGTATGTGTGTGCGCATGTGTGTGTGTGTGTGTGTGTGTGTGTAGGCGTTTGGTGCCGCAGCAGCAGTATTAATGGCTATGATCTGTAAGAACGAAAACATCACAGCAGCAGCAGCGGTAGTGGAACTCAGTTGCTAGAGACAGTGTTTAGTAAGAGCTGGTGTTTCTCTCTGATGGCTGTGTGTGTGTGTGTGTGCACTGTGTGTGGGAGGTAGATAGAGAGTCTTTGGGTTGATAAGGAATTATGGGTGATGATTTACAGGCAAGATGCTAACATTTGCATCTTCTGTGGGATGTAGCGCATGCATTCAAGCAAACGTCGTACACACATACATTAGGTTTCTGCTTCTTCTTATTGTCTTTCATGGCTGTTTAAGATGGAACAAGATTTTCTGCTGCAATGGGCATTTTCTACCACATTATATAGAGTGATATAAATGTTAATTTTCTATGTTATCAGACATCATTCTGTATTAGTAGACTGCACTAACATTCATTATTGTATGTAATCAGAGAAGTTTTATGCTCACATGCAGAGTCTGTCTGGATTTGTTAACACAGATACACTGCAGTATCTTTGGTGGTTGACTTTGTGATTTGATGTTCAGGTCCAGTAACAGTCATTTCCTCTGTGTGTTTGTGTGTGTGCTTGTGTTATCTCTCAGGGGGACTTTCTAGTTGGCCTGGACCATGAGCAATGAGTCTACCGTCTGGAACACCCTACCAGAAAACTCCACAGTAAGTCTCCCTTTCAACACGGGCTTATTCTCCAACTTCCTGTGTGTGTGTGTGTGTGTGTGTGTGTGTGTGTCTTTTACCCAGCTCACCACCAGAACCATACTTTGCCTCATATTCTCTTATGGCCGATTGACTGGCTAATAGAGAACATCCTGACCTGGACCTGAAATAATTAAATCTCTGATCTAATCTCAGCTTTAATTTCCTCTCGCAGCAAAATTACAGTGCAACGTCAGTGTCCAGTGCTCATTTACACTTGCTGTGTGTTCTCCCTTGCAGAGTTCGACAAAACACTCCACTTGTAAGATCATCATTGCCATATCTAAAGTCTGTTGATGTCACATAACCGTCTCTATTCTCCCAACTCATGTTGCCATCTATCATTTTAGTGATAAAAGTTTCAAGCCCTGTTCTGTAGCCCACATGAGCACAAAGAAACCTACTTGGAAAATACAATTTTGCTATTAAAACTCCATTAATAAGCATAGTTCATCAGATTTTCAAAAGAAAAGCTAAAACACAGAAAGGAAATCAGGAAATTTTATTTATTTAAATCTATAAAATACACAAACTAATAAGAGCCTGAGGTGATAAATTATTTCCACACATTTATTCTGTAAACAGAAAATAAATGTGTTCATCAGCATAAATAAATTCTGCTAGAGATAAATATTGCTAACTAAACTAGTAAAACTCACAGTAGAAACTAGTAGCAGTAACAGTATATAACCCATATATAATATACTTGCATGTATATGTATAATTGGTCATTTATTATTTATTTTTTATTTTATGAATTGATTTGACCATTTATTTATTCAGCCATTCACTTTTCTTTCCTAATAAATCAAGTTTGGTTTTCACAGTAAAATGTGATTCTTAGCTACTAACAACTAACTGTGAATACTGAACTTACTTACTTGTCACTTGTTTTAAGGACTAACTGTGGACTCAAAATAATGAAAATGTAGATATAAATGCATAAGGATACATACACAATAATATAGACAAAAATAGGTACCTGGTGAGGTAGTAGTAGTGCAGCAGATTACATATGTGTACATAGTGTTAGCTCATGTGGATTTATGAGTTTATAAGTTTTTTTTCTAGTAAAGAGGGACAGATTTTAAAATGCTTTGTCCTCTGTTGGCGAAAAATGTTTATCTTTATAAAACTGAGCGCTGATTTCGATAACAGTTGAAGTAAGGTACAACAGAGTCTCTACCGGTGCTCTTTGTGTGGTTAATTCACCCAGCTGCAGTCCTCCCAGCGAGAGCGCTCCCATAGCTTAAGGAACAGTGTAGACAGGTTAATAGCCCTGGCACTTATTGATTACTTGCACTGTTGCATTTATAGATTCATTTTAGGGAGGCCAACCAACTGGTGGGGCTACAGCAGTCTTTTAGGCTGCGTGATGTTTCTGGGAAGGTAAAAACAGCTGCATATCTAGTCTGCTGTTGAGTTGTCAGGCATTTCATGTAATCCAAATGTCAGTGAATCACTTGCACTGAACCTGCTATGTGCACTCTTCTGTGCAATGCTGCGTTTTTGTGGCAGTTGCCGCCATCAGGTAGGATTACATGAATGGCAAAGTGATGATGTGTCACTGCATGTTATTATAAAATGTTTACCTCTGGCTCATAACTGAAATAAAACTTTCCATATCTCATATCTGAGCCGAGTAACGAGAATTAGAATAAATGTTCACTGTCTGTGAGCTCAGAAAGGTGCTGCATTAACCATCAGTAAGTGGTTTCGGTGCTTTGATGTTTGTGTGGGAAGCTTTTTCTTATGCTCTGTTACTTTTAAACCAGCATACTTATTGTCCAAACTCAGCAAAGGAAGACATCTGCCTCTCTTCCTGTTATCTACTTTACTGCCTTCACTGCCTACTCACAGATTTGTAATGCATTTTTAAGTATTGCAATCTATCTATCTATCTATCTATCTAATTTGCATTTTATTTTTGCCCTCTGTTTTACCTCTGGAGATCCCATTCGAGGCCGAGGAGCAGCAAGATGGCTATGTGCTCCTCTTGGTGATCCTCTCCATCTTCCTGGTAGGAACGCTGATCTTCATCTCTGTCCTCCTCATCGCCTGCCGTCGCTGCTGTCGAGGAGGGCAATGCTGTGACAGGTGCGATGCAAAAATGACATGTATTACATTTGCATTTATGTATTGCAAGTAGTCTAGCAGTACATTAACTCCAAAACACTATAAGGAACCAACAGTTAGGACTGATATGAGGGGCGTACAGTACAACAAGAGCCGTGTAATAAATGTGATGGCATATTGCATTGTTTTTTGTTCTAATATGCTGCATTGTATTGCCTGGTGACCCTGTTATTCAATCCCCCAAACCTCCACTGAAGCAGTTCAACACAATAAAACCAAACTCTTCATCTTGGAAAATTCCCACAAACTTAAATTAACACCACTCCTATGCAGGCTCAACAAACACTGAAAACGTTTTGCTTCACAAAGGTGGTTTAGTTTGCAGATCCAGGTGCACAGGTGCTGCATGAAGGCACGTGTGCACAGGCACACTCGAGTATACACTGTTTGTTGACAGACAGATACTACTCTTCCTGCACTCAAACACAACAGCTATTTAAAGACACGCCAGTACTGAATTTAAATGTGTACACTTACATAATTGATAAGGCTCATTGCAGTTGCAAATGAGGCTAACTACTTCCTGTTTACTCCACCCAAGTGAATCCCAAGCCCGTCTTTGTATGATTCCACTGCCAGACAATAGAGTGATCCATTAAATAAATTAAAGTGTCTTTACAATTAGAAAGAAGGAAAGCTATATTGGAGTACGTGTTAAGGAAATAAATGTAACCCTACTCATGTAAGCACATAAAGGCAGCACAACACAGTGCATTCACTCATTAAAAGTGTCTGCTGTTTGTGTGTCAGGACCCCCTGTGGGGCTGTTAAGAAAACACCTTGGTGGAAGCATATCAATATTCATGCTCATTTATTTGTGATTCGTCTGTGTTCATTCAGCAGTAGCATGGCGACCCTCGAGTCGCTTTGTCCCTCTCCTGAAGCAGCACGCATCAGCACATACACTTGAATGTATGACAGCGCACCAGCAAGATGCAGAAAAACAGATAGCACAGAGGCTGAGCTGTGAAAAGGCGAGGCTTGCCGGGGGAGAGCAGCAGGAGAATCGGGCAGACTGGTACAAATGATGAGTGTAATGAGATTTCATAGCAGCCATCGGCAGTGATTAATCTCGCGTCTCAACCCAGCCCTGTGTGCACACGGCGAATACACACACTCACACTCCCACACACACACACTTTCACACACACTCAAACTCACATATAAGGTATGGGGAAGCGGGAGCCACAGAGGAAATGAAAGACAAGAAGCAGCACAGATCTGGGTGGACGGAAAAATCCCTCAAGTCACTTCACACCCACACGCATGCACACACACACATACGCACACACCTAATACTCATATCCCTGCACAAAGAAATCAGATGGAGAAAAATGACTGGAAAGAGCTTTCAGTTTCTTTTCTCTGCCTCATCAAGTAAGTCCCGGGCATGGGAACTGAAGCACTATGGAGTATTAAGATCTATTAAAGATGTTAAAACAGGAGGGTTTACAGAAAAAAATATAGTAAACGAATAACATATACTCCATCCCCTAAACAATCTGACCTTTATTGTGTATTTTCTCTGTGCCCTTAAAGATGAGTGGAAACATGCAATCCGATAAAGCGCCATGCTTTATCCGTTCAAGAGGTCCCCTGGACCTGTAGGTTATCAGGTTACTGGCAGAAATTTACGCGGTCACTGATTATATGGCCAGAAAGGCAGCTATTTAGACAAACAGAACAGTGGACATTATGTTCTTTTGGTTGTCTTATAGTGTGATTTTTAAACGGTTGATCTGTATGTGTATGTAAACTCCTGCCGAACAGAAAGGTCAGATAGTAGTGCAGCTGATCACTGTGGCTGCCTGTGTCGCTGCTCACATCAGCGGGATCCGACAGATGAAAGACAGACTTCAGGGGTAATCATGTCATTGCATTGATCTGAATGTTTCTGTGTGCCCCAGGGCCAGCGATGACCCTGAGAAAACCAACACCACCTACATGGAGGAATCTCAGCCCACCCATGGTAAGAGCAAAATGGACAAAAGAGAAAGAGATGCAGGGATAGAAGAACAGATAAAGAGCTGAGTAACTGAGAGAGGGAGGGAGTAATGGAGACAGAGAGGCTGGGAGATGGAGGGATTGGATTGATGAAGCAGGGTATATTTTTATAGCATCAGCACAAATGTGTAATGTCTGTTCCATTAAAATATTGTGATCTCGACCCAATTAGTTTAAGTGGCTGTGCGATTCCTGGAACACATTTTGACATTTTGGGGACTAGTGAATACACTCTGTCTCCAGTGAAACATATTTGTTAAACTTCAGCATCAGTTTGGAGTCCAGCTGCTTTTTAAAGGCTTTTTTTTTTTCCAGTAAGCAGTTTGCAATATTACCATACTCATCCTCCACAAAGGTGTCTGAACACTGGACTTCAGTTATACAGACTGTGTTATACAATACAGAATATGTGGGTTGACTTCGAACAGACTTTTTTTAAAATATATTTTTTGGGTATTTTATGTCTTTAGTGCACAGGAAATGAATAGAAACAGTTATGAAGTAGCCACCAGTTAGCTCAGTTGGTAGAGCACGAGACTCAATCTCTTACCCCGGTTTACTTAGCTCTCAAGCAGTTCAGAAAACTATAAAAATTCTAACCCTAAAAAAACAAATAACAATAGTGCTATAATAGTAAGTCTGAATGTCTAACAAACTATATACATATATATTCAGACTGTTGCTGGGGCTGGTGAGAATGTCATTAGCTTTGTGGGTATTTGAGAAAATAAAAAAGAAGTCAGAGGATCACCAAAGTTATCAAATTTCATTATGAGGAGAGGAGGCTGGAGGAGAGTGAGGTACATCAGCCTAGCCCTGGTTAAGTGAAAACTTTGAACCTACTGGAGATGATTGATGAAAAGTTAGGATCTTAACAAAGTCAGTTGGATTCATCCCCATGGGGACCATGACTGTTGTTGAGATTCAAGACAAACCAACCCACAGACCAATTTTGACATCCTAAGAGTTAAAGAGTCTGACTGCTCTGACTCACTTTAAATAAGTTATTTTCATTGAACAACAAATAAGCTCTAAGTGCACTTCAGTCCTTCTTTGCCACCACCTCTTGCTCTTCCTTCATCCATCTGTCCACTTAATTATCCGTCTCTTCTGTTTCTTTTTTTTTCCCCCTTGTTTCTCTCCGTAGAAATCACCATCAGGGTGGATGAGTCAGACTGCCTGTCAATGGCCAGCTCTCACGACCAAGAGACAGAGCGCTTCCTCTCCACGGGCACCACAGGCCGTCGTGTCTCTTTCAATGAGGCTGCGCTCTTCGATCATGGCAAGAAGGCTCAGGAGAAGGGCCGCAGGTCAGAAAGCCAACTCATACACAGCAGCCTACATTTACAAATCTCTTGATTTTTTGCCAGTGTTCAGCTCTCATTAATGTCCATACACTCCAGCTTTACTGCTTGCTGAGGTCAAAGGATATCCATCTATTTGACTGCGTCCATCTCACATGTATGTTGGTTTAGGGTTATGAATTAATTCATTATTTCACTGCCCTACTTTTCTGCCAAAGCCGTGAGCCTGATATGCAAATTCTACAAAAGGAATTACGCTATAGGGCTAAATGCAGAATACAGGTTAGGTTTGAAGAGGGACATATCCCCTTGGCTGTTTGTCTCTCTATCTTGGATAGATTTTATAGATCTTCATTGGACTTTGTGTTTTGCACCCCAGGTACACTCTGACTGAAGGTGACTTTCACCACCTGAAGAACGCCCGCCTCACACACCTCCACATCCCTCCCCCGGCCCTC
Source organism: Toxotes jaculatrix (assembly GCF_017976425.1). Lineage (NCBI taxonomy): Eukaryota > Metazoa > Chordata > Actinopteri > Toxotidae > Toxotes > Toxotes jaculatrix. The sequence goes on from NC_054399.1 coordinate 6,240,530, forward strand.
AAGATAGTCACCATCCACGAGTGCGACTCGGCCGAGAACACCATCACCATGACAACACGCCCTGTCACTAAGTCAGCGCTTTCCATCTTCCAGGTGACAGGCTTGACCTGCTATTAGTCCTGATGCATCATTAGTCTTGATCGGGGCCAATTACAACATCAGTCACTCAGGTTAGAGCAAGAAAAGATATCTGCCTAATGTACCCAAACACAGTGATCATGGATCTCTTTGCTTGCTCATTTCAACAGGCCCTGCGCATTGATTTCCCATTTAGGTGAGGCTATTTAATCACTGGTATTGGGCTGTCAGCTGGGAAGAGAGTCGGGACTAGAAAACTTACCTTAATACTTTACCTAAAAATGAAAACATTCTTTAGAAGTGTAGCAACTTATTTGCAGTAGAGTAGAAAAATAATTTAAAAAAAGAATTCAAAAGGGGTACAAGTGTACCTTTGTGTGTTCTGTCCTACAGCCAATGCTGTGCCCACTTCCACAAACAGCCTTGACCAGCCTGAGTGTCAATCCCAGCTGTGCCCTCCCTGGAGATGCTCTCAACTCTGTGGTGGACACCAGCTTCAGCGAGAACACTATAGCACTCAGCACTAAAGAGCCAAGCGCCAGCTCTGTAAGTTACCTCCAATTACTGTAAAATAAACAATATTTCATATCAGGTAATAACTAATTTTCACAAGTATGGTAAACAAATTACGGCATATCAAGCAGTGATTTTCTTGCTGAAAAGCCACACATGAAATAAACATGAGTGCAAATACCTCAGTAAGTAGTGAGTGTGCATACAAATTACCTGTAAGGGCTTCGTGTTGACCTAGATACCACTACACAAGAGTAGTATCTAAGTCGACATGAAGTTTGTGGAGTTAATCATTTGTAAAGTGATAAATTTTCTTAAGTCAGTCAGTCAGTACACCAACCAGTCAGCCAACCAATGAGTCATCCACATGGACATTAGAGGGTCACGGAGCCTGAGGGAGGACCAACAAGAGTGATGGTTGATGGGTAAACAAGGAAGCCCGTGTGAAACATCACTGTCAGAGAGCATTATACACAGACCGCTAGTCTTGGCAGGGTTTCTTTCTGACCACGTTTCTCCCTCTGCTTAGATCGAGATGATGGGAGCTGGGCCTCGGGGCAGAGGCAGCAGTGTCAGTGTTGGAGAAGGGGCTGTGGTGGGCAGCAGTGCCCCTCCTGCTGGTGGCGGTGCAGGAAGCCAGGGGCCCGTGCTGCAGTTCTTCACTAAACTGCGGCGCCATGCTAGTCTGGAGGGGGCCAGTCCCTACTTCAAGATTAAGAAATGGAAGCTGGACAGCAGCCAGAGAGCCTCAAGCCTGGACACCAGAGGTAATGGATCCTTGATGGTGTAAAGTGTGTCTCTGTTATATTATTTTTAGAAACAATCTGTGCCAGCACAGCAAAGTACTGAAGCAATTCTTTGTGGCTCTTTGTCATAATCATAACTGGGAAAATAAAGTTATACTGTTCGTAGTTTCTTAGCTGTATTTTTTTCTATTTACTTGTGTGTTTAGTACTTTTGGCAATATTCTCCCGAGGTAAAGAGACAATGGATAAGTACGGGGCTCCAGCAACCAACTGTGAGACTCCTCTTGGTTGCAAAGAGGCAGATATACACACAGACGCACACACGTACAAGACAGATGGCTCAGTGACGCAAAGATTGGTCGTTCCAAGTCAATTTGAGCCCCTGAGTGAATCCTCCCTGCCGATCTCCTTCATCCTATATACACATACTTCTCCATGTTCTTCCCCAGGCTCAAGTTCTCCATAATGCCAACGGACAGAAAAAAAAAAAAAAAAAAAATCACAAAATCCCACTAAAGACCCCAGCAGTTGATGGAAGATTTCTCCTGAATTAAGTGTCACTTCATTGCTGCCTGCTGTTACACAACCTTTATAACTCACTGCTCTCTCCCCATGTTTGGTGTGAGATAGGCTCTCCAAAGAGGAGGCAGTTCCAGCGTCAGCGAGCCGCCAGCGAGAGCATGGACCAGGACGACAATGATGCGCACCACATAGACCTCATCCAGTACATCGCCCGCACCCAGGACATCACCTACTGTCCCAGCCAGCCCACTACACGCCTCCTCTCGCCCCCTTCTACACCACCCCCCTCCCTTGGCAGGTATCTTTAATTCCCTTGCCATTCATCCTGTCCACTGCTTTGCTGCCTTGCACTCATTTCTTTAAAACAGCTAGAAGACATGTAGTAATGATATACAAGTAGGATACAATTCTCCACCACTTTACCTTAACATGAAAGTTTGCTTTTATAACCTACAACCTGCTTTGTTTTACCATGCCAGCTGAGCAGGGATATGGGACAATCAAATGAGATATGTCACTGTCAAGTAAATCCAACTCCATTGTTTTTAGACTAATTGTTCTGCTATGACATTTAATTACATTAAATCCATCCATGCTGACTAACTGTAACTACTATTTAACCACAGTCTTATTTGTATGTAATGACATCCATTTAAACATGCGTTCTTTCAAAACTAATTTCATGATTTGAAGCCAGATGTAGGGGATTCCCAGAGTTTTTTTTTTTTTTTTTTAGGAGAGTGGAGTGGAGGATTGGAACTTTAGGTTTATATCTGGCATAGGAAACCATTCCATCGCTGACATGGTCTGATAATGTCATGATGTCCGCAGAAGTCCAAGGGTCACTGCGATTTTGTTATTTTAAGTTTGTAATTACAGTAATGCAGATTTTGCAGAAAATTAGGTTATGCAACAAAACTACCCCCCCAAGTATCTTCTTATATAACTATTTATTTTCTTTCTCTGAATATTAGATTACATAAAATCAGTATTTCCTGTGCATGTTTGCAGATGTTTGTTTTTGAAAATTAAGCAATTTCTGGGAAGTTTTCCGAGAGCTAAGAAATTTGACAATCCTTGCGCTTATTCACAGTTTATTGCTACTGATATCACTTCAGTGTTCATGTTCCATGCAGTATGCATTCCCCAAATTTCCTGTCCTGCCCTGAGTTAAAACAGGGAATATCTGAGTATTTTCTTGCACACTTGTTTTCATTATTCAAAGTTCAGTTTTAAGGACATGCAACAGCAGCCATTGCCAGTCATGAAAATCATTCTGTGCACTGTGAACACAGCCATGTCTCGGATGAATGTGTTATTTAGGTAAATGCTCTGACACTGACACTTGTTTTGCGTGTTTCTCCTTTTCCTTCTCTCCTTATTTCCTTCATTTTATCTCGTCTCTCGATCCGTGTGCACACTACAGGGTAGAGGTAGAGGTGATGGTGGAGCCCCGCTGCAGCCATGGAGGACCAGGGGTGATTGGCCTATCCCCTGATCCCCAAGAGGAAGCACTGAACCTCACAAAAAAGGAAGGTGCTGAACCCTCGGACCCCCTTGATCCCCAGGACCCCCAGTCCCTTTACACAGACATCTGGACCCTTCGTGCAACACTGGAACAGTACGCCGCCTCTGATCAGAGCAGCAACAATGACAGGAACTCCGTCTGCAGTGATGCTGACAGCGTGTGTTCGCTGGGTGGACGCACAGAGACAGAAAGAGGAGGGCTCCCCAGCTTCCCGTCCCAGGATTTAGGGGATGAGGCAGAGGGTGGAGAGGACGACAAGGACTTTCTGATGTATACGGATGAGAGGTTGGGAATGAAGGAGGGAAAAAAGAGGAAGCAGGAAAGCACAGAATCAGAGCGAGGGGGCAGCGATGGAGAAACAGGGACTCGTAAACTGCTGCAGATGGACAGTGGCTATGCATCTATAGAGGCTCCATCTCGAGGTCCAGAAGACCTGCGACTGTTTGGGAGCAGCAGCATCAGTGGCAGCCTAAAGGACAGGACAGCCCACGAGAAAAGGCACCACTTCACCAACGCAGGGCGAAGTGGCACTATTGGTGACAGCTTTGAGTCTCATCTCTTTGAGGAGGAGCCAGAAGATGAGTTGTTGTTGGGTGCCAGTGGAGGAGTTTCGCTAGAAACAGGTTCTGGTCCACTGAGCTGGTTCCCATATGGTCAGATGCTTAAACCTCATGAGGCCGCGCAACCTTCACCTCAACCACCAACCCTGCACCGACGAGACTACAGCATAGATGAGAAGACAGACGCGCTATTCCACGAGTTTCTCCGCCACGACCCTCAGTTTGATCAGCAGGAGTCACCGCTAAGGAAACACCGGTCACGAATCCATATCCGCAAGCAGTGGCAGCGGCACAAGCAGTGGAGCGATCCTGGTGTCAGGCACTTCCAGTCCTCCTTTGAGAGACAGCGGACCCCGCTACGGAGGGGTGATAGTGTAAACTACCCACTGGACACAAGCTACCACAGCACCCTGCCCCGCATCGTCAGTGCTCCTGATGAGGAGACCAGCGACGGGACCGGCAGCGCTCCTGACACTCCGAAGGTAGAGCCTACGACCACTGAGGATGGGGGCAAGGACAGGGAGCAAGGCATTGCTGTCAGAGACACTGAGGACCACACCTCCTCTTCTCCTCCACCTCCTCATCCCTGCATGTCAGAGAAAGATAGAGGGCTGAGTGAGCACCCTGACCCTCAGGAGGACAACAAACAGTCAAGCGTCCCCCCTGAGCCTCCAGACGAGCGCTCACCCCCTCTGCCGCCCGACTCCTCGGGCTACGGCCCACAAACCATCACAGCAGAGCTCACAGACAAACTGACTGCTAACCTGGATGAGAGGCTGTACATGGGCCTTCGCAGGACCAGGGACACAGCCACTGAGTGTGTGACAGTGACAGCCACACACACTTCTCCAGACCACAGCCCAGTGTAGCAGGGCTCCAGTCGTCCTCCTCGTCAGCCTCACTCCTGCTGTTACACACTTGTTTTTTTTGTTTGTTTTGTCTTGCCTCGGTTTAAATGTCTCTTTGTGTACAGCTTGAATGGTGTGATCCAGGCCCATAAAGAAACAATGGAAAGTATGCTTTAAATCTACATCAGTCCACAATTAAACACTTATGCTCAGATAATGTTAGATACAGTTGATTCGCTAGAAATGCATCCAGTCTCGCTTTATGCCTGTTAGCATTACAAAACTGTTCAATATCATCATTTTACACTTCATTGAAGAACAATAATAGAAATCAAAGTAACAGATTAACAGAGCTAACATATCAGAAATAATGATTATAGAAATAAGTGTTTGTCCATTGTTTTTTTTCTGTGTCCGTAGTCTATTTAGTCTCTGTTTTCATGTCTCTGCTGCTGTCATTCCTGTCTCTGCTTTCCAGTGAGGATAAGTGAAGCCGAGGGCCAGTTTGGCCTCTGTACTTGTTGATCCACTGTGAAACCAGGTGCTATTAGACAACAAGAAAGCTATAGATCTGGACACAACAGATACCTGCCAGCCCTGTGATCATACATTACTGGAAAATAAGTAGTTCTCTCATACTTATGAGCTTAAAAGGTTACTCACAATATCATGATCTGTTGCCCATAAAGTTGGAATAATTTTTTCAGACACATTCTTTTTTTTATTCCTATTTATAGATATCAGTAATCACATTGGAAGAGATTGATCAATAAAGTTTTGAGAAGATATACACTTCATCTGTCTAGAATAAATCACATTGTCCCAATCATTTCATGAGAAGAGGCAAAATCTATTTTATTCCAACTTTATGGGCAGCAGTGTATTTATTCTATTCTGGGATTATCTAGATCTTCTAAAAATGTGTGACTAAGGCTCAATTCCCAAATATGGAAAAGGTTACGAACATAGAGTTGTTCAGCCTGGTTGTTTAGATCAGTGGTTCCAAACCTGCGTGGGCTGCAGGAAAGATCTGAGGACAACTGTAATAATTTGACAGAAAATTATGTTTGGATTGGTCAGTTGTTTCAAGCGTAAACATCTGAGACCAGGCAAGTTATTAGGGGTCACAAGCAAACGTTTCTTCATTTTAAGGGATCACAAGCCAAAAAGGTTGGGAATCACTGGTTTAGAATGATGGACAAGACTAAGAAAGGCCAGAAAGTTCCTCCCAGAATGACTTATTTTGAAACTGAAGATATCTTTTGATTCTCCTCACCAAGTGTCTGACAGGTCATGATGCTTGCTGTTTTTGACAGAAACTGCTTCTCAGCTATGTGACAAATGTCTTGTTTATTTTTTATTGGTTTGTTTGGTGAGTTGTAATATATTTTTGTACGTCTGCATTGCTTGAATGGCAATGAAAACTGACAGTGTGGCAGGTTTGAAAAGGACGTTTCTTCGCCAAAAGACAGAACTAGCAAACCAGACAGCCACTGGCGCTCTGGTAGGATGACTCTTTATCAGTCACAGATATGACAATAATCTGCAACTCCATAAGCTACTCTCAGAGCATTTTTACTCTAAGAGAAGCTCTGGGCATCACTGACACTGGAACAAGCTCAGTCTGAGTCTATGGCCATGGGGAGGGCAGTTACATTAAAGCTATTAGACAGGATGGCTGCCCTCACAAACCTTTGGTGTTTATTAAATTTATACTAAAGGCATGCTTTCTCGTGCATGGGGCTCCCAGAACAGGCTTTATTTGTCCACATCTGACATTCTTGTTTTTCCCTCCCCTTCCTCTCTTCTCCTGAGAAAGTTGACAGTGCAGTAGATGCCTCCCTCGGGGGCCGAGGACTTCACTTCCTGCCAGCTTATAAAACCAAACTGAACAAAGACTCTATTTGTAGTTAAGTCCACTTTATTTTTTTTTCTCTTATTTGGCTTCCGCTGTGCGATTAAAACAAAACGTTACTGCCATTCAAATGAAACCACATCAGCAGAATACATCCAGTGGGGGAAGAACATCTTCAGCAGTGGCAGGAGGTTGATTGTAACCCAGTTTTGTTCATGAAATCTTATTCTCAGAGGGGCTATCGGGCTTTTCCGCCTCTCCCTTGTGCAGTGCGGGGAGCCACTGCAGAAGATGGTGTTGAATATTAATCATAACAAGAAAAAGGGAAGCCCTCTTTTCATCCCGTTTCCCATTCCTCGTTCTTTGAGGCTGTTACCGTGAAGTAAATTGAAAGGAGTGAATTTAAAATCAAGAGGAAAAAACATTCTCTTCCTCTGTTTGTATGCGAGGAAGATGCTCCTTTCCAGTCTGCCCAGATTAGATCTTTCTCTGCTGCGTGGCAGGAGTCTCCTCTTGTAGCTAAGTGGACTCTGAGGCAGGAGCTGCTTTCCTCATTAGAGGAACAACGGCTGAGATGAAAAGAGGTGAAGTCAAATAAGGAGTAAAGAGGATAGTGATTCATTTTTTTTCATGTAGCTCCCTCAGATACACACTGAACCATTATGTCACCATGACGAAACACACCGTACACTGACACAGTTTTGTGCAATCAGATTCTTTTTATGATGGCGCTAATCAGCCACATAGAAATATAATAACAGTAATCCCCCTCTCGGTTATGATGGAAGTGACACTTCCTCTATGATAATAATTACTCAGCAAATTCTGACAGTTCTGGGAAAAGAGGAAGGCAGCTGCATTTCCCACAGATCAAGAGTCAAAATGTCTCCGAGCTGAGTCAGCACGAGATGACAACAGTACAGCAACCACAACAATTCAAAGAAAATGGCCATAAAGGTTGATTATCAATCAGTACATCTGTACAAAGATTCAACTTTGCTGTGTGTACAAGCACAATGTCACAGGAGGTAGACTAAATCAATGTCCTTCATTAGGTTTAGACAGATACTGTGTAACTGGGGACGCTGTGGTAAATGGTGTTTGTATACTAACCAGTAGCCTGTCAAATGCATTGATGCATAGCTATGTGTAGGTCTGCATGAGAGTTAACATTTTAGTACAAATCTTCATGTTTTCTCAGACTTACGGAACAAAACAATCAAGTCCATAGTCAATGCTCATTTGTTAAAAGAGGAAGTCTAAACATTGGTATGACTAGAGATTTTGTATTTTATGGAATCCACTTTTAAGAGTCATGCTAGGATGCTGTAACCGACGAGATTTTGTGAGATTTATCTCTTTGAAAGTAGAAGTATTTCTGTATTCCTTGCTTGTTAGTAAACTGCTTAATTTCTCAAAGAAAAAAAAAAAAGGCGAGCTTTCTTAACAACTTTGCTTTTGTTGATCCAAATCTATTGAGCCTTGAGGGACCAAATCATAAAAAAAAGTGTTATTTTAGGGTTGTTTTTCAATCTGTGAATAAATGAATGAACCAGAAAAAACAAACGGTTCTAAGTTTCTTTATTCCAAGGGAATGTTTGCTATTGAAGGCATGGGAACAGAAAACAGGTAAGGTTCCCTCTCTTGAATCCGATTTCATTTTTCTCTGTTGCTTAGGCTCGTATTGATTTTTTGCCTCTCCTTATCACGTCCTCCAAATTAATTGGAGAGAAAAGCTAAATCCAGCCTGTGATCTACAAAGGGAGCATCTCAAATGTCTGCCTTCCTCTTCGCATTTGATAATCTATCCTGTTGATCCATGCCTTTAGTTGATCCATGCCAAAGTTTTGAATACAGCCGGCAGTGAAATACAGCCATACTTTGACACTGCGTTATCCAGCTAGGCGCTTGTTTCGATATTAGAGCTCGAAATTTAACACAGTTCACACTGTGAGCTAATAGCTAAGGTTGGGCTGTGCTCGAACATAATAAGTTTACGAGACCTGTTGTTCGACATCAGAAATCAAGTGTTTATAGTTGTTCTGAATGGCCACACCAGAGCGTGGAGTGAAAAGCCTGCCGTCATAGAGACAGCAGAGACGTGATATCGTTTAACTATGGGATGACGACACACATTTTCAGACAGTCTCCCCTGGACGACATTTGCTATGTTGTAATTGGTTGTTCACATCAGAGATGATAGAAATAGTTGTGTAAAGAACGAAGACAGACAGATGTTCAAACCCTTTCTCTCTCCCATACAGCTGGCCAATCATGGCATGCATGGAAAATTACAGAAATCCATCAATTTGACATCAGAAAGAAGGAGGACAGGCGGTTTCCAGGTATCTGCAAAGCAATTCTGATGCAGTGTAGTGCCCCCTTAACTCTAAATCAAACACAGGTGAAAGAAGAGTGACATCTCTTCCTAAACTCTTCCTAAACTACCTCAAACATTTATCAACAAGAAGAAAACAAGAAGAATTTGATTCTGACTTATAATCAACAAGATGTAACACCTAACAAAGGATGCAGTGACTAATGCAAGAACTACTGGAGGCACAGCTGTGAATAAATGCGTGGGTTTGAGCACTTTGTATGGTAAAAGAAGACTCCTTCGCATCAATGGAAAACACGTCCCTGTCTAACTGAGATGGACAGGAAGTGATGAAAACAGATTGATCCAGATTAATGCAAAGCCTCACTCTTCTTGTACAGGAACAGGCTTGTCACAGTAGAAGCAACAGATCATCAAATAATCGAAGCCTGTGATAAAACCAGCCCACCTATCAAAATGATACATGAAAATCAAGGTGAGGCAAACTGCAGAGTGCCGGCGGAGGAAATGAAGGAGACTGCAGGGTGGAGAGCAGGGACTGCTGCTCCTGACGCAGACACGAAAGTCACGAACACACATGACATGCATGTAACAAGTCAGAGCTACATAGGAACGCATTATAATCTTATTCCTTTCCTTATTCCAAAATATTGTAGTAGTGATAGATTAAAAAATGTTTTTAATTAGAATAGTCAATGAATGATAATTAAATACACCTTAAAATCAATGAAGATGAAAATACCCAGAGAAGTCATTAGAAAATGGCTTCTATAAAAACAAACTAAGACATTCTAACTTGGGAGTTGCAGCCTGTGTTTCACTGCCTCAAGCTGTGCCATCTCATGTCATTTGTTCACTTTGAAAAATACAATTTTCATTTTGTGCTCTGTGAAATACTCGCTGTCTACTGATTTAATACACATCACTCTGCACTTCATACTGACAAACTGCAGGGTGAACAGTGCAGTCTGAGCAGGTTACATTTATTCAGCCTAGGGTGGTGTCGGGGCTTTGGGGAATCTGACATTGAGTTACTCTGAAAGAGAGGGCGACAGCCGTGGTTTCAGTCTGCCTTTCTCCACTGTGTTTCACTCTTTTGCATCATCCTGAGCCTTACCCCCATCACTCTTTATTGTCTGTCAGCCAATCACGGAGCCAGACACCTCTACAGTCAGCCAGTTGGGAGATTGCAGAGGGGGTTTCCTTCAGTATGTGAGGCTACGTCATCGTCTGTGCAGTGTGGCAAATCCAGCGAAAAATCCTTAGAGGCTGTTTACACATCCACGTTCAAGTCTCTGTCAAAATACCAATGCAGAGGTGAATGGAAATCTCCATGCATCCTTTCAGACATTACATTAAGATAAAGGCTGCATTCACATTTTGATTTGTTTAATTAAAGTGGTAATTTAAACAAAAACTATCTAATATTGCTGCTCACTAAACTTTCATATTAATAAACTGCACAATTTCCTAAAAGCTCCATGACCATTGTAGTGGAGCCCAGTTTTTCTTATAATATGGAAAGTAAAGCACAGGGACATGTTGAGAGATGAAAGTAAAGCTTAGTGAGAGATTGCTGTGAGTTACAGAAGTTAGAGGAACAGAGGCTGGCCTGGATGCAACATCAGGACTTCAGTTTTCTACATGCCTCCTGCTATGGGTATTGAACTTGTGACCTTGTGTGTACAGGATGCTCTGTTTAATCCATATCCAACCCTGCCACTTCTTATTCAGTTTTTCTGCTTTGTATCTGCGCTACTGGATTTTGTTTTTACACAAAAACTGAAGTCTTGCAGACAGACAGACAATCCACAAAAAGACAAAATCACATGAATGCAGACGTTTTGAAATGCCTCAGCTGTCATGGTTTGTTAGTCAGTTCGGTGCACTTGCTTCCCTCCTCTACATAAACACTGTAACTTATTCAGGCTGCTCCATTCACAACTTAAGTGTTACTCATACCGTCTAGAACCACAAATAGTGATGGCGATGGTGTTCCCTGTTTTTTTGTAGCCCTTGCTTCACACACCCGCCCACACATTGCACATTTAAGGTCTACCTTACACACATGAATGAACACATATTTGCCTCAGCAATCCCCTGCACCTCTCCCTCACCTCCCCTCCTCCTCTGCCTCCAACATGAGACGACTGTCAGGGAGGTGCTCAGTATTCAGGGATGTTTCTGAGAGGAAAATCCCATCCCTTCCTCCCTTCACCACCACCACCACCACCTGCTCCTCTGTTCCCCCTCCGCCCACGCATTCTCCTCCTCCCCCGCCTCTCTCTCTTTCTCTCACTCTCTCTCTCTCTCTCACCAGATTGCCTTTTAAAAGAGCAGCTCCAGGTGCCGTTCGAACATGCGAGAGATGCCAGTGACTCACTGGGCTCCTCTTTGCTCACGATTTCACAGATATTCTGTTTCTCACTTATTATACTCGACTAAACAAATGTGATGCTAAAAGCTGATGAGTGTGAAGTAATGTTGACTCAGTAGGCCTTAGTTTTGTAGCCTTAGTGTACTACAGTGTCATTTTGTGAATTAAATACTACAACACTTTTTGTATTTGTCCACTTGTGCAAAATACAAGCAAAAATAATGGCAATAATACTAGTGTCCTCCTTTAAATATGTAGTGTCTGATTGCAGATATTCATAAGATGATTTTTCATTCTTTTATGAAAAAAGTGGAGTCCATTAAAGTGCCTTAACGTGTGCTACTAAATGAGTCATAGAGAAAAGGAGGGAAAGAAAGAAAAGAGTGAAACTTAAGATAGCCACAGAGACAAAGACGAAAAGACGAGGAAAGCAAGACAGCGAGGCAGACACATATAGGGCTGACAGAGATGAATGGGCTGATATCACTCAGAAAAAAGAAAAAAAAAAGATCTCAAAAGAAAGTAAAGAGAAAAAGAGAGCAAGAGAAAACCCTAGAAAGCTGATTATGCAGCATCTCCTTCCCACGCAGTCTGCCTACGCTCCCTTCTCTCCTCTTCCTCATCCTCCTCCTCCTCTTCCTCTTCTCCTTGTTCAGGATTCTGCTCTATCCATTCCTCCCTGCCTGCCTTTCCTTTCTCGGCTGCGTCATCCAGCACTTTCATTGTGTGTGCGCCCCCACCCACCTCCCACCTCTCTGGGGACGTAGGAGAACTCTCCACTGCTTAGCTTTGTTATTACATGCAGACTAAAGCTTTTGGGGTATTTGTTACAGTGGCTATGCTTCTTGATGGGTTGAAGGACAAAAACACACCCACACACATCCAGACATTATTCCACACACCAGAGAGTTATCATTTATTTATCAGCTAGCCTGCAAAACCCCTTTAACTGTAGTGATGTGTTTCATTAAAGCCTGGTGAAAGATCTCGCCCAGGCTTTTACATGCTCAAGGATTTCATTTTCATTTTTTTGTTAAATGCATTAAACAGACAGACAGAAACAATCTTTTAGAATCAATATTAGAGGTGATACATATTTGTATAAAACAGTTTGAATGTTTTGTTGGAGGTTTCCTCACTTGTCCACTGTGTGGTTACTGTGCCTACTGAATGTGGAAACTCTTTTCACTCGATTTTTTTCCAGACCTTTCTGTGATTCTGCAGATGGAGACATTCTCCATCTCCCTCTTGTTAACCTGTCACACACAGACTCCTGAGTGCCCATCCAGTGTTTACACAACCCCGGTGATCTCTCCAATCCTCCTTAAGACAACCTAGGGAGAGACGTGGGTCAACACTGACGTAAATTAAAGACAAGAGTGACTCACTGCGTCTTGAGACATGCAATCCAAAACATCAACATTGGTGACAGCACTACCACAGAAACGTGCCTGGAGGGTTGTGACTCAAATTATCCTCCTCATCTAAATACCAATACTTGTCCAGGTCACTCGGGGCTTTAGGAACTGAAGGAGACAAGTAAAGTTGCCGAAGAAATTAGCCAACTAGAAATAAACTTTTCTTCTGTTGTAATTTACATTTCCCTTCTTATCACTGGGCTGATAGAAACAATGCAAACCAGTAACCAAAGCAGAGAAGGGTAACAACTAAGATGAAGGAGAAACATGGTGAAATAGCTGAGATCTGAGCTCTGCTTTAAGAGGTACTGCACATGGGTCTGAACTAGGCTCAAATGAGATCTGGAGATCAGGTTCATGTGTGTGAAATACAGACAGACAAACAAACAGCAGCTGATAAGGATTAATGGCAGCTTGTTGGTCAGTAAGTCCACCACTTTGGTCCAGACTGAAATATCTTAATAGCAACTGGATGCATTGCTATGAATGCCCCCCCCCAGGATGGATTGTAAGTAGTTTGGTAAACGCTTAACTTTTCATCTAGCCCTATCATAACTTATGTCCCAATACTTTGACTCATGATCAGACACCTACGAAGCTAACAACGTTCCCATCAGCCTTAGTTGTACTTTGTGTCTAGTTCCAAGTAGTAAATGTTTGCGTGTTATCATGCTAAACAAAGATGACGAACGTGGTAAACACCGTAACTGCTAAACATTGTCACAGTGAGGAAATAATGTCCTGTTATGTTTTGTCCTGTGCTTATTTTTGTCTTGTGATTTCCACTTTTGTTTTGTAATCTGTTCTCCCCTTGTGTTTCAGGTAGCTTGCCCTTCCTCTTGTGTTCTTGCTAGTCTGATCGTCTTCCCCGTCCTGATTGTTTCCACCTGTTCCCTATTACCTATAGTGTCTATATATTGTCTGCGTCTCCCTTTGTTCTGGTCCAGTTTGTCCTGTCTGTGGATAGTAGAACCAGTGTATCCCTCATCCTGTCAGGTCTTGTTCACAGTTTGCTCTTTCATCTTTTGTGTTGTTTTGTTGCTACTTTGTTTGGTTTATTTCATAGTCAAGTATTTTTCCTCGCTAAGAGTGATTTTGTGTTTTTGTGGTCTTTTATTTTTTGTTGCCTATTTGCCTCGCCACGAGCGATTTTTATTTCTTAAATAAAGACTGTCCTTTTTTGAACTCCATTGTTGAGTCGTGCTTTTGGGTTCAATCCTTGCTCAGTTGTGACAAACATAGGCCTGTTAGCACCGCCACTGACATGAGGATGTTAGCATGTTAGCTCAAAGCACCAGAGGCTCAGTACCTCTGCTAGCATGTCACGCTCAGGTTTACGCACAATTTTAGCACTGCTGTATGTTTACATACAGCAGTGTGGCTATACTCCTTAATTATTTTCGCCTGTACTTCTGTGCAAGTGACAATAAAGTTCTATCTATCTATCTACAACCGGTTGGTAGTTTTCTTCTCATTGCTAATTCTACAATATTGTCAGCAAATCATTTGATTTCATCAATCATTTGAATTTGAAGTAATGTTTTGGTCTTTTTTTTCTTCGTACCTCTGGTCAGCAGGTGTTGCTGATTGTTACTGTGAAAACATGGGTCTTTGCTGTGATATGAATGGTAGAGATGAGGAAAAATCCCCATGTGAGCAACTTCATGATGCATTCACATCGACAACTTTGTATAATTATATAGTCGGTCGTGTGAGGATTAAAATACTGTTCATTGAACATATTAAGCCATATCCTTTCAATTAGGATTTATTTACATTGAACTATGGTCGCTGGCTAATGTGACTCATCCATAGTTTGATTTTTATTTCCGTATCAGCAGACAAGGAGGTGTTTGATGATTCATTTCTAAAGCAGGTTCGAATTGCTAATGTTGGGAGACGCCGCTGTGCACTTGCAAAGTCTTATTACAGAAAAACAGGAAACAACTTCCCATAATGGCAATCAAACAACAAAACAAAAAAAAAAAGAAAAAAAAAATCCACTTTCTGCAAATTGCGCTCATTTAATCAGAGCAAACAAATGTTTTTGGAAGAAAATGAGTCGTAGGTGCCCACTTCCTCCTTTTGCCTCCTTCATCTCCTCTCACACCACCCGCCTCCTTCAAAGTGTGCTTCTCAGCTGTGGGTTTACTGATTAGCCTGATCCATAAATAAGTAATCAAAGCGAGAGCAGCGACATTCCGCTCGCCCTTATTATCAGCCTGCTCCATCGCTCACTCACATCACAAATGCACACACACACGGTACCTTTTTTTAGATCGCCTTTTACCCCCTCTTTATGCTGTGTTTGAGAATAACCGGGGATAACTGACAAACAGAACTCTGTGTGTGTTTGTGTGTATGTGTGTGTGTGTGAAGGGCGGGAAGGTGGAGGGACAGTGAGATGGAAGGAAAAAAAAGAAAAAGAAGAGCGAAGAGAGGGAAACATACAGTCAGTGCGAGTGTGACTAAACTGACTGCAGCAGAATGACTCACCCTGTTGCTATGGCAACCTAAAGACACGCTCTCCTCTAATGTGCGATTTCAGCTGCTGGTGGAGTTGGCGGCTAACGGGGAGAAAACGTACATTTCCGGAAATCACTGAGGGAACAGGGGTCGTTGAGGGCAGTGAATGGGTGAGCACATGGTGAGCATAAAAGCCTCCATATTAAAAAAAAAACAAAAAACAAAAAACAAAATTGCAAGAGGTATTAACAAAAACAGAGAAAATACTCAGCTACAACCACACCTCTCCCTCTCTCTCTCTATCTCTCCCCCCCTCTCTGTGTGTCTCAGCACTGCGGTATGAAACCCAGCGGCTTCTCCTTCTCCACTGTAGTGGACTGATGTATGTGGGTGTTAAAGTCGAATGCCCTTGGTAAGTAAAAGCAATGTAGGATAAAGTCTGGCCTCCCACCACAAAACTAAAACTGCTTTAGAATTCAGTACAAGCCAAAGTTTTGATTGTTCCGGTTATTCATACGGTCTTCCTGTGATATGTAACTACCTATGCTACATTTCCAGTAAAAAATACCACAAAATAATGACAGAAATAAACACGAAATCCATTTAACTGATAGTAAAAGTAATGCGAGGATGTCAGGAACTCCCCCTCTTAATATGAATAATAGAACAGTGAATTTTGAAATAGTGATAATAATGAATATTGGACAATAGATGGAGTCATTGACTGTACAAAAGTTACTAGAGTGGGGAGGGAGATTCTGTTTTTTATATTACAAGATCCTTCAAAGCATTATTAATATTTTATTTAGGCCTTAGGCTTGACTTAGAAAAAAGTATTCTCCACTGAATATCTCAAAATATAGAACTTGGCTGGTATAACTCCTTCCACCTTTGATCACAAAAAAGAGGAATGTGTAGTATAAAGATTTTAAGATGGTGATATAAAGTGTGATATAAATCCCTAAAAGAGAGACAGGATTGTTGTCCTCTGTCTATCTCAAAGTGCATCGTTGTTTGCAGAAACATAATTTAAGACTATTTGTTTATTTCATTAATCTCACCAGAACATGCTGAAATATAAATCTAGGATGTTAAAATGTTTTCTTCCAAAAAAACAAGTCTCACTGCTGTGCCATCAGCAAAAAGAAAAAATACACGACCCTCACGATTTTCTAACCTCCCCTCCCCACAAATAATTTGTGTACAATCCCTAAGTTGTGTATGAAACAATATGTGTCCTCGGATCAGGTAGACAAGGAAGTAATCAAATTTCCAACCACACACAAACAAGAGTCTGGTCTGACATGCTTAAATTACAATTAATTGGCAACAGAAAATGAATCAGACCATTCCCCTTTCCACGTCCTACCATTCTGGAGGTGGGAGAATCACAAAACACACAAGCAAGGGGAGAGAAGAATGATGGTCCTCATGTTTAATTTAATTGGGTCCTTTGTGGACACAGTCACAGTTCCAGGGAGCTCATTAAGCTCCACTATGGAAAAATAAATGTTCCAATTCACAGACTAACACAATAAAACAAGATAGGCTAATAAATAAATACACATAATTTCCCCTGTGACCCCAGAGACATGTCTGACTTCAAGAAAAGTAGACCCTATACTGTACAGCAATCAGACCAACATGTAATCAGAGACAATAAAAAGACTAATCTTAACATCAGACTGCCTGCTCCAGGAGCATGGTGCTAGAGTCTGTGATTGTGGAGGCTTGATTATAAACAGCTCTGAGGAGGCTGCCACAACTGTAGCCTTTTGTCACCATGTTTGACTCACCAATAAGTGACCGCAATGAGAAGAGGCAACTGAAAATACTGAAAAGCCAGTAGAGAAGGGCTTGGTGAAGATCCTGCTTTACAAAGGTTTTTGACAACAGTTTGCATAAAATCCTATACAAACCTTGTTGGGTTGAAGCTTACGCAAACTATGCAAAAGATAATTCTACATTTTACTGTCACTGGAAGTGACTAAACCTCCATAGATGCATTACAATCTTAGCCCACACAAATTAATGTGAGATCATGCAATTTGATTCTGCATTCAGTCTGAATGATCAGTGTGATGCGTGTGTAAATGTGGATATCTGCGTATGAATGTGCACTTAAGTGTGTGTGTCTTTGTATGTTGGCTAGCCAGAGGGCTGACACTGGCACCATGCTGCAATTAGCCAAACAGGAGACAATGACATATTGAGCGCTGCTAGCACCTTCTGTTAGTCAGCCTGCAAATCCCTCCTCAGGCCATAGCTGCTGACACAACTACAGTATCATCCTCGACAGCGTCACACACTGTTTCATGTTGTAGCAGGTCACACTGCAACAGAACAAAGTTCTATCTCTTATTATTTAAAGTTCAACATAATGCATGCGATGATACCATGTAATGACTTCCTTTGTTGGTCTGTAATTCCATATTCTTAATTCTTAAGAAAGAAGTATGTCATTTGGTTCTAATTACAGGGAAAGTGGAGACAGTGTTCAGCTGATACACTGCTAATCAGTTGATTCAAATTCATTCTCACTAGTGTGAGTCTATTAGTCGGAACATACAAGGTCTGCTGAATGCGCAAAAACAACATATGAGCAAACATATCAACATATATGAAGAGTAAGTTTCCAATATTACAGGAATAACAAATGAGCAGTTCTTTCAATGAAATTCTAATAATTAGGAAATGTATTTTTATTATTATTATTATTATTATTATTATTATTAAATTACTCAAATAAAATATTACAGAAGCCAATATGCAAACATCAAATTAAGCACAAAAATACTGTAGTAAAGGAAAATGCAGAAAACTGAAGTTCTCTAATGCTTATAAATGGAACAGACCCTCATTACGCGGCTAATCATCATCCTGTATCACCCAACCCTGCCATGATGGCGTGCCTCATCACATGGGAAGAAAAGCCATTTTCCTAAAGGAGTCTGTGACGAGGACAAAAGTTGGCAAAATCAGAGGGGCAGAGGAAGTGGAAGAGAGTAAAAGATCAAAGTAAAGAGCAATGAAAACGAGCAGAGGAGTCAGGCAAGACTGAAAAAGGACTGAGGATTTGGGGTTGCTGTGTATGTGACAGGTGAGTGAAAGATGAATGAGGGGGTTGAATAAGGGTGGGCAAACACACACTTGGAGTGGGAGACTTAATTTGCTGTATTCATCCCTGAAACATTCACAAACAGCAGGTCTAGACAGCATTCAGCAAAAATAAGGTCATGTTATGTAACAGTCGCTTTTGATATTGTGTTAACATTTAATACATCCCATTTCCTTGTGAACTGCTCCCAAATATTCCCTCAGCATTTATGTTTTACATTTTTTAACATATTCTAATCAATGTCAGACTAAGTGGCATTTCCCAAAGGGATGCTGTGAAATGAAGAAATCATTTTGTTAATCATAGTGTCAGACTGCAATTATTTTATTTAAATGGATGCACATAGAGCCATCTTTTTTTGTATAACAGATTTCGTTTGCGTCCAAGAGAAATCACGAATATGCAATTGCATGTCACAATAGGTGATGAAAGGTTATTATGCACAAATGTATTTATAACAATTGTTTTTCTGACTTTGATAAATAGGTCTGTTAATAATTTGCCAGCGGTGTTTATTTTCAGCCACATACCAGAATCTGTTGTATCTATGCAGGTCTTTCAGCCAGCCCTCTGCCCTTTTCCTCTCATTACTCTCCAGGGCTTGGCTTTATATAGCACATGCTTACCTGGGAGTAAAGGACATCATTCTCTCCGGAGATGGGCTCATCTTCCTCTTCCTCTTCCTCCTCACAACACTGTAAACATTTTGATGAAAGCACAAAAAAAGATAAAGAAAATCTTAGTCTGATAACTGAGTTATTTTAAAGTTTAGCCACATACTACTTGATTTTCCGCAAATAAAATTTCTTCACACTCTCCAGAATAAAGTGTTCTCCTGACATTATATAATTTTTTTTTGAAAACAACCGCTCAGCAGCAGGGACAAAGGCAATACATCAACATTCTGACAGCTTGTTAGCAGATAAGAAACAAACTCACAGATCTACAAAGGACATACTGACAAACATGGGACAAAGGTGTGTATGAGTGTGTGTGTGTGTGTGTGTGTGTGTGTGTGTGTGTGTGTGTGTGTGTGTGTGTGTGTGTGTGTGTGTGTGTGTGTGTGTGTGTGAGTGTATTGTGACCAGAAGAAAAAATTTAAATGGGGTCGTGACTAGTGTCATCTCATTATGGAGTGTGCCCTTTCTCTTTCACACATTTCAATCAGTCCACTCATCACACGCACACACACACACACACACAAAGTAATGGAGCTTCTGTGGTCTTAATTAGGACCTGGTGGAAAGATGTACCCTCCCCATTAGTATGAATAGTAAGTTTATCAAAATGCATTTTAAATTCAGAGTAATGGTGGACTGCACTTTTACTGTATAGTTAGACCTTCACTCCCTACTTCACAAATTACTTCTATACAATACGATGGACACAAAATGACATTTTGACAATTTTCAGCACATACAGGAGCTGATGAATAGTTAACTTTCACCCACAAAAAAATGCAAAATACAATGCAACTGATCTACCTGTGACAAAACAAAGAAACATGTTATATTATAAAGAATGAAAAAAAAAACCAGCTTGGCTTTCACATGGCATTCAGCCAACAGGAGAAAAAAGGCAAGGGTTCACACAAAAGGAAGAGGGAGAGTTTATAATAGAGGGTTTTACAATAGTTGTATTCACTGTCACTATTGTACTCAATGTGTCCTCAGTAGGTGGCTTTCTTATGTTAAGTCTACATATCGTCCAGGAAACAAAATGGCCCACATGTCTTTCCTAATGCCAGAAATACTGAATAGAGCGGCCCACCACATGCAACACACAGCATCCTCTCTGTGAGAGCAGTGAGTAATGTTCAGCGATGGAAGGATGAAGACCTTTTGTTTTGTAACAGCTCACAGAGCATGAGTGATGCCAGCTGAGCCACAGGGGCATGAGGTAGGTAGCTGTGAGTGACTGAGTGTGTGTGTGTGTGTGTGTGTGTGTGTGTGTGTGTGTGTGTGTGTGTGTGTGTGTGTGTGTGTGTGTGTGTGTGTGTGTGTGTGTGTGTGTGGAGAGAGAGCATTTTTATAACCTCGCCGCGTGAAGTAGTATGTGTGTATTTGTGGGCAGTGTGGAGGGTGTGAGTGTAGTGAAGAGTGTGTGATGCGTGGGAGGTGCATGTGTGTGCCTTCATGGATTGTAGGCACACACACACTCTGGGAAATATTGCTTTCTTTGTGCTATTGTCACATGTACAGTACATGTTTGCTTACGTCGTTATCGTTCCACGCTTTATTTCTTCCTGCAATCGCCAATATCCATTATTACCAGAAATGACTTTTTCTTCCCTTTTCCTGCGACTAAGAGCTCTTCTACCCACTCCCATTCTCCAGCATTAAACATCTCATCTTACTGCGCCACCTCCACCATTGCAGTTATATAAAAAACATTAAAAGGGGCAATTATGTGTGACTTTCTGCGAGTTCAACAATGAATAGAAAATGTTTTTAGCAGAGTGATTTTTAGACTTATGTCATGCTGTAGGTGTAACCTGACACATTTCTACTGATTTTTGCAAATTTTAATCTGATAAGGGTGTATTTAGCATCTAGCTTACCCTTGTCTATCTAGCAGACCCTTGTTGATTTTAATACCAATATCTAGTATTAGTTCTAGAAATGTTCTGCAACCCTATCTGATAGATGCCTGAACCAACTTCACATGGGACCCTAAACACAAGCATGATGAACACTGGTGAAATGGCAAATCTATAAACCAATATTTAAGTTCTTACTTCACTGAGAGTGCTTTAGATTAAAGTGGCATTTCTTCTAAGAGCAACAGTAACCCCAGAAAGCTTGCATCTGTAGTCCAGTGAGCATATTCCACTTTAAGAGGTGAGGAGCCTTTTGCTGTCGCTCATTAATATTGCATAGACTTCAGCATGGTGCCTCCACTCATTGTAAGTCGCCTCTAATGTTCATATTCAAACTGAGCGGGGTAATTAATTCTAAAGACCCATCTGCCCTTTCGCTTGTTTAAATATTTATACAGCAGTCAGTCTTTTTTCAGTTACCATTTATTCCCGTCCACTGTCGCCTGTTTTGCCTGGCGCTGTACGGAAACAGCTACCATATACGGCAGAGAGATTGATTTAATGCTCTGGAATAATTCATCATTGCTGATGGCCAGAGAGAGGTAGGCAAAGGAAGCTCATTAATCAGCGTGTCAAACATTATTCTGCAACCAGAAAAACAGCTGCAAATATCAAGAGTGGCAATGTAAAACCATGGTGGCACTGACAGTAATCAATAGTAGCATCAGTCTTTGCGTACTTGACACATGAATATGCTTGTTTCCATGTCCATGACTGATCCACTTTTAGCCTGAATGCGGTGAATCAAAGTCACATGGCTTCAGAGCTGTCACATGGCGCTCAATTCTGAAAGACAGAATCAAAACTTTCCCTCCTCTGTTTCGTTTTATTTATCTGCTTTCTGACAGCTTTCAGTGTAACAGTGGCAACAGATACACTTCAGTCATTTGTTGCCATGGTAACTGCTGCCACCATGAGCATCAGCTCTTATGCAGTCAAGAGTCTTTAAAGGGCTAGCTCGCAGAGAGACAGGCAGGGAAATTGCAGGAGGTTGGACAGCATAGAGATAACAAATGACAACAAATATGAATGTCTCTGTTCCGTGTGAACTTGCTGAAGCACCTGTTATTATTGAGACAGCTGATGTTCCACCGCTGCATCTGAAAACGTATTTATATGCATGTACAAGCTATAATGAAACCTGTTATTCCTGTTTATTTCTTACCAGCCCTTTGTCATTGTTTAATAAGCATGCAAATCCTCAATGGAAGTTTCATGAAAAAAAATGTGTATTTTCGGCAGTCGTCAACATAGTACATATTTTCCTTTATGTTTGAGCTATGTGATCTGCAGGGTGTCATCTCAGGTCTGTGACAGCAAATGGGTCTGTGCTGCCAATGAAACGATTTTAGACAAAACAAGCGAGACAAACACATAAGATGAAAGGCTCGAAACAAATACACTTCAACACAATACAGGGTACAAAAAAGGAACCCAAAACACAAGGCTTAATGCAAATGACAAAACAAAAGCTTGTTTTCGTACACACACACACACACACACTATTAATTATGTTCCCCATTAACAAAAATAAATAAATACTAAAGGCATTGTTGCTTTTCAGCTGAAATGTCATCTGCACATTTTTTGGAGCACTTTCTCTCGGGCCTGTGCGAAGGTGAGTTGCTCATTCAGAGGCAGATGGGAGACAGATTACTCACTTATGCTGTGTGGTCTGTTGTATCAAGAACCTCTCTGCAGGGTCAAATCAAGCAACCTGGACCAATGGAAAAGGGACACTTTTTGGTATTAATGTAATGACAAACCACAAAAATTCGGTCAAATATTTTCCATCAGACAGTGTTTTTCAGCAATATTCAAACACCCGTGTTTTGTAAAGGATCGCATTACCTCTTCTATTTGTTTTTGTAAAGTAACCAGTAATTCTGTTTTCTATTATACCTGCTGCATACTTGAGGGGAAAATGTATCTGAAAATGTACTGATATTTAAGCCTTTAGTGGTAAAATCATCCAACATAAGTGAGAATGAAGCCTTCACACAAGAAAGATTGGCAGACCCTTGTTTTACACCTATGACTCATATCCTGATTGCACCTCGGGGTGACACTGCTAGACTACATTCACAACCGGAATGAAAATACACTCTGGATATGTGCTGAAATTTGATTACTTTTTCTCACCTAAATGCTCACTGCCAAGCCTGACACCCAACCATAAAAGTTATTTGTGCTTCATTTTTTTCCTGGCTACCTCCGGAAGTAATCATCTTAAAAACATGGACATGTTTACACCTGATTTCTGTTTGATCACCAAGAATGGATTTAAAAGGAGGATGTTAAGAAAATCAAAGAGATAACTCCACTTTACAGCATTTCAGACCTACACTCCTCTCCTTGGGGTTGCTGTATTCACCTTTACCAATTTCCTCATGGAGGTTGCGAATGGTAAAGCTTTAGGAGGGTCATTGTGATGGGTCTGAAAGAAACACAGCACACAGATTATTTCACTGTTAAAAATAGCAGACAAACACCTCATAAGTTGGTCCCATCTCATGTATTTTGTTAAAAGTAATGTCTCACTTTTGCAAGGAGTGAACAAAATTACATAAATGTCTCAAAAAGCTGGAAAAAGTTTTCAGTTGTCTGTGGTGTTCATTCAAACAGAAAGTTTGTTTTGTTGTTGAGCAAACATCTTGTGAAGAGTCCTTCAGTGGGTGCTGGGAAAGAGCAAGACAGTCTGTTTGTGATCCATGTTCTTCTTTTCTAAAACACTTTCTGTTTTGGTTATACATCATGGTGACTTCTGAGACTTTTCCCCCTGACACATTACATAATTTTGCAGTGTCTGTGACTGATGCGCCAGCAAGCGACTACAGTAAGTAGTGGCTTTGTGGCTTTCTGCCTACAGTACGTGAGTCACAAGCCATTGAATACCAATTAACAGTACAGAATGTGGCAGCTTTAAATGAGTCTGACAAACACTGTATAAGTGAGTTCTCAAGGCCACATAAGCCAACTTGAAGTGTAAAGACAGCAGATGGTTGCTGGCACATCAGTAGCAATCACAAGACAGAGAAGAGTATGTAGACAATATGGCTGTGGTATCACCGATTGTGCGCGGGACACAGGCCATCTGTACGGAAAAAAACTGAGAAAAGAGAATTTCTTCATGTGAAATTCTGAATGTTGCTTTTGAGTCTTTGATTTGATTTATTTTTAAAGTTATTTAAGGCAGTAGGACTGAGTGATACGGTGCAATCTAATCAAATTGATGCTTCATGAAATAAACTGTGCTCCACTATTATGCATTACGTCAGACAAAACTCCCATGAATAAAAAAAAACTTTGTTAGATTTTAATTACATTTTGCCTTGGATTATTAGACAGTAGAACCGCTGTTGTATCGTGCAAAATAACAAATCAGACTTAAAGTTTAGCTGAGACAGTTCAGTTCATAAAACTGAAGATGCTCGTCAGCAAGACAGCTGCAAACCACTTCAAAATCAGAGATCAATACCAATCAAGGTCAATACCTTCTCCTGACATAATACTGACTTCTGCAACACCCAAGTCAGACATTTTGAGCAATCTGTCTGTGATCACAGACAGATTGCTCAGCTCGATTTGTCTGTGATTGCTGCCCTCACTGAGCAAGTATTGCCAACAATTGAGCAACTTGCAGAAATAGCTAACAAACAGAGACACAGCTTGGGTCTTTCAACTGAGCGCTCATGTTGTTTACAGCACTTGTATAATGAAAATACTTTGGCAATTATGGGTATGCACTAATAAAGTAATTATACACGAGGAACTCGATACACAGGAAACTTTTTCTCAGGGAAAATATCTGGAATTTCCTGCAACCCCCACACTCAATAGTCCATCACCACATAACGCAGTTAAGGAAATTACCAGTTAACACTTTGCAAAGAGCCTGCCAAAATTATTGACTGAGGCCATGTCAGTTCCAGTCATCAGCTGTAAAAAGGCAAATTAGATGCTTTCATCTCCCCATTTGACAATAATTTGATACAGATTATATTTGTTGTCCAATATGTTCGATATATGGATGTTAAAATGCTGAATAAATAGCAGCCTCAACGGAAACATTAGCCCGTATACATAATTGGAAAGTGTAACTTTTAATAAACTCCATATCTTGCCTTGACATTCAGCTGAGAAATTTTGCCCAAAAAAAAGTGTATTTGTATATTTTATTATATATCTATGTGTAAAGTCTGGCGACATCAGGGTCATGATAGACTGTAATTCGAGTTGAATAAAAACACTTGAGAGCTTTTTACAAGTTTTCATGAATGCAGGAGCATGAAGCATCTACAGAGGAGGTGAACACACGGGTTTATACCAGCCCACTGGGGGAAGAGCAGAGAGATCCGGAGCAGCACACAGACAGAGCCAAATGACAGTCAATCCAATACCGAGGGAGACCCTTAGTCACGACCGCGTTGGTGTCCTGCCCTGGTTGCAAAGTGAGAGAGGAAAGAGAGGGCTCGAGAGAGTGGAAAAGATGACATGGGAGCAGAGGAGGACGGGTGGTAGAGAGGGAGGGAGAAAGGTGAAGAAGGGGCGAGTGCCGTTTGTATGAGCAGCGTGTGCGCCAACATTACCTTCCTCATTAATGAACTGCTGGAGGGACTTCACATGGGCAACGCTAAAACACAGGAAGGAAGCAGGGAAAGAGAGGGTGAGGGTGAGGTGGAAGAGGAGGAAGGAGGGGGAAAGCTGTGTGCAGAGGGACAGAGGGGGTGATTCTATCCGGCCTCGTCACTTTTCCTGCCCTCATTGCCGGTTCAATCAGTAACACACATTAGGAGTAAATTGAGTGGATAGATGATGCAGCTGCTTTCAGCCAGTCTGGGGCACACAGAGCAATTACCACCGCTGAGCCCTGTTTAGCTGTGTGACGTACAAACCAACACTATATGACTTAAGATAGAGCAGTGGGTGGACAGAAATGGGGTGGGGGTGTTTTTATTTTTATTTTCTTCCTTCTTCAACTGACTTCATATCTGTAATGGTAAGCAATAAAACAAGTTCTTTCTTTCATGCTCACAAGGAGATATAGATTTAATATTTTCAATCAGTCACAAATTGCAAGTTCGCACGAAGGATACAGAATAACGTTATTGATGGGGAAATAGTTGTGCATCTTCCAAGAAATGGGGGGGAAAAACACATGTTGGTGTGACTTGGCAACCCGACAGAAAAGCCATGTGACTTATCCTCAAGGTCTAAGGGTCATGTTTTAACCGGTTCAGCTCCTAATATTCACTGACACTGAAATGTCAGCTGTCATTCCTCGGGGCAGGCACTGTGACAGACATCACTTATGGATGACAAATATATCTGGGAGATAACAAGAACAAATTAAATTTAGGACTGGTTTGATGGCCAAAATTAAAGGCTGATGACCTTTTTTATGAAGTGAGGGCGTGTGTTGACTTAAGGAGGCTGTAGAGATGTAACAAACACTGGTTAAAGAAAGGAAAGGAAAGGAAAGGATGGAGGATTGAAAGCCGGGTGAGGGACGCCCTCGTCTGGTAAATTCAGCTAATTGCAGCTACAGAGCATTGACTCCCAGAAGGTGAGTGCTGTATGGAGTAGTCCTAATTCAACGGCTATGCTAAAATAAGTTATATGTGTATGAACACCAGCATGTGATGTAAATTACACGGACATAACGGACACAACAATGAACCATTTCTCTTTAAAACCACCACCAAATTGTACTGTATCTGCCCATTATCTTTATTTATAAACTAGGTTAATCTTTCAGGTTACAAGTTTTAGTTAACTTAACCACCCTGCTGATTTAGGTAATGTTAAATCAGCTGATGTTATGTTGCTACTTTTTTAACAAGGTCAGTTCAAACCTAGCATCCTGCTTTATTAATGACTTCATATATTTACATGTACCAACTTCGTCCACTAGATGGCAGTGGTGTTTCTGCCTTTCCTGCTATGTTAACATCCACATGTACAGTGTGACAGACTGAGCTCCACACCTGCCCTGTCAGAGGTACACTCACTCTGTTTCACTTTAGACAGTCCACCCTGGGCTTCTTCAATTTCATGCTACCCCACAGACCCCAGCCACTTGAAAGAGACCGATATTTCAGTAAGATGGGACACAGTAAGCTGCGCACTAATAAAGATCATACATTTGTGGGCGCTCCAAAGTCCCCACCATGCTGTATTCATTTGTATGGCTCGGCAGTGGTGATCCAAACCATATGAGGAGCTGAGTGGATCTGCAGAGACCCAGTGAAGAGGCAGGCCACCCACAGCCATCGCTCACTGCTCTCCTTTTTTGTCTTTCCTTCCCTCCTAGGTCAGGCAGCATTCCTTCGGTGCCCTGGGGATCTACGTTGAAGAAGGCAACATCATTAACAAAGACTCAGATACTACAGCATATGCTACCTTCACCCTCCTACCAGCCCCCACCCCCACCCCCGGCGATCAAAAGGGAACATAAAATACAAAACCTGTGACAGACAGATGGTCAGACTCACATTACTCTGGCATTAGTGCATACCTCTCAGTGTCAGGGGGTGAGTGAGTGCAGGGAAAGGGAAGAGCAGTGCAGATGTTCTGATCACCCAGGATGATAATACAGATTAGCCTTTAGTCACCTCCAGTGAGTTGTTTTTAAAGACTGGATGGTGTTAAGCAAACATGCCTGTCCCTACAGTCGACAGATACTGTATATATATCCACAGTATTTCAGTGTTTTCAGTCTCGCTTGCTGTGGCTGTCTGTGTTTGATCAAAGACTGAAAATGAGGGGGCAGACATGAATGTTCTTGATAAGCTCTAACACAGTGTTGTTTATTGAACTTGATATGTTGCTCAAGGGCAGACCACCTTCACAACCTCTCTTCCCCTCATCTCTCAGTACTGCCCAAAAATATGCAGCTGCAGAGTGAAATATTCATTGATAAGCCCAGACAGTCAACAGAACGAGGTATGACAACGTTGGAGAGGCAAATGATCTCATTTATTCAAGCGTTGGAGTCGTGGATATTTTTAGGCACTTGACGTTAATTTGATTTTGCACAATATGGCTAGAAAAACCTTAGAAGTTAACCACTTTGTCGCATTTGTGCTCTCCTACTTCTGCATAGCATCACTTGAAAAGATTATTATTTTAAAACAATAGAGTGATAAGAAATAAGCATGTACCTACTATAGGCCACTTCTTCCTCCCAAACCATGTAGATCAAATCATAGACGGAAAACTGCCATGATCAAACAGTATATGAATAGTGAGGAGAATAAATACTTCTGAGCTATGCCGCATTAAAGAGGGAGATGAGACGGCACATACAAAACATCCTAGACCCAACAGACACATTTTTTAAAAAATGATTTGAACTGCTTCTCATAAGGTCACATTTAAAGATTATTATGCAATAAAGTATTTTCCCAAATACTTGAACAACGAAGCAAAGCGGAAATTCAGGCAATTAATTCAAGTTGCATGAAGAAACACTACTGACTGTGGAAAAAAAACTTATAATTTAAATTTAAAACTTTATAAATTTACAAATTAATATAAATGTCCTTTTCCAGGACTTAGTTAACTTTTAATTAGTCTAATAAGGTGTGAAAATGTTGTGTGAGGTCATATAAGTGCCCGGTGTCTGGCGCTGGAGGGCATGGATCATTTCCCGACTCTGAAAATTGAGTCAGAGTCAAACTGTGTCCTGCCCTGGCTTATTACTGGCTGAGAGGATCGCCCATCCCAGCAGCATAATTCCATCTGGGCTAAATATTTATACAGAGGGGG
This sequence comes from Toxotes jaculatrix, assembly GCF_017976425.1. Lineage (NCBI taxonomy): Eukaryota > Metazoa > Chordata > Actinopteri > Toxotidae > Toxotes > Toxotes jaculatrix. The sequence goes on from NC_054399.1 coordinate 6,269,266, forward strand.
AACGACATCACTTACCCACAACACATTCATTCACATAAGGGAGGGCTACTTCCAGAGCTGAGTTAGAGTGATCCACTCTGTTTGCCAGAGGAACATCACTTCGCCTTGCTGATATTTGCTCAGACAAGTTTTCAGAAGAAGGTTTTGTACTAACCAGAGTTCACAATGAGCTTTTTGATTTTTGTTTTTGGGGTGATTCTCACTTTGTATCAGATCGGGAGTACTCCGGCCAGTGGTGAGTGGACTTTTTTTGTTTTTTTTGAAAAGGTTTGACCACAGTGTGTCATGCTTTTGAAATAGTGTCATGAATCTTCTTGTGGTTATCATAGTCAGGGACTTTTTTCCAGCATTCATTTTTATATTCTACCGTTTCCACAGCCTCGTCTGAGCCTTCTGACTCTGTTTAAAAAAATGTTTTCTAAAAAAGTTAGTTATCTGTTCTCTTGTATGTTCTTTGTATCTATAGCCATATAAATATGTATATGCAATTTTACTACTTGTGAAAACATCCGAGCAGACAGGTGCTACATATCAGCATTTTTATAATAGAAAAAAAAACCCAATACTGTTATTTCAGAATTAGCTGGTTGTGGTAAATCTGACTGATGTCAGGGTTAGGCCAATAGGCAGCGATTCAGAAATATCTAATACACTTTTTATGTCTTTACATATATATTTTATATGAGTTAGAGTTAATTTAATTGTTTTTCGTGTGTATTTATTCCACTACTTCTAGCTGGAATGTGCTGGCTGCAACAGAGTCAAGACCAAAGGTGCGACATGGTGCTGATGAGAGGGGTGACCAGAGAGGAGTGCTGTGCCGGGGACCGCCTGGACACAGCGTGGTCCAACACCAGCTTGCCCATGAATGAGGTCAGCCTGCTGGGCTTCCTGGGAATTGTCTCCTGTAAACCATGCAAAGGTAAACAAACAAACATTTAAAAAGCTAATTAGTTGAATCGGCCAAGTGCCTCAAGTTGAAAGAATAGGTTTCTTGTGCATTGCTTTGATTTATCTCTGCGGGGCATAGTATTAGTCACTGCATCTAAAGTTAAATGCTGTATTAAAATGCTTTAAACCCACATTTAAACCCACAATAACATTCCAGATAAACTTGAAAAATTTGACTGGACTCAGGTTGCTTACAGTCAGAGGGTATTTTTCAGGTAAGTACAGGGAGTTTTAATCACTCCTTAGACTTCATTTACAAACTTAAAACAGAAGATTTCAGAGTTATAATGAATAAATTGGCTATTCCTTTACAGAAAATAACTCTTGTAGCTCCTGGAGAGTCAGTGAAAGTTAATTTGAACCATTTCATTTGTGAATCAAGATATTTAGACAATGAGTTCCTGATGTAGCTAACTAACAAAATGCAGACGTGGATTGAGGAGAGGCGTTCCACATAACTCCACCCGGCTGTCCTGAGACGCTTCCTCCCCTGGAATCTCTGCAAGGTTCATTCAGGTTCACTTGCAGATAAATTCTCTTTTCACTTGCGCTACGTGATCATAGGCCAAATATGTGATTTTCTCCATGCTGATAAGTTCCAGTAAAAATCTAGGTACTGTCATTTTTAGGAAAACACACCCAACCATAGCCCGGGGTTTTCTTCTGGCCTCATCACATGGTTTAAGAGACACAAAGATGTGGGTTGTATCTAGATAAACTTGAAATAAGCTGAGAGACCACAGTCAAAGGTAGTCTACAGTTTTATAAAAATGATTCTCACATAAAGCTAAACAGCTGTATCACATGGAAAAAGAGTTTTCCAAAAGTTGGTAGAATCAGAACCTCCATCCTTTTTCCTCCGTCTTCTCTTCTTTCATTATGTTTTAACTTTTTCCAAAGCTATTTAAAAAAAGGAGCCCTGTTTGCTCCCATGAACAAAAGTAAAAAAAAAAAAAAAAACATTCCTGCAGGCTGGAATAAATGCCTGCCACATGCCCAAATGTCTGGGACTCATAATGTGCAACACTATCTTGATCATTTGGTATTCTGCGGGAAGAAAATGATGGTATGTCACGTAAATAAAGGCTTGTCAATTCAGAGAAAGACACCAATATCATCCTAAGACTGCAGGTTTGTTTTCAGATGTCCCACATATTGCTAGAGAAAAAAAAAGAGAGCCACTGATAGAAAGCAGCAGATAGACCAGGAGAGCTATGGAATAAAACAGGATATTGAAGCACTGGTAGAGGCAGGAAATAAGTCTGTGGTTGTTTACAGAATCCTCTGGACTCAAAGCTGATCAGGCATCATCTCTAAAGACTCCTGGGAAGAGACCTGTATGTATGGTCTACTGTTGACTTGGCATTGTGTAGGATTACAGTTCCTCCTGAGCTCTGACATTATGGGGTGTCAGAAGAGCCCAGGGCTTCCTCGTTTCTCAGCTGGTAAACTTCTCTGACAGCAATTTGAACTCCGTCTACCTCGGAGTCCTTCCATCCCTCTACAGGAGCTTAGCACATTCTGTGGTGCAGCCGTACACATTGATCTGTTATGAAAACACATCAGCCTCACATTCCACCAGATGAGGCACCCCTGTGTGTAATGGTCAATAAAGAGATGTGATTATTGTAAATATTGTGCAAGGTGAAAATCGTGTTACTGTCTGGGAAAGCCCCAGATTTCAAGCTTGTTTTGTATGAAAATGCCTGTGGGTCACCTGATGTCTGCAGACTTGTTAATACAGTAACATAACACTGACACTGTGCAGTGGTCACGCACATTTGAAACCACTCGCTGTGCTTTTGTAGAGACTTGTGAGGGAGTCAGATGCAGTCCCGGGAAGGTTTGCAAGATGAAGACGGGAAGGCCTCAGTGTGTGTGCTCTCCAGACTGCTCTCATATTTCCCGGAAGCATGCTGTGTGTGGCAGCGATGGAAAGACATATAAGGATGAGTGTACTCTGCTGATGGCCCGCTGCATGGGACACCCAGACCTGGAGGTCATGTACCAAGGAGAGTGCAAAAGTAAGCACAGTTCATGCATTCATCTAGTTTGTCAGATTCCCACACTGAGCTGTTCTGGACAAAATCTAAATAATGGCATTGTCTTTAACTGACGATCTTATTTTCTTTGTGCCTTGCACAGAGTCATGCTCCAACGTGGTGTGTCCAGGAACTCACACCTGCGTGACCGACCAGACCAACAGTGCTCACTGTGTCATGTGCCGCACGACACCTTGCCCAATACCCATGCCGTCTGAGCAACCGATCTGTGGCAACGACAACATCACTTACCCCAGCGCCTGCCACCTCCGCCGGGCCACCTGCTTCCTCGGCCGCTCCATAGGAGTCCGCCACTACGGCCACTGCAACAGTAAGGCTACAAAAATACCCATCACCTCCTTCTTCACCTGGTTTCACCTGTACTGATATAAACAATCATGATGATGCAGGTACTTTTTTGCTGTCTGTCATTCGTACAGATCCCCCTCGGAAAGCTCACAATTTCGAAGGCAGTGAGGAAAACGCAGTCTAGGCGGGCGATTCCTGACGCAGCCCTTTTCAAGAGATGAGTTGGTTTCCAAATGTCACACCACTAGCTTCCCGTGATGACCTCTTCTTTTGACAATCACTTCCCCTCCCCCTTGTACACAGAACGACGATACATTTAACATGGAAGACCTCGGCTGGAAGACACACTTTGGCGTAACTGCCTCAAAAAGAGCAGCAAAAACCCCTGTGAGCAGTTTGTGTTGATCTTGTGTTAGTTTGGAGGGTAGAGGCAGAGGAGAGCATGTGTCTCGAGACAGAAATGTCTCATGAGCTCTTTGGGAGATGTGTGCATATTGTAAATAGAATACCACTACTATTTATTGGAGAAGGTATCAAACTCTATTTATGTTTTTATCTTAGTAACAACTCCATATATCCTTGGGAAAGCTGATGGAAAAAAATGTATTTATTGTGTTTTGTTTATTGTATATGTACAATAGCGGCCACTGGCATTGGCATTTTACAACTTTTTACAGTTTTTACAGTCTCCATTTCCCACAAACAAACAGTTTTCCCTCTTAAGCTGATGGAAAGCAACGCTAATTTGTTTGGAAAGTTGATACCACTTCATAGCCTGCCAGTGACATTTCAATCCACCACAGACAAGAACAAGACAACTACAGCTGTACTGTATGTACTCTAGCTTTTGTCTGGGACGTGAGGAAGGGGTTCAGCCTAAACAAACCTGTATAGTCTCTCTCCCTTTCTCGCCTCCCACATGTTTACTCTGGATCCTGATCCAAACTCTCAGCCACCCGCTGATCACTAAAATTAACAGTTTGGTTGTGTTTGTGGTAGTCTCAGAAGACTGTTGGTACAACCCCAAGGCCCCTACAATACCTCCTCTGTTGAACACTTGGCTTTGTTTTGTAAATGCATTTTTGTAGGTCATGCTAGTTCATTCCAATGCTGTTTTGCTGCTTTGAATTGATTGGATTTTTTTTTTTTTTTTTTTGAAAGAACTTACTGGACAGACAAATGTAATTAGCATCGTCTGATTGAAAGGAAAATTTAATTTGTCTGGGAAAGGACTGCAATTTAGGCCAACTGAACATACCTGATTATACTGCCATCCGAGATGAGTCAATTTGTCCGGTGTTGACACTGGTAAACTTGGTAGACATCAATGCAAATGGCCAAGTGATTGGATTTAATCTTTAAACTCAAAGCAGATGTCTGGATACTTTTAATAATCTTTATAGTGTATTATGGAACATTTTAATGACTCTCCTGTAAATAACAGTCTCATGTGTACCTACCTGTGTACCTACTGTGAAATCTGAATGATAAATGCATCAACATATTTTTGTATTTTTGTACTGCCACTTCAAAACAACATAAAGTTTAATATTTGTCACAGTGTGTCCTCATTCTTTTAGAAGAGTAGCACAGTTGATTCTTGGCCATAGAGTATGATTTGCAATCTGCTTTTCCGATTATATCTCAGCTCACCTCCACATGTTGGTTGAAATATAATACAGTACATTTAATAAAAATACGCACAATTCTCAACTGTGAAACTGAGTCTGACAAGCTTTTTATAATATTTGGATTTTTCTAAACTGTGTCACAGTCTTACTCATAGCCACTTCCAGTGAAAATCATACTTGCACCCTTAAGGGATCTGGACAGAGTTCCTCTCATGCTGGTTTTTAGGATGATGGGTCAGGTTCCAGTAGCCAGCCAGGCACTCAGTCTATCCGTGCAGTGGTTAGACCTTCTCTCCTGTGCGTGCGGTGGCTGAGTCGCCTTTCTGACAGGCCCCTCAAGGGTCCATGTGAAAAGCACTGGAGAATCGAATCCAGGCCGGGCAGCTTTTCTCTCCTGTCTCCTCAGGGATATCCCCCTGTTCTGAATTGGGTGGGAGGGGTTAAGGGGATGGAGGGCAAAGGAGCCCAGGAATGAATGTTTCGAAGTGCTGAGGCCTGGGTACTGACTCACTTTCCTGTGTAAAGTACCTCCCTTGTTTTTCTGCCTTTCTCTCTCCCGTCTCCAAATCCTGCGCTCCGCCATGTAGCAGCATCTGGTTCAACTTTAGGGAGATGTTTATATTCCTGTCCAAGTGCCCTTTTATTACACTGGGAATGGAATTAGATGTTTTGTTAGTTCGAACAAGGCAAATAACAATGCCACTGAAGGTCTGTTGCTGTGCCCACACATAAAACACACCGAATTTTGGCTTGTTTCCTGAATTTATCTTTTAATGTTTTCTGTATATTGTGTATAAAATCATGTACGACTGATATGATCCAAAGACATTTGTTGAGAAACTTTGACGCCAGTGCTGTGACACAAACGTGTTGGTCAGATTTTGTCATCAGGCATGCAGACATGAGCTCAGTGTGGCCAACTGGACTCGTCTGGGCAGCGGAAGCCTCTGGTCTGATGAGGCACTCAACCCAGTTTAGTTTTTCATTTTTGGGATTAATGCATAGAAAATCCTTAAAAACCTTTACTGTCTAATAAACACCTCATTATGTAAGAGGTATGTTAAGCCAAATACTCCCATACCTTTACGAGTGCAAGCCATCTGTAAATTCCCCTGTGACCCACAGAATAAACTCACCAATAGTCTTGCCATAGTTTAGTAAGTGGCAACCCCGCAGGAATTTGCAATGAACAGCCACTAAATTAAAGCATTTGCCACATTTTCGGGTACATATGTTGAAATGGCTGTGGTCTTCCAGTAAAATACACAAGTGAAAAATGAGTTGAGGCAGCAGTTTTGGTACATGTATCTGGACAAACTGTCCCAAGAGGTGCGTGTTTGTTGAAGACAAATAAAATCCCATTTGCTCTTGTCATTATGACTGTGTAATACATTCACCAGAAACAAGCTGTATATCATTACCGCACAGCCCTCTGACTGATGTCGGATAAGATGGGTCTCTGTCACACCAACGGTGGTAATGACATGACCACGGAGTAAACCTATGAGCCATTTCAGAGCTATTCTAATTACACTCAACACGAGAGCTCTGGAATTCTCTGCCCACTTTACTCCATGTTTCATCGTTTTTTTTTTCTATAGTTATGGTTTGTGGTATTGCCAATGAGCCTCACTTCCACTGGAACGTGGCTGTGTGTTTGTCTGTGTGTTTGAGTGTGTGGGTGTGAAGGTGGGTGCATCTCTCCTGCTAGAGCTCACCTGTAATAAGCATGGGATCAGCCGCGCACATTACATCACAACCTCTGGCTGAGTTGTTTATATCCTTTCAAACACATGGGGCCATAATGTGACGCCCACACTGACATTTCAGGGATGCGTAATCATCCGGCTCTGAAATGTCCAGCGTCTTTCTCAACGACATACACATGGTATCATTTCCGCCAACTTGCCATACTACTTCCAGTAAGTTAACAGCCAACATTTAGATCTGAAATGATGTTGTGATGAAACCAGGCACTGTGGAGTGTTTTCAGAGACCACCCACTCTCTGGATCGCGCCACTGGATTGTAAACAGCTCCGTCCCACAGCTGAAACCAATAGATATCAGATCCATCACTCCATCAGAATATATCTGCCTCAGACATTATTTCCCAGACTTGCTTTGCGGCACAGCAAGTCTTTAAATTTTCCACATGTGCATGATATTTAACTTCTGACAATTGATCATTATACTGACACAAGAGCCCACACTCCGGTCTTGCCATTTATACCATTACAGATGACGTTTTATGGATTTCTCGGAAACACTTTTTTGCATTTTACAATCTCTTGTCTAATATAATGTACATTTTATTGAGACGAAACACACGACCAACCGGATGTTGGTTTTTAATAGAGGAAAATGAAACTATTAAACTATTAAAGGTAATGTTCATGCTTTCAGAGCCTCAGGGTGGATGTCAGGAAAAGGACACTGCTTTAAGAAGAAGGTCCATCACTTGTACCTGGCAACAAAACTAAATGTTAATTTGCTCAAAGAAACTTTGCAGTGGAAATCTGAGCCCACTAAGTAATCTTACCTCATTGCTACCTTAAGCAACAACTGAAAATCCAAGCAGGTTTGCTACACGTGAGCAGTGTTTGTCAGTGATCTGGTCGGGATCAGATCATCAGCAACAAATCAGCAGAGCTAGGAAGTTGTGCAAATGCTAATTGTCCCAAATTATTCTTGGTGAATTGTTTTACTTCCTCATTGTGACCTCTGGGATGGCTTCTCCGCTCTGTGTGTGGTCCGGTCCACATGTTCTAGGTCTTACAGAAGCAAAATGTACTGGGAATACAACAAAATATACTGCAAACTTTGTAAAATATGTTAAAATATATGTACATACCAAATATTGATTGTAATCTGTGATGAATTCACTTTGTTATGGTATTCAATGAGCACTTAGGTACAGTCTGAGACTCCTTGAGGGTTTCTAAGTGTTTGGGAACACGTGTGCTTGAGTCAAGAATAATATATGAGATTGCTGCCTCCTGGACTTGGCACTGACATTATCATTGAATTAACTTCGGTTTGAGTTCATGTTGAAATATCAAGCCACATAACTGAAAACTCAATGAAGTGTGATAATTGTGCTGCATTTAGTCCCTAAAAGTGACTCAAATTGAGTCCAATTGTGCAATTTGAGGCTTGGAAGATTACCAGGCCATGACCATAATTTCACATCAGCTTTTCAGGTGGCTCTTACATAGAAACAAGACAGCAATACCTTTTTTATAAGCCTTGGCCCAGATACCTGCTTGTTTATCATGGAAAGTTGGTTGACCATTTAATTTGCTGTCATGCGTTAAGGTATGCCATGCAAATTCAGCAAAGATGAGAGTGGAAAAGTTTCCACGGTTCAGATTTCATCCGATTTTGTCCGCTCATTGTCAACAGCTTCTTTTAGTTGAACAGCTACAATAGACATTAGGACACACTTAATTAAATCATCTGTTAGGAGATCCTCTGCTTGTTGAAGTAAGACAGTGTACCACAAATGAACTCAAGAGGCCCATATGGTATCTATTCCCCCAGACTACAGAGCTGCACATCGTATAAACAGACTGATGGTCAGTTTCAGATTAGAGGAGTAACTGCACCCATGCATAATGTTAGAAGCCCCAGTGTTGTTTTGTGTGGACTGTGGATGCCACTAGATTCACCGTACAACTGCATGTGAACATACATAAACATGCATGCAGACAAACATGCAGATACTTGCACGTACTGTATGCACACAACAACACACCCTGGAAACCCACACAGAGGGACTACTGACATATCTACACCCATACTCTCATACACACAAACAGACACCCATTGACACATACACAAATATAAAGTGTGTGCCAAAAACAATACTCCAGATACTCCAGTAGGGAATTTTATACACAGTCCACTCACACACACAAACACTTGGTAATTGTCTCTTTTTGTCCTCATTTCACACTCAGCCACCTGCTAGGGAATTTCTTGTTGAAATGATATAGGCTTTGTTCTTTTCATTGGGAGTTCTCCTTGTCCCCTGTGTAGCTTTGTGGGTGGTGTTTCTAAATAAAATCTGCTGGGTAGAACAGATAACAGCATACTATCATTTGTGTCTTGTACTTTAAGTGCTTGTTTTTTCTTTGACTGCATGCTATATTGTATCATTCTGTTTTAGTGACTGATTGTTAATTATACTGTATTTATACAATGCACAAATTTCGGGCCATTCAGAAATTTTCTTCAAAATTACGTTTATCTAACCAGTGAGTGTTTATCACTTGAAAAGACTCAAAGTCATGCCAGGGGCTCCATGAAGGTGAAGGTATTTGGTCATAAACCAGTATTAGATAAATTAAATTGTTGATCCGATGATGGCCTTTGGATGAAAAGTTGAGGGGTTACCAGACCTTTTACGATTCTTCCTATGAGGAACACAAATATCTGTAGCAAATTTTATGATAGTCCATCCATTAGTTTTTGAGACATTTTATTTAAAAAAAAAAGCCAAAGTAAATCTCACAGTGGTGCTAGAGGAAAAGTCAGGGAACCAACTAAGTCAGTAGGTTTCATCCTGTGGGGACCATGAATGTCTGTACAAAATTGTGTGCCAGTCTATTCAATAGTTGTCAAGATATTTCAGTCCAAACAAAAGTGGCGGAAGTTGTCATTCCTAGAGCATCATTGTTGGCATGGTTAAAAAGTATTTAGGACTAAAAATCACCATGTAAGCTTAGTAAACACAAAGAGGCACTGATAGAGTGAACATGATCAGGACATATTACCACAATTTAATGAAACAATGGTTCAATAAAAATAGATAAAGTCAAACTGAACTGCTGAAACATCTGCAGTGAGTGACCACAAACACTCCTCTACAACAAAGATGGTTTAAACTAGGCGGCTAATTGTGCACATATGTTCCTCTAGCAACATCTATATTTTGTTAGCTGCTCAGTGATGTAATCTCAAACACTTGTGTACCAATGCAGTACCGAGGGATTTTGTTCTGGAACACAAGCAGAGCGGAAAAACACAGCACAGAACAGAAGGGATACCTGCTGTGTTCAGATATGAACATATACATGTTCACGGATGTGTTAGGTTTATTTTTTTAAAGACAGCTTTGTCCATCACTAATGTTGATCTTCACAGCCTTCTTGCTGTTTGTCCAGGGATCTTACGATGTGTGTGTGTGTGTGTGTGTGTGTGTGTGTGTGTGTGTGGGAGTGTGTCTGATGCACAGGTCTTGTGACACATGGCGTCAGACAGAGTGTGTCTGGAGGAGACAGAGTCTTCGATGGGTGGGACTGAAAACAAGTGACGCATGACTAAGAGGCCCAGGAAGTTCCAGCAGGCGGCTGTTATTGCTGAGTGTGTGTCTATGTGAGTGTTTATGTGTGTATGTGAGTGTGATTCGGGGGCCCAAAGGGACTGTGTGGGGCAATCCCGGCTGGAGTGTCTGGAAAAACTCTATGGAGTGACAAAAGCAGCAGTGTCCCTTGCAGCATATCTGTCTGCTGCCTTGGCTGCAACACTTTATTGCCTCTTAGAGCGTAATAGAAATTAAACTGTAAAAAGTAGGCTTAGAAAACAGCACTTATCCTATTGGCTAAGCCACTGTACATGGATGTATTCGTGCATGTGCATAAACACGCATGTGCGGTTTAAAAACTGCTAATATACAAAGGCAGGAAGAAATACAGTTAGTTGCTTCCACCACTTGCAGTGTTCTACAGCACGTGATCGGTTTTTCAATCCACAGAATGAAAACACCCAATATATTTGCACTTCCTTACATGCAGTGCAGGTCACTTGCAGAATAATGTGTTTTTTGGTCAGCATAGCCTAAATCCAGACTAGTAGTGACCTAAAACTACATGACGTGGAAGGTCACTCGGTTTGGGTAGAGTGGTTTTCTGCTGCTCACATGACCTGTCTCTGACCCACAGTCACTCACTCCCCAGACTGCATTGCTACAATGAGCATTCGACTGCGATGGCGTTGACGCACTGGGCACAGAGAGACAATAGCTTACCTCAGCCAGGCAGACATAGCAAACCTCAGTGCTATCAGACCCTCTCTAATCTCAGCCCATGGGACAGCCGTGTCTTTCCTGCTCCCACATGGTCACATCAGACACAACACATTAGGACATTAGGACCTAACTAGGTTACATTGTGAGCTCTGCTGTGCAGAAACATCCAGTCTGATTGTAACTAATCATATCCATCTTGTGCGTTGCAGGTTGGAAAATTAAGCCATTGGTTCTCTGAAATTTTGCAGTTGTTTACTACACATGAAACAGAAAAAAAGTGTTCTGCATAATACTGATATGGAGCAGTGTGTTGGCTGTATGGCTGATATTGGATACAACGTAGTTGTATGGCTATTTCCACATGTTTTTCTATCAAAACAGTACACCCATAAAACACCACAGGAGCTGGTTGCATCCAGAGATACTCTCTGAAACTGGACATTCGTTCATAAAGATCAGGCCAGACGGTTTGAGAGATGTGATTGGCTGGCGGGCAGTCGGGTGGGAACTCCTACTTACTCTCCACATGTTGTGCCAAGCACTGGAGGTACTCCAGACTTGTGTGACATGTTTATAGCTGTCAATCTGGAGTTATGGTAATCTCATTAAGAATACCTGTGAAAAAAAAATTGAGGATTTTTTAATTTACAACTTTGAAAATAAAAACAAAATTGGAAACAAAATAAAATTAATCATCGCCCCCTCCACCCCAGATCTTATGTAACCAAGTAATCTCTGAGACCTTCACTGCTATCTCAGTGCCGCCAGATAGCCTCCAGCGACAACTTGGTTGTGTTCACATAAAACGAGACAATGTCTTTCCCGTGTGAGAGGCTACTTATTTACCGTTTTCTGTCTCCGATTTGACACTTGATAAAATGCTTCCAACAACTCCTGTCAAATAATCAAGGACAAAATACAAATCCACTCTTGACAAGATGTGATGCTCAAAAACAGATGCTACACAACTTTTAAACACTTATAGTTTAAGCCCGTTGGGCTCAAGAGGTGGTTGACAGGAATCCAATGGAAAAGTTATGTGTCAAAATAAATCTAACGCTATGCCGAATTGCAAAAACACACCTCTGGTTTTCATGCAAACAGAGAGAACAGGGCAGGGGGGCTGAACCTGCAGGGATAAGACCCAAGTTCAGTGGAGACACAGTGTGGTGGTACGTGATACTGATTTGTTGGGGGTATCACATTATTCAGGTCTCCAGTTCTTTACTTTCCTGGAGCTTTTGCATTGGCATGTGCACATGGATAAGAGACAACTTAACCTGTTCCCAACACATGACAACCTGACTAGAGTTTCCAAAAGACTCCATGGGAAACTTACCAAGAGTGTAGTGAATTTTTACTATACACTCTGGCTACTGGCCTCAATGTGAAATACAGTGACACTCTTCAGCACTTGATACACAAAAGCACCACCATGTGGCAATATTTTTTATTTCATTGTTAGTGGTTGTCACATGAATACAAATTAATGTTTCTGTTCTTTACAGTGAAATAAACGATTTTTCTTTGTTTGTTTACTTATATTTACACTATTACAGTTAATTTAATAATATCCATGTTAAATTTTTACATCGATTTTAGTCTGTGATTGGAGAGCTTTTGTATCATTCATCCAGTAATGTTCCACTTTTATTTTTCTACTGAAGTCGACATTATTTTTACTCATTTACTAGATTTAAATATTATTTATGATGTAATGCAGCCGTTGAAATCACATGTTTGTCGTATTTTCTAGGAGGCGAACATTGTCCTATTCGGTGCTCCGTAGTCCTTCCCCCTCTCTACCTGTTTAGTAGCTAAAGATGGCTGAAGCTCCTCCATGGCCCAGTCGGTTCTTCTGTCACAGATGCTCTGCAGAGATCAGTCCTCGGCTTCCCGTAAGTACCACAGACAGAAAGTAAAGGCAGGGACAGTTGGACAAATGAGAAACGAGGTTGTCTTGTTGTTACTTTACTAGAAATCGTTGTAGCAGCGGCGTCAGCTGTTAGCATGCTAACAGTATTAGCTGGCTCCTGCGAGCTCCCGTTTATCTCGCTAACGTTACTCAGTGTTAGTTAGCTTGTTATCAAAGTAGTGGATCAGCGTGTATGTAAACACGAACTGCTCAGTCATTACACACAGAGTACTGCTACCTTCCTTGAATAATTTGTCACAGGCTTTCTCGGAATCTTTTGTTAATTAATGTGGGTTTACGAGGCTTACTAGCCTAACGGTTAGCTGTATTCCCTAGCACTAACGTTAACTGTAACACTTTCATCGCATCTAACGTTAATTGTCGACTTAAGACATTTTTAAATGAAACGCTGTTAACACTAGTTTCCCTCAAGACTTTGTTCACTAGACTGTTAATCACTTATGTGAATGATTCAGCGGCAACAATGCTACTGCGTCCTTTTCTTGTTTTGCTATTCAGTAAGGTACACAAGTGGCCTGCCTGTTACAGGCTAGAATGATCTGTCATAGAAGTGTACATGTGCCCTTCACAATGTGAAAGATCAGCCACAGGTTTCTGTAGGGTGCTGGCAATAACCTGTGGTCGCATAACGCCTCAAACAACTGTGCAACCGCTGGTTTTATTGATTAGAGTAGCCAGTGTATTAGTTTATTTTGTCATTTCAGCTACATAAATGCAGCTGAACGACATTGTTTCCTAAGGGATCAGGGTGTTAAAAAAACCAAAATGTAAACAAAAATATTTATATAACCACATAAAAATGATGTGTGTGTGTGTGTTTGTATTATCTAAGAAGTGTGTCGAATTGTAGGTTGCTTTAAGCCTGGGAGAAGATGCTGTTGTTCATTTTGGCAGGTTGGGCCGATCTTGTCTGTAAATAGGTAGAAAGAGTCCTTTAGGGTCCTCAAGATTTTTTTTTTTTGGAAACATTTGCTAAAGGGTCTCATGGGTGTGCAGACTACAGTTCCTAGACCAGATAGTGACACAGCTGGTCAGGACACTTTCAACAGTTCCAAAAGAAGGTGGTTAGGTGGGGGGTGGGAAAGTCTTCTCTGGCAGTGCATCCGCTCTTGAGCCCTCTTGTCCAGAATGGTTATGTTAAAGGACCGTGAGAGATCATCAGTCATGTGCACTCCAAGAGGTCTTGTGTTTTAGTACCACAATAATTGGGGCATACCTTCTTATCTTAAAGCTTGCCTGAGAGAGGAAGATAGGAAGGTCTGTTAGCCAGACAAACTTATGTCAGACTCCTGGACTGAAAATAACCTGTATTTAGTCAGGCTGGTTTCTGCCAAAAGAGTTTAAATCAACAAAATTCAATGTCAAATTCACACAGCTTTTACTTCTGGACTGCTGCTTTACTGTGCTTTTTCTAGGTCAGAGCCAAACAAAAAGGATAACCATCATCTGTCTTCTTTATCCCTCTGTCTGGCTAAGCTACTGTTTGTTCTTGTATTTCTTTTGTATTGTTTGTTTACAGGAGTATACATGCCCAAGATGTGAGTCGGGGTTTATTGAGGAGCTGCTGGAGGAGAGAAGGTGTGCAAATTGGCCATAATTTACCACATCAAAGGGAGCCTTTGTTGATTTATTTTTTTTTAACAATGTCTGAGGCTTATACTGCATGTTTAAGAGACTGCCAACATTTACTGTGGTCTTATCTTTATACGTTTGGCCATCATTCCTAACAGTTACCTCACTCACTAACCACATTTAGGACAGAACCACTCCGCAAAACTCAGGTTTATATCAGCACCTGCGGGGACTCCCAGCATAGACTTTGTATTTTATTGGTATTACATGGTATTACACTTAAAGTTGGAAACACAACCACTACATTTCAAATGGGAAACAAAACGTGGGACAGCGAGGATGAGGGGAAGAAATAGGACTCAGGAAAACATGTTATCATAATTGTTAAGAATGATGGTAACTGACACGTGGTGGGAAAAAAAATAGTTCTTTTTTAATTGTTACTAAGTCTACACATAACCTGTCAACAATCTGTTCCCTGTTTAGTGCTGACAATGGCTCCATGTCTACCATCTCCAGCGGGCCCCAGAACCAGCAACCATTTGAGGTTTCTAGCTCATTTTACTCAGACACTCTCTCTCTCTCTCTCTCTCTCTCTCTCTCTCTCTCTCTCTCTCTCTCTCTCTCTCTTTCTCTCTGTCACGTAACCTTCCTCTGCTCTCCTGCCCTGTTGCATAATAGAGTCAGCATTTATTAAAATTGTTACCATTGATTTTTTTTGCTGATCTGACACTGGACATGATGGAAGTCATTTTAAGGTTTCCTCTTCTGCTTTTTCAGCTATAGTCTTGCTCTTGAACAGAAATATTGTGTTGGGTAATTTGGCCGCTTTAACTTTGCCCAGTCAAAGTTTCCATTCTTAGCTTGATATGTAATTTATGTTGACGCTGTGAGGAGACATTTTACTGCAAAATATAATACAATTTCCCTATATAATAATAAATAATAAAAATGGGAGGCAGGCATTCTATAATATTTCCATTGGGGTGAAATTTGACCTGATAATCAAGTCAGGCGTGTTGTATTGACTATAAATAGTTCCTGTTAGCTTGAGGATGTGCTGATTTCTGCCATCAAGGTTACAACACTTAAGTTAGACCAGAGGTGTCCAAACTGTTCCACAAAGGGCCGTGTGGCTGTAAGTTTTTGTTCCAACCAAGCAGCAGCACACCAGATTCATTTAATCAGCTGATCTCACTCTTCAGACAGTTGATTGGTCAAACTGTGTCCTCTTGATTGGTTGGAACGAAAACCTGCAGCTACATGGCCCTTTGTGGAACAGTTTGGACACCTCTGAGTTAGACTGTCTTTTTTTTTTTTTTTTTTTTTTGTATATGCTTCTCCCAGAATGTGGACCAGCACTTGTTTACATTCCCTTCGGGCTATGGTCAGTTTGCCCTGGGCGTCTTCGATGACAGTTTTGACTTTGGGGCCGGACTGGGAACAGAGGACAACAGGGATGCTGAAAACAGGAGGGAAAGGGAAACGGCATCAAGGCAACGATATGGTGCTAGGCAACCGAGGAGTCGTCATGGTTCAAGACGACAAGCAGGGCGGCATGAGGGAGTTCCCACTTTAGAGGGGTAAGAAATATACTCTGACTTGTGGGATGGACCTCCCACTTGTGCTTGATTTATGGCGTTTGTCTCTAGTCAATCTTTCTCTGAGCTTCGTTTGACTCTTCCTTCATGTCTTCATATGTAGTGTAATTTCTCTTTTGCAATATCTGTGTTATCTGTGTGTTCTGTTTTGTAGAATCATTCAGCAGCTAGTGAATGGAATAATTGCACCAACTGCAATGCCAAATATTGGTGTTGGACCCTGGTGAGTCTTTGCAACAGAGCTTTAATAAACCAGAAAACAATTACTCAGTAATATGCACTTGGTTTCTTCTTGTTGGTCTAATGTTTTATTGTTTGTTTATTTATTTTAAAGGGGTGTTCTTCATTCGAATCCCATGGATTATGCCTGGGGTGCTAATGGACTAGATGCAATTATAACACAGGTACTTTTAAGACCCTCAAGTGGTTTCTGAACTTTTTTTTTTTTTTTTTTTTTTTAAAGGCTCTTTTTTTTAGATTTGTATTTTTAACTTTGAATTACATATTTAGGAAATTGTGTATAAGTGGTACATATAATGAAAAATATATGCCACAATTTCTTTTATGTTTTTTTCTTTCCTTTAGTTATTAAACCAGTTTGAAAACACAGGACCTCCGCCTGCTGATAGAGATAAAATAAAAAGTCTTCCTACAGTACAAATTACAGAAGAACATGTTGGTAAGTTAAAATAAATAGTAGTCAGCTGCTGTAATAATTTTATTATGCAGGGTTGTTAAGCAGTATAATTTTCTTCTAAATAGATTGTTGTTAGTTTTTACTACATTTTAGTATAATGAAGTACCATTTACCTAGCAGGAGACATACTGTTTCCTGAAATTGAAGTATATCAATTTCGATGGCATTAATGCCTTGGTAATTTAGTTTGATATCCGATACAAAGACGGCAGCAGTTCGATCCTGCCATGGAGAGTAAAAACATCTAATCTGGTTCTGCTGCGAAAAAAAATAAGCTAAGTCTAGTTTTGAGTAGGAGTAACTGCCATATCAGCCTTAGGCTCTTGTATTTACAGTTTGGTTAATTAGCGATGATGAAGTGTGGTTAAGCTAATTTAAAAAAAAAATTTTCTCAGTGTATGTAATAGTTCCTGTTGTCTTCCTTTGTATGGTAGCGCAGGGGCATGTTCCACCTGTTGACCATGTGGAAGCGGTGGGAAAAGACCTGTTAAACTGATTTTAAATCTTACCTTGTGGTGATAACAATCACTATGATTTCCAAAATCTCATTCTGAGTTTTGTAAACCAGGAGGTTGGCCATGAAAGAAATTACTAGATAATCAGACTATGCTTTATTCTATCGGTTGTCCAGAATGTAATTCACTGTTTTATCTGTTCACTTGAGAGAATATATTTTAAGTGTTATATTGTTATGATTTTCTGTTATTCAGCTTCAGGTCTGGAATGTCCAGTGTGTAAAGAAGATTACAGTGTTGGAGAGAATGTGAGGCAGCTTCCATGCAATCACATGTTCCACAATGACTGCATAGTACCCTGGCTGGAACAGGTATCACCTACTTAGTGCTCTTTCTACTTAAATATTCCCTTGTTGCTATCTGGAACTATGGGGAAACATCAGCAATAAGACTAAAACAGCCTCATGTTTTTGCCCCCTTTTTCCCCCAGCATGACACTTGTCCAGTGTGCAGGAAAAGCCTGAGTGGACAGAACACAGCAACGAACCCTCCAGAACTATCCGAGATGAACTTTACCTCCTCCTCTTCCTCCTCTTCATCCTCCTCCTCTTCTACCCCTCAGTCCTCAAGTTCGACCAGCAATGAAAACTCCACTGATAACTCCTAGAGACACATTTGTCCTTATCACCCTGTGAGCTGTTTATAGCTCCTAGGCTGCTTTACTTCAGAGCGGTGACCTCCAGTCTCTTCCTGTCCTAGGGTAGAGACCTGAGTGCATCTCACCAGGAGCACTCAAGCCTGACTCAGGGGTAAGTGATACATGAGGTCCAACCTGTTGCCCCCACCCTCATCAGGAATCTGAGCAAAGGAAGGGCAGAGGCCCTGCAGTGCAGCTTCTGTCAGAGAGGATGTAGAGGAGCACGGAAACTTAAAGGGGCTCGATCTGCCTGAATCACCTCATGCAGGGAAGAGAAAAAAAAGAAATCCAACAGTAAAGGAGTCTGGACAATAAGACAGTTGATGTTTTGTTTTTGTTTGTTTGTTTTTTTATCGCCACACTTGTGTGATTTAAAATGATCCACTTTTGCCAATGAACCAAAAAGAAAGTTACAGTTATTCCTTTTATAATTACTATACATATCTCACAGATAAAATGACCCAAAGTGCACTGTAGTGCACTGTTTAAGTGTGCACTCAAGATTCTTCATGGTTTGGAAAGATATTACATTTGATTCCTGTAATTCTCAAAAGAAAATGACAATAATTTATGGAATTATTTTATAGTCAGGATCTTCTTACAGTTTTAAGATTATCTGACACCACACAGGTACCATTGTTTGCACATGAAACGATGTGTCAAATTGCAGTAACAGGGATTTTTTTTTTGTTTTTTTTTTTAAATCTACAAGTCTAAAATGTGGATCAGCTTTTCACATTATACACTTAGAGATATTTCAGTGCATCTGTGCATTTTAACTTAAAGGTAAATTAAATATTTTCTAAAGTTGCCAGTTGAAAAATGATTGACTTGCAGTCTTGACAGTGTACAAAAAAAAAGAAAAAAAATGAAATGAAAATAAAGATGTTTGGGTGCTACCTCTCAAAATTCATGTAAAACATTTTCAGTCTGTGTATGTATGATATTCTTTGAAGGTCTAATCATGAGCGACTCAAGTCTTAAAATGGACCTGGAGACATTCCATGGTAAAAATTAAGCTCTTCTTTCAAGAACTGACAGTAACTACAAACTGTTTTTATTTTGTGTAAACACTGAGGGAGAGTTTTCTTTGCTGTACTCATTGTGTGCTGCTGTGGGTATGCACTAAATGGGAGTGCAAGAAATTTTCCAAAACCTGTTCACTGTTACAGCAGATACACTAAAATTGAACAAAAAATAGTGACATGTTTGTCCTAATACCAAATAAACAAAATAGTAGTATGGTAAACATATTTTGGCATACAGGTGAGTTATGAGCTGTGCTGTTCTGTGTTTCCCAGTATAAATTATTTGTTCCTCAAGTGTTGTCTTGCAGGCTCTTAGAACAACCAAGCAGGTAACAATAACATCATCAGCAAACACTGCTGGAAGTGATTTCAATGCATAATACGGTTTTGAGATTGTTTTGTACTTTCAAAGTAAGGTCTGGTCTGAAGGGATGCAGATAGTAAACACAGTCTATACTAAATCCTTTAATGGGCTGCTTGTCTGCTAAATATTTTCAATAAGCCAATAAATTCAACTTCCTTTTATTGTTTAGCCATATGGGTGTATTTCCTCCACATTGTACCTCTACTTGCCTCTGGAATTTAAGTTCAAAGGCCTTTAATGTGGGGGATTGTTGTTGTGGACATTTTGTCCATTGGTTTTAGGTGAAAGACAAATGGAAACACTTGACTTGTGCCTATGAGTTAGACTTTACAATGTGAAATAGCTGCCTCATATTCATAGTTTATTGTCAACTTTGTGCAAGTACAAAGTATTTGTGCCCTCTTTAACTATGCAGCTTGGAAAATAACAAGCTGTTTTATTATTTAGTTACTACATATCAGAATCTAGAGCTACCATTTTCGCTCTTTGAAATTGTGAATATGTAGATGAGAAGATTTTTTGTGAGTGCTGCAGCTTGAAGGTAAAATGTTTTTAGGTTTTGTGAATTTATGAAAAAATATCCTGTGACAGAGAAAACATCAAATATACAAAAATAAATTTTTAACAGATTGGCAGCATTTTATCTTTTTGGAAACCTCTTCTATTAGCATGGCACAGATAGATTGGGGATTTTCTAATATACTTTCTCACACATCTTCTCAAGCTCTTTAGAGTTGCCAGGGAGAATCTAGATGGTAATCTTAACTAAATTCTTCAGAATTTAAATAGGATTAACCACTGAACTGAGTCCAACACCGACATCTCCTGTTAACACAATAATTAACAATAGACCAAAGTCCAGTAACGAGTAAGTAAGAAAATCTCAGATCTACTAGCTGTCTTGAACATATCAAGCCTTCACTGTCTCACCCTGCTAACTCTTCTCCTTGCACTACATGCACAGCTTAATGTTAGATCTCTAACTAATAAGATGTTGATAGTTTATGACATCACTACTATTCAGAAATTGGACTATATACTAATAACAGAAACCTGGCTTGGTCAAAAAGAGCTGACTGAAACATCACCTGCTAACTATAATTTTGTACATTCCTCTCAGACTAATAGGAAGGGTAGATGGTTGCTGTTTTTAGCTGCAAGTCTGTTTCTTCAGGCAGTTTCCTGAGTTTTGAATATTTAGGTCTAGATGCTCCTTTAAACAGATAAATATTGATCGATTCATTAGTAAATGTTACAGTAATACAACTGATATATTTTCTAGGTTCACATGTACATTACCTTATCTTTCCATCATATGATGCCATGGTGGACATTATATATATGTTGTATGTTTATAACATATGAATGATACAGAAAAGGTTATTAATACCTCCCTGCAGACTGCCATTTTTCCTGCTTTTCTCAAGTGTTGTAATCTCACCTCTGCTGAAGAAAAACAATTTAGATCTAACTGTAATTAATAAGTACAGACCAGTTTCCAGTCTTCCCTTTCAAAGCAAAATACTTGAAAACAATTGTATACAGAACAACTGGATGAGGATCTTCAAGTTTCCAACATGTATGATACATAACCAGTCAGGTTGGTCTCAGAGCCAATCTTATCACAGAAACAGCTCTCACAAGAGTAATCAGTGACCTTACGATTAAGAGTGACTCACAAAGAACTTAAATTTTAATATTGCTTGATTTCACTGCTGCAATTGATGCTGTTGATCATGACATTTTAATTCAGAGGCTTTATGTTTCAGTCGACTTAGCACATCCTGTTCTTAACTGGTTTTCTCCTATATTTTTGCCTTTTGTCTTTCATTCGCCATTGCCATCAAGGTCCAGCAACTCAAAGACTTTTATGCTGTCCTAGTACTACTAATACTTTAAATATGTCTCATGTGTTTTATTTTTAATTGTTCTATTTCAATTGCGTCTTAATGAGGCTTTTTTCTTTTCCTCCAAACTCCAATTGTGATCCATGCGGTTATTTATCACTCTTCCACAACCTAAGGTTCTTAAATGGTGTGCTGAGTGTAATCTGAGTTTTTGTCTGTTTTTGTCATAGTTTTATAGGGATGACACTTAAATTGTTGTGAGTACTCAGCACTACAGAAATTAGAATTTTACCCAAGGAGATGAAACTCATGGTTCAGCTGTTTTTTACTGCAGACATTTCCCTACACTTAGTGGAAGTTTGTGCTGTTTGTGCTCTGACAAATTGTGATGATTGTGATTTTCCTTCAGACACAATATTGAGACGGCTGACATGCGTGTTAGGCCTGCGAATGTGCAATATAAATGTGTTTCTTTTTGGATAATCTGAAATGTGCAACGCAACTGAATGGTGACATGACTATTTTTATATATTTATTTATTTATTACCTCATTATATTTTTGATTCTAAATTTGGTAAGACTCGTTATTTTACAGAACACTTGAAAACATGTTAACACGTTAAGCGAGTTGGTTTGTTTTAAATTACCACGCCATTAAATACATTAAACTGTCTGTGAGAACATGAGCACTGAGTGAGTTTAAATGGCTTCATAGGAAGACGAACGTAACTCATTCGACGTGACCACGCCTCCAAAACATACGTCACGTGTACGTGCCGAACAGGGCGTGTGCGTGAGGTGCAAGTAGAGGACGACCAGCTGCAACGGCTCCAGTGTCGGACATTGAGCTCCTACATCACAGCCGGGCGTTCGGAAGAAGAGGCGGAAGAGGAAGAAGATTCAGTCCACTGTATTTACCTTATATTTATTAAACGATTTGGTAAATTCTAAATCATCAACCATGAAGTTACTGTGGGCTCTCAGTGCCCTTCTGTTGAGCTGTTGGAGAGCAAATGCGTCCACAGGTAAGAATTTTGTGTCAGCCATGTTGGTCGAACATGTAGACTTTGCCCTGCCTGCGAACATTAAAAATGTTTATTCAGACTCCTTTTAACGTTATGTCAGTTGTATTTTTTTCGATGTCGAATGTGGTTTTTTTTTTTACAGTTGTTATTAATACAACACTGAAATTTTTATACAGCGTTAGTTCGAAACCGTCATACACTAACGTTCGCTGTATTAGGCGTTACGTTTATGCTAGCAGCACATTTAGCTAATTTTCAGTCGCAAACGCTTTGCGGGCCGTTTCGTGACAACAGTTGAACAGCATTAACGTCGAATGTGATTTTTTTTTTTCGAATCTCTTTCCTCTGCCAGTGTTTTACAGAAAGTGTTTTCTTTGTCTTTGTGTGCCACATGTTATTAGAAAATGTGATCGATCATGTGAGTTCAAGCGTTAATCCAGAATAAATGGTGGTTCGGTAACGTTTGTTTGTTGTGGCGTTCGTGCCAACCGAAATCGCAATTACTAAAGGCAGCCAGCCATTACTAGCAAACGTAAACTGTCGTTTTCACCGTCCTAGGCCATGTTTTTCAGAGCCATCTTATAGGTAACACAATCTTAGTCCTTTGGTTCGTCTTTCATTACAGCCTTTTAGGAACCGGAGCCCTGGCTGGTAACAGTAGAATTAGCAGCTTCACCCACCACAGTTGGTGGCTTGTTCTGTTGAAACGGTCATCGGGTGGCTCTGATTCAGTGAGCCAGTAGGCCCCATGAACATTAGCTATCACATCACGGTGTTTTGAGCTTTCTGTCATGCCCAGTTGTTAATAAATGACCTGAGGCTAGCCATTGTGCCTCGTGTCGATTTGTCGACCTGGTTCGCCTCTGACTAACGTGACTCGATAAAGAGCTAAATTTTATTCATACATAGCTTTTTGCTTGGTTACAGTGATCATAATCAATTGTCGGTTGGTTGTGTAACAAGGGCAACAATGCAGTGCCAGCTTTTATGGTTAATAACTGATCAAAGGACGCACATTTCATTGGTGACAACTGAAATGGTTGGAGCACTATTCACTGAGACGCCTTAATGACTTATTTTCTTTCTTTGTGTATTATAAGTGGCGGAGGATTTTCTGTGTTATTATTAAGCTTCTTGACAGTTACTCTCTGAGAGTGGGCAACTGAATGAGCTTGTAAATCTTAAAATAGTTGAAACATTGTAGAAATTTTAAACATAGGTTCCTGATTCCATCATCCTTGCAGTCATGTCAGCATTTTGTCCTATGTGTTTTAGTTTAATATGGAAAATTCTGAAAATACTAACTTAACAAACGTTATTTACAGTTGGAGTTTTAACAGTGAAAGAGTTACTCACAGTCATACAAGTACACTTACAAATGCCCTAACTGAGTCATTTTCCCTGAAGTATTTCATCACCCCAGTTCAGTTGAGACAAATGGGCAAGTACATGCACTGACAAAACACATTGTAAAATTATGGACTCTAATCTTTTTCCTAAAGTATAGGTTAAAGTAGTGTAACTTTAATTTTGCAGAGAGTTGGCACGAGCAACGTGACTGTTTATGAATGTTATGTGCATGTTCACATTAGCCAAATGCATACAAGAATCCCCCATGCCACTGGATCTTTCATGCTTTGGTAAACCCAGCTCTGGAGTAGATCAGGAGTAAAATTAGATTTCCCTAGAGTTTCAGCTTAACTTTGGTATGAAAAGTAGGTTACAAGGCAGACAGGTAGGTAAGGCTACTTGGTGTGAGAAAAAAAAACAGGAAAGGCCAGTTTTTTCCACATATGTTAAGAATTTGATCTTTTTTCCCCAATTTGGTAAATGATGTTGACCACAGGCCCATTTTGTTATTGACAATCATTTTGAGACTCGAGCTGCTTAACATGCTCTCACTCAAATTATCCTTTTAAGCCTGCAGTCAAAGTAATAGTGCAGCGACAGTACTCTTTGTTATTTGGGTGTGGGAGTTGAGCTCCTTCCAATAGTGGTGACAAATCTGTGCTGGTCCACCACGCCTGAATGATTACATTGGACAAAATGGGCTAGTTAATTAGTGCACTCCACAGTCTCTAAAAGGACTTAAGATCAGGTCACATCCAAAATATTTATGTGGGCTGAGAGTGACAAGCTGTCATCAGAAGCTAGTTATTCCCAAACAATGACCTTGACCGTTTAATACAGGGCTGAAATGAAAGCTTGAAATGGCCTCTTTTTAAACAATGTGTCTGTCTCCCAGTGTTTCACTTCTTTGATCAAGTTGGAACCATTGGCATCCATGTTCTGTTAGCAAAGATGTTACATTGTGCTAGCTTTTCCTGTTCAGCGTGAAAATTTCAATATACTTTGTTACGTGGTGAAGTGTTGAAAGTGACCTGAGGAGTACGTGTTATAGTTTTTGTATACCTTCTCTGCTTTCCAAAGACCAAGCAAGTTCTTTCCAGAGTTGTTAATTTTCAACTAGCAAGTTGAATAAAAAATGCAAACAAACCTTCTATGAAGGAGATAAAGCATGTATCCCCACAGTTTGGGTTTATTTGCTTTTCTCTGCTTTTTTGTGCTTAACAGTTGTCATGCTATCTCTGAATTGCATAAAATATGTAATCTTTTTATTATATGTATGGTAAAATAATTTATTTCCATGCCTTTTTTTTGCATTGCTCAGGCTTAAATACTAGTGTAGAATACTGACTATGACATTTGTTCTTTTCAAAGGGCCTCTGAACAAATGGAGGCGGTTCTCATGTTATAGAGCAGAAGGTTATAGGTAGTAAATTACACCACCAGGATTCATGCAGTTTGCATCACAGTAGGGAATGGGGCCTTGACTATATTTAATTTTGAACTTTCATACGGCATGTGCTATGAAGGTGACCTTTGGTAGTGGTAGGGAAGCCATCCTAAGCTAGAAACATTACTTGATATACATGGAGTCACTGAGGCTCTTGTTTACAGGTTCACCGGTCTGTTTTGTTTTTAATTGATTTGTGCTGACAGTTCTGATTGGAAGTGGTTAAAAAATTGATCACCCCCGACACAAAAGGCAGCATATCTTCGTGAAGGGAATGTAGTAAAAGGGTGTGCATGTTTTTGGAGGTTAAAAAAATATTTCTGAGAGGAGGGGGACATGCTTGCTGTGCTTTGGCCTGTGGTGTGAGAATGTTATTCTTCTCTGGACCCACCTAAGCGAATAATGCCCAGCCACCACTGAGTGGACAAATCCTCTCTGCTATGAATGCAGAGAGCAGCAATACTTGGAAGGCAACAAATATCTAAAGAAGTAAATCCTTCAGTAAAGCGTATTATATGATGTAAAAGACAGCAAGTGGTTTGTGAGCATTAAAATGCAGCCTTCCTGACACAGCTACCTACACACACTCAATCAGGATTTTTACAGACTAATCAAACATCTCCAGCACATCAGACGATATTCTTGTTGTCTTTCCATAGGTTTGTAAAAATGCTTTCATTATGTAATGTTTTGTTAAAAAAAAATTATGTATTCCTTTCCTAAACTGCTTTAGTACAGTGTTTTTTCCCATGTGAATGCATTGATCACTGATGCTGAAAGTTTGCATTTGCCACCCAGTTGGAGAGTGATCGTTTTGACTTCCATGTACATTGATGTCACGTGCATGGCCTCCATTAAATCATTAGTGGGATGTCCTGAAAAATGGGTGTTAGTGAGTTAGCCTAGCTCAACACACTAACCACTGTTGTGCAGTAGGCACAGCAGAGAAAAGCCTATTAGCCTAAAATGCTTGGTGCATGTCCTAAGGCTTTCATGGATTTTTAATTTAATTTTATTATGTGTTTTTTTTTTTTTTTTGTTTCATTTCAACCACATCAGCTTTTCATGTTCTTTCATCCATTGCACATTGTTTTGATGTCATGGGAATGCTATTGGATGCTTTTAATGTTTGATTTTGTTGTTTTTTTCCAAAGCTATCTATAGGGATGTCTCAATAAGTCTCAACTGTCTACAAATTTATAATTGAATAATTGCCAATATTAAGTAAGCCTTTACATGGAACAAACAAACTAATTTAACGGCACTATATAAATGGGGTACACAGAATATTAGAAATCCCTCCAGGCAGGATTTGACAGCCTAATCAATGCAAACAATTCCACTGCCACACAAAATACACTATCCAAAGTGAACATAACATTGAGTCAACACCTTTCTTCAATAAAAACTAAACATTATAACCTTCATGAAGGTAGGATGTATTACAAGGCTGCCATACTAAATTGTTTCAGCTAGATGTTCTTAATAAATTGGAACCTGAGTGTATGACTTGATTCTGCTCTCTGAGATAGACTTGGATCATCCCTGAAAACTTTTCATATTTCATTTCTTATTTTTTGTTTTAATGGGTCAGAGCACCAGAAACGATCTAAACATTTCCCAAGGTAATTGGGTAAAAATATTGCTCTGATCTGTACCTTTTCTATGTGCTTACTTTCATATTTTCATTTCATTTGTGTCTTTATTAACTTTGTTTCTTTTTCTGTCTTTTTTCTGTTTGCTTGTCTTTCTTCCATCGCCGCCTTTTATCACCAATCCATGAAATCACCTGGCTTGCTTTAAACCTACCACATTTGAAATTTCTTAATATCTCTGCCTGCTGGGCTGGCTTTAAATGATGCTCAGCGGGGTTTATCAAGTCCCCCCTGTCTCAGATGAAACTGATCAATGACAGCGCAGAGCTGCATTGCGAGGTGATAGGGAACCCCATCCCTGAGGTGCAGTGGTGGTTTGTAGAGGGCGAAGAGCCCAACGAGACCTTCACCCAGCTCTTTGATGGGGCACGGGATGGCCGTGTGCAAATGAATGCCACATATATAGCACATGCCACAAGCACCATTCACCTCACTAGCCTCACACTTGACGACTCAGGCACGTATGAGTGCCGCGCTTCCAACGACCCTGATCGCAATGAACTGAAGAAGACGCCAAAAATCAAGTGGATCCGCTCGCAGGCAAACATTATTGTGATTGAAAGTGAGTGGCAGAGGATGCATGAGGAGATGCCTGTCGAAGTAGCTTGGCTGTTATTTCCTCATTAGTGAAACCCTGGACATTCAGCTCCTGTTACACAACTCCTGTGCTTCCCAGTCCAGTACCCTCTAAGTCCTGCTTCCCCCAGTATACACTCTCCCCCTCCTCTCCTCAGAAACTCCAGTGTTGACCTGTAGAACAGTATGAACCTGGTCATAAAGTGTGGCTGGGCCACCCTCTAATCCTTTGTTCCCTGACTTCGAATATGTCTTCAATCTGATGCCTTTTTTTTGCCTCGCTTCAAGGCTTAGGTGCCATTATGATGGGTTTAGGTGCATATAATACTGGTCATAAGGTTGGAAATTTGCAAATGGCTTCTGTAGGAAAAGTATGGTATATGAACAGAATATGAATAATCATTTAAAGAAAAAAGGGGTGTCAGATTACTTGATTAGTATTGCTTCTTGGTAGATATTCATTTTGCTAGCCTTTTCCTTAATTGATACTAACACTGGCAATACCCCTTTTGTTTATGCTTGTAGAGAATTCCTGTGGCTCATGACCTACTGATCAGTAGGCACAGAAGATAGCAACTTATTATTAAAGACAGATTCTCAGCCATGGGGCATCTTTCTGCCTTGTGGTCCAGTATTATTTTTTGTCTCTTTTGAAGAATTGGTCAGCTTCTTCACCTGATTGAAGCAAAGATACTTCATCATTATATTTTATCTTGTGATTGGCAGTGAAACCGCCAATAAATTTTTTATCCTGGTCTTGTTGCTTCTTCTGCATGCATTTATGAAAATAATCTTTTCCCTATGACCTTCTGTAGATTATCGTATCTATTAGCTTTCAGTACAACTCCCATACTTCCCTCCATTCTACTGTTGGTGAGACAGATCTGCCCTTTTTTGGGGAGCTCTCTCCACCTTTCAAGTTCTGTGACATAGTACAGAACTTGTTCTTGTGTTGCACTGTTTACTTTGTGTGATTTGTGACAACATATTTTCCTTCTTCAGGTTTTCCTTCTCAAACTTTGAGGGAGAATGCAAAGTTGATCATTCTTTGTGCTTGACCACTCAACAATTGCCTCAACAAAAAAAAAATCCTTGTTGTTTCCCAACTCCTATTTACAACTTGGCAACAGTAAGAACAACAACTGAGAAACCGTTAAATCCAGTAATTTCGTAGTTGACCTTTTCCACCTTGCCTACATTTTACAGCAGGTGTGAGCATAGGGCACAGAGCTATCATGTACATGGTTTGACTATGACTATCAAGTTATTTTTTTCTGTGAAGACAACTGTTGAGTGCCATGAGACAAAATGGAAATTAGACTATGACTTAAAAACTATTCCCCCATTCACGATGATACATTTCAAGACAAGATCTCTCAAGATTTCTTGAGATCAGTAATTAAATATAAGGCTGTTAAAACAGACATTTATGTCTAACCCTTCAGAAATTATGTTAAATACCAGTAAGCTGAAAATTTGCATTTCAGAAAAGGATGATAAATTGTTTATTTTTCCCTTTCTTTGTTTATCTTAAGCCCCAAACATCATTGCCGAACCTGCAGAGGTCAGCAACCAGACCTCCGCAGTCCTCAGCTGCAACTTGACAGAGTCCAACCTTCCTATCAAGGGATCCCATTGGACACATAATGGCAAAGTCATTGAAGAGTCCAAGTCTGCTGATTCCAGTTCATTCATGGAATTCCAGTAAGTAGCTGCACCCTTGCAATGGCACAATAAAGGCTGTCATCCTCTGATAGTAACTGTCCTTTGTCTTGAATCTGGCAGAAGTTAGTTTTTTGGCTGTTGCAATTTAGTGATAGTACTGAGTCAATAAACCTTGCGAGAAAACAATCCCCATTGGCTTTAATGCTTACTGATGACCTATGGATGGATATATGGGCTGAACATCATTGATAAAGAAGATGTTTAACCATTCTTCTGCCTTGATTATTTCCCTCCTTTCTTCATTTATTCTCATGCTTGGGCTGCCCATTTCTGTCTCTCTTACTACAGTATATTTCCATATTTCCATTTTTATCCTCCGATGTTCTCTCCCTCGCTCTATTCCTTTTGCCTGTTTGCCGTCCCTCCCCCTCTCACTTTCCTCCCTTCTTCCATGGCTGCTTCCATCAGCAGCAGAGCTAGGGGCGCCATTCAGGCATTCACTGCCGTTGATTAGCAGAGATGGACCGTGCAGACGTGCAGCTTTGCCAGTAGTCTTGGCAGCAGGGATAAGCGCCCCTAGCAGTGTGCTCACTTGCCCTGACCTTAATTCCCCATTAGAGAGAGCAGGCAGGACCGTACAGGACAGCAGCACCAAACAAAATATGATTGTGATTACTGGAGGAAATTTGAAATATTTTTTGCATGGACAAGCAGGTTTATTTTTACCCCTCAGCTCTTGAGCACAAACAGGGTTCTATTGTAGATTTTCTGCTTAGTTAAGTGGAAAAAATAATCACTGTCATTAAAATGTCTGCAGCAGAATTGGTTAAAATTCACTGTCTGCTACATGCGAGTTTGTCAGGTCTGCATATAAAAAAAATACACCTGATATCTATGAATGACTGTTGGATGGGGTTTCTCAAATCCTGATTTCTTTTCTATGTGTAGTTTGGACAAGATCACCTACAGTTCAGGTGGAAAGTATGAATGTGTGTTCCTGACCGAACCGGAGGTGAAGCAGACAATTGAAGTCAAAAGTAAGTTTGGTCATTTCACAGTTAAAGTCCATGTCTACATTGGATTTTTACCTAATCTGGTTACTTTTTTTCCTATAGTCACAGATTAGGTTACCTGTATGTCAAACATATACCTGGGTCAGTTTATTTAAGTGACACACTTTTATGTCGTAACATGTGAATATGTGTTTCTCTCCTTGCTCTAGCACTTCCCCATGTTTATACCTACAAGCACTCTGAGCATGGCAATGAGAAGGACAAAGGTGTGATGGCCTGTATGAGCCATGGCTATCCACTGCCCACTACCTGGATGTGGTACAAAGAGGTGGATGGTGTCAACATGGTATGTGTCTCAAGCTTACCATTTTGATTATCTTAAAATTATCTTAAAATCACTTACAATTTATCTATGCCGGGGAACGTTTCAAACACTGTTCATTTTTCAGACACTATTAATGTTGTGATGGTTTGTCAGAGCCCAGAGCACATGATGCATGTTCGGTACTCAGATTGTTCAAAGAAGAAAATGCAGAGTGGTTCCATCTGTCTTTTTATTTGTCTAACAAACTCATTCCTGAAACACAATCATCAGGCAATCAGCAACGGCACTGGTGACAAATTCGAAATCAAGAGCACCCCTAATAAGACCACACTGACCGTGAATGATCTGAGCATCCAGAATGACATTGGAGATTACATATGCACTGGAACCAACGAAGTTGGCAGTCACAGTGACAGGATCCACCTGCGCGTGCGCAGTCGCCTGGCTGCTCTGTGGCCCTTTCTTGGCATTGTGACTGAGGTCATCATCCTGGTGACCATCATCTTCATCTATGAGAAGAGGAGAAAGCCTGATGAGGTTAATGACGGTATGTACACCATGCTGCCTCCACCACCATATTAGATTGTCAGGCTGTGTTTTCAGGCCAACATCAGCACTGAGTGATTAAAATTCTGCCATCTCATTCATTTCAATTACTGATGTGACAACTTACTGCATTGACAATATGAGGTTGCAAGAGGGTTCGGCCAGTCAAGCACGTGCAACGCCATGTTCCTTTACTTGAAGAGTGGCCTTAACGCCGCCACTTTACCTGTTTAACTCAATCATCAAAACAAAAGATGAAGGTATTACTGATGTGACAACTTACAATCTTGTCTCATAGTACAATGAATTCTGTTGATTCTATTACTTTTTAAATCACAGTGCTGTTTTTTGGTTTCAGCCGCCTAGAGCTGAAAATTATATTTATCTACTGGCCACGTCTGTTGGTAAATTCCAAGGGCCGTTTTGCTGTTTCACTATTTACACAGGTTTTAGTAGGGAAAAAAAATACCCCCACACCAACAATCGCTATCTACCAGAATGGCCATGAAAATACCAGAAGGTAAACAAATACATAAACCTTTTTAAGTTGGATGTAGCCATTTCCCATGCTACACTAAACCTTTTGTGGGCAGGCCTTGTTCCCTGGTGTAATTTGTGGCCAAAAGAATGCAAAGAAGCCTATTTGAAGTCATTTAATTTCTAATAGGATAAAACATAAAAACTGTAGACCTAGTTGACTGAGTTGGGAGTTGACAAGATTTGGTGCCCTCCCGTAGCAAGTTGGAGACTATTAAGGCCAAGTATTGCTTTTCAGGTGGAGATGTATGGAATGTAGTTGCATGCATTCAGTATGAACCTTTATTGTCTTTGGTTTTGCCATTATTTCCATTTTAAAAATAAAAACCAGGTATTAGCTTTCGCCTCTTTGTAAACAGTCTGTGATAGAAACTATTATTTTTTATTATTTACATTTTTACTTCTCTGTTCGCTGCTGATTTTGCATTTTGGTAAGTGAACAAAACTGCATGTCAGACTGAAGTGGTTGGGCTGAGATGGCCGCGTGGAAAAAGCTATGGGAGCCTGAATGAACTGCTTTCGTAGTCACCACTTCTAAGAGGAATGTGCTCTAAAGATTTGGTCACTCTTTCACTGGCCCTGCAATCTGAAGCTTCAACTATTTTCTCTCCACTTCATTTCTTGGTGTTTTAAAAAAAAAAAAAAAATCAGGTGTTTGAGCCAATGAAAGAGTCAAATGAGACACTCAAACTAGTGTAATGGTTTGACATGAAATTGGATAGGTTGAAAAGTGAGAGGTTTCAGCCTTCTGTCTGCATGCCTTCTGCATCTTGTACTTTATGCATGATAAACGATAGGCAACCCTCTTCTCAAGACCAGTGTACCATTTACCATTTGTCTCGTTCACCATTTGGCCACAGAGATAGGCTACTACCTTATGAATACTTGCTCTTGCTCTGGTGTTACTGCTACTATACATGCCAGGTTGTGTGTTAGCTCGGCCAGTTTAAAGGTGTTTACTGTTTGTAACTTAATATGGCCACTGCAGTGTTCCTTTGGTGTCTTTTGCTTGTGTTGCATGAGCGTATGTGATGCTAAGGGGTGACTCTGGACAGTGTACAAAGATGTTCATGAGTGGCAATTTGCAAAAAAACGATAGTACAGATTGACTAAAGAAACATACATGGTGACATTTAGTAATGTGTCTTTTAGAAGACACACAAACAGTGATTGAGTTCTTGATAAATAACCTAAGGATTTTGTTGAATCATTCACTGTCAGAAACAGGTGGGCATGCTTCAGTTCATGTTTAGTTGGATTTGATCATAACGTCATTGGACTCATGTTGCAGAGGATGTTATGTTATGACATTTGCTTCCATCATCTGTGGGCAGGGGGCATGTTATTACTCACACCAGTCACAGACATGTAACCTGCTGTCAACTGACTTGTTTTTGTTTGCCTTCCTTCATTTCTAGATGACGACTCAGGATCTGCTCCTCTGTAAGTAGCTCTGTACCTTGACCCTCTCTTTGGATTTTGTCTTTTGTTACAGATCCCATGTTTGATCTGTAACGTGTTTGTTTTTCCAGGAAGAGCAATTCTACTGCAAACCACAAAGACAAGAACGTGAGGCAAAGGAATTCTAACTAGAAGCTGAAAAGGTGTGTATTTACAAGGAGGCATATATGCATTTGTGTTGTTTTTAACATTTAAATTTAAAGAGGCAAAACTGCTCTTGAACAATAGGAGGAAAAAAATCATAAAATCAAATTTCGTTTCCATATTTTTGCATCCTGCATGTGAAAATAAGTTTTTGTCTAGGCTAAAAACATTGTACCTCACTCATGCCCCCCTTTTTTCCTTCCTAGATGGAAAGATTTCAGTCCAAGATTCAGCTGTTGTGTGGCACATTATTACTGTGCACCCTGCAAATTTAAGTACCTTTTTGTGCTTGGGTGTTAATGTTTTAAGGAACTGACTTGATTTCCTCTTGTTTTGTTTTCTTCTATATTCTTCTCCACATTGTGCAGCCAGAGAACATGGTGTGAAATAATTTCTGCTTGAGGCCCTGGGGCAAATATTGCATGAGTTTAAATGCTGTTCTAGCAAAAGTGTGTGTTCGTTGTAAAATCATTAGAATGTTCATTTGAGGAATGCATAGTCCGTGGTTATTTTCTGTTAATGCTGATGCTTCCCACACTAACCTCATATTCTCCAATTTGGAATGGTGACTTACAAAGCAGCACACATTCTGTTTAGAGGATCTGAAGCCTTTTTTTTTGATCCTGGTAAATCACTGCCATTCTTATAGCAACAACTGGAGTGCGTTTGAATTCACGTGTTTGATCTGTCCCTACACCACCACAAACCTCCTTTAGCAGAGTTTTAAACTTTGCCTTAAGCACCATTTCTTTTTTTTTTGTCTTTTTTGCAGTTTGTCACCTGTTACAAGATTTAAATATGACACTTAAAATTAAATGCAGAAATGACTAAGATTTAGTGTTTGCTAGGTTTTGTTGCCATAAGAAATTACAGTTTTTAGTAGGAAAGCTTTTGCCCTTTAAATCATGCTTTGATTTCATTTTAATATTCACATATTTTAAATTTAAGTTTTTTTTGTTGCCGATGTCACATCCACAGTAAAATTCTACAAAGGACCAAGTGCAAGAGATGTAACATCTGTCTTTTCTGAATGCAACATAAATATTACACAGTGACAGATAAACATTTAATGAGATGTTTTTTTTCTATTTCACTTCATGTGATCTGAGAAGAAAAACATTTTCTGTGCGATTGTAGGGCCGTTGTTTGTACTCCCTTCGCGGTGTAGATGATTCAGAAGCCATATGTTCAGAGTAGTGTTGTGATTGGATGTTACCATTTCAGAGTTACACAAATAAAAAAAAAAGACCTAGCCAGAATTGTGTAAATTGCTGTACCTTCCAAGTACATTGAATACCATCTGTTGTACAAGTTGCACAAACTGAATAAAGGTGTTCGATTTTACATGTCTGTCTACCTGCTCAACTTTTACTCAGATGTGATTCTGACTTATCAAGGAGTAACTTGATTAAAAACATAAAGACATGGGTATTACAAGTAAGACAAAGAAGCCCAGTGTAAAAATGTCTTGCTGTTCTGATGTGCTGAAGTTAAAATGGGGTTGTCCTCCAGTTAGGGTTACAGCTCTTTGTCTTTTTAGTACAATATTCCCTCTTTGTGTTTTCCCAGACAGTGTCTCCTTGTAGAGCTGCAGTGGTGGGATAGTAACACAAAGTGGGAATTTCATATTGAAAAGACAAACTGTAGAAGCTATCCACTATATTTAGTTAACTCAAACTCCTGAAGCCTCATTATTACCCTCAGATAAACTAGAGAATTGTGTTGTTACACAGCAGGAAGGCTGTGGACTTTATCACCACCAATTCCAATGGAAAGGCCCTATAGGAATAGGGCTCCTACTGGGCAGTGGGAACAAGATTACCTTACTACTGTTTCAAAGTAGACTTGGGGGGGAAAAAAGTTTTCAGAATCTAAAACATCTGCCCTCTGCAGTTAACGAGAGAGAAACTGTGAAAATTCACAGTTAATACAAACAAGACTGTAAATGTAAAAACCGAAACTGTCCAGAGCCATGATTTCAATCAAGCTTCGCTGATTAAAAAACAAAAAAACGTGGACTTTTTTTTTATTTATAGTCAGTAAAACTGTGGATGGGTCTGATTATCTCTTCGGTGTTTAAACGCCTATGTGGAATGTGTTTAAGCCACATGAGAAGCTGCGCCAGAATAACGAATCTTAAAAAGTAGAAGAAAAAAACGTTAAACATTTTAATCAGATCTGTGGAGGAACTCAATGAATTCTTCTTTTAAGGAGCTGATCTGCAGTCAGTTAAGAGTCCAGCATTGTTGGAGGCACCAGGCTGTGTACTTTGTGTTAGTAAAACCTCTGCTCTGAGTCCCAGCAGGAAACACTGGTTACACAGGAAGCTTTGAGAGAGTGCAATGTGTAGATTTCTCCACAAGGTGGAGCCCGTCAACCAAAAAAAGGAGGGCCGACCATTTGAGCAGACAACAACCAACCTAAAGCAACAGGCAGACGCTGTTGACACAGGCGCCCAGTCCAAGCCTACACATAGTAGTATGCTTGTTATTGATCACCCGACCATGGCAGCAGACATTGTTGGCTGATCAGCCTAGTGGATGGCAAAAGATGGTGAACTTGGTGGTTTCTTGTGACCTTCATTTGTCACCTTTGTCCAGATGTCCCTTGCTCCTATCAGGTGAGTTTACTTGTGTTTTTAATTAATGTATTTCTGTCTTTATTTATCTGAGTTTTCGTTTGTTTGTTTTCTAATTACACTGTGACGCTGGGCGTGTCCTGGTTTGACGAAACTGCTTTTTTTTCCCCTCCACATATTTCCTTCAATGTTCAATATAAACGACCTGTAGATGGTTGCAACCCAAGAGTAATGCTGTTGTCTTTTTCTCTCACTCACACGAACACACATACACACAGTAACAGCAGCCAGGTTGCAGCCATAGCAACGCCACCGGTGCGCTGTTATCCTAAAGTGTTGTGAATGGGAGGCAGAGGGCTGTTGCTGCCTTGAACTCCTCACGCCTTGCACCGCCGCCGCCGCCCAGTCTCGCCTGGTTCAAGGTACGGGAGTGTCTTCCTGACTGACTGACTGCCTGCCTGTCTGTCTTTGTCTGTCGGTGATGGACGAGGCGGAGGACGGCGAGGAGGAGCCCAAATTCCAGCAGCCTCGACCACCCCAAGTAGCCAGCTTGACCGGACTCGAGGATCATGGGAGCAGCGCAGGAACCAAGATGAAGAAATTTACGCCAGGAGGCGGAGCCGCGTCCATTGCGCGCAAAAACTCCAACAGCAATGAGCTCTGGCTCTTGCAAGACGAGGACTCCGCACCTGTCAGTGCCAGCGGCAGCACAACCTCCTCTCTGTTACGCCAGAGGCATGCTGCTGACAGTCGAGACGGCTCAGAGTCAGACCACAGGAGTGGAGGGGACACAGTCTCAGAGGCAGGCGTGATAGGAGAGGGAGCCATCGGTATGATATGCAACAAAAACGGAGATTGTAGAAGGGACCCGACCAGTTCAGGGAGTCTCTCCTCTCTAATCTCTAGGCAGGAGAAGCAGGCAGATGGAGTGGTAGCAGCAGCAGAAGACGGCAAGGGGCAGGCTGCGAGCATGGACGGCTCTGTCACTTCACCGGGGTCCCTGACACAGGGGCCGGGGGCCGAGGTCAAGACAGCGGCGGCGATGGAGAAAAAGGACTCCAGGGTTTCCTTCTCCAACGCCCCAACTAGTAAAGGACAGACCCCGAGTCAACAATCAAGAAACTCTGTTACATTCACCAAAGCGGAGGATGGCTCTCAGATAGTGCCGGACGATGGAGACTCCAGGGGGAATCAGACATACATGCAGCGGCAGTTTAGTTCCATGCTTCAGCCCGGAGTTAACAAATTCTCCCTGCGCATGTTTGGCAGCCAGAAGGCAGTGGAAAAAGAGCAAGAGCGCGTAAAGTCAGCGGGTAACTGGATTATCCACCCATACAGCGACTTCAGGTATGGGTCCATCTGAGTTAGTTTCATAAAAAGTGCATCTTCATAGGTCTGCAGGGAAAATAAAGATCATATGATGTCTGTTTGGTTCTGTGGAGAGGAGTAACATATTGTGGTACCTCTTCTCCGTATCAAACAACTTAATATATATATATATATATAGAGAGAGAGAGAGAGAGACAGAGAACACAATGGTAAAAATAAATACAAATAAAAGTTAAATACTAATTGCTTATTCGCATTTGTCCAAATTTATACACGCAGTCTGGATCTCAGTTAATAAAAAGGATAGGAGGATGTGTAACTGTCCACATCTTTAAAGGTCTGATTTAAAAAAAAAAAAAAATTCTCACTGAAAAACTGTTATCAATGCCGAGGCTGCACTATCTGGTTAAAGTAGACCAATTGGGTCTCCGGACAAATCTTGCTTTTATTGGCAAAAAAATATATCATATGAACAATATGATTTATGTATTTGTAACATGCAACTGTCCTCAGACACGCTGCCTTTGATGCCTTTCGTCTTAAAGATGATCTTGACGCGAAGTTGAAAAAGTTGCGTCTCTGTGCCGGAACGCGTCGGAACATGGGTTTCAGCACCAAGGGCAGCTCCTCCCGGTATCTCCCGCGTAAAACAGAACGGATCTTTGGATAAACCCGAACGATCTGAGCTCTTGGCTCGAATTTTTCAGTCAAAGTATTATAAAATATTATATTAATTTGTGTTTTTTTTTTAAATAAATGCCCAGTAACTGATAAAGCTTAGCAACAGGACATTCATGACTCAGCACCGCACTTCATACTGTCCCTCCCTTTGCTTTGCAATCTCCCACTTTACTTCCAGCTGATCAGACAGCAGTGGAACGTAGGCGCTCTGAACAAGAGTGAAATAAACATGCAGGGCTGCCACTAATTATTATTTTTACTTTCGATCAGTCTCCCACTACCTTTAATTATTATTGAATTAATAGTTTGGTTTGTAAAATGTCAGTAAATAGTGAAAAATAAATCCACAATCACAGTTTCCTAAAGGCAGTTGTGATGTCTTCACACGTAGTGTTTTGTCTGACCAACGGTCTAAAGCCTCAAGATATCCAGGTTACCGTCACAGAATATAAAGAAGAGCAGCAAAATCCTCACACAATCCTCAGCACTGCTGGCACTGGAGTGCTTTTTTTTTTTTTTTTTTTTTTTGCTTGACAAATTAATGATTGATCAATTATCAAAATTGTTGTTGATTACTTCTGTTGATGAACTAATCAATTAATCGACTAATGGTCTGCAAATGGGCCCTGAACACATAGGTGTCACTCTAATAAATCAGAGCTTTGAAGTTCAAATCATGGGTCAGTTGTGTGGCATGATTGGCTTTTGTGTAACACCATATCTGTGACAGAGCGTAAAACTGCGGCCATGACTGCTCAGATATGCTCAGTATCTGTTGTTCTTTGATTTGAAATGAACTCGGCTCCCGGCTCATCTTTCCTGTAATACTCTTGTCTCTCTGCTTGTCCTTGGTTTGACCTTGTCCTTGGTCAGATGACATAGGTTATCTCACAAGGAGCAGATACAGCGCACTTGGTGGAAAAAAAAAAAGCAGGCATTTCATAAAAGATCAGCCATTTCTCACTTTGGTTAGGGGCGGCGCTGTTTTCTGTGTGTGTGTGTGTGTGGCCCTCGAGAGTGCATTGCTTCATGATACAGAGAAAGCTCGAAATGCCGCTTGTCATAAATCAAGCACAATCAGCATTTTTGCTGGCATGTGATATGCACAGCTAATAGCAACAGTGTAAGTGTCTAGACACCAGTATTTCAGTTTTAGACTTGGCTCGTACACACTGAAACAGTCTCATGTGTTTTTTCCCGGTGTATTTCAGAGTGTGTTGGCATCTGATTTCTCACAGTCTCCTTGATCTGTCTCTAACCACCTTCTCCACCCTGTCAGGTTCTACTGGGACTTCACTATGCTGATGTTCATGGTGGGCAACCTGATCATCATCCCCGTGGGCATCACCTTCTTTAAGGACGAGACCACCACGCCCTGGATCATCTTCAACGTGGTCTCCGACACCTTCTTCCTCATTGACCTGGTGCTCAACTTCAGGACGGGTATCGTATTTGAGGACAACACTGAGATCATCCTCGACCCCAAGAAGATTAAGAAGAAGTACCTGAAGAGCTGGTTTGTGGTGGACTTTGTCTCCTCCATACCTGTGGATTATATCTTTCTCATCGTGGAGAAAGGGATTGACTCGGAGGTGTACAAGACTGCCCGGGCGCTCCGCATCGTCCGCTTCACCAAGATCCTCAGCCTGCTGCGTCTGCTGAGGCTGTCCAGACTCATCCGTTACATCCACCAGTGGGAGGAGGTAGGCTGAGTTTCAACATTTATTATACAATCTCAAGGAAAGAGAGAGGGTTTGGGGGTTACTTTACTTTGACCAATAAAGGAAATAAGAGTTAGGTTAGACAATTACTGATGAATCTGTCTTGATGATTACAGCTAGATAAGGTATAAAACATGCACGTGAGCCTAGAGCACATTAATGAATATGAGAAAATCCAATTAGCAATTAGACTATGATAAACACAATACGCAAGTGACCTCTGTTTTAAGGCTGTGTGCTGTATTTGTGAAGCGGGAGTTCTAATCTAAGCCACCTGCACAGCCGTCCATATTTGTAACGTGACTGAAATAGGATAATATTACACACAAAAATTGGGTCAACTGTTTAAAACATTTATGCACTCCAATTTATATAAGCATTTTTAACTTTTTGTATTATTTATGTTGAATACCTATATCTATCTGTCTGTCAAGTCAGTGTCAGCCAGTAATATTAACTTACTCATATACTGATCTGTTTTCATAATTTCTGCCTGGATTTAGTATCTTACTGAAATCTCACAAAATTATTATTTTATATTATTACAAACTACTTTTATTGCATAAAATAAACCAAAAAAAATTATGTAACAGAAAATGAAATGAACACTTTGAATCTTCCTGTTGTTTTTTGGATATAATAATAAATAGAACTAGACAGATAAATATATATTGGCCGATAAAAGTTAATTGCAGCTAAATTGCATTGGTGCATATTTTGATAACAGATAAGAAATTGCAACAAACTAACAAAACAACAAAAAATGCTGAAGCAGATGTGAGGTAGTTTTGAAACACTGTCCACCAGAAGGCACTGGCAAGTTGATTTTTCAACTGTAAAATGCCCTGCTTTGTCACAGTTCTTTAAAAACAAAAAAACAAACAAATAAAAGCTTCAAAAAGCTAGTATATTTGGGCTGTTTAAAATACTGTCTGTTGCCTTTGCTCACAATATTCCTGCCATTTCTTCAACTTTTACTTTTACATCATGAGTCGTCCTTTGTTACCTTGAAGACAAACCGGATGCAGGTTCACCCTGATGAAGGAATGTACAGCTCGTAATAAAATGTCCACGTCTGCCACCCGGTCTGCACTGATTATCGCAATCATAATACCCAAACGCAGTTTGGGTATTATGACAAAGTATTTCCTCATCACTTTGAATTGTGTTTGCTAATGAAAAAAATGAAAAGATAAAACAGTCGGACTGTGCTCTCATTAATAATACAATTACTGGATTCCAGCGCGGTGGGATCACTTCTGTTTGTTTATGTAAGCAATCCTCCTCCGTATAATTACTTCCTGACACACAAAAAATAAGGTTTTACCAAGTTGTATAGCCCTCAGCCTGGTAGCTGGATAATAGCTCATCATAAGCCAGTGTACTGATGCAGTTAAGAAGTCATGAAAAATTAATTTGTGCTTATCAGCGGGAAACTGAAAAGGGATTTCCCGAGGCATGAACACAACCACTGGGGACGCTAATTGTCTTTTTTTTCCCTCATGTTTTATTATGACGACAGCTACCTTTTTCACTATTTAATAATTGTTTTAATGTGGCATTTCAAACAATGAAGGCATCAGACGGTTTTAAATGGATACTGACGGAGTGGGAAATGCAGGAGCACAAGCTTCTGATTAGAGAGATTCATTGTCATCTATCATATACATCTGTGCTGCTACATAAACACAACCCTGGTCTGCTCTGTCTGTGCTTTTTTTGTCTGTACTTAAACTAAGGATTTCTATTTGGCCCAACCACGCATCTATGAATCAAATGTACGTGTTCCCTCACTCTGAAAATAACCACTGCTCTTCTGATTACAGAGTGGTAATTTGAGCTCAATGAGAACCCTAATTACTGACTCAAACACACACAACCCAAGGCTCCTTTTCTTCGACTGAGCCCTGGCCCTGATCAGCTTAGATGAGCTGAGCTCTGCGCCGCTCAGCTCGATCCAGCCGTGGTTTGGCGGTGTTCGCCCCGCTGCCCAGCTCAGCTCGGCTCAGCTTATCTCAGCTCAAAAGATAATCTTAGAATTGTGATGATTTCACTGTTTAGCCTGGCTGTAGGTCTACCGAGTGGAGAACACTGGACAACAACCAGACTCAAAATGATGCTGGTTAAGTGTGTGTGTGTTTTTGACAAGATTTTAGAATAGAGGCTGTGAGTTGTGGCCACAGCGATTTGCCTTGACCCAGTTTGTGGTCTGACAGTGACACATGGCCAGGTGCTGTTCTAGTGTCGAGGGGAACATTAGTCCTGGAGCCTCATTAATCATGATGGGAATGCTTCCTAATCACAGGGCAGGCCCTCACAGTGTGTTTCCCTTTCTCCTTTTCCAAATTAGCAAAGGCCATTAGGCGTTATAGGAGATACAGTACTGGAAAAAAAGTAAAGAAAGTAGTGTCTTGGCATTTGGTCTGTAGCTAAATTACATTTTTTTTTAACCCTAAAGCTGACAAAGTGAAGGGGAGAGATGAAACCCGGGGTATTTTTGTCTGTCTAATGAAAAATGATGTAATCCACCAAATAATAACAAAGAACCCCGTGTTGACGACAGGTAGATATTCTGTTTGAAGCATGATGAAGCAGATGTTTAACACATAGACAGCTAAGATACATATTACTAGACTGTTTTCATGCACCTGAAGTGCAAATTACACATTGAATAAAGTCAAAGAAATTCACGCGATTTAGTAAACGTTTCATTGTGGGTGCAGAGCTGCATGAGCAACAATCAAGGGCATTAGCAAGTGGAATATAAGTGTTGGCCAAGTGCGATGGGGTAAGATGTTACACTAGCTGGCCTTCTCATGTTGGCATTGTAACTAACAAGAGACATTTGCACCACAGGGTTTAGTCGGAGAGCAGGTTTTGACATTCAACCGAACTGCGAGTTGAGCGCAGCGAGGCCTCTGAGGTGATGGGATGAGTCACCGACTGTCCTGACCCGGCTGCTCCCAAACTAAAAAATCACAACAGAGGCAGCTCTCTCATGTCTCCAGACAGACACACACACACAGTATCTGGCCTACTTCACATGTAGGCCATATACTACATGTATCTGGCCTCCCCCATTCTCTTGTCTCAAGTGAGAAATGAGCCTATGTTTTTGATATAAGAAACCATCAAATTGACAGGGCTTTCCAATATGCATAAATACATACATTATATGCAGACACACACCGTCTGGCCTACTTCCCCTGTTGGACAATTCTCTGGTCCCTAGTGGGGATATATATCCTTTAGCTTATGATTTAGCGAAGCATCCATTTGGTTCAGCTAAGCAAGGATTTCACACAAGTGCACACACATGCATGTAAAACTACACACATACACACACACACAAACAGGGTGGTAACAAGACCTGGCCAACGGCCAGCAAAGCCACAGTGACTGGTGTTTACAAGGCTGTGACCTCAACACCAGCTCCACACAAATGAGCCTTCACACCTGAGGCGAGTAATGCTAAGAAACAGCAGAGAGAGGCCGGACTGGGCTGCTGATCAAAGCTTCATCAGCATCTGATGAGGTTTTATCATGACTGAGTACAGACCACAGACTCTGTGCTTGTTCATTTTCCCTACCTGGTTATAATCTGGTACCTCAGCCTGACACCTTATTCCCCTCCAACTGAGGAGGAATGACATGTATCACGTCTCAGAAAAACCCAACCTGTTGTTTTTACCGCTACTGAAAAACTAGTTTGTTAAAAAATGTCCACGCCTTCAGCTCATCCTCCCAAGCTGCTCATGTACTTAAAACTGCACTAATCATATTTAGGTATTAACCAAAGGTTGACATTTTACCTGTATTCTGAAAGGGGTTGAAATTCTGTCCTGAGTATAACAATATGCTGGATGAACTGTTTGTGAAAACAGATTGTTTATTTATTCAGTCTGTCATCTTGTCATTCTCTTCACACATCTGTCCCTGCCTTTTCTCCTCCTGACAGATCTTCCACATGACCTATGACCTGGCCAGTGCTGTGATGCGAATATTCAACCTGATTGGTATGATGCTGCTGCTGTGTCACTGGGACGGCTGTCTCCAGTTCCTTGTCCCCATGCTGCAGGATTTTCCATCTGACTGCTGGGTCTCCCTCAACAAGATGGTGGTAAGCAAGATGTATTTGTAAGTCAGACAATCTCGTTGACATATGAATGAAGGTGTTCCACAGAACGACTGCAAAACCTGAGCATAAAACATATCGCCCATGGAGCCCAAGGGTGTGTTATTTGCAGGCAGATGGGGAAATGGGATTTATTTAGAGCTGAGTCTACACACATGCACAGACACACACACACACACACACACAACACCGGCCTCAATTAAACCCTCTCTAGTTAAACCCAGGAGACACGCCAGTGTACAGAGAGCAGGAGTGAAGGATGAAAAAAAGAGCCTGTTCTCACACAGCATGTCATGTGGTTTGTTCCTTAGCCATTCTCTTCTTTATCTCTCTCTCTCTCTTCTTTATTTCTCCTTCCTTCCTTTTAGCTGGCAGGTTGCTGGCCATCTGCTGACAGACAGACCATTAGGTTAGGTTTTCTCCCA
Source organism: Toxotes jaculatrix (assembly GCF_017976425.1). Lineage (NCBI taxonomy): Eukaryota > Metazoa > Chordata > Actinopteri > Toxotidae > Toxotes > Toxotes jaculatrix. The sequence continues at coordinate 6,313,038 of NC_054399.1, forward strand.
AATTGTTGTTGGCATGAAAGGAGACTTCTCTGGACAGCAAGTGGTGGCAACGTTCGAGCTGCGTGAAAAACAAATATCTAACCACATAATTAATGAATAAGCGGCATTAAAAGCGTGTTCTTTTTGGACTCGCAACCTTTGTCAACCAGCAAGGATTCTGCGAAACAAGAGCATTGCTTGCTCAGCTAACCTCTTGAGCCCTAAAACATCACATTAGATGATAATATAACACATCAACTGTACAGTTTATTAGGGTTAGGTTTAGTAATAGACTAAATATGAGAAATCTCATTTAATACAACTCAACAGGATCACAGACTTAAGCCTCTAAAATGACCAAAAGTTGACCCAGTTCCTCTCAGCTATTAGAAACTTCATGAAGGTAGGATTTAGCGGGTATCCGTTCTTTATTGGCTTGTTACAAAACTATGTTGAAGCTATTGTATATGATGCTCATATTAAATTGTTAAACTCTAGATGACAAGTTATCGCAGAACTGGGTCGAATTTAAAATTAGGTTCTGTGGAGCTAACACATTACCGTGATGCAGAGGGTTGTGCTTCTTCACCTCTGCTGTGTTTTGCATTTGGCTTAGGACCTTTCCCTGAAATATTACAACAAGTGCCAGCACAAACAGTATGCTCACACTGTTTCCTATCAACGGAATAATCTGGAAATCACTGGCTGTTTTCTAAACTGTCGACTATCTCAGGGTCTTTAATCACAAATTAGGAACACTTGTGAAATATTAAGGAAAAACACAAAATGAGGCAGAACCTCAGGTAACATTTTTTCCCTGTTTACGTGTTTTCATGCTGATTTTGGACTCAATCCCTTCCGTTCTACCTGACTCGTCATTCTGTATTAGAGATGACAGATTGGAGAGTTAGTTTGAGCATATCTTTGAGAAAAGAGTGGAATTAACACAATGGTGAAATGACTTGGATGTAAGCACAGAGAAACAGAGACCTACAGTAAATGGTTTAGGACTAGGAGAGGACAGGCTGCATTGACAGGAGAGGGAATAACTGCAGGAAGAATCAACCAATTGATTGAAGCTGTGGAGAAGTTGTTGCCTGTAATGAGCAACATACGCTTTCCTGATTGACATTAACATCATCTGCCTTATAAACCAGCCCACCTGTGTGACAGAGATGTTATTGGTTGACTGCTCCTTAGTGCTGTAGGATCAGAAGGTGCAAATAATTTTAACTGGCTTGCGAGATTGCTTAAACTATTTCTTGGAGGGAACATCACATCACATCTTTGTTGCGTCTAAGGAAGTTCAGCGGACTGGATAATTCCTTCTTCATGCTTTTGTCAGGCACAGGCTGTTTCCTGAGTCGTCTAACGCTGCTGTCGCTTAGAAATGTTTCATATGCTGAGAATGAACTTTCTAATTCTGGCACACAGATTTGTGACATTCAGGGCTTGAAAATAGTCCTCTGGTACCACGGTGTACTGTGACACACTGGTGTACGTGCTTGTGTGCAAAAGTGTGTCTGTGTGTGCCTTTGTGTGTGTGTGTGCCTTTGTGTGTGTGTGTGTGTAAACTCCAGGAACAGATGGATCTCCCACCCATTGACCCTAGGGGACATCACTGTTGCTTCTCTGTTGTTCCCTTTCTCATTTCTCGTTTCATCTCTGGCCATCTTTGTTTTTTTCGCACTCGCCCTCTCTTTACACTCATGCATGTCTGTGCAGGCCAGTGAGAAGCCCGCTGCTGTGCGCCAATTCTATACATCACATCTGATGTAGATGCAGGAAACATCAGCCCCCCCCCCCCACTTTTTTTAAAATCATGCCCACTCCCTTGGCACCTGGAGTTGTTTTCTCAGTTCACAGTTGCAAATATAAATGTGGTGATAATCTCTTATTAGCATTGAACTCCAATTCAAAGCGACATTTGGTGTTGATGTTGATGTTTTCCAGTCTCAGGGAAAAAGCAGTTTCTATATAGCACAGAGACATTCTTTTCTGTAATGTTAATTATTGCCAAAGGGCATGAATGCAGAGAAAATATATTGTTCTCTATGCTCTCATCCATGAATCCCTCCCGTCCCCTCTTCCTTTCCTGAGTTGTTTCATTCCTTGTCTCCCCCTCATCCTCCTCCTCCTCCTCACCATGTTTACATTCAGTTTCCTCTTTCATGCCTCAGATTGATGCATGTTGTTTATGCCTGTGTGCCATTTTCCAAGCTCGATGCCACAGTGCCAGTGTGCGCCGGTGTGGGTGTGGCAGCCTGGTGTGCTGTGCCGCTGTCTTCTTGGGGTAATCAAGGTCAGGGATCCTTTGCAGACTGGCTTTGAAGAAGAGATGCAGCGTTAAGTGATCCTGATCCTCATGCTTCAGCTTAACTGGCTGTCTGCCTACACTGGACATTAACTGGACCCCACCCTATTTTCCTTTTTGCATCAACCATGCACTTAGTCTATGGAAATACAGCCAAGTTGCCTTTGTATAGAAACAACAAATGATTCATTCACTAGCTCAGAGGCACTGTCATATGCACTTTTATACCTGCTTTCTTATGTATACGGGTGTCGGTTTTTGTTTGTCTGATACGAGATAACCAAAGCCCTCCTTTCAACTCTCTCCTTCCTGTAATGGATTCAGCTCTGCATCCAAACACTCAAAAACAATATCTGTGACTTGCAAAAGATGTGCACTCAGCAGACAGTGGTGTTTATCATAAGCCTAATAATCAGGCTCCTGCAGCACAGTGATCACAAGAGACCAGATCATCACGGCCTGTTATATAAGTGACTCTCTGTTACGTGGATGACAGGTGGTTTCGTCCCATCTATCTCAGCCTGATTGACTTGCTAGATCAGTGGCATTAGAATAAAAGCCTCTCTCTTCCTCTCAACTTCTCTCTGCTACAGCCTGAGCTCAGTGGCTGTGTTTTAATATTTAGGCTGCTGGGAAACTGAAAAGAAGAATAGTTGTCGTAACCGCAGTAGCACACCAATTTATGTGGCTTGATTATCCATGCATGTGCACTGTATAGACCACATACACACACACATGCACTGCAAGGAACCCTCCCGCTTTGAAAGTTAATAAGGATATCCTCCATTCATTCAATTACTGAAGTGATCCAACTGGCAGGCAGGCCTGTCTGCGTACATAAGAATACTGTGTGTGAGATCTGTGTGTGTGTGTGTGTGTGTGTGTGTGTGTGAGTGAGTGACTGGCAACTGCGTCTTATGATCCAACAGCCTCTGTCAGTACTGATTCTGTACATATAGTAAAGAGCAATCCCAGAAACACAACATCAATTCTTAAATTCATTTTTCAGAGAAGAAAAATGAAAGCGGGTGGCTCAGCACTGTGTGATTTGAAGCTGGCATGTGGAAATTGACAGAATCGTTGATTTATTCAGGTACTCTCAGGATATTTGTGTCTCTTTTACGAGAGACTGCTCATTCACATTTCGGCTGGTTGAGTACATGGACTGAATGTTTTACACTGTAATTCATTGCAGACGTGAAATCTGAGGTCATTTCATGTGTTCTTCATGACTTAAAACGCATTTTAAATCCGTAAACATGCATTTTTGTTAAAGAGGATGATTAGCTCCAATCTGAACTTATTTTTCATGTGCTGGGTCACATCATGTGGTAGCCAGTTAAAAAAAATAGCCTTGCAGCCTGGTTGGAGCTGCCGTCTTTGTGGGGCAAGTTGCCCCTCTGAAACCAACCCCATTTTAAGAAGTAAAGTTGTCTTGTCATATTTAGCTATGCAGTGGTGTGCAGCGAATGCAGTTTTCTGTAAACAGGTTTTGTCTTCGTATCTTGAAACATTAGTGGAATTAAAAGCAAAAGTAAGAGAGATGTTTGATGTTCAATATTACAACAAAGACCTTCCTCATACTTGTAACGATCATAGCAGGACAGATGCTTTGGGCTCCAGTCATATGGCCACAGCTTGCATCATCAGTGAGACGCATTCTCCTGATGCACATGGTTGCACACCAACAGCAGTCTGAAAGCTACAGCTGTGCCTCAGATCAGACGCTGGATCCTCTGAAGGACACAGCCCATGATGGCGCAGCCCTCACAGGACCTGAAGGCCACACTGAACCTGCTCCTCTCCAGAAAAGGAGTCACCTCTCACAAACCCAGTTACAGCAGTCCAGCTGTAATTTTTAGGAAGGGCGTGGTGGCAATTTACAAGGCAGCAAATCTCCTTGGATCTTTGCAGTTTGTGTTTGCAGCAGGCAGAAGTAAGAGGGAGGACTGAAATGACCAGGCGCTATTTTTCTTTTCTCCTGTTCGTCCACATAATTTAGATGAACCTCCCTTTGGCCATAACTTATTTATGTAACAGCTCATTGATCTATAAATAATGTGATTGTTGAGGCTCCATATCCAACTAATAGGAGACATTAAATGTTGTTAGTATAACCAACAAGTAAACAGATAATTTCATCTAATCTGTTGCATTATGTGGAAGTAGTTCCAAGGGCACATGATGCTGAACGTATTCCTCTTGATATCTGTCAGAGGAGAAATACCAATTAAAAACTAATGAACTGAAACCCAATAATAACATTATTGAGCAGCAAGCTGCGATCCACAGAGTCAAATTCTTCTTGCAATCCTGACACATATTTCCAAGCATCCACTTCACATCTGATGAAGCCAATTAAGAATACATAGTCAGTGGAGTAAGGCTCCCTCAAACCAGACTGGAATAAAGGACTCATATTATTAACATTTAGAACACAAGTTCTCCTGCTAATGTTTTAGCCATGCTAGCAGTCAGGGGATAACAGAGTTGGTGGTTGGCTCACCGCTCTGACAGACTGAAACCACCCTGATGCCCTGCTATTTCACTCATCAGTCCATTATTCTGCTTTAACACACCTTTTCTATGGAGAGAATTTTTTTTTTTCCGAGAAAGTCTGCATTCGTCATTAACATTGTTAAGTAATTCCAGCTGACACCAAAATGATCTTGCCACTTTCCGTACTCATTTGGCTTTAAATAATGAATACAAACACAAACCCACTGGCTCTGAATAATGAATCTTAACACTGCTAACAAGGTCTTTTATGGCAGATTACATATTAACACTCTAAATGTCAGTGTGATCTAAATGTCACTCCTTTCAAACGAACCGAACTCAGTTTTAGACCGTCAGAGAGGCACTGCACCCTGTCAGAGAGATGCTGAGCAGCATGACTGGCACAGCTCAAAAACACACACACACACACACACACACACACACACCCTCAGACACAAGAGTCAAACAGCATGTACACCCAGACGGGTGTGCCAGCATGCACGGACGCTCACTATTCTATAATTATGCCATCATGCATCATAGATGTCCCATACTCCCTTTGTTTTCCTCCCTAAATGTATTATGTCCAATTAGCTATCATCCACACTGCTCAGTGAAGACCGATGGCAAATAAAATGAACACAACAGCTAATTTCATTTGTTTCCTCTTTCTCTCCCCACCCCTCCCTTAGGGTGGTATCTCTGTAGAATTTGTTTATTGTGTGACTATGAACGTTGTAATTTTCAATAATATGAGACAGCTGTACACCTTGTCAGTTTTAATCAGCTATTATCTCAAGAGACATATCTCAAGACATACATACTGGTTACAGCTGGTCATTGTGGGTCAAATGCAAGAAAACAGCCCAACATTTTGTAGAGATACACTTATTCGCTTTCTTGCGTACAGGCAGACAGCTAGTAAGAAGAACAATACCACTCACATGTCTGTCCGTTAAATATTAAGCTTTGGCCAGCAGCCGGTTAGCATAGCTTAGCATAAAGACTGGGAACGGTGGGAAACAGCTAGCCTGGCTCTGTCCAAGGGTAACGAAATCCACCTACCAGCACCTCCAAAACTCACTAATTATCACATTACATCACATTGTTTCCTGGGGTTTTGTCATCTTGGTGTGTGTTATTACAATTTACGTTATATCCAGTTCATCCCCAATTTATCCAATGAAGTGGGGGGTGAAGTGATTTCACCAACACTCACAGTCATACAGACAGACTGAGAGTAATGCAAGCCATAGATGAGCTACACTATCTCCTCCTGTATTTGTGCCAAGACAGTCAGAAGTCCACTGGCAGGTCGCCACAGATTTACAGTAATGGTGTCTTCTAAATGCCACAGTAGCATGTGACAGTAGTAGATAGCTTATTTTAGTGTCTGGAGTAGCTGTATAGATCACAAACAGACAAGCTAAGGGCTATTTCTTGATTTTATCAAGGGTGTGGTCATGACCTGATCAACCCCAGGAGTATGAATGAATGAATTTATTCGAGCTAATGTTTTAATTCATTACCATTTTCTGTTTTATTTTTCTGTGTTTAGCACAGAAAGGATATTCTCTGATGCCCTGTCTAAAAGAGTATATGTACTGTATATTTATCTGTGTGGTGTGTGTGTGAGAGAGAGCAAGCTACAATCAGAGCCTGGCAGATGTAGCCATGTGTAAAAAGGTGTTTATTTCTGTGCTCTGACTCTTGGTTAGGGCTTGCTCCTCCTGCTGTTTATCCATCAGCAATGTGGCCAGCATGTTGATGGCTGACTGGAGGGATTCAGCTGCGGGTCTGTTCACCACCCGGGGCGGGGGGCGGGGGTGATGCTTAGACTGAGGCTGGAGTGTTTAAATGATCTGTCATGGTTTATGGGAAATATTCCTCATTATAATGAGCTTAAAGACTGTGGATAACTGAGACAAGAACTGCAGTTGCGAGGCTGCATCATATTGAAATAACAAATATGATAATGGCGCTTAAAGCTTCTTGTTGGTTTCTCTGCTTTTTATCTAAAATAAGAAGGCTGATTTTACCTCCTCAAACAAATCCAAACAACTGATCCAGCTGACAGCTCAAAACAGATATGAAACTTTGAGCCATGCTCCCGGCTGGAGCCAGGCTCATAGCCTCACACAGCCTGGGCTGAGTTTCTGGTCATTCTGCTGCTCGAAGGCTAAGTGCCTGTAAAATCTCATCTTCTTTCTGTGTGGTTCTTCACATCACCTCTCTAATCACTAATTTTCAAACACCTGATGGCAGCCCCTTGCCAGTTCATCCTCTTTCACCTCTTGCAAAACCAACCAAATTTGAATCTCAAATGAAATGCAAATGACCCTGGAAAAAAAACAAATCAGATAAGAATCCACCCAGTCAATCAGTGGCTGAGGACACCACTCGTCCCAGAAGAAACACTCACACACACATACAGCGGCAAACTACGGACAGTGTGTGAGCCACAGCTGTTTGAGGGGAGGATGTGAGGTTCTGCGGTGCCTGTGGAGGGCTTTCTAATGAATCCAACATGGGAGAATTAGAGTTGATTGAGTGTGTGAGGACCAATCAAAGGCAGACTGGAGCAGGCAGATGTACAGGCTCCTCATTAACGCTCAGTTTTTTCCTCAACTCCTTCTGCTTGGCCAAGAGAAGGAGAGGCCGCTCATCGATGATGACTAGGCTCTCCACCAAACCTGCAACAATCACCAGACAGAGTGCCATATTCTTATCAGGAATGTCTTACTCTTTAACCCTCTCATTCTTTAATTCGTTCTTTCCATCCCCACTTCTGTCCCACTCCAACTTGTATACATTTTCACTGCAGTGTGCCTCAACAGAATGCCTTTGGCAGAAATGACAGACTCGGGTCATCAGGTCAAAACCACTGTGTCATAAAAGTAAGGAGCTATTCTGGGAGAAGAAAATAATGTCAGTTTTTCTTCTTTCTCTATCGCCTCTTCCTCCTTCCTTATATTTTGTTTTCTCAAACTTTTTTTCTCCAACTGTCTCTCATTCCTTGCTCTCCCTCCATCTCTCTTCCTACAGAATGACTCATGGAGCGAGCTCTACTCCTTCGCCCTCTTTAAGGCCATGAGCCACATGCTGTGCATTGGATATGGAAGACAAGCCCCGGAGAGTATGTCTGACATCTGGCTGACCATGCTCAGTATGATCGTTGGAGCCACCTGCTACGCCATGTTCATTGGCCATGCGACTGCACTTATCCAGTCTCTGGACTCATCTAGACGGCAATACCAGGAAAAGGTCAAGATTTGTTTTGTTTTGTTTTTCTCAGTTACCCCTGCGTAATCTAGACAAGCAGACAGCTGTGGTTTAATTTGTCAGTTTTAGTATGTCTGTGTATATTTGAGATTTCATCAGCCACCCCAATATAATGATGTTGAACAGACTTTTGTTTGTGGCTTTCAGAATATTGAAAAAATTCATTTAACGTAATTTAATAGTTTAACATTTTTAGGAAATTGGCTTTTTTCCTTATTTGCTGAGAGTTAGGATTATCTTTCCTGTACCTAGATGGCCTTACTGTCTACAGCATAGCTTGATGCCACAAGGAGACTCCACAAGTAGATTGAAATCTACAGTGTCCTTTACAACGCTGTGGATGAGGTTATCACATCTGATGTGAACAGAGGGGGTTTTCTCATTTGATTCCAACACACTTTGATAGGAGCGACATCTGTTCTATTACTTCGATATTCATGGCTGCAGTTTGCTGAGCCTCAGCCCGTCTGTCGTCTCCGAACAACAGCAGATCAAAGCTTTGGGTGTCTGCGAGCCAGGAAGGGGAGCATGCTCCTGCTTTATAAGGCCACGGTGTCATCGGTGCTCTGTGTCTTGTTAGCTTTCTTAGATCCTGGGTGATGTGGAGATGTCTTAGGCTATCCATCACACTTACACACGCATGCAGACCTGCACGTACACATGAGAGTGATTAGTCAAGCTTTGTTGTCTAGTTGAAGCCTCTGGGTAATGTTTAGAACAAAGGCTGATCAGGTTTTCTTCTCTCTTTCTGAGTCATAACAATCGTGTAGTTTGTTTTCTGACTGATAATCATCCTTCTATATTTTCTAGGTCAGTTTCTAGGTTAGTTTATAGCAGACCAGATCTCCTGTGCGAAGGGTTGCGATGGTCTTTAAACTATAATGAAGCTGCTGTATGTATATGTCAGATCTATGAGAATGGTAAACACAGCAGGGAATGGATACATTATCAATGGATCTGGGGTATACCATCCATAATCACCAAGCATACAGATATACACACAACAAGGGGTCATTGCTCAAAAGGCAGTCTCTACCCGTGAGGACTTAAATTTTTGTCCCCACAGTGACACGAGTCTCCATGGGTTAGTGTGCAGTCAGTCCCCAACAGGATATATCCCACACACACACACACACACACAGTGTGAAAAGCAGGTGGATGGATTAGGTGAATTTCATTTTTTTAGGTGAATGTCATTTTCATTCACTTCTTTAGTTCTACTTTGCAAAAAACCCATTTATGAATAGTTTTTTTAAACATGAGTTTAACTGACTTTACTGACACCCACTTGAGTGTCCTGTTGTCCTCCAATCCAGAGATGTTTTTTTTTTTTCATTCAGTGACCTTGGATCTGTAGACTGTCCTGCCCAAAGAACTCAGACTCACTAATTCAGTACCATCTTTTAAATCCACTTCTCAAAATACACTCTCATAGACTTGCTTTTTATGTAATTGCCTTTTGATCTTGCCAACTTTTGACCTTGTGCTGTTTCCTCATGCATTTTTTAAAATTTAATTTAATTGTACAGTTACTTTTCTTTTGATCATGCTTTCTATTTTTATGTCTTCGTTGGCTTTTATTCTTTATTAATTTGTCTTTTATTATTTTTTATCCTTGTTCTTAAGCTTGCCTGTAGAGAACTGTGTTTGATTACGTGCTACTTTCAGTATTTCTCATTGTTATTGTCTTATTACCTGGGAAAAGGTTATGAGTCCTACTTGTGGTTATTGGTCTGTTAGTCAGCAGATATATCACAAAAATATATCAGTAGATGAAAATAGTATTTGGTAGAAAGTGAGATCTAGGTCCAAGAATATGTGATGGGTTTGGATCCAATAGCAATCCGCCATTTATAAAGCACATATATTTTGCCTCTTAACTCAAAACCATAAGGCACAGAAGAATACTTATTGTTTCTAGCATTTTTTGGTTCAAGCCAAATTGATCAGTCAAGACCACGTCCATTTCTGCCTAACCAATTTTCCACCCTTTTGGCTTTCTTCAACCACTCCTCTTACAAATGTCATCCAGTCTTCAGTAAATTTGGTATGCAGCATTAATGCCATAAGTCTAAAAGCCATTGTCTTGCAACAAGCACAGCTCATAGCTCTGCTTCAAAGGGAGACTAAAGTGAAAAACCGAGACAAAGGGAAAATGAACCGCGGACTCTGCTGGAGTCTCTGTTTTGTGTCAGTTACATGTAGCTGTACTTTGTCAGTGATGTGACGTCTGGAGCAATCAGTTCCTGCCGTTGCTCTCATTCTCCTTTGCTTCCATGATGCACAGCAGTGAAATAATGAACAGAGTGGCAACGCCCTGCTAGGCTTGACTAAAACGACACATCCAACATCCCATCCCTCTCCAGTACCCCATGACGGTTTGTTCATCATTAACCAATGAATTGGACCATGCAGCACTTCAGTCTGCAATAAGTCCATTTGATAACAGACTGGAGACAGAGCTATGGCCTGGAACTTGCCTCACTAACAAAACAGATTCTTTGTATAAGATAGTCCAAATGCCTGCGACAGCATGAACTTATATTGACATAACACAGAGTAAACAGTTAGCATTGCGCTCAGTGTTGAGACAGATATGTCATAATAGCTCTGCCACTAAGCATCTTCTCCAGGGAGGCCACGCAAAGTCCCCACTGCCCAAAGAGAAATATGGATTCAAACTGTTTACCGTGGGTTCAAGAGTTAGACAAAGCATGCTGGTATTTTTTCGGCTTTATCAGAATTGGCACGTTGTTTGGTTAGCTGTGTGTTTAGCAGGTCTAGGGACAAGAATATAAATAGACACACACACACACACACACAGTAAATGTGAGATTAGAGGGGGATGCTGCATGTTAATGAGAAACACTGTAGAGCGGTGGTTCCCTACCTCTCATGTATCCCTGTCGGATTAACTCAAGTTCATCGACATCACCCATCATTTTCCAGATGTGTTCATTTCAACCCATTTGTGGATGTTAAGTAAGAGTTAAAAAAAAGTGGAGATTGTTATATTTTTTCTTTCTTTCTCATTGTTTAGGTTGGGTTTGCTAGACATTTGAACCATCCATTGATTATTTTTAGCTAATATTTCACCTGTTTATCTATTACTTTTAGTTAACTCAACAAATTACCTGATACTTTTGCTTATATTATCTGATATTCCTTCATTTGTTACTTACTTGCTTGCTTACTATTTCAGTCATTTATCCATTACTTTTTACTGTTTCAGCGATTTATCTACTTTTCATTTCATCTGGTTAGCCATTATTTTTAGAAAATTATTTTTCCTCCTTTACTTTTTTCTAACTATTTCACCCATTTATCCATTAGTACGTTAACCTTGTTTCAACTGTTTAGCCATTGATTTGAACTATTTCACGTTTTTCCATTGATTTTGCTCACCATGCCTTTGTCACCCACCCCTCATGTTGAGGTGACTGGTGCCCTCATACCGTGTTTCTCCACAACACTCTTCCCATGTCCATCTGCACCCCAGTATGAAGGTATGAAGGAGCAATATGTATTTGCACCTTCACTACATAGCCAACGTTAGCAGTAACAGCTGTCTACCTACAAGTCTAGAAGAAACATTGTGAGATTATGAAATGTTAACGTTAACTATACACAGACACTTCTGTCCCGGACCACATTTTCTCCTTTATTTTAGGTTCAGATGCAATTGAGAAATCAGTGTGTGACAATGGCTTTTACCTGGATTCATGTCACATGCACGTGCAAGGGTCGAAGGGTTTCTAAGATTAGAACTATATGTTGATGTTGTTGAATCATAAAGACATCAGGATCAGGAAGTTAAAAAGGCTGATTTACATCATGCGTTTTACAACAATCACAATGTGAACCTTCCTTGTCTCTGCTGTTGTAGTACTACATTATTTAATATAGGACATAAAATACTGTGTTTGCTGGTGTGAACCATTCCGACTTTATCTCCTGTTCCTCCATGCCTTTTTTAATGCACGTGTCAGGCAGCATGCCGTGACTGTGTCATTGCATATTTGTTTGTGTGTGTTTCTTACTTCCGTCTCTGCTCTTCAGTCAGTGAACTAAAAGATACTGCTGAAGTTAACTCGGGTTTATACATTCCACATGAACACACACACACACACACACACACACAGATACAGCATAAGACTTGTCACATCCTGACATGGCCCATTAATAGGAGGGCCAATTCAATTTCTGCCTTCCCTCCGTGGCAGCTTACAGTGACAGCCATGCATCATGTGTACAAGCCACCAACTAGGGGCTTTATGTCCCATAAAAAAAACCCCTCTGTGCTGTTTTGGTGCCCCCATTAAGTCCACTGGCTGAGAAGAAGAGATTGGATTTCAGAAATGTAATGTATTTGTTAGTTTTAAACAAGTACAGCAGGAGGATCTAAGTCCAGCCTTATCTCTGGCCATAAAGTTTGATTTTATGAGGTGGACACTCCATTATTAATATAAGTTAGGAGGATGTCTGTACCAGACATGAACAGATTTGCTTCTGTTGGTACTGTAAAACAAAATAAATGAAATCTGGAGAATATTTTGAATTTTCTGAAAGTTTCTGAAAACCCACCATCTTAGATTGAAAATTTGCATCTTAAATATACAGTATCTGGCTATACACAAGAATTTCTTTATATATACGGTTCTTTAAGTGTGTTTGTGTGTGTGTTATCCTGTGTGAGTCAGAGCATCTCTCACATCTTTAGTTTTCTTCTCAAACATCAACCATTTGGTAACACAGAGTGCACTATGGATTTCCAAAACATAATCTTAGACGTGACAACTGTGTCTCACTTCAAATTTAGTTGTTAAGAAGTGAGCAGATTATTTTGCTTTGGAAGCGCAAGGCAATGTTGAGTGTCAGTCCCATTCCACTGACTTTTGAGTGACATGGCCATAATCTAAGTCTAATGCCCAGAAAATCAGAAAGTCAATAAAACTCAGCCCCTTCAACAACCACTTTTAAAAGAAGCGGGAGAACGAGGGAGAGAGAGTGAGAGGGAGTTGTCATTTCAGTTTAATTGAGACTGTCACACACTGAATCCTGAGGCAGGAAACACTTAATAGGAGGCTCCCAGTTTATCCCCATGCTTGATTGAATGAGCCGGATACTCTGGAAGTCGACTGCATCTTTATTGTCACTGACACAGCAAATGTTTAAGAGTGTTTGAGAGCGTTTCAATCCTTTTTTCCTTGTTTTATTGGGTTTGTTAGGTGCTACAATTTTGGGGAACACCCTCATATGTCCTCAACAAATATATCTTTATAATTTGAAACAGTTAGAAATCTGAAAAGATGGCTGAGGAAGACATCCTGGGAGATTTTCGTTCAGTGCTACCATGGATTTTCATGCTAAATGAACCATGACCCAAGGCAATTAATTAAGACTGAATGAGACTGGGATTAAAATTGGTTTACGTAAGAAAGAAAAGGATGCAGTAAATTGTTTTTGCAGATGCAATTTCATTATGTGGTTCATTAAAGTAAGTGATCCGGTCTGATTATCATTTTGTCATGCATAAGGTCATGCTGTGCAGTGTGTCTGTGTATGTAGGATTCATTTCAGCAGGACTGGAGAACAGTCTGCGACTAGACAGTAATTGGGCAGAATTGACTAGAAGGGAAAGAAAGTATGTGAGGAAATTTTTGGTATAAAAACCAGAAAGAGATTATAGGAGAAGGAGAAGGATTGGATTAATAGTAGTCAAAACGGAAATTACTAAATTAACGTCAACTGAAAGCCTGTAAAGTTTTATTGTGTTCCTGAAAATTGGGACTAATGTCACTCTCTTCCATCAACGTTGCAAGTCTTACATAAACCCAAGTTTTTCCCTTTCGTCAGAAATGCTCACTGATTTATATATGGAGAGAAAATCCTCCTGTAGAGAAACAAAATTAATGACGTCCTACCATGACAGCCCATATGTGCTGTATTAGGGATATTTTGATTTGCCGTGTCACCCAAGCTGTTAGAGTCAAGCCTCCATTTTCTTCTCTAACCCATATGTCACCTTACAGTGTGACAAAATGTAATTTCCCGGACATCGTGCCATCCTATCCCGGGTGTGTGTCATCAGCTGTTACAAGCAAGGTCATTGTCAGCGCCCTCGCTGTTCCTCCATACATGCCGTGTCCTTATAAATCAGGTTTGTCTGGTCAAGACATGGACTCGTAAGCAGGAAGATATCGGTACTCTGGATGCATTAAAGCATTGTATTCCCCGGATTTATTCACACACGCAAGCAGCTGAATATCACTTCAGTGTTTCCACCCCATAACTGATAACTTTCCAGTCTTTCTATTGGCTATCCAGTCTGTTAATAAGATTAAGACAGGTAACAAATTTGAAAACTATATAAAATGCCTTAGTAGGTGTCAGGCCACCACAAGCCTCCAGAACGGCTACAATTTCCGATTATCTTCTGGTATGGTGGTTTGATGTTTGTTGTGGAGAGTGCTTTCTGGCATGTCCTGTAAAGTCTCCCATATTTGTTCAAATGGGTTGTGATCTAGTGGCTTTTAATGCCAAAGTTAGGGATAGGTGATATCATGATATATATCGTAAGGCAAAATCAATTTGCCAGGCATCATAGATTTTGTCATACACTTGACGCAACACTATGTAACTTTTGCTGAGCAACGGCAACATCGCTCTCTGCAGCCACAAGTGGTAATTACAGGATGCTGGCGCATTAAATTCTGTTGGGTTCCGAGTCCGAACGGTTAAGGTAGTGGAGGCAGCATACCTGGGTACTTGGGTCGGTTATGGTTTGATTACATATGCACAGTATGAAAGAAAGAGAAATGAGGCACCATGGTAAAATTGTAGGTAAAATAGTTGCATAATGTTGCTTTAATACTCATCCTTGAGTGTTTTAGCCTTGATTTTTCTTTTAAGTATTTTGTTGCTGAATTAGTCAAAAAGAGACTCCTGTCACAATATAGGCTGAGTAATTAATATTGGCCAGTCCTAGCCTTAGCATCATTTTGATACTCATCCAACCATTCAGTGAGCTGTAGTGCTTTGTAAGAAATCGTCAGCATTTTCCAATGCTTCTACACTAATTTATTCAGGTTCTTTCTTTAATTTGCCCCCCAGCTACACATCAGATATATCAAGATGATACTGAAATGCCAACTGAGTGTGTTTCAAGGGATGAGAACTATACCTTTGTTGTTACCTTGACCATTATTTGTGAGTTTATCCATGAAGATTGAATTTGAAAGGGTTTAATCAGCTTAAGTGTCATAAGGAGTAAAGTTCACATTTTTTCCTATTCATTTCTTTCCACCATGTGATTTCCGGAGTTGAAGTCAAAACAATGAAAACTGACAGCCACGACAGCTCTAACTTCTCCACAGATCAAAGTCAAGAGAATTACAACTCTGCTGATTAATACAGACATTGCAAAACCCCACAGGTAAGGCTGTAAACAATGACAGCTTTGCTTCACAAGGTGCAATCAATTATTTCACTGCCAGTCACTGGTACACACACCAACATTTAAACTGTTTATTACTCACGGCTGTTGGACACTCACCGTCATATTTTAACTCTGTGTCGAAGATTTGAAATACATTCAGTTGTATTTTTCAAGTGTGGTGTTGGACAGGGGAGGTTCCCTTTGACCTTCAGCTTGAAATTCTACTACTCATGCAATTGACAGTTTATTCCACCGAGGGATGACTCACACTGCTTACACACACAAACACACACTCTTGGTAGAGAGCGAGGCCTTATGTAACATTTTAAAGTAACTCCAACGTGGATTCCTTACACTTCCTGCACAGTTTAGGTCATTGTTTTGAAACAGTTTTTCTGTGTCTGTGTGCGTGAGAAGCCGATTCATTCATATTATTCCTGCTCTTATGAGTTTTGTTTAATCTAATGAGGCCGATCTTAATACTACAAGGGATTTTGACTTCTAGTGATGTTGCTTCTTTACACATCTTTGGAGTGTTCACTTGTTGGTTGCCAGTGTAACAAGAAGTGAACAGCTCTTCCTAACTAGTTTAGGGGGTCACCTTGTTGGCTTGTTGTACTTTCTCACCCTCAGGGTGTTATTGTGTGCAGTGTTATTGACTGTTTCCTTTTTTTTTTTTTTTTTTTGTTTACAGGAAGGTGGTGATGTGTGAAACCACACAGAATGCCCCATCTTCCTAGCATAAATAAAGCAAACCCAAAAGCCATTTGTGTACAGTGAAAAGGAAATAATAGCAAGATTTATTCGGCAATTGACAGCGTGCCGTGATATTCCATCTTACAGGAGACGCTACACAGTAGATCCAGCCGCTTCTATTTTCACAGGGAATCCAGGCATGAAATGTGTTATGGAGCGTCATAATGAGTAGAGCAAAGTGGACATTCAGGCTGCATTTGATGTAGATAAACGTAACAGTGGTGAATATGTGATGTGTCCTCCAGTGAACAAACGTGCTGCAGCCAACCTCTACTCTCAGCTCTTTTTTTTATCTAGCCATGTAGTTACATATTTATCAATTCCAACATAAATAACAAACGTCTTCCTTTCTCAGAATAGTAACTCGAGTACACAAATGCCCACTGGTTCCATTTAATTATTTACCTGTGTCTTCACAGATCATGGAAGAGTTGTTTCATATATTTCTCTCATGAAAAATGATAAGACAGATGTGTTTCCCTGTGAAAAGCCTGATTATTTTTTTTCTGTATATATAAAGAGAGACTGGTTGTGGTTATGAGTACAATAGCAGCCTCTTTCTTCTCTAAACACAGTAGAGCATGATGAATCCTCCTGGGCTTTACAGAGCTCCCGTGTTTCCTTAACAGCTTCATCACAGTTTTGCTCCCATAGCTACAAGGTATAAATGGGTCACAGGATCTTCATGTTTGCACATCAGTGTACAACTCACCAACTGCATATGTGAACTTTAACTGTAGCTGGTTAAGAGTCAGTGAAAAGACAGCCTGAGGAAAAGTCAGCTTGAGTAGAAATGAGAAGTGCGTGGAGTCTCCAGAGCCGCAGTACCTTAGTAAATTCACCTTGATGCTTTAGTAATCACGTGGTTAAAGTGTTTATCTCGGGTCGTCAAGTGAAACCATGATGCTGTGAAATTGTTGCCACTAAAACCTCTTCCTGTCACAATTAACAAAACAGCCCCTGAATCCTGTTTTCCTGGAGCTTCTGTTCTTCCTCACCATTTTCTCTTGCGGCTTTCTCCATATTTTAGTACAAACAAGTGGAGCAGTACATGTCCTTCCACAAACTACCGGCCGACTTCCGACAGAAAATCCACGACTACTACGAGCACAGGTACCAGGGCAAGATGTTTGATGAAGAGAGCATCCTGGAGGAGCTTAATGAACCTTTGCGTGAGGTATGAAGTGTCCACTATGATGAATTCAGTCACTCACATCTGTCAGCTCTCTGCTTAGTAAGTGGACTAGAATAAATCCATCATAAAGCTTAGCTAAGGACTTTTCTTATGAATAAAAGAAAGTAGTTAAAATGTACATATTAACTGTTCTTAATTTACTTACTTCCAAGGCCATCAGTAAAATCAAGTTTGTACCAGTCTTCATTGAAAAATAACTACATTTTAAAAGAAAGCAGCCTATGGTTTTAAAGTAATTTACACATGGGCTTTATGCACCCACACACCCAAAAAGTTTTTCCTGCTGCCCACTGTTTACAGTAAACAGTGTCTTCTTGCTTCAAGGATGCACAGAAAGCATAGAAAGTCAAGAATGTAAAAACAAAGCTTGGGAGAATCTTCAAATAAGCTGTGCTAGGGTCTCTTAAGGTAAATAAATAAATAAAAATCTCACCTGCAAAGTGCTTGCTCTGAAAATGTGCTTTTATCACTGTATTTTCAACTTTTCTAAAATATTAAAAATAAACTGGTAAATAACTTTATTTTAAATAATAACAGTAATAAACTCCCACATTATCAATAGTTGTATCATTAGCTATGCTTCGTCAAATGCCAATGTGAAAATCCCCAAACCAAGTCAAATCCCATCTGTTGTCACCGTTTAGGAAATCGTCAACTTCAACTGTCGTAAGCTGGTGGCGTCCATGCCGCTGTTTGCCAATGCTGATCCCAACTTTGTGACCGCCATGCTGACCAAACTGAGATTTGAAGTATTCCAGCCCGGAGACTACATCATCAGAGAAGGCACCATCGGCAAGAAGATGTACTTCATCCAGCACGGGGTGGTCAGCGTCCTGACCAAAGGAAACATCGGCATGAAGCTGATGGACGGCTCCTACTTTGGAGGTTTGTCACTGTCTCCGTCACTGCCACATCGACAGTTACTTTTCTGTTCTATTCTGTTTTGTTTATTTTAATCCCACTAGTCTTTCCTCTTCTATTCTATACTTCCAGGCAAGTGTTATTTACCCTACAAAAACCAATAGAAGCCACCACAGAAATATCACAGATTGTGTTTACTATTCAAATAAGAATCACAGCAACAAGCTCACAATGAAAAAAAAAAACAGCACCCTGACATTTTACTTGGACTTCTTGTGCAGTCTTGCCTTACAGCTACTTCTGTCCCACTTTCCCAGGCTGTTGTGCCTCTGTGGCTGTTTAGAAACATGTGGTGTGTCTGCCACCATCACCACCCATAAACCCACACAGGCGTGCACAAACACACACGCCAATGCACACGTTTTCTTTTTTTTTTTTTTTAAGTCTCGTGGGTTGATGGTTTGGCCTGCGTTTTTAACATCCGGTGCCCTCTGCAGCAGACCAGAGTTCACTGGCAGTAATTTTGATGTGCCAGCAGCCCAGGGCACTGTTGGAGTGGCACCGATGCACGGCACACACATCACACCACACATACACACATCCAATTAATAACAGCTAATTAGCACAGCGCAACGGTGGTGACGGAGCCATTTGTAAGGTCAAGAATGGACTGTTCGAAGCCATTCGTGCCACCAGGGAGGAAATCATAGGTCTCTCCTCATACATAAAACTAGCAGTAGACTTGGATTAGAGGGACAACATAGTGTAACTACTGGAGTGTGTATCTGTGGTAAAATCTCTGAATTAGTTAGTAGCAGCAAGTGGGTAGTGAAGTCAAACCAAACACTTGACTTGACTTATCTTTTTGTGGGATTTAGGTGTTTTTAGGTTAGTGGTTGGAGACACAGGATCACAGGTTTGACACATGCTACACACTAACATCAGTATTTCCCGTTA
This sequence comes from Toxotes jaculatrix, assembly GCF_017976425.1. NCBI lineage: Eukaryota > Metazoa > Chordata > Actinopteri > Toxotidae > Toxotes > Toxotes jaculatrix. Next base: position 6,332,319 of record NC_054399.1, read on the forward strand.
GTTGGAGTTACATTAATTACTGTTCAGCAGACATTTTCTCCCATCGTTTACATTTCCTGGCCCAAATTATTGTCATGTCATTGCACATTTTTGTGCACATTTCTCCCTGGCAAACCTGGATATTGGCTCTATTATTATATTAATACATTTAGAGAAGGACAGAGCATTTTTTTTATATGGCTGTGGATGCAGCTGAGTCTGCAGCTTAGCCTTTGCCCATTTTTTTCAAACTCTGTTTGGCAGAACAATGCACCACTTGTCCTGCCACTGCCATCACATTACTTAGCATTTCTCATTGAATAATTGTCTAATCCTAAATTGGATGTGTTGAAAATATTGCAAAATTTTGTAGAGTTGCATATTCTGTCTGAATAGGTTTGTGATGAAGCCCTTGTAACTTTGCTGAACTGTCAAAGCTTCACAATACGTTGCCCGAGAGCCACTTTTGGTTCTTGTTAGTGAAACAGTTTATGGTGGATGGAAATACAGATGGAAGGCCTTAGGAAGTTAAAGGGGCACTCCAACAATCTGAGTTTTACTCCCCAGGATGAGAAAACTCCTTCCCATGTATGCAAATGGTGGAGTTCCTCTTTTAACTCATCATCAGTGGATTGGCAAAAGTCTTCAGAATCTTCAAGAAGAGGATAAAGGAAAGTGTCTACATGGGGAGTGAAAACAGAAGGAGCTTCTCTGGGAACAAATCAGGCAATAAACCTGTAAAAGAAGATTATTTAACATTTTATATTGAACTAATGGGAACAGGAAATGGTGCAAAGAAAAGGTTAAAGCAGTCATGAACCCAAGTAGTGCTAGGAATATTCAAATAACATAAATAATTCACTTTACCCATCTAGGATTTCTCTGTATTTTTCATTCTATTTAATGATGACAATTGCCCTCATTAAATAGAATGATGACAATTGCCCTATCCATTTGTAGTTTGTGGATAGGGCAATTGTCATCATTCTATTTAATGATGACAATTGCCCTATCCACAAACTACAAATGGTTACCCAGTGGTACTGAACAGCTTTTTAATTCAGCCCCGGTGATGTCATTAAAATTATTATCCTCTCCCAGCACTTACCACTGCACACTAATGATGCTAGAAATATGTAAATGCTTGTGTTATGTATAACCAGAAAGATCCCAAGAGACACTTATGAAAGGATGTCTGTGGCATTTTGTGGAGAGTGTTTTTTTTTTTTTTTCCCTCTCACAACTGGAGCATCTGAAATGTTAACCTTCATTTTTTCAATGACTCATGACTGGACAGAATTTAACTTCATAAAGTTGTTTTCAGTAAAGACATCTTATCACTGACAATTAAGCTGTTTTGACCAGATTACATGCAGTGAATTACCAAATCGTTCATCAACAGACAAAGTGAAACCATGCTTGAATGGCATAGTTCTGTCTGAAGGACTTTGGACAGTATGTCCTATAGCTTTTACTTCCACTACAGCAGTTGACCATGAGGAGCCTGACCACTACCGTACAGTAAGCAGAGTGGTGTCTATCTGTGTAGGCTATTAATCATTAATCTACTGAGGAAATATGAATCGTTTATCAGACAGACAGAAAACATGGTCAGACTCGTGGTTGTACAATAACCTCTAAATAAAAAGCTACTGTGTCCTGACTCATAGTGGGTGAATGTATTTAGAATGTATGCACAGTATTCATCTATTGTGTGACAGTGTATGTGTTTAAATGCAAAGGAACATGTCTGGCAGCCATGGACTGGATCCTATCAGTTTGTCTAATCGTACTATTATTTATTTATTTTTTTTAATAAAAAGAACAGTTTGACATTTTGAAAAAGACACTCATTCACTTTTTTGTGGACTCAGGCCTTTTTCGAGCTTGACCAGCTATTTCCTTCTGTTTCCAGTCTTTGAGCTAAGCTAACAGTCTTGTGGCAGTAGCTCCATATTGAACAGACAGTCGCTGGAGTGGCGTCAATCTCCACTTCTAACTCTTGGCAAAAAAAGCGAATAAGCATATTTTCCAAAATGTCCAACTATTCCTCTAATGCTTGTAATGTTTGTGCTTTTTAATGACTTTTAGGCTTGTGTGTTTGCAGTTTTACTCTGAAGCCCCATCTGGTGCCAGAGACACCACAGTCATGAACAGACATTTGCAGTCGATTCCAGTGTCGTGCTCCTGTGCATGTTCTTAATGGAGTCTCTACGCGTTCTGTTATTTTTCTCCCTTTCCCGCAGAGAGTCAGAGGAGGTCGACCTTTTAGGTGTTGGGGGGGAAAGGAGGGCATATAGTTGTCAAGACAACAGTCAGCCCCAGCCCATAGAAGAAGAAAGCTAGAGAAAAGCAGATACTAGAGGAAAGGAAAGGGAACAACTGAATGAAATGAAGCTTAGCTGCACATCTCCAAATATATAGCATATTTCCTTCACATAGCTGTCAGTGCTGTGCCAGTGCTGGGGGAAATACTCAGTGGGTCATACCGACAACACACGGCAACTGCATGCATAAACCACTTTTGTTCTGATCACACATTTGCTCAAGGCCTAGAGTTCTGCAAAACCCAGACAAATTTTAACGTCTAAGTTTTATTTTGTGGCCGTGTTGTGGCTGGGTATCAATTTCAGACAGCTCAACAAATCTCTCCTTATTTATAGAAGCTTTGTTCGTTTCTCTGTCTCAGTCTCACAACTTGAAGTCAGTCAGTTTGCCATTTTTTTATCTGTCCAACCTCTTGTCTGGGTTCTCTTTCACACCACCAGAGATCTGTCTGCTGACCCGAGGCAGACGGACAGCCAGCGTGCGAGCGGACACCTACTGTCGCTTGTACTCTCTCTCTGTGGACAATTTCAACGAGGTGCTGGAGGAGTACCCCATGATGAGGAGGGCCTTTGAGACAGTCGCCATTGACAGATTGGACAGGATAGGTAAGAACCCCAAGAACATTTTTAAACTCTTCAACAACATCAATTGTCCCAGATATTTACTTTGGTCTTGTTTTTTGTTTTTGTTTTTGTTTTTGTTTTTGTTTTTGTTTTTGTTTTTATTTTGGCGGAGGTGAACATCTTTCAGACTCGGGTATCCACTAAGCAACATTATTATTCTCAGATCTCGGTCATGTCAAGCAATTATGAGCATTGCTTGATTTTATTTTTATTTTTGGCCATCCAACATAATGTCAAATACATTTATATACATATAAAACCATAGAGGTTTAGTTACAGTTTCACAGCATGGCAAGTCATCAAATCTTTGTTCAGTCAATGCACTCACGTGAGTCCATGAGGCTTTTATTTTTAAGTCCCTTATTGTGTGCTTAGAGGAATATTTATGAAATGTGTCTTGGATAATTAGCTTTACACCTCCCATATACAAGCCACAGGTATGTTGTCTTACGCATATGAGTCATTCACAAGACGAAGAGGAAAATGTATTCATTCATCAACGTGATATCTCTGTCAAAACACTACGCTATGTGACAGCTGTGATGTTGCGTGTGAATGGTGCTAAAGGGATGATGTGTGGGGTGGGGGAAAAGGAATCGAGGGTGAAAATGCATTCACGGCTGTGAATCATTGATTAAGTCCTTTCTTGAGTACATTTGTGTAACAGGCATTGGATGCTCCCTGTGGATATCTGCCATTGTGGAAAACAGTTATTTAACATACTGCACGTGACACTTGAAATATAAATATAATCTGCTGAGCAAGGTCACTTGGGTTTTTGTACCTCTGTTCTCTCCCTAGATTAAATTACTGGTTTGTTCAAATGATTGCTTGGCAGTGACCCTGTCTGAACATCCTTGGTTTGAATGCAGAAACCCAGACACACACACGCATACAACAAACATGCATGGAGACTGCTTTATCTTACCGGAGCCTTGGGGGCTCATTGTTAGCGAATATACAGAAGTGTGTTATTTTCCTTCACAATGCAAACAACTTTCGCCTGCCATCATGCCCCCAAGGTCACCAGTACTGCTGATGTCACATCCCCCGTCACATGACCACACTTCACATGTTTACAAAGGCCCTGCATCCGCCATCTGCCAGCTGTTGCCATAGCAGCCAGATTCCACACATGAGCAGCCTTCAGTCAGTCAGCTCATGTATTTGGAGGAAGACTGACCTGTCTGCTTCAAGACTTAACCACCAACCAGATATTCCCACTGGACTCCATGTGCACTTGATAAATATTAATCACTAATAATCTGTTCTTTTGTTTGGCTTTATCAGAAAAAAAAATCATCTGGATCAAACACACAGAGGGCTATGGGAAGCTGTGTTAAAAATATGAAATGTGCAACTTCGATGCATTTTGATGAGATTCTCATTTAAACATTCAGTGCAATCCAATGCTTAAAAAATCTAAACAAAAGACAAAATCTAGAGAATGTCACATCCCATGTCAGATTTGAAAGGATTTTTTTGTTGAAGATCTTTGACCAGGAGAGCTTATTTTGGATCTGTTCAGACTGACAGACCATAAACACTCACATTATTGATGGAACCAGGCCTGCTACGTCAGACATCCATACATTTTCTTAAAAACAGTCTTCACCGACCAGTGAGCCATTCCTTCACAGACAGCGGCTAATCCCTCACCCACTGTCCTCATACCCTTAATACGTCACCTGTTGAAAAGAAGAGGAATGAGGACAAATGTGCTTGTAAACACAGCGTCACCTAAGATCAGCAGGGGAATTGGTATAGCTGTGATTTAAGGAAGGAGATGTTATTTGGTAATCATAGCGGATGTGTAATATCTGTGGGTGCTTGTGTTGGTTTTGCGACAGAGGCAGCTTCAGCTTATCAACTGCTTCAATTTCTCATGTGCTCTGACCTTTAAAGGGCTTCGTAACCCCCAGTGAAGCTCCACATTGGCACCTGAGACAACCTGTGTTCCTGTCTCCCTATCTGGTTGTTGCTTTTCCCTTGATGATTCTCCAGGAAATATACACCTAGTGGCGCTCCTCAAGGAAAAACACTCTCAATGTTACACCCGGGCTTTTCTACGCTTTAACACTTCAAATGGGAATTCTTCTGTCTCCTCCCTCCAAACCCTGAGAGAGGATTTCGTCACCAGGCCTAGACTGCCAAATTGTCTCTGTGTTTTTGGTCTACAGATGGAATCCATGTAACATGTTCGGAGGGCACAAGAGTCACCACATTCAGCATCTGCCTCCTCCCACCCCTCTCCTTCTGGCGAGGAGGCTGAATGTGTTAGAGGGGAACAAGTTTAGAACCAGACTTTTTGACCGCTTTGTTGTGTGGTATCACTCAGGCTGTTGTGCTGACTAATAACCTAGCTTTCTTGCCAGCTCTCTAGATGGCACAATGGAGAACCAAGCTAACTGCCAGTGACAGTAGTGCAGAAGAGCTATATGCACTACTTCAACTGTCCACAGGCACATGCGCACTTCCCTTCATGTCCATCTCCTGTGAGTCCTACCTTGTCCCCAAGGTACAACAGATGTTGCGTCATCTGGATGCTGTGGAAATCTCGTCTTTGGTCCCAAACATCTTCTCTGGCAGCATTTGTTGAGCAGAAAGTGGTCCTGTGACTGGCCTTTAGCATCATCATCATCATCATCATCAACAGCTGACTGCTCCACATATTCCAACATATTCTCCTGCTTCATCAGCTCAACCTCAGCCTGATTAAGTAGCAGGATTTTTGCATGTGTCTAACACCAAGAGCCACCCCATCTGGTTTGGATGTTCTACTTTTCTCTTTAACTTAATAAAAAAACAGCTGCATGATGAGGCTTTCTCTACCTTTGCCATGAGTTACCTTTTTTCACATATCAAAGCAAGTAATTCACTGGTTAGACCAAACTGGTTCCCAAATAGGCTTGCCCTATCTCTCTTCATCAAGAAGAGAAATTTACCTCCTCCATCACTGTTCTTGCTCATTATGTCAGTGAGCTGGAACTTGTAAATTCACCTCTCAGCAGGTTTCAGACACAACAGTCTCTAACAAACTCATCTTACTTCCCTGACAGCAGTGGGAGCCCGGTGAGTTTGAATCTCAGCACTCTGTGAGGCACACACCACTTTCTCCTGCTGGCACAGCCTTGGTCAGCAATAAATCATGTGAGGACAGATGTGACGACTCTCTCAAGCTCTCGCTTGCTACGATGTCCCCAGCATGCCTAAGTGGTCAATGTTTTCAAGAAGCGAAGCAGTGTGTTTTACTGCTTGTGGTTATGCCCTTTCTTGGGAGTTTTCCTTCTGTTTGCTCTCTGTAGCAGTAGTGAAACTGTGGGTGGCCCCAAACTCTTTGCTCTGTGCACCTGCTTTCAGAGCCTCAATCTGCCTGGCTATGGCCGTGCACCCTTCTTTCCACTTGGCTAAGCAGCATGCTGCAATTCAATCACCAGTCATCTGCATTCAGGGGCATTCTACAAACCTCCTTCTCCAGTCTAGCAGAAAGTCAGAGGGAAACTGGGATTTGCTATTTTAGCCTCAAGTATGTCCTTCTAATAGGCTTCATCAATTTTATTTACTGGTGAGAAGTCACAGTAATTTAAATCTCTGAGTCATTCACAGCTTGATTCAACATGTGAGTTTGTTGAGCTCATGTGTGAGTTGTTAAGGTGACGTGGCTATGACGTGAGTCATCAGAGTCACCTGAATAAAGTGTGAACTGGTGTGCAAATGCTTGGGAGAGGATACCAGGATGGCACAGAGTGCTGAGTCCAGACCGGTAGAGTTTTAAAAAAAAAATTTATTTGAGTGTTGTGCCTGCTCAGGGGTTCTTGAATTTCCTTGATGGATGTTGCAGGTTTGACCTTTTCTTGTTGCATCAGGGTGCATATTATTGCATTTCTCTTCTTATTTTTGAGTATGCCCCCTCTCTTCTTTGGTCATATTTCACATGAGGACACTGATGGAAAACTGGCTGATCCTTGCGCCTTCACAACAGGAAATGGAGGCCCACATGATGCCAGTAATCTGGTACATCACAAGCCTGGGTTTGAACATCAACTCCAAATACAGCAACAGATCAAGCGTGTGGTTAACCACGGTCAAGGTGGAGATGGTGATGTCTCTGTTCTGCCTCATGTCAGCTGCCCAAATGCTTCTGAAGTTGGGGGTTAAGCAAAAGTGAGGCCTGTTAGATGCAAATGCTTTGATGACAGACATGCTCTCTGTCACACTGTCAAAACTAAGGTGACTCTGCAAAAACACTAGCTGCCCATCCCCACGACAGGGATTCAGTGCAAGAGATAAGATGCTCTCTGCATCTGTCTCTAAGTGTGCATGTGTTTGCTAGTGATGGATATTGTATGTGCACAAAAATGTATGTTTATGATTAGGGCACTATCCCAGATGGCAGCGAACAGAATAAAAAAAGAATAAGGGCAAATGATAAGGTCGTTATTTATATGTTAAGTCAAAAAGGATTAAAAATAAGGCAGGAAAAGGGAACCAAATTTTACTTGTACAGCTAAAACCGTTTCTTGGCGCCATTAGCATTTACTTAAGCAACAATGCTCCTGTCTGTCTCTGTGTCATTGTAGGCAAGAAGAACTCCATCCTGATGCACAAAGTTCAGCATGATCTGAACTCAGGCGTTTTCAACAACCGGGAGAATGAGATGATTCAGGAGATAGTGAAATACGACCGGGAGATGGTTCAACAGGTGGATGTACCACGACCGCGAGCCATGTCCATGACACCTCCTCTACACGGTGGGATCTTTACTCCTCAATGTTCCTCCACTCAGCCTCAGAATTCAGCAATTGCCACTCTGCAGCAGGCCGTAGCCATGAACTTTTGTCCCCCCATGCAAGGGAACTCAGTGGGAGCGGGGAACCTGCAGTCCCCCAGGATGGTGAGGAGATTCCAGGTGATGCAAAGTGTATCCAGCCCCGTCTCAGCCTCCCCCCTGCAGTCTCAGCTCCTTGCTTCTGGTGCCTTTGCTCCGGTCCTGTCCAGCCCCCCTGTCCAGAGCCCGCTGGCAGTGGGAGGACGATCATTCCAGTATGGGTCCAGTGCCCTGGCTGGTCTCACCTCAGGCTCCCAGCTTTCTCTAGTCCAGCAGCACATAGCCAGCCCTGCGCACCGACTCAGCACACACAAGAGCACCCATTCCTTGCAAATGGGCAGTCTGAGCCAAGACGGCAGGGCACTGTCAGCCTCTCAGCCCTCACTGCCTCATGAGGGGGCACAACCAGGTGCCCCTAGTCCACCCCAGTCTACACGAGTCTCCTCCACCTCCATTGGACCCCCTCAGACCCCATCAGGTCACACAGGCATTCGGAGCGCTATACCACACAGGGTGGTACTGCCCCACCAAATGTCTGTGGGGGCCTTCCCTGTAGCATCCCTGCCCAGTTCTTTGCAGGGTTTTGGGGCTAGTCCAGGAATGGCAGTAGGGGGTGTGGCAGCAGGTCTGGGCGACTCGGGACTACCCAAGAAGGACTCTATAGTGAGCCTTCCTGAAACAGACCACATCAAAGTCAGATCCAGGCTGTCCTCAAACTTGTGATCTTAATTAAACTCTTGAGGGGAGGGACTCAACGAGGGGCGTGACTGCATGAACGTGGGAGGATTTCTGTTCACCCTCCTGCAGTTACTCTTCTCTCTACCCACTCCAGTTTGACTATACGAATGTATGAATGTTGAGTGAATGGCAGCAAGGAGAATCTGAGAGGACACTGTTCTAAAATAACTAAGTCTGTATGGTGAATCTGCAGCATCAAGATGTTTCTACTCACAGACCCAGTAGATGCACTGAACAGTCGTGGTAAAGAAACACCTGCCCATCTCCCCCTCCATTATTTATTGTATTTCACAACATAGTCAACATCATACAAGCATATCTGCTTCACTTCCCCTTTCGTTCAACTCATTTAATGCAAACTTGGGCTCAGATGGGACTTTAAAAAAAATCAGGGACCTGCTTCAGATATCAGAAGTTGGCACTTTATTGGGGTTTAACTACTGTACCTACCACATTTTGTCATTTGGCTGGCTGTAAAAAACTCCTCACCAAGATATAATAATTGTGGTTTTGTAAAAAGTCATAAAAGGTTTGAACATTAAAATTGGGATGTTTTCCCTGTGTTTTCCAAATAACCTTTAAAATAGATCATTAGATCAAATTTGTAAGCACAACATTTGACAACATAAAGAAGCACTCTCCTTTGACTACCTTTACTCCAGTGTTTTAAGCCATATTTTCCCCAGACTATTGAGATGAATGGATATAAAGTATAAAGTATATTTATAAATCAAACTGGCATTGTCAGAATATAGCTGGCCTCTTTTGTAAGTCTTCTGATAGTCCCCACAGATAAATATGTGATGGGTCCCGGGATCTGTAGATCACAGACGTTGAATATCCTTCAAACTGAAATTACAGCCGTGGGACAAATTGTCTTGTTCCAGCCAAGCCATCGATTTCTACGGGAAATGTCTGCATGTTTGTTTAATTTAAAAGCTGCATTAATCAATATTTTTTTAGTAACAGTGAGTCAAATGACAAAGGGCCATGTGAAGGGAACAATAAACTCACAGAGAATGATCACTCCATTTTTAGCCCCACCGTTGTGGTACACAAAAGATGGTACCGTTCAGCGCTCATTAGCACAGCAGAAAGACAAAGATAGCAACAAGAGAAAGCTTACTGTGGTGGGATGATAATGTTGCTCATGTCTGTTGGGTGTGGAGTTTTTGAAGATGACTTTCAAGGTGATATTTGTTAGAGCTTTGTGTCTGTTTGCTTGTTATGCCTTCAAGTGGGCAAAATTAGATTAATGCAGCTTTAAAATTCATGAGTAAACATGATCTAATAAAAAAAAAATACACCCGAGTAAACGATACTTCCGCTTAACGGCAGATTTGATTTCTGAAGTAATTTTTCTGAAGGTTTATAGTCTGTCGTCATGTGAGTAGTAATATCCCACACTTATTAAAGGGTTCTATTGTATCTTAGAAATTATAATTCACTGCCAGTTAATTACAAGGAATTTTATACCAGTCAAAATGTAAAATCGTTCGAACTCACGCAATCAAAATGTAAATCCATCCTTTTCTAACCCTGAATCTCCCATTTCTTGCAGCAGCAGTTTGGCCAATGTGTCACTATGCCAAAGTCAATTCATAGAGATAATGAAACTCCTGCGAAGCTCAACCCTACTGTAAACGCTACAGTTTTGATCAACAGCCAAGGACAGTGCAGATACTTTGCAGGATGTATATTGCAGTGTGCCTCTGTCATTAATGCCTCAATAAGAGTTCATCGGATGCCGCTGATTTGTGTCCAAAAGCATTAAGAAGGGAACCTTTTCTCCCGGACCTGACATTCTTTTCACCTCATTTCACTAATGCCTGAACCATTACTGGGTAATGAGAGTGGAAATTGGAATCCCTCGGGTCTGTTTGGGACTGTTACTATTCTCCTTCGACTGGATTTCATTATATAGTACCAATGATGAGTTCCTCTCCTATAATCATTTTGCATTTTCATTTTGTTGAGTTCCTGCGTTGTTATCCTCCACCTGGAGAGTTCCGGATGGGACAGAGTTGAAGGTCTTTGAGGTCTGCTGTGCTTTTTGTTCTCTGCCCATATTATGCCCTGTGGAACCTATTTGGATGCTAAAAAATAATTAACATAGGGGCTTGTTATGAGAATAGTGTTCTACTGAACTTCACATTGTGTCCTGGAGACACTGTCTCAGGGCAGGAAATGCATTTAGTGACAAAATGAGTTTATAGACTTTTTTTTTTTGAAAGCACAGGAGAGGAAGACAGGGAGAAAGTGAAAGAAGAAACAAGTCAAAGGTTGAGCTCAAATCACAATCACATAATAGTAACTCAAGATTGATTACACAAAGTCAACCCCAAAATTGTAATAAAAGCTGAATAATGAACAGAAAGAAACCAAAGTTTCAAGGCATGGGATTTTTTTTGGTATGCAAATGGTTAAGATAAGAACAGACTGAATCATTCATTCTGAGAAAAATCGGAGAATAACACATGAAACTCATTCAGTCTTGACTTTTCTGAAAGGGAAGTTTAGCATACAAAGCAATAACTGTTTGAAAGAGTGTTTGGTCACTATATGCAAATGATGTTCTGTTGTATCCTTGAGGTGTTAATGGATGACGCAATACTTCATGTCTTAGACTGATTTCCCAAACTTTAATGAGAATTTGTTTAAAGTCTGTTTTTGGAAGAACACAGTTTTAAAACATACTCTTCAGTGACAGTGACTTGATTGACATGGTTGTTATTTCTGTGTATAAACATAATGTGCATCATGTAAACCAGACTACTAATTTATTTAGCCTAGATAACTGTAAGTGTAGACATACAAAAAAAAAAGTTTGAAAAAGGAACATCTTTTTAATCTTTGACAAAATGCATATTACTATCCGGTATGAGCAGATATTACTTGAATATGATAATTAAAGCAGAACAAAACTATTTGCATTACAGAAGATGTATCACTTCTTTTTCTGCAGTCGCTCACAGTACCACCCACAGTTTGTATATAATCCTGTGCCAGCTGCTGTGAGGCCTGCATGGTTTCTTCTCTTGTGTATGCTTTGTTTAATTATTTTTTTTATAATCTCACATCCCAGCCCATTTGCAAATCCTGTACCTTTGAAAAATGCTGCTTTCTGATTTAATTTTTCTTTCTATGCTATTAGCTATGCTACCTAAATAGCATGTTGCCCCAGAACTCTGTAAATGCACTTTTCCCTCATTTTTGCAACTTTACAAACATGTTCAGTGTTATGTAAATGTTACAGATGTTCAACTTTTTCAGTACACCCTCCAGACTTTGATAGGAATGGCATCTGTGCCACACACACACAGCAGTGACAGCAGCAGCAGCATCAACACAAGCGTATATATTTGCCAAGTTATGTGCTTTTAAAATGCTGTTTTCACAAGACTATCTTCTTCATTTTTTTTTCCTGTCTTCAATGCTACAGCTCCTCCAGAGTCAACACTATTTCCCATTCCAAGTTTTATTCAAATGTATCTTTGGATTCAGTGACAGTAAAGCATGGAGATTCAGAGTGTTTCAAATTTTTACTTACAAGGGCTGTTCATTTGAATTGAGCGAGGATGTGATTTTGTCTCTAACTTTGTCACAAATGTATATTTCTGCTAATGATTTTTTTCTCTCTTATTGGCCAACAATGACTACACCAACACTAAAACAATATATAATGCACTTTTTATACTAGCTGTTTCTGTATTTTCAGGATACATTATGTTTCAATATCAAACAGCAATCAGACAGCATTTATTTCCTCCACACCCCTGCTTTTTGTTGACCAATTCCTTCTGTTCTTTTTAGATCCCCGACTTGTTAGTGCAAGTAATATCATTCAGTAATACAGACTGAGGACGAAGCCAGTACCAAAACCAATCAGTACCTTAACACTAGAGACAAATGTAGGTCAGCTAAGGCACACTGTACATGTACTGTTCACCAATAACCACGAGTTCCTTTGAAGCAAATACACGATCTCAGGCGGTCACTCCCTGTCAAATCAGACACTTACAGTGCAGTGCGAGCGTTTCTGTGTCAGGGACCTGATTTTCTTTTATTGAGCCACTCTACAGTTGTCACATCCCATTATCATGTACTGTGCATACCTAGTGCCTAGCATATATTGTAGTCTCCACATACATGTACTATATTCTATGTGTGTGTGGCTGTAAAAATAAAATGCAAGCTCTTCACAATGCAAACATCACTGTCAGTTATATCCCACTGAAATACATGTAAAAAAAAAAACACAAAAAAAACAGAAAACCAATAAACTGTGTTTGGATACAGTGATGATTCCACTGCTTCATGTTTAGGTCATTCATTATTGCTTAGCGTGTTGGAAAAGCACAAATTTTACCATTTAATGAGTGTGCTTATTCTTCGTAGAAGCCAAACTTCTTAATGCAATACAGGCATGTGATGGTGAATGCCTCTGCCTTCTGTTAATCATGATGTTGTACATGTGTCAAAGTTACAATGACCGCTTTGCTGTTTACTGTTCGGTATTGATTATCTGTCTGTTTCTCAAAACTAGATAATACCTTTTCAAATACAGCAATAGATTATTATGTTCTGTTGTTAATAAATTAGAATGCAACTGGTTATCTTTATACAGTAATTTATGACGCTTTACTATACTATGACGTTTTTTATGACTTTTGGAGGTGAAATTTTTTTTTGACTTTTTTTGTCCGATTTTGACGCCTTACTATACTATGACGTTTTTTATGACATTTTGAGGTGAAAAATTTTTTTGACTTTTTTTGTCCGATTTTGACGCCTTACTATACTATGACGTTTTTCATGACATTTTGAGGTGAAAAAATTTTTTGACTTTTTTTCGAAGATTTTGACGGCTTACTATACTATGACGTTTTTTATGACATTTTGAGGTGAAAATTTTTTTTGACTTTTTTTCGACGATTTTGACGCCTTACTATACTATGACGTTTTTTATGACATTTTGAGGTCAAAAAAAAATTTGACTTTTTTGTCAGATTTTGACGCCTTACTATACTATGACGTTTTTTTATGACATTTTGAGGTGAAAATTTTTTTTGACTTTTTTTGTCCGATTTTGACGCCTTACTATACTATGACGTTTTTTATGACTTTTGGAGGTGAAATTTTTTTTTGACTTTTTTTGTCCGATTTTGACGCCTTACTATACTATGACGTTTTTTATGACATTTTGAGGTGAAAAATTTTTTTGACTTTTTTTGTCCGATTTTGACGCCTTACTATACTATGACGTTTTTCATGACATTTTGAGGTGAAAAAATTTTTTGACTTTTTTTCGAAGATTTTGACGGCTTACTATACTATGACGTTTTTTATGACATTTTGAGGTGAAAATTTTTTTTGACTTTTTTTCGACGATTTTGACGCCTTACTATACTATGACGTTTTTTATGACATTTTGAGGTCAAAAAAAAATTTGACTTTTTTGTCAGATTTTGACGCCTTACTATACTATGACGTTTTTTTATGACATTTTGAGGTGAAAATTTTTTTTGACTTTTTTTGTCCGATTTTGACGCCTTACTATACTATGACGTTTTTTATGACATTTTGAGGTGAAAAAATTTTTTGACTTTTTTTGTCCGATTTTGACACCTTACTATACTATGACGTTTTTTATGACATTTTGAGGTGAAAAAATTTTTTGACTTTTTTTGTCCGATTTTGACGCCTTACTATACTACGACGTTTTTTATGACATTTTGAGGTGAAAAATTTTTTTGACTTTTATTCGACGATTTTGATGCCTTACTATACTATGACATTTTTTATGAAATTTTGAGGTCAAAAAAATTTTTGACTTTTTTTGTCCGATTTTGACGCCTTACTATACTATGACGTTTTTTATGACATTTTGAGGTCAAAAAAAATTTTGACTTTTTTTGTCAGATTTTGACGCCTTACTATACTATGACGTTTTTTATGACTTTTGGAGGTCAAAAAAAATTTTGACTTTATTTGTCCGATTTTGACGCCTTACTATACTATGACGTTTTTTATGACTTTTGGAGGTGAAATTTTTTTTTGACTTTTTTTGTCCGATTTTGACGCCTTACTATACTATGACGTTTTTTATGACATTTTGAGGTCAAAAATTTTTTTGACTTTTTTTGTCCAATTTTGACGCCTTACTATACTATGACGTTTTTCATGAAATTTTGAGGTGAAAAAAATTTTTGACTTTTTTTCGACGATTTTGACGCCTTACTATACTATGACGTTTTTTATGACATTTTGAGGTGAAAAATTTTTTTGACTTTTTTTGTCCGATTTTGACGACATACTATACTATGACGTTTTTCATGACATTTTGAGGTGAAAAAAATTTTTGACTTTTTTTGTCAGATTTTGACGCCTTACTATACTATGACGTTTTTTATGACATTTTGAGGTGAAAAATTTTTTTGACTTTTTTTGTCCGATTTTGACGCCTTACTATACTATGACGTTTTTTACGACATTTTGAGGTGAAAAAAAAATTTGACTTTTTTTGTCCGATTTTGACGCCTTACTATACTATGACGTTTTTTATGACATTTTGAGGTCAAAAAAATTTTTGACTTTATTTGTCCGATTTTGACGCCTTACTATACTATGACGTTTTTTATGACTTTTGGAGGTGAAAAAAATTTTTGACTTTATTTGTCCGATTTTGACGCCTTACTATACTATGACGTTTTTTATGACTTTTGGAGGTGAAAAAAAATCTTGACTTTTTTTGTCCGATTTTGACGCCTTACTATACTATGACGTTTTTTATGACATTTTGAGGTGAAAAAAAATTTCGACTTTTTTTGTCCGATTTTGACGCCTTACTATACTATGACGTATTTTATGAAATTTTGAGGTGAAAAAAAATTTCGACTTTTTTTGTCCGATTTTGACGCCTTACTATACTATGACGTTTTTTATGACTTTTGGAGGTCAAAAAAAAATTTGACTTTTTTTGTCCGATTTTGACGCCTTACTATACTATGACGTTTTTTATGACATTTTGAGGTGAAAAAAAATTTCGACTTTTTTTGTCCGATTTTGACGCCTTACTATACTATGACGTTTTTTATGACATTTTGAGGTGAAAAATTTTTTTGACTTTTTTTGTCCGATTTTGACGCCTTACTATAGTATGACGTTTTTTATGACTTTTGGAGGTGAAAAAAATTTTTGACTTTTTTTGTCCGATTTTGACGCCTTACTATACTATGACGTTTTTAATGACTTTTGGAGGTGAAAATTTTTTTTGACTTTTTTTGTCCGATTTTGACGCCTTACTATACTATGACGTTTTTTATGACATTTTGAGGTGAAAAAAAATTTCGACTTTTTTTTGTCAGATTTTGACGCCTTACTATACTATGACGTTTTTTATGACATTTTGAGGTGAAAAAAAATTTCGACTTTTTTTGTCCGATTTTGACGCCTTACTATACTATGACGTTTTTTATGACTTTTGGAGGTGAAAAAAAATTGTGACTTTTTTTTGTCCGATTTTGATGCCTTACTATACTATGACGTTTTTTATGACATTTTGAGGTGAAAAAAAATTTCGACTTTTTTTGTCCGATTTTGACGCCTTACTATACTATGACGTTTTTTATGACTTTTGGAGGTCAAAAAAAATTTTGACTTTTTTTGTCCGATTTTGACGCCTTACTATACTATGACGTTTTTTATGACATTTTGAGGTGAAAAAAAATTTCGACTTTTTTTGTCCGATTTTGACGCCTTACTATACTATGACGTTTTTTATGACATTTTGAGGTGAAAAATTTTTTTGACTTTTTTTGTCCGATTTTGACGCCTTACTATACTATGACGTTTTTTATGACTTTTGGAGGTGAAAAAAATTTTTGACTTTTTTTGTCCGATTTTGACGCCTTACTATACTATGACGTTTTTAATGACTTTTGGAGGTGAAAATTTTTTTTGACTTTTTTTGTCCGATTTTGACGCCTTACTATACTATGACGTTTTTTATGACATTTTGAGGTGAAAAAAAATTTCGACTTTTTTTGTCAGATTTTGACGCCTTACTATACTATGACGTTTTTTATGACATTTTGAGGTGAAAAAAAATTTCGACTTTTTTTGTCCGATTTTGACGCCTTACTATACTATGACGTTTTTTATGACTTTTGGAGGTGAAAAAAAATTGTGACTTTTTTTGTCCGATTTTGATGCCTTACTATACTATGACGTTTTTTATGACATTTTGAGGTGAAAAAAAATTTCGACTTTTTTTGTCCGATTTTGACGCCTTACTATACTATGACGTTTTTTATGACATTTTGAGGTGAAAAATTTTTTTGACTTTTTTTCGACGATTTTGACGCCTTACTATACTATGACGTATTTTATGACATTTTGAGGTGAAAAATTTTTTTGACTTTTTTCAACGATTTTGACGCCTTACTATACTATGACATTTTTTATGACATTTTGAGGTGAAAAAAATTGTTGACTTTTTTTCGACGATTTTGACGCCTTACTATACTATGACGTTTTTTATGACATTTTGAGGTGAAAAATTTTTTTGACTTTTTTTGTCCGATTTTGACGCCTTACTATACTATGACGTTTTTTACGACATTTTGAGGTGAAAAAAAAATTTGACTTTTTTTGTCCGATTTTGACGCCTTACTATACTATGACGTTTTTTATGACTTTTGGAGGTCAAAAAAAATGTTGACTTTTTTTGTCCGATTTTGACGCCTTACTATACTATGACGTTTTTTATGACATTTTGAGGTGAAAAAAAATTTCGACTTTTTTTGTCCGATTTTGACGCCTTACTATACTATGACGTTTTTTATGACATTTTGAGGTGAAAAATTTTTTTGACTTTTTTTGTCCGATTTTGACGCCTTACTATACTATGACGTTTTTTATGACTTTTGGAGGTGAAAAAAATTTTTGACTTTTTTTGTCCGATTTTGACGCCTTACTATACTATGACGTTTTTAATGACTTTTGGAGGTGAAAAATTTTTTTGACTTTTTTTGTCCGATTTTGACGCCTTACTATACTATGACGTTTTTTATGACATTTTGAGGTGAAAAATTTTTTTGACTTTTTTTCGACGATTTTGACGCCTTACTATACTATGACGTATTTTATGAAATTTTGAGGTGAAAAAAAATTTCGACTTTTTTTGTCCGATTTTGACGCCTTACTATACTATGACGTTTTTTATGACATTTTGAGGTGAAAATTTTTTTTGACTTTTTTTCGACGATTTTGACGCCTTACTATACTATGACGTTTTTTATGACATTTTGAGGTCAAAAAAAATTTTGACTTTTTTTGTCCGATTTTGACGCCTTACTATACTATGACGTTTTTTATGACTTTTGGAGGTGAAAAAAAATTGTGACTTTTTTTGTCCGATTTTGACGCCTTACTATACTATGACGTTTTTGATGACATTTTGAGGTGAAAAAATATTTCGACTTTTTTTGTCCGATTTTGACGCCTTACTATACTATGACGTTTTTTATGACATTTTGAGGTCAAAAAATATTTCGGCTTTTTTTGTCCGATTTTGACGCCTTACTATACTATGACGTTTTTTATGACATTTTGAGGTGAAAAAAAATTGTGACTTTTTTTGTCCGATTTTGACGCCTTACTATACTATGACGTTTTTTATGACTTTTGGAGGTCAAAAAAATTTTTGACTTTTTTTGTCCGATTTTGACGCCTTACTATACTATGACGTTTTTTATGACATTCTGAGGTCAAAAAATAATTCGACTTTTTTTGTCCGATTTTGACGCCTTACTATACTATGACGTTTTTTATGACATTTTGAGGTGAAAAAAAATTTCGACTTTTTTTGTCCGATTTTGACGCCTTACTATACTATGACGTTTTTTATGACATTTTGAGGTGAAAAAATATTTCGGCTTTTTTTGTCCGATTTTGACGCCTTACTATACTATGACGTTTTTTATGACATTTTGAGGTGAAAAAAAAATTCGACTTTTTTTGTCCGATTTTGACGCCTTACTATACTATGACGTTTTTTATGACATTTTGAGATGAAAAAAAATTTCGACTTTTTTTGTCCGATTTTGACGCCTTACTATACTATGACGTTTTTTATGACATTTTGAGGTGAAAAATTTTTTTGACTTTTTTTCGACGATTTTGACGCCTTACTATACTATGACGTATTTTATGAAATTTTGAGGTGAAAAAAAATTTCGACTTTTTTTGTCCGATTTTGACGCCTTACTATACTATGACGTTTTTTATGACATTTTGAGGTGAAAAATTTTTTTGACTTTTTTTGTCCGATTTTGACGCCTTACTATACTATGACGTTTTTTATGACATTTTGAGGTCAAAAAAAATTTTGACTTTTTTTGTCCGATTTTGACGCCTTACTATACTATGACGTTTTTTATGACTTTTGGAGGTGAAAAAAAATTGTGACTTTTTTTGTCCGATTTTGACGCCTTACTATACTATGACGTTTTTTATGACATTTTGAGGTGAAAAATTTTTTTGACTTTTTTTGTCCGATTTTGACGCCTTACTATACTATGACGTTTTTTATGACTTTTGGAGGTGAAAAAAATTTTTGACTTTTTTTGTCCGATTTTGACGCCTTACTATACTATGACGTTTTTAATGACTTTTGGAGGTGAAATTTTTTTTTGACTTTTTTTGTCCGATTTTGACGCCTTACTATACTATGACGTTTTTTATGACATTTTGAGGTGAAAAAAAATTTCGACTTTTTTTTGTCAGATTTTGACGCCTTACTATACTATGACGTTTTTTATGACATTCTGAGGTCAAAAAATAATTCGACTTTTTTTGTCCGATTTTGACGCCTTACTATACTATGACGTTTTTTATGACATTTTGAGGTGAAAAAAAATTTCGACTTTTTTTGTCCGATTTTGACGCCTTACTATACTATGACGTTTTTTATGACATTTTGAGGTGAAAAAATATTTCGGCTTTTTTTGTCCGATTTTGACGCCTTACTATACTATGACGTTTTTTATGACATTTTGAGGTGAAAAAAAAATTCGACTTTTTTTGTCCGATTTTGACGCCTTACTATACTATGACGTTTTTTATGACATTTTGAGATGAAAAAAAATTTCGACTTTTTTTGTCCGATTTTGACGCCTTACTATACTATGACGTTTTTTATGACATTTTGAGGTGAAAAATTTTTTTGACTTTTTTTCGACGATTTTGACGCCTTACTATACTATGACGTATTTTATGAAATTTTGAGGTGAAAAAAAATTTCGACTTTTTTTGTCCGATTTTGACGCCTTACTATACTATGACGTTTTTTATGACTTTTGGAGGTCAAAAAAATTTTTGACTTTTTTTGTCCGATTTTGACGCCTTACTATACTATGACGTTTTTTATGACATTCTGAGGTCAAAAAATAATTCGACTTTTTTTGTCCGATTTTGACGCCTTACTATACTATGACGTTTTTTATGACATTTTGAGGTGAAAAAAAATTTCGACTTTTTTTGTCCGATTTTGACGCCTTACTATACTATGACGTTTTTTATGACATTTTGAGGTGAAAAAATATTTCGGCTTTTTTTGTCCGATTTTGACGCCTTACTATACTATGACGTTTTTTATGACATTTTGAGGTGAAAAAAAAATTCGACTTTTTTTGTCCGATTTTGACGCCTTACTATACTATGACGTTTTTTATGACATTTTGAGATGAAAAAAAATTTCGACTTTTTTTGTCCGATTTTGACGCCTTACTATACTATGACGTTTTTTATGACATTTTGAGGTGAAAAATTTTTTTGACTTTTTTTCGACGATTTTGACGCCTTACTATACTATGACGTATTTTATGAAATTTTGAGGTGAAAAAAAATTTCGACTTTTTTTGTCCGATTTTGACGCCTTACTATACTATGACGTTTTTTATGACATTTTGAGGTGAAAAATTTTTTTGACTTTTTTTCGACGATTTTGACGCCTTACTATACTATGACGTTTTTTATGACATTTTGAGGTCAAAAAAAATTTTGACTTTTTTTGTCCGATTTTGACGCCTTACTATACTATGACGTTTTTTATGACTTTTGGAGGTGAAAAAAAATTGTGACTTTTTTTGTCCGATTTTGACGCCTTACTATACTATGACGTTTTTTATGACATTTTGAGGTGAAAAATTTTTTTGACTTTTTTTGTCCGATTTTGACGCCTTACTATACTATGACGTTTTTTATGACTTTTGGAGGTGAAAAAATTTTTTGACTTTTTTTGTCCGATTTTGACGCCTTACTATACTATGACGTTTTTTATGACTTTTGGAGGTGAAAAAAAATTGTGACTTTTTTTTGTCCGATTTTGAAGCCTTACTATACTATGACGTTTTTTATGACATTTTGAGGTGAAAAAAAATTTCGACTTTTTTTGTCCGATTTTGACGCCTTACTATACTATGACGTTTTTTATGACTTTTGGAGGTCAAAAAAAATTTTGACTTTTTTTGTCCGATTTTGACGCCTTACTATACTATGACGTTTTTTATGACATTTTGAGGTGAAAAAAAATTTCGACTTTTTTTGTCCGATTTTGACGCCTTACTATACTATGACGTTTTTTATGACATTTTGAGGTGAAAAATTTTTTTGACTTTTTTTTGTCCGATTTTGACGCCTTACTATACTATGACGTTTTTTATGACTTTTGGAGGTGAAAAAAATTTTTGACTTTTTTTGTCCGATTTTGACGCCTTACTATACTATGACGTTTTTAATGACTTTTGGAGGTGAAAATTTTTTTTGACTTTTTTTGTCCGATTTTGACGCCTTACTATACTATGACGTTTTTTATGACATTTTGAGGTGAAAAAAAATTTCGACTTTTTTTGTCCGATTTTGACGCCTTACTATACTATGACGTTTTTTATGACATTTTGAGGTGAAAAAAAATTTCGACTTTTTTTGTCCGATTTTGACGCCTTACTATACTATGACGTTTTTTATGACTTTTGGAGGTGAAAAAAAATGTTGACTTTTTTTGTCCGATTTTGACGCCTTACTATACTATGACGTTTTTTATGACATTTTGAGGTGAAAAAAAATTTCGACTTTTTTTGTCCGATTTTGACGCCTTACTATACTATGACGTTTTTTATGACATTTTGAGGTGAAAAATTTTTTTGACTTTTTTTGTCCGATTTTGACGCCTTACTATACTATGACGTTTTTTATGACTTTTGGAGGTGAAAATTTTTTTTTACTTTTTTTGTCCGATTTTGACGCCTTACTATACTATGACGTTTTTTATGACATTTTGAGGTCAAAAAATTTTTTGACTTTTTTTGTCCGATTTTGACGCCTTACTATACTATGACGTATTTTATGAAATTTTGAGGTGAAAACAAATTTCGACTTTTTTTGTCCGATTTTGACGCCTTACTATACTATGACGTTTTTTATGACATTTTGAGGTGAAAAAAATTTGTGACTTTTTTTTGTCCGATTTTGACGCCTTACTATACTATGACGTTTTTTATGACTTTTGGAGGTCAAAAAAATTTTTGACTTTTTTTGTCCGATTTTGACGCCTTACTATACTATGACGTTTTTAATGACTTTTGGAGGTGAAAAAATTTTTCGACTTTTTTTGTCCGATTTTGACGCCTTACTATACTATGACGTTTTTAATGACTTTTGGAGGTGAAAATTTTTTTTGACTTTTTTTGTCCGATTTTGACGCCTTACTATACTATGACGTTTTTTATGACATTTTGAGGTGAAAAAAAATTTCGACTTTTTTTGTCAGATTTTGACGCCTTACTATACTATGACGTTTTTTATGACATTTTGAGGTGAAAAAAAATTTCGACTTTTTTTGTCCGATTTTGACGCCTTACTATACTATGACGTTTTTTATGACTTTTGGAGGTGAAAAAAAATTGTGACTTTTTTTGTCCGATTTTGACGCCTTACTATACTATGACGTTTTTTATGACATTTTGAGGTGAAAAAAAATTTCGACTTTTTTTGTCCGATTTTGACGCCTTACTATACTATGACGTTTTTTATGACTTTTGGAGGTCAAAAAAAATTTTGACTTTTTTTGTCCGATTTTGACGCCTTACTATACTATGACGTTTTTTATGACATTTTGAGGTGAAAAAAAAAATTTCGACTTTTTTTGTCCGATTTTGACGCCTTACTATACTATGACGTTTTTTATGACTTTTGGAGGTGAAAAAAAATTGTGACTTTTTTTTGTCCGATTTTGACGCCTTACTATACTATGACGTTTTTTATGACATTTTGAGGTGAAAAAAAATTTCGACTTTTTTTGTCCGATTTTGACGCCTTACTATACTATGACGTTTTTTATGACTTTTGGAGGTCAAAAAAAATTTTGACTTTTTTTGTCCGATTTTGACGCCTTACTATACTATGACGTTTTTTATGACATTTTGAGGTGAAAAAAAATTTCGACTTTTTTTGTCCGATTTTGACGCCTTACTATACTATGACGTTTTTTATGACATTTTGAGGTGAAAAAAAATTTCGACTTTTTTTGTCAGATTTTGACGCCTTACTATACTATGACGTTTTTTATGACATTTTGAGGTGAAAAAAAATTTCGACTTTTTTTGTCCGATTTTGACGCCTTACTATACTATGACGTTTTTTATGACTTTTGGAGGTGAAAAAAAATTGTGACTTTTTTTGTCCGATTTTGACGCCTTACTATACTATGACGTTTTTTATGACATTTTGAGGTGAAAAAAAATTTCGACTTTTTTTGTCCGATTTTGACGCCTTACTATACTATGACGTTTTTTATGACATTTTGAGGTGAAAAAAAATTTCGACTTTTTTTGTCCGATTTTGACGCCTTACTATACTATGACGTTTTTTATGACATTTTGAGGTGAAAAATTTTTTTGACTTTTTTTTGTCCGATTTTGACGCCTTACTATACTATGACGTTTTTTATGACTTTTGGAGGTGAAAAATTTTTTTGACTTTTTTTGTCGATTTTGACGCCTTACTATACTATGACGTTTTTAATGACTTTTGGAGGTGAAAATTTTTTTTGACTTTTTTTGTCCGATTTGACGCCTTACTATACTATGACGTTTTTTATGACATTTTGAGGTGAAAAAAAATTTCGACTTTTTTTGTCAGATTTTGACGCCTTACTATACTATGACGTTTTTTATGACATTTTGAGGTGAAAAAAAATTTCGACTTTTTTTGTCCGATTTTGACGCCTTACTATACTATGACGTTTTTATGACTTTTGGAGGTGAAAAAAAATTGTGACTTTTTTTGTCCGATTTTGATGCCTTACTATACTATGACGTTTTTTATGACATTTTGAGGTGAAAAAAAATTTCGACTTTTTTTGTCCGATTTTGACGCCTTACTATACTATGACGTTTTTTATGACATTTTGAGGTGAAAAAAAATTTCGACTTTTTTTGTCCGATTTTGACGCCTTACTATACTATGACGTTTTTTATGACATTTTGAGGTGAAAAATTTTTTTGACTTTTTTTCGACGATTTTGACGCCTTACTATACTATGACGTATTTTATGACATTTTGAGGTGAAAAATTTTTTGACTTTTTTCAACGATTTTGACGCCTTACTATACTATGACATTTTTTATGACATTTTGAGGTCAAAAAAATTGTTGACTTTTTTTCGACGATTTTGACGCCTTACTATACTATGACGTTTTTTATGACATTTTGAGGTGAAAAAAAATTTCGACTTTTTTTGTCCGAATTTGACGCCTTACTATACTATGACGTTTTTTATGACTTTTGGAGGTCAAAAAAAATTTTGACTTTTTTTTGTCCGATTTTGACGCCTTACTATACTATGACGTTTTTTATGACATTTTGAGGTGAAAAAAAATTTCGACTTTTTTTGTCCGATTTTGACGCCTTACTATACTATGACGTTTTTTTATGACATTTTGAGGTGAAAAATTTTTTTTGACTTTTTTTGTCCGATTTTGACGCCTTACTATACTATGACGTTTTTTATGACTTTTGGAGGAGAAAAAAATTTTTGACTTTTTTTGTCCGATTTTGACGCCTTACTATACTATGACGTTTTTAATGACTTTTGGAGGTGAAAATTTTTTTTGACTTTTTTTGTCCGATTTTGACGCTCTTACTATACTATGACGTTTTTTATGACATTTTGAGGTGAAAAAAAATTTCGACTTTTTTTTGTCAGATTTTGACGCCTTACTATACTATGACGTTTTTATGACATTTTGAGGTGAAAAAAAATTTCGACTTTTTTTGTCCGATTTTGACGCCTTACTATACTATGACGTTTTTTATGACTTTTGGAGGTGAAAAAAAATTGTGACTTTTTTTTGTCCGATTTTGATGCCTTACTATACTATGACGTTTTTTATGACATTTTGAGGTGAAAAAAAATTTCGACTTTTTTTGTCCGATTTTGACGCCTTACTATACTATGACGTTTTTTATGACTTTTGGAGGTCAAAAAAAATTTTGACTTTTTTTGTCCGATTTTGACGCCTTACTATACTATGACGTTTTTTATGACATTTTGAGGTGAAAATTTTTTTTGACTTTTTTTGTCCGATTTTGACGCCTTACTATACTATGACATTTTTTATGACATTTTGAGGTCAAAAAAATTGTTGACTTTTTTTTGACGATTTTGACGCCTTACTATACTATGACGTTTTTTATGACATTTTGAGGTCAAAAAAAATTTTGACTTTTTTTGTCCGATTTTGACGCCTTACTATACTATGACGTTTTTTATGACTTTTGGAGGTGAAAAAAAAATTGTGACTTTTTTTTGTCCGATTTTGAAGCCTTACTATACTATGACGTTTTTTATGACATTTTGAGGTGAAAAAAAATTTCGACTTTTTTTGTCCGATTTTGACGCCTTACTATACTATGACGTTTTTTATGACTTTTGGAGGTCAAAAAAAATTTTGACTTTTTTTGTCCGATTTTGACGCCTTACTATACTATGACGTTTTTTATGACATTTTGAGGTGAAAAAAAATTTCGACTTTTTTTGTCCGATTTTGACGCCTTACTATACTATGACGTTTTTTATGACATTTTGAGGTGAAAAATTTTTTTGACTTTTTTTGTCCGATTTTGACGCCTTACTATACTATGACGTTTTTTATGACTTTTGGAGGTGAAAAAATTTTTTGACTTTTTTTGTCCGATTTTGACGCCTTACTATACTATGACGTTTTTAATGACTTTTGGAGGTGAAAATTTTTTTTGACTTTTTTTGTCCGATTTTGACGCCTTACTATACTATGACGTTTTTTATGACATTTTGAGGTGAAAAAAAATTTCGACTTTTTTTGTCCGATTTTGACGCCTTACTATACTATGACGTTTTTTATGACATTTTGAGGTGAAAAAAAATTTTGACTTTTTTTGTCCGATTTTGACGCCTTACTATACTATGACGTTTTTTATGACTTTTGGAGGTCAAAAAAAATGTTGACTTTTTTTGTCCGATTTTGACGCCTTACTATACTATGACGTTTTTTATGACATTTTGAGGTGAAAAATTTTTTTGACTTTTTTTGTCCGATTTTGACGCCTTACTATACTATGACGTTTTTTATGACTTTTGGAGGTGAAAATTTTTTTTGACTTTTTTTGTCCGATTTTGACGCCTTACTATACTATGACGTTTTTTATGACATTTTGAGGTCAAAAAATTTTTTGACTTTTTTTGTCCGATTTTGACGCCTTACTATACTATGACGTATTTTATGAAATTTTGAGGTGAAAAAAAATTTCGACTTTTTTTGTCCGATTTTGACGCCTTACTATACTATGACGTTTTTTATGACATTTTGAGGTGAAAAAAATTTGTGACTTTTTTTTGTCCGATTTTGACGCCTTACTATACTATGACGTTTTTTATGACTTTTGGAGGTCAAAAAAATTTTTGACTTTTTTTGTCCGATTTTGACGCCTTACTATACTATGACGTTTTTAATGACTTTTGGAGGTGAAAAAATTTTTTGACTTTTTTTGTCCGATTTTGACGCCTTACTATACTATGACGTTTTTAATGACTTTTGGAGGTGAAAATTTTTTTTGACTTTTTTTGTCCGATTTTGACGCCTTACTATACTATGACGTTTTTTATGACATTTTGAGGTGAAAAAAAATTTCGACTTTTTTTGTCAGATTTTGACGCCTTACTATACTATGACGTTTTTTATGACATTTTGAGGTGAAAAAAAATTTCGACTTTTTTTGTCCGATTTTGACGCCTTACTATACTATGACGTTTTTTATGACTTTTGGAGGTGAAATTTTTTTTTGACTTTTTTTGTCCGATTTTGACGCCTTACTATACTATGACGTTTTTTATGACATTTTGAGGTCAAAAAATAATTCGACTTTTTTTGTCCGATTTTGACGCCTTACTATACTATGACGTTTTTGATGACATTTTGAGGTGAAAAAATATTTCGACTTTTTTTGTCCGATTTTGACGCCTTACTATACTATGACGTTTTTTATGACATTTTGAGGTCAAAAAATATTTCGGCTTTTTTTGTCCGATTTTGACGCCTTACTATACTATGACGTTTTTTATGACATTTTGAGGTGAAAAAAAAATTCGACTTTTTTTGTCCGATTTTGACGCCTTACTATACTATGACGTTTTTTATGACATTTTGAGATGAAAAAAAATTTCGACTTTTTTTGTCCGATTTTGACGCCTTACTATACTATGACGTTTTTTATGACATTTTGAGGTGAAAAATTTTTTTGACTTTTTTTTGACGATTTTGACGCCTTACTATACTATGACGTTTTTTATGACATTTTGAGGTCAAAAAAAATTTTGACTTTTTTTGTCCGATTTTGACGCCTTACTATACTATGACGTTTTTTATGACATTTTGAGGTGAAAAAAAATTTCGACTTTTTTTGTCCGATTTTGACGCCTTACTATACTATGACGTTTTTTATGACTTTTGGAGGTCAAAAAAAATTTTGACTTTTTTTGTCCGATTTTGACGCCTTACTATACTATGACGTTTTTTATGACATTTTGAGGTGAAAAAATATTTCGGCTTTTTTTGTCCGATTTTGACGCCTTACTATACTATGACGTTTTTTATGACATTTTGAGGTGAAAAAAAAATTCGACTTTTTTTGTCCGATTTTGACGCCTTACTATACTATGACGTTTTTTATGACATTTTGAGATGAAAAAAAATTTCGACTTTTTTTGTCCGATTTTGACGCCTTACTATACTATGACGTTTTTTATGACATTTTGAGGTGAAAAATTTTTTTGACTTTTTTTCGACGATTTTGACGCCTTACTATACTATGACGTATTTTATGACATTTTGAGGTGAAAAAAAATTTCGACTTTTTTTGTCCGATTTTGACGCCTTACTATACTATGACGTTTTTTATGACATTTTGAGGTGAAAAATTTTTTTGACTTTTTTTCGACGATTTTGACGCCTTACTATACTATGACGTTTTTTATGACATTTTGAGGTCAAAAAAAATTTTGACTTTTTTTGTCCGATTTTGACGCCTTACTATACTATGACGTTTTTTATGACTTTTGGAGGTGAAAAAAAATTGTGACTTTTTTTGTCCGATTTTGACGCCTTACTATACTATGACGTTTTTGATGACATTTTGAGGTGAAAAAATATTTCGACTTTTTTTGTCCGATTTTGACGCCTTACTATACTATGACGTTTTTTATGACATTTTGAGGTCAAAAAATATTTCGGCTTTTTTTGTCCGATTTTGACGCCTTACTATACTATGACGTTTTTTATGACATTTTGAGGTGAAAAAAAATTTCGACTTTTTTTGTCCGATTTTGACGCCTTACTATACTATGACGTTTTTTTATGACATTTTGAGGTGAAAAATTTTTTTGACTTTTTTTGTCCGATTTTGACGCCTTACTATACTATGACGTTTTTTATGACTTTTGGAGGTCAAAAAAATTTTTGACTTTTTTTGTCCGATTTTGACGCCTTACTATACTATGACGTTTTTTATGACATTCTGAGGTCAAAAAATAATTCGACTTTTTTTGTCCGATTTTGACGCCTTACTATACTATGACGTTTTTGATGACATTTTGAGGTGAAAAAATATTTCGACTTTTTTTGTCCGATTTTGACGCCTTACTATACTATGACGTTTTTTATGACATTTTGAGGTGAAAAAATATTTCGGCTTTTTTTGTCCGATTTTGACGCCTTACTATACTATGACGTTTTTTATGACATTTTGAGGTGAAAAAAAAATTCGACTTTTTTTGTCCGATTTTGACGCCTTACTATACTATGACGTTTTTTATGACATTTTGAGATGAAAAAAAATTTCGACTTTTTTTGTCCGATTTTGACGCCTTACTATACTATGACGTTTTTTATGACATTTTGAGGTGAAAAATTTTTTTGACTTTTTTTCGACGATTTTGACGCCTTACTATACTATGACGTATTTTATGAAATTTTGAGGTGAAAAAAAATTTCGACTTTTTTTGTCCGATTTTGACGCCTTACTATACTATGACGTTTTTTATGACATTTTGAGGTGAAAAATTTTTTTGACTTTTTTTCGACGATTTTGACGCCTTACTATACTATGACGTTTTTTATGACATTTTGAGGTCAAAAAAAATTTTGACTTTTTTTGTCCGATTTTGACGCCTTACTATACTATGACGTTTTTTATGACTTTTGGAGGTGAAAAAAAATTGTGACTTTTTTTGTCCGATTTTGACGCCTTACTATACTATGACGTTTTTGATGACATTTTGAGGTGAAAAAATATTTCGACTTTTTTTGTCTGATTTTGACGCCTTACTATACTATGACGTTTTTTATGACATTTTGAGGTCAAAAAATATTTCGGCTTTTTTTGTCCGATTTTGACGCCTTACTATACTATGACGTTTTTTTATGACATTTTGAGGTGAAAAATTTTTTTGACTTTTTTTGTCCGATTTTGACGCCTTACTATACTATGACGTTTTTTATGACTTTTGGAGGTGAAAATTTTTTTTGACTTTTTTTGTCCGATTTTGACGCCTTACTATACTATGACGTTTTTTATGACATTTTGAGGTCAAAAAATTTTTTGACTTTTTTTGTCCGATTTTGACGCCTTACTATACTATGACGTTTTTTATGACATTTTGAGGTGAAAAAAATTTGTGACTTTTTTTTGTCCGATTTTGACGCCTTACTATACTATGACGTTTTTTATGACTTTTGGAGGTCAAAAAATTTTTTGACTTTTTTTGTCCGATTTTGACGCCTTACTATACTATGACGTTTTTTATGACATTCTGAGGTCAAAAAATAATTCGACTTTTTTTGTCCGATTTTGACGCCTTACTATACTATGACGTTTTTTATGACATTTTGAGGTGAAAAAAAATTTCGACTTTTTTTGTCCGATTTTGACGCCTTACTATACTATGACGTTTTTTATGACATTTTGAGGTGAAAAATTTTTTTGACTTTTTTTGTCCGATTTTGACGCCTTACTATACTATGACGTTTTTTATGACTTTTGGAGGTGAAAATTTTTTTTGACTTTTTTTGTCCGATTTTGACGCCTTACTATACTATGACGTTTTTTATGACATTTTGAGGTCAAAAATTTTTTTGACTTTTTTTGTCCGATTTTGACGCCTTACTATACTATGACGTTTTTTATGACATTTTGAGGTGAAAAAAAATTTCGACTTTTTTTGTCCGATTTTGACGCCTTACTATACTATGACGTTTTTTATGACATTTTGAGGTGAAAAAAATTTGTGACTTTTTTTTGTCCGATTTTGACGCCTTACTATACTATGACGTTTTTTATGACTTTTGGAGGTCAAAAAAAATTTTGACTTTTTTTCGACGATTTTGACGCCTTACTATACTATGACGTTTTTTATGACTTTTGGAGGTGAAAAAAATTTTTGACTTTTTTTGTCCGATTTTGACGCCTTACTATACTATGACGTTTTTAATGACTTTTGGAGATGAAAAAAATTTTTGACTTTTTTTGTCCGATTTTGACGCCTTACTATACTATGACGTTTTTAATGACTTTTGGAGGTGAAAATTTTTTTTGACTTTTTTTGTCCGATTTTGACGCCTTACTATACTATGACGTTTTTTGACATTTTGAGGTGAAAAAAAATTTCGACTTTTTTTGTCAGATTTTGACGCCTTACTATACTATGACGTTTTTTATGACATTTTGAGGTGAAAAAAAATTTCGACTTTTTTTGTCCGATTTTGACGCCTTACTATACTATGACGTTTTTTATGACTTTTGGAGGTGAAATTTTTTTTTGACTTTTTTTGTCCGATTTTGACGCCTTACTATACTATGACGTTTTTTATGACATTTTGAGGTGAAAAAAAAATTCGACTTTTTTTGTCCGATTTTGACGCCTTACTATACTATGACGTTTTTTATGACATTTTGAGATGAAAAAAAATTTCGACTTTTTTTGTCCGATTTTGACGCCTTACTATACTATGACGTTTTTTATGACATTTTGAGGTGAAAAATTTTTTTGACTTTTTTTCGACGATTTTGACGCCTTACTATACTATGACGTATTTTATGAAATTTTGAGGTGAAAAAAAATTTCGACTTTTTTTGTCCGATTTTGACGCCTTACTATACTATGACGTTTTTTATGACATTTTGAGGTGAAAAATTTTTTTGACTTTTTTTCGACGATTTTGACGCCTTACTATACTATGACGTTTTTTATGACATTTTGAGGTCAAAAAAAATTTTGACTTTTTTTGTCCGATTTTGACGCCTTACTATACTATGACGTTTTTTATGACTTTTGGAGGTGAAAAAAAATTGTGACTTTTTTTGTCCGATTTTGACGCCTTACTATACTATGACGTTTTTGATGACATTTTGAGGTGAAAAAATATTTCGACTTTTTTTGTCTGATTTTGACGCCTTACTATACTATGACGTTTTTTATGACATTTTGAGGTCAAAAAATATTTCGGCTTTTTTTGTCCGATTTTGACGCCTTACTATACTATGACGTTTTTTTATGACATTTTGAGGTGAAAAATTTTTTTGACTTTTTTTGTCCGATTTTGACGCCTTACTATACTATGACGTTTTTTATGACTTTTGGAGGTGAAAATTTTTTTTGACTTTTTTTGTCCGATTTTGACGCCTTACTATACTATGACGTTTTTTATGACATTTTGAGGTCAAAAAATTTTTTGACTTTTTTTGTCCGATTTTGACGCCTTACTATACTATGACGTTTTTTATGACATTTTGAGGTGAAAAAAATTTGTGACTTTTTTTTGTCCGATTTTGACGCCTTACTATACTATGACGTTTTTTATGACTTTTGGAGGTCAAAAAATTTTTTGACTTTTTTTGTCCGATTTTGACGCCTTACTATACTATGACGTTTTTTTATGACATTCTGAGGTCAAAAAATAATTCGACTTTTTTTGTCCGATTTTGACGCCTTACTATACTATGACGTTTTTTATGACATTTTGAGGTGAAAAAAAATTTCGACTTTTTTTGTCCGATTTTGACGCCTTACTATACTATGACGTTTTTTATGACATTTTGAGGTGAAAAATTTTTTTGACTTTTTTTGTCCGATTTTGACGCCTTACTATACTATGACGTTTTTTATGACTTTTGGAGGTGAAAATTTTTTTTGACTTTTTTTGTCCGATTTTGACGCCTTACTATACTATGACGTTTTTTATGACATTTTGAGGTCAAAAAATTTTTTGACTTTTTTTGTCCGATTTTGACGCCTTACTATACTATGACGTTTTTTATGACATTTTGAGGTGAAAAAAAATTTCGACTTTTTTTGTCCGATTTTGACGCCTTACTATACTATGACGTTTTTTATGACATTTTGAGGTGAAAAAAATTTGTGACTTTTTTTTGTCCGATTTTGACGCCTTACTATACTATGACGTTTTTTATGACTTTTGGAGGTCAAAAAAAATTTTGACTTTTTTTCGACGATTTTGACGCCTTACTATACTATGACGTTTTTTATGACTTTTGGAGGTGAAAAAAATTTTTGACTTTTTTTGTCCGATTTTGACGCCTTACTATACTATGACGTTTTTAATGACTTTTGGAGGTGAAAAAAATTTTTGACTTTTTTTGTCCGATTTTGACGCCTTACTATACTATGACGTTTTTAATGACTTTTGGAGGTGAAAATTTTTTTTGACTTTTTTTGTCCGATTTTGACGCCTTACTATACTATGACGTTTTTTGACATTTTGAGGTGAAAAAAAATTTCGACTTTTTTTGTCAGATTTTGACGCCTTACTATACTATGACGTTTTTTATGACATTTTGAGGTGAAAAAAAATTTCGACTTTTTTTGTCCGATTTTGACGCCTTACTATACTATGACGTTTTTTATGACTTTTGGAGGTGAAATTTTTTTTTGACTTTTTTTGTCCGATTTTGACGCCTTACTATACTATGACGTTTTTTATGACATTCTGAGGTCAAAAAATAATTCGACTTTTTTTGTCCGATTTTGACGCCTTACTATACTATGACGTTTTTGATGACATTTTGAGGTGAAAAAATATTTCGACTTTTTTTGTCCGATTTTGACGCCTTACTATACTATGACGTTTTTTATGACATTTTGAGGTCAAAAAATATTTCGGCTTTTTTTGTCCGATTTTGACGCCTTACTATACTATGACGTTTTTTATGACATTTTGAGGTGAAAAAAAAATTCGACTTTTTTTGTCCGATTTTGACGCCTTACTATACTATGACATTTTTTATGACATTTTGAGGTGAAAAATTTTTTTGACTTTTTTTCGACGATTTTGACGCCTTACTATACTATGACGTATTTTATGACATTTTGAGGTGAAAAATTTTTTTGACTTTTTTCAACGATTTTGACGCCTTACTATACTATGACATTTTTTATGACATTTTGAGTTCAAAAAAATTGTTGACTTTTTTTCGACGATTTTGACGCCTTACTATACTATGACGTTTTTTATGACATTTTGAGGTCAAAAAAAATTTTGACTTTTTTTGTCCGATTTTGACGCCTTACTATACTATGACGTTTTTTATGACTTTTGGAGGTGAAAAAAAATTGTGACTTTTTTTGTCCGATTTTGACGCCTTACTATACTATGACGTTTTTGATGACATTTTGAGGTGAAAAAATATTTCGACTTTTTTTGTCCGATTTTGACGCCTTACTATACTATGACGTTTTTTATGACATTTTGAGGTGAAAAAAATTTTTGACTTTTTTTGTCCGATTTTGACGCCTTACTATACTATGACGTTTTTTATGACATTTTGAGGTGAAAAAATTTTTTGACTTTTTTTCGACGATTTTGACGCCTTACTATACTATGACGTTTTTTATGACTTCTGGAGGTGAAAATTTTTTTTGACTTTTTTTGTCCGATTTTGACGCCTTACTATACTATGACGTTTTTTATGACATTTTGAGGTGAAAAATTTTTTTGACTTTTTTTGTCCGATTTTGACGCCTTACTATACTATGACGTTTTTTATGACTTTTGGAGGTGAAAATTTTTTTTGACTTTTTTTTTCCGATTTTGACGCCTTACTATACTATGACGTTTTTTATGACATTTTGAGGTGAAAAATTTTTTTGACTTTTTTTGTCCGATTTTGACGCCTTACTATACTATGACGTTTTTTATGACATTTTGACATGAAAAAAAATTTCGACTTTTTTTGTCCGATTTTGACGCCTTACTATACTATGACGTTTTTTATGACATTTTGAGGTGAAACGACTTTTTTTGTCCGATTTTGACGCCTTACTATACTATGATGTTTTTTATGACATTTTGAGGTGAAAAAAAATTTTGACTTTTTTTGTCCGATTTTGACGGCTTACTATACTATGACGTTTTTTATGACATTTTGAGGTGAAAATTTTTTTTTGACTTTTTTTGTCCGATTTTGACGCCTTACTATACTATGACGTTTTTTATGACTTTTGGAGGTGAAAAAAAATTTTGACGTTTTTTCGACGATTTTGACGCCTTACTATACTATGACGTTTTTTATGACTTTTGGAGGTCAAAACAAATTTTGACTTTTTTTGTCCGATTTTGACGCCTTACTATACTATGACATTTTTTATGACATTTTGAGTTCAAAAAAATTGTTGACTTTTTTTCGACGATTTTGACGCCTTACTATACTATGACGTTTTTTATGACATTTTGAGGTCAAAAAAAATTTTGACTTTTTTTGTCCGATTTTGACGCCTTACTATACTATGACGTTTTTTATGACTTTTGGAGGTGAAAAAAAATTGTGACTTTTTTTGTCCGATTTTGACGCCTTACTATACTATGACGTTTTTGATGACATTTTGAGGTGAAAAAAAATTTCGACTTTTTTTGTCCGATTTTGACGCCTTACTATACTATGACGTTTTTTATGACATTTTGAGGTCAAAAAAAATTTCGACTTTTTTTGTCCGATTTTGACGCCTTACTATACTATGACGTTTTTTATGACATTTTGAGGTGAAAAAAAATTTCGACTTTTTTTGTCCGATTTTGACGCCTTACTATACTATGACGTTTTTTATGACATTTTGAGGTGAAAAAAAATTTCGACTTTTTTTGTCCGATTTTGACGCCTTACTATACTATGACGTTTTTTATGACATTTTGAGGTGAAAAATTTTTTTGACTTTTTTTGTCCGATTTTGACGCCTTACTATACTATGATGTTTTTTATGACATATTGAGGTGAAAATTTTTTTTGACTTTTTTCGACGATTTTGACGCCTTACTATACTATGAAATTTTTTATGACATTTTGAGATCAAAAAATATTTCGACTTTATTTGTCCGATTTTGACGCCTTACTATACTATGACGTTTTTTATGACTTTTGGAGGTGAAATTTTTTTTTGACTTTTTTTGTCCGATTTTGACGCCTTACTATACTATGACGTTTGTTATGACATTTTGAGATGAAAAAATTTTTTGATTTTTTTTCGACGATTTTGACGCCTTACTATACTATGACGTTTTTTATGACATTTTGAGGTCAAAAAAAATTTCGACTTTTTCTGTCCGATTTTGACGCCTTACTATACTATGACGTTTTTTATGACATTTTGAGGTGAAAAAAAATTTCGACTTTTTTTGTCCGATTTTGACGCCTTACTATACTATGACGTTTTTTATGACATTTTGAGGTGAAAAAAATTTTTGACTTTTTTTGTCCGATTTTGACGCCTTACTATACTATGACGTTTTTTATGACATTTTGAGGTGAAAAAATTTTTTGACTTTTTTTCGACGATTTTGACGCCTTACTATACTATGACGTTTTTTATGACTTCTGGAGGTGAAAATTTTTTTTGACTTTTTTTGTCCGATTTTGACGCCTTACTATACTATGACGTTTTTTATGACATTTTGAGGTGAAAAATTTTTTTGACTTTTTTTGTCCGATTTTGACGCCTTACTATACTATGACGTTTTTTTATGACTTTTGGAGGTGAAAATTTTTTTTGACTTTTTTTTTCCGATTTTGACGCCTTACTATACTATGACGTTTTTTATGACATTTTGAGGTGAAAATTTTTTTTGACTTTTTTTGTCCGATTTTGACGCCTTACTATACTATGACGTTTTTTATGACATTTTGACATGAAAAAAAATTTTGACTTTTTTTGTCCGATTTTGACGCCTTACTATACTATGACGTTTTTTATGACATTTTGAGGTGAAACGACTTTTTTTGTCCGATTTTGACGCCTTACTATACTATGATGTTTTTTATGACATTTTGAGGTGAAAAAAAATTTTGACTTTTTTTGTCCGATTTTGACGGCTTACTATACTATGACGTTTTTTATGACATTTTGAGGTGAAAATTTTTTTTGACTTTTTTTGTCCGATTTTGACGCCTTACTATACTATGACGTTTTTTATGACTTTTGGAGGTGAAAAAAAATTTTGACGTTTTTTCGACGATTTTGACGCCTTACTATACTATGACGTTTTTTATGACTTTTGGAGGTCAAAACAAATTTTGACTTTTTTTGTCCGATTTTGACGCCTTACTATACTATGACGTTTTTTATGACTTTTGGAGGTGAAAAATTTTTTTGACTTTTTTCGACGATTTTGACGCCTTACTATACTATGACGTTTTTTATGACTTTTGGAGGTCCAAAAAAATTTTGACTTTTTTGGTCCGATTTTGACGCCTTACTATACTATGACGTTTTTTATGACATTTTGAGGTCAAAAAATTTTTGGACTTTTTTTCGACGATTTTGACGCCTTACTATACTATGACGTTTTTTATGACTTTTGGAGGTCAAAAAATTTTTGGACTTTATTTGTCCGATTTTGACGCCTTACTATACTATGACGTTTTTTATGACTTTTGGAGGTGAAATTTTTTTTTGACTTTTTTTGTCCGATTTTGACGCCTTACTATACTATGACGTTTGTTATGACATTTTGAGGTGAAAAATTTTTTTGACTTTTTTTGTCCGATTTTGACTCCTTACTATACTACGACGTTTTTTACGACATTTTGAGGTGAAAAAAAAATTTGACTTTTTTTGTCCGATTTTGACGCCTTACTATACTATGACGTTTTTTATGACATTTTGAGGTCAAAAAATAATTCGACTTTTTTTGTCAGATTTTGACGCCTTACTATACTATGACGTTTTTTATGACATTTTGAGGTCAAAAAAATTGTTGACTTTTTTTCGACGATTTTGACGCCTTACTATACTATGACGTTTTTTATGACATTTTGAGGTGAAAAAAAATTTCGACTTTTTTTGTCAGATTTTGACGCCTTACTATACTATGACGTTTTTTATGACTTTTGGAGGTCAAAAAAAATTTTGACTTTTTTTCGACGATTTTGACGCCTTACTATACTATGACGTTTTTTATGACTTTTGGAGGTGAAAAAAATTTTTGACTTTTTTTGTCCGATTTTGACGCCTTACTATACTATGACGTTTTTTATGACATATTGAGGTGAAAAATTTTTTTGACTTTTTTCAACGATTTTGACGCCTTACTATACTATGACATTTTTTATGACATTTTGAGGTCAAAAAAATTGTTGACTTTTTTTGTCCGATTTTGACGCCTTACTATACTATGACGTTTTTTATGACTTTTGGAGGTGAAATTTTTTTTTGACTTTTTTTGTCCGATTTTGACGCTTTACTATACTATGACGTTTTTTATGACATTTTGAGGTGAAAAAAAATTTTGACTTTTTTTGTCCGATTTTGACGCCTTACTATACTATGATGTTTTTTATGACATTTTGAGGTGAAAAAAATTTTTGACTTTTTTTGGCCGATTTTGATGCCTTACTATACTATGACGTTTTTTATGACATTTTGAGGTGAAAAAATTTTTTGACTCTTTTTCGACGATTTTGACGCCTTACTATACTATGACGTTTTTAATGACTTTTGGAGGTGAAAATTTTTTTTGACTTTTTTTGTCCGATTTTGACGCCTTACTATACTATGACGTTTTTTATGACATTTTGAGGTGAAAATTTATTTTGACTTTTTTGTCCGATTTTGACGCCTTACTATACTATGACGTTTTTTATGACATTTTGAGGTGAAAATTTTTTTTGACTTTTTTTGTCCGATTTAGACGCCTTACTATACTATGACGTTTTTTATGACTTTTGGAGGTCAAAAAATGTTTTGACTTTTTTTGTCCGATTTTGACGCCTTACTATACTATGATGTTTTTTATGACATTTTGAGGTGAAAAAAAATTTCGACTTTTTTTGTCCGATTTTGACGCCTTACTATACTATGACGTTTTTTATGACATTTTGAGGTGAAAAATTTTTTCGACTTTTTTTGTCCGATTTTGACGCCTTACTATACTATGACGTTTTTTATGACATTTTGAGGTGAAAAAAATTTTTGACTTTTTTTGTCCGATTTTGACGCCTTACTATACTATGACGTTTTTTATAACTTTTGGAGGTCAAAAAAAATTTTGACTTTTTTTGTCCGATTTTGACGCCTTACTATACTATGATGTTTTTTATGACATTTTGAGGTAAAAAAATTTTTTGACTTTTTTTGTCCGATTTTGACGCCTTACTATACTATGACGTTTTTTATGACTTTTGGAGGTCAGAAAAATGTTTGACTTTTTTTTGACGATTTTGACGCCTTACTATACTATGACGTTTTTAATTACTTTTGGAGGTGAAAAAAAATTTTGACTTTTTTTGTCCGATTTTGACGCCTTACTATACTATGACGTTTTTAATGACTTTTGGAGGTGAAAATTTTTTTTGACTTTTTTTGTCTGATTTTGACGCCTTACTATACTATGACGTTTTTTATGACATTTTGAGGTGAAAAATTTTTTTGACTTTTTTTGTCCGATTTTGACGCCTTACTATACTATGACGTTTTTGATGACATTTTGAGGTGGAAAATTTTTTTGACTTTTTTTGTCCGATTTTGACGCCTTACTATACTATGACGTTTTTTATGACTTTTGGAGGTGAAAAAAAATTTTGACGTTTTTTCGACGATTTTGACGCCTTACTATACTATGACGTTTTTTATGACTTTTGGAGGTCAAAACAAATTTTGACTTTTTTTGTCCGATTTTGACGCCTTACTATACTATGACGTTTTTTATGACTTTTGGAGGTGAAAAAAAATTTTGACGTTTTTTCGACGATTTTGACGCCTTACTATACTATGACGTTTTTTATGACTTTTGGAGGTCAAAACAAATTTTGACTTTATTTGTCCGATTTTGACGCCTTACTATACTATGATGTTTTTTTATGACATTTTGAGGTCAAAAAATAATTCGACTTTTTTTGTCCGATTTTGACGCCTTATTATACTATGACGTTTTTTATGACTTTTGGAGGTGAAAAAATTTTTTGACTTTTTTTGTCCGATTTTGACGCCTTACTATACTATGACGTTTTTTATGACATTTTGAGGTGAAAAATTTTTTTGACTTTTTTTCGACGATTTTGACGGCTTACTATACTATGACGTTTTTTATGACTTTTGGAGGTGAAAAAAAATTTCGACTTTTTTTGTCCGATTTTGACGCCTTACTATACTATGATGTTTTTTATGACATTTTGAGGTAAAAAAATGTTTTGACTTTTTTTGTCCGATTTTGACGCCTTACTATACTATGACGTTTTTTATGACATTTTGAGGTGAAAAAAAATTGTGACTTTTTTTGTCCGATTTTGACGCCTTACTATACTATGACGTTTTTTATGACATTTTGAGGTGAAATTTTTTTTTGACTTTTTTTGTCCGATTTTGACGGTTTACTATACTATGACGTTTTTTATGACTTTTGGAGGTGAAAAAAAATTTTGACTTTTTTTGTCCGATTTTGACGCCTTACTATACTATGACGTTTTTTAGGACATTTTGAGGTCAAAAAAAATTTTGACTTTATTTGTCCGATTTTGACGCCTTACTATACTATGACGTTTTTTATGAAATTTTGAGGTCAAAAAATAATTCGAGTTTTTTTGTCCGATTTTGACGCCTTACTATACTATGACGTTTTTTATGACTTTTGGAGGTCAGAAAAATGTTTGACTTTTTTTTGACGATTTTGACGCCTTACTATACTATGACGTTTTTAATTACTTTTGGAGGTGAAAATTTTTTTTGACTTTTTTTGTCCGATTTTGACGCCTTACTATACTATGACGTTTTTTAGGACATTTTGAGGTGAAAATTTTTTTTGACTTTTTTTGTCCGATTTTGACGGTTTACTATACTATGACGTTTTTTATGACTTTTGGAGGTGAAAAAAAATTTTGACTTTTTTTGTCCGATTTTGACGCCTTACTATACTATGACGTTTTTTATGACTTTTGGAGGTGAAAATTTTTTTTGACTTTTTTTGTCCGATTTTGACGCCTTACTATACTATGACGTTTTTTATGACATTTTGAGGTGAAAAATTTTTTTTAACTTTTTTCGTCCGATTTTGATGCCTTACTATACTATGACGTTTTTTACGACATTTTGAGGTGAAAAAAAATTTCGACTTTTTTTGTCCGATTTTGACGCCTTACTATACTATGATGTTTTTTATGACATTTTGAGGTAAAAAAATTTTTTGACTTTTTTTGTCCGATTTTGACGCCTTACTATACTATGACGTTTTTTAGGACATTTTGAGGTGAAAAAAAATTGTGACTTTTTTTGTCCGATTTTGACGCCTTACTATACTATGACGTTTTTTATGACATTTTGAGGTGAAAATTTTTTTTGACTTTTTTTGTCCGATTTTGACGGTTTACTATACTATGACGTTTTTTATGACTTTTGGAGGTGAAAAAAAATTTTGACTTTTTTTGTCCGATTTTGACGCCTTACTATACTATGACGTTTTTTAGGACATTTTGAGGTCAAAAAAAATTTTGACTTTATTTGTCCGATTTTGACGCCTTACTATACTATGACGTTTTTTATGAAATTTTGAGGTCAAAAAATAATTCGAGTTTTTTTGTCCGATTTTGACGCCTTACTATACTATGACGTTTTTTATGACTTTTGGAGGTCAGAAAAATGTTTCTTTTTTTTGACGATTTTGACGCCTTACTATACTATGACGTTTTTAATTACTTTTGGAGGTGAAAATTTTTTTTGACTTTTTTTGTCCGATTTTGACGCCTTACTATACTATGACGTTTTTTAGGACATTTTGAGGTGAAAAAAAATTGTGACTTTTTTTGTCCGATTTTGACGCCTTACTATACTATGACGTTTTTTATGACATTTTGAGGTGAAAAATTTTTTTGACTTTTTTTGTCCGATTTTGACGGTTTACTATACTATGACGTTTTTTATGACTTTTGGAGGTGAAAAAAAATTTTGACTTTTTTTGTCCGATTTTGACGCCTTACTATACTATGACGTTTTTTATGACTTTTGGAGGTGAAAATTTTTTTTGACTTTTTTTGTCCGATTTTGACGCCTTACTATACTATGACGTTTTTTATGACATTTTGAGGTGAAAAATTTTTTTTAACTTTTTTCGTCCGATTTTGATGCCTTACTATACTATGACGTTTTTTACGACATTTTGAGGTGAAAAAAAATTTCGACTTTTTTTGTCCGATTTTGACGCCTTACTATACTATGACGTTTTTTATGACTTTTGGAGGTCAGAAAAATGTTTGACTTTTTTTGTCCAATTTTGACGCCTTACTATACTATGACGTTTTTTAGGACATTTTGAGGTGAAAATTTTTTTTGACTTTTTTTGTTCGATTTTGTCGCCTTACTATACTATGACGTTTTTTATGACATTTTGAGGTGAAAAAAATTTTTGACTTTTTTTGTCCGATTTTGACGCCTTACTATACTATGACGTTTTTTAGGACATTTTGAGGTCAAAAAAATTTTTGACTTTATTTGTCCGATTTTGACGCCTTACTATACTATGACGTTTTTTATGAAATTTTGAGGTCAAAAAATAATTCGAGTTTTTTTGTCCGATTTTGACGCCTTACTATACTATGACGTTTTTTATGACTTTTGGAGGTCAGAAAAATGTTTGACTTTTTTTTGACGATTTTGACGCCTTACTATACTATGACGTTTTTAATTACTTTTGGAGGTGAAAATTTTTTTTGACTTTTTTTGTCCGATTTTGACGCCTTACTATACTATGACGTTTTTTAGGACATTTTGAGGTGAAAAAAAATTGTGACTTTTTTTGTCCGATTTTGACGCCTTACTATACTATGACGTTTTTTATGACATTTTGAGGTCAAAAATTTTTTTGACTTTTTTTGTCCGATTTTGACGGTTTACTATACTATGACGTTTTTTATGACTTTTGGAGGTGAAAAAATTTTTTGACTTTTTTTGTCCGATTTTGACGCCTTACTATA
The DNA here is from genome assembly GCF_017976425.1 of Toxotes jaculatrix. Taxonomy (NCBI): domain Eukaryota; kingdom Metazoa; phylum Chordata; class Actinopteri; family Toxotidae; genus Toxotes; species Toxotes jaculatrix. Next base: position 6,374,874 of record NC_054399.1, read on the forward strand.
CTATGACGTTTTTTATGACTTTTGGAGGTGAAAATTTTTTTTGACTTTTTTTGTCCGATTTTGACGCCTTACTATACTATGACGTTTTTTATGACATTTTGAGGTGAAAAATTTTTTTTAACTTTTTTCGTCCGATTTTGATGCCTTACTATACTATGACGTTTTTTACGACATTTTGAGGTGAAAAAAAATTTCGACTTTTTTTGTCCGATTTTGACGCCTTACTATACTATGACGTTTTTTATGACTTTTGGAGGTCAGAAAAATGTTTGACTTTTTTTGTCCAATTTTGACGCCTTACTATACTATGACGTTTTTTAGGACATTTTGAGGTGAAAATTTTTTTTGACTTTTTTTGTTCGATTTTGTCGGCTTACTATACTATGACGTTTTTTATGACTTTTGGAGGTGAAAAAATTTTTTGACTTTTTTTGTCCGATTTTGACGCCTTACTATACTATGACGTTTTTTATGACATTTTGAGGTGAAAAAATTTTTTTGACTTTTTTTGTCCGATTTTGACGCCTTACTATACTATGACGTTTTTTATGACATTTTGAGGTGAAAAAAATTTGTGACTTTTTTTGTCCGATTTTGACACCTTACTATACTATGACGTTTTTTATGACTTTTGGAGGTCAAAAGATTTTTTGACTTTTTTTGTCCGATTTTGAGACCTTACTATACTATGACGTTTTTTTATGACTTTTGGAGGTCAAAAAATTTTTTGACTTTTTTTGTCCGATTTTGTCGCCTTACTATACTATGACGTTTTTTATGACATTTTGAGGTGAAAAAAAATTTCGACTTTTTTTGTCCGATTTTGACGCCTTACTATACTATGACGTTTTTTATGACTTTTGGAGGTGAAAAAATTTTTTGACTTTTTTTGTCCGATTTTGACGCCTTACTATACTATGACGTTTTTTATGACATTTTGAGGTGAAAAAATTTTTTTGACTTTTTTTGTCCGATTTTGACGCCTTACTATACTATGACGTTTTTTATGACATTTTGAGGTGAAAAAAATTTGTGACTTTTTTTGTCCGATTTTGACACCTTACTATACTATGACGTTTTTTATGACTTTTGGAGGTCAAAAGATTTTTTGACTTTTTTTGTCCGATTTTGAGACCTTACTATACTATGACGTTTTTTTATGACTTTTGGAGGTCAAAAAATTTTTTGACTTTTTTTGTCCGATTTTGACACCTTACTATACTATGACGTTTTTTATGACTTTTGGAGGTCAAAAAAAATTTTGACTTTTTTTGTCCGATTTTGACGCCTTACTATACTATGATGTTTTTTATGACATTTTGAGGTCAAAAAATTTTTTGACTTTTTTTGTCCGATTTTGACGGCTTACTATACTATGACGTTTTTTATGACATTTTGAGGTGAAAAAAATTTTGACTTTTTTTGGCCGATTTTGACGCCAAATGACGTTTTTTATGACAAAAAATTCAAAAATTTTTTTTTGACTTTTTTTGGCCGATTTTGATGCCTTACTATACTATGACGTTTTTTATGACATTTTGAGGTCAAAACAAAAATATGACTTTTTTTGTCCAATTTTGACGCCATACTATACTATGACGTTTTTTATGACATTTTGAGGTTTTACAAAAATATGATGAAAAGATCTAGAGTGTGACTTTGTGGGCGTGGCGCAAACTATTGTTCTTCTTGGATGACTTGACACAGCCAACCACCAGCACTTTTGAGCTTGGCACGTCAAACATTCTGCCAGCTTATTGGCTCACAGCATTGAATTACCCAGTACCCAGCCCTAGTGGGTTTCACCAAGGTTTAAATGCAGAGGATTAGTACGCTTCAGTAGGTTTAGTACTCTCTGCCAATAATACCACAGTAGAGGTCCATACTCATACAATGTTATCTCCTAAAATATGTTTATTTAAAAAAATACAAAAACAAAACAAAACAAAAATACAGACAAGCATTCAATTTCAATTTGATTTAAACATCTAAAGGAAGGCACTCATGAAAAAAAATGACATACAGCTTTTGTTTTAAGCAGCTCGAGTTCACTGAAACACCAACGCATCAGGCACCAGATGTGTGTGTACTGTATGTGTTTGATGGTTGTTAATCAATCCATCCCTACCTGTCAGTCAGAATAAAGGTCAGACCAAGGAAACTCACACTGACATACTTCACACACACACACACACGCACGCACGCACAAACACACCTGCCAACACTGTACCACCTGTCTCTCTCTCTCCCAAACACCAGCACTCCCTCTTCACTGTGCTGCCTCCTGCTTCTTCTCCCCTGCTGTCACAGAGTCCTGGCCCCATTTGCTCCCCTCCAGGACTGTCTGTACACTCTGCTCCCCCACTAGTGCTGCTGAGTGCCGGCTACTCATGACGCCACAGGGCAGGAGATAGGCTGAGGAGACCCCGGGAGCCTGGCAAAGAAATCAAAGTGCTCTCAGTGAGAGTGAGTGGTCCAGCTATCGAAGAGTGGCTTCCAGCTCTGACATGCCTGGCAGATAGCGACTGACACTTCTATAGTGTCCACCCTCTGTTGATGTTGTTGGCTGAAAGCTAAAAGCCCCACACTACTGTCTGTGCTAAGTGAGACACTTAGACACTTAGGTGACATACAGTACATTCACATGTTATCATATCAGCAAACATATCATTCAAACTCTTGTATGGTGTTTTAAATGGAAAACAAGCCATATTCCCTATTAATATGCCTGCCATGCCAAATTATTCATCACTTTTTTTTAAGCTTTTATCTACCACTTCATTCATTGTCATCCATTATTTTTACCAGCTTATTTCTATTTCTGGTTAGAGTGGGCTGGAGCATATCCCAGCATGCCTTGGCTGTGGAGGCAGGGAAACACCCCTGAGTGGCCCTCATTAAATCATGGGTAGACAGTCATCTTCACACTCATGAGCAATGCAGAGCCTCCACTTGATGCTCATATAGCTGGTATGTGGAAGGCCAGCTGGATGAACAACCTAACTCCATATGGAAAAACAACAACTTAGCTACTCTGCTAACAACATTAACTAATTCACATCAAAGAAATTCTTGAAAACAGTGATATGCAAGCCAGACTCTTCCTGGGCAGAGGAGCACTAGAGAAGTATATGAATATTAATTAAGAGAATTCACCACCAGCGTGCTGAAAGTCATCCTGTCTATGCCAGGATGTCAGATGTTTACTGAAGCTAAGTGATCTGAACCGGCCTGACATGGCAGATTTATTTGATGTTCGAATCACAACACAAAAGTCAGAGGGTTAAAATAAACATTATGGATTTTTAATCTGATGTTCATGAATTGACTGTAGGCTGTTGGGTAAGCAGATTAAACTATCAAGTTCATTATGTCACATCTCGGCAGTTGTTTAAAAACCTAGCATGAAAGGTTGTTGTCCTCCCTGACCTTGCCATTCTTGTCCTTGGACATTGTAGTTTGAGGAAACAATGTTAACTCAGGGTGCATTAGCTAATTTTTTTGCATCTCACTTCCTCTTTCAGCAGTTGATGTTTGCTTACTGAAAACTGCTTACCGAAGACTTTTAATTGCAGTGAAAGGGACTTAAGAACTTAGTTTTATTTTGGTAGGCATCTCATACATCTTAAAAATGACAGTAAAACAAGGGCACCTAAAAATCTTGCTGATTTAGCGACATCAGCTTATACAGAGGTAGATCCATCTCTCAGGCTTTAAATGAATATATATGCTCAAAGTGGAAAAGAAAGCTTTAAAAAGGTAGGAGATGCACAGGAGTGATAGCGTTATTCAGTGTGTAAGTTATCTTCCACACCATCCCCCAGTGCCATCACCTTTGCACAGTATATTTCCCATCTACAAAATCATCATCAACAAGATGTGTCAATCTCTGGAGAGGTCTCGTAATGGAAGCTATCTGACTACTCCCTTCTATAAGCTGCACTCCATTACTGCAGGTTGGTCTAACAGCAGACATCCTTGGAATCACCCCAGAGAAAGCGAGACAGACCCATCAAGGTTCGCAGCAGCTGCAATTTGCTGTAAGGACATCTGCGATATGTCCTTACAGTTTACTCCCTCAGCCAAAGTCAACAGTAACAACACGCTCTTCATTCCAACAAAACCAGACGACTGTGTGTGTGCTCCTTGACCTGCCTCACCACACTAACCCTGCAACATGTCTTGTATGTGTTGTAGCGTCAGTGTTTTAAAGCTAATTCATAGCCATCCAACCCTGTCTCTGGCATGACTCACAGCTATTGATTGAGCTACTTATACCCTCAACATCCACCAGTCCATCCACCCATGACCACTCCTGCGTTTTGAGCTCAGGTCATGTCGTACACAACGTTTTGTCAGGCGGCCTTGTTTCAGAAGTTAAGTTGTGAAATGCAATATGTGTTAGGTATGTGAGATCCTGAGAACTCTTTTACAGGAGAGAGCTTCGTCCTTGACAACTGGTCGCAAAGAGATGAGGGGAGAGGAAAGAGATGCTGGACTCATGAATGCTGGAAGGAGACCTTGACTTCGTTTGCCATTTACCATTTAGATCTTAGGAGGTTCAGGACACTCAGCTGACTAAGTCACTAACACATAATCTGTGACGTAAAAATGGTAGCTTCGAAGTGCAACCTGCACTTCGAAACTAACCAGCAGTTAAAGGCCTGGACACACCAGGATTAATGGCAAAATTTTTAACTAAACAAATTAATTCCAGTGGAATTGTCACAATCAGAGGAGGCAAAATTCTGTCAAACCGACTTGCTCCTCGGATGGCCCCATTTCCAGTTGTTCTCAAGGATGTCAGAATGGGAAAACATGGATGCTACAAAGAAGATATTATATTGCTCAGTGTTAAAACAACACGCTTCCAGTACCTGCATGATAACAAAGAGCAAAGAAAATGCATCAGGTGAGACATAAGATTAACTGATAGGTCACTCTGGACAGCAGCTAACGCTTGTAACATTATACAATATTACAAATTAAACTTTGGAAAAATATTTATGTGAAATACATGAATTTGCACTATTGACCAAAAGTTTATCATCAACCAAACATTCACTTTTGTCCACCATGACAACCTGGAAGTTACTGCACCTGACCAAGAAATAGTTCTGCACATAACCCCCCCACATTATGTTAGTGCTTTTGCATATTATAAAATATAACATGCTAATTTGTGAAATTTAAATGAGATTGTAGGCAGATTTTGTTGGCTCTGGATAGAGCCAGGCTAGCAATTTCCCTCCGCTTCTGGTTCTCATGCAAAGCTAAGCTAACATCTGCTAGCTCTAGGTTGATATTTAGCATATAGAGTTGTGTCTCTTTATCTAAATCTTGGCAAGAAAGCAAATCATTAAAAAAAAAAAAAGTAAAACTTTTCTGTTCTAAATAGAAAACTACATCCAAATAATTGTTGTTTTCTGGAGCCATTAAAGGTCTGTTTTCATCTCAAATGTCTGTGAACTCGAGGAAAGGAAATCCACTTATATTATCAGTGCTAATCGGGTGGGAAAAACACACAAACCCACCAAACTCGGACTTCTCATTCATATTCAGTGTGTGTGAATATACCTTTAATTTGACATTAATGGCTGCTCTCACACAGTTTAAAGTAGATTTTAAATCATGACTTTAAATCATGTCATCAATGTGAAAGCTCATTTTTATGAGAAAAAAAACTGATCAAATTGGCCTCACATCTCATGCACATCAGTAAATATAAAGAGCATCTGCATGTGCATGTTGCCATGCAAATCATCTGAAAACCTACAGTCTAATCAGCTATTTATGCCCCCTGGAAGATTATCTCCATTTCATTACACTGTCACTCAGCCAGCTTTGTTTGGCTGAGCCTACATTTGCCTTTGAACATCAACGGCACCTTTTGTCTGAAGCTGCTGTAACGTTTCCAGCAATGATCAGATAGCACTTTTGCTATTTTTACTTCTAGATGCAGCACTGGCCCAGAAAAAATAAGATCTGAGTTGATTAGTGAAGCCTGCACACCCTTTGTGGTGCATTTAAAAGGAGGCCTTCATCTCATGATACACAATAGAATTGAAATATGCAGATACAACTAAATAACATGCTGTCTCATTCTTCCTATTCAGGCATCCTAAGAATACCAGCTATTTCTTTGAACCATCAAATGAGTAAGGAGACATTTTAAGAAACACATTTATTTTAGGGCAACTGCCAAGTGCTTAGTCACTCCAAGAAGGTAAGAATCAAAAGTCCCATACCAACCACTGCAGTAAAGCACATTTTTCATTGAACATCTGTTCTTCAAACTTCTTCAGAAAAAGTTGAAATGTTTGAACAGTGTGTCAGAGAACATCCCGCCATCCAGTAATGGACGGGATCGATGATTAGGTGGGATAGTATCAGAGGCGGGTCAGTGCTCTGTGGAGGCCTTCACAGCATGAAAATGCACACACGTGCACACACACACACACACACACACACACACACACACACACACACACACACACACACACACACACACACGTACCACAAATCACCAGCAATTACGCTTTGCAAGTAGAAAGTTTTTGCTTAGTCTTATTGAGTAGCAGACGTGCTGCTGAGTGATGAAGAGGTCGACACGGTTCACATGTGATTCAGTCAGTATGGCTCATTAACGCACACACACACACGTACGCACACACATATACACCTGATTATGGCCGATGAGTCCATAATAAGAGGTACGTTTCACCGATTGATGTCTTAACATTCCCATCCGCTGCTGATTCCCTCATCGTTCGCCTGGATGAGTATCCCACCCTCCCTTCCATCAGCCCACTAGTCAGTTAATCAGGCGGGTTCACTGTGTGTGAACGCCTCCAGCAGTTCCAGCAGCTCCAACCAGCCCGTGGAGCAGGAGGCAGGTGGAGTGCGGCTGGATCAATGTACTGATATCTGATGGAGACAAAACCGGTTTAGACCCTGGGGCCTGAAGTCTCCCCGCTGCACTGTCAATTCCATTCATCTCCCTCCAATGGCTCTCCCTCACGAGCCTCTCAGCTGAAGAAATAAGTGGATTCTTTCACCCGCTGGAGGTCAAAATCACCTGGAGAGGCAAGAGGCAAAGTGTCAGAGCAGGTTTAAGTCTATGGGCAGTAGTTACACAAAGTAAAGCACGTGTACAGCAGTTTTTAACATAAAAAGAATTTAAAATGACCATATACTATTAGAGAGGTACTCTAACACAACTACTATCTTAGTTTGGAAAAAAAAACCAGCAAGCAAAGCTGGTTAACAAAAGCCACTGTTGAAAAATAGATGTTATTTTATATAATAAAAATAATGATTCCAAGATCAGCAATATACCAGTTTCCCTGCTTTATCCCTAATACTCACACTGTCAGGGTGAACCTTGGAGGACACCTTTAATGTAAGGTAATACATTTGAAAAATATGCACAATAAATAATCCTTAATGTGGTTAATGATCAGTGAAAGCGTTTGCTTAGTATTTTCATCACAGGCAGGATGTAGTTTGTTCACAGGTATCCTGAAACCGGTCCAAGGACAGAGTTACAATGTTCAAGGAAGAGAAAGGAGAAGTAGTTTTTAAGTGGGTCAAACTCGGTAAGTTTAATTTTTAAATTAGGTACAACTTTTTAGTTTTACTGGGCACCATTAAATTTTCTATTAACTTTAATACACCACTTGAATACTAATTTTAGCTCTGGATGAGGTCCTGTCCTGCACTCTGTGCTCCTTGCCTCTCTGACAGCTGCGCACACCAACGGGAGAAGCAACGTGAATTATTGAGGAAAGGCCATAAAAAGTTAAGAATGCAAAGACTTACTGTAGCCAGAAAACACTGACTAAGCTAATATAGTAACTAAACAATAAATATACTGTATGTCTTGGTACTTGTCAAAACATAAAACATGGGAAGTATTGATATAAAATCTAACAAAATCACAACGAGCTCCAAACTTCAGTCTATAAAATGTATTCAAATGAAAAGACGTGTTTCATGACGCCCTTGAGTCTCTACAAACTGTGCAGTGTTTGCTCAGTTAAATCAAAGTGAAACTTTAAGCTTGAATGGACGAAAGGCCATGAGCACACTGAGTAACTTAAAAGCATTTACTATCCCTCACAAACAGCCACTGCATCATCAAAGTCAGACACTAACATTTGCTATGATATTCAATGCCCTCTCCAGCCTTTTTTCCCTTCAGGTCTATGGTCGTAAACACACCTGCACCATCTGATCTCCTGCTGGATTACACCTTCATAATAAATGGAAGATCCTTCATAGTGAAGATTATAATGGATTTCAGCCTAGATCTAGTGTGTTTCATATTAAAAACTGAATACAGTGGACATTCAGGGATACACACACACACACACATACACACACTCCTCATGAGCACACCTGACTGGTCTCTGCCACATAAGCTGATTATGCAAAGGAGGGACACAATTAACAGTAATCAATTTATGCAACCCAGCTGTCAGTGCCAAGCTGAGAGTAAGTGTACAGATGGAGATGGAGTGAGGGGTTACATAAGAGCAAAGCCTTCCTCCACCTGACTGGCAGAAAGGGAGACGGGGCCTCTGTACAGTAGACTGCCTCCACTGTGGACAACAATAGACAGACACTCGCAGTGGCATCAAAGGAAAACAGGAGGAATCTGGACCTGAAAATTGAATTTTTAGCCAAACTCAATGGCTTTTCCTGTTTGAATCAGCAGTCTGGGCAACACCAGGTGGCCACACCAACAATTACAGATAGTGGGACAAATGTACAGACAATAGGCAACAACGATCGGTGTCTGTTGCTGTGCTGCTGGCTCCTGTGCCAAAAATCACAAAACGCTAATGATAGTGACCAATTATAAAACAGGATAGAAAATACAGCACTGTACAAGAACCCAGTTTAATAGCAATCCTCTGAGAGAGGCTTACTGCTAACCTCAAACAGAGCTTCAGGACACAAAAGTCCTCAACAAACCAATTAGGAACAAAACAGCACACTGTATGTTGGCACTCTCAAACAATGCCCCAGCTTAAGTGAGGCCATGTGTTTGGGAGCCAGACAGCTGCACACAAACTGACCTGTCTGGGGCACTTTGGCCAGCAGCAGCATCAGCCTCCTGTACTCCTGATACTTCTTGTTCTTGGCATCAGTCCTGCCACAAAGGAGATAGAATGAGAAGTTAAGACTTTAGTAACTCTCAAAAGACTATGTATGCATGTATGTATGTGTGTCTATAAAAGTGCAAAGTCTCAGGTTTCAGCCCTTGTAATACTTTTAAAAACAGCAACTACTATGTGAAGTGCAAGTGTAAGTGACATGTAAGAACATGTAACATATTTACTGATGGATCTAACTCTCATCTTTTTGGTCACTGTGGTGATTTTTTTTAAAAAGCATCTGCTGTCATTGAAAAAAATCCAATAAGTGAAATATGGAATATTATGTGTTTTACCATATGAAATATGCTAAGACACATAAAAATACTGTGTTGAATAGGATCTCGTGTATGATGTTCTTTTTCTCCCAAAAAAATTGAATTACCTTGTTAAAATTATTAATATGCAAATACCTTTTCTTTTAAAAGTTTAACTACTGAATACAAGATGTGTCCTACTTCGCTGAGAAGTCTATTCTCAGTGTTTATATACTGGAGGCTTCAAGTTTCCACATGACACTTGTGTGAGTTATATAGCGCACCACAACTAGTCCAAAGTCACAAAAATCAACCCCCTGCAGCAGATGGAGGTGAAAACACTCTTCAGGTATCAAACTCTGAAGAAACATCATTCAGCACAGTGAAGGTCGAACATTCAACAGGAGTAACAATAAGCAAAACACATTGTTAACTTGGGGCGGACAAAAATCTGTTTAGGTTCATATTGTGACAAGTGAAGCAACCCAAAATGTCTTTGTAGTCCCACATGTCCTTCTCTCTGGTGTCTACTAGTATGGGTAATATGTTTTCGAGGTTTCGGGAACAGTAATGTGTCTGTGTGTGAGACAGAGAGCATGATGGGCTGCTGTGGAGTAAAGGCTGTTGAGAAGGTGTCCAATTATCCCAAAGAAAGAAAAACACAGTTAGATGATGAGCATAACCCAGCCTGAGGCCAGTAAGACAGATACATGGAGAGAAGCGGGAGAAAATCCTTTTATATCTAATGTCACAGACAACTGGAAGGAAAAGTCTGGCAAGCTAATATAACTTTTACCATCTTTAGAACCTCTTACGTGTGTGTACCTTCTGTTTGGACTGTTTTATAATGTTTGTAAGTGTAGGAGTCGCATGTTGGGAGTTGTTTATACCATAAAAGTCCACAAAGATCACACAGTGAAGCATAAACACAGAGACAGAGACTAATGGCAATGATTGTTTGTTGTGTGAGAAAAATGCAAACAGAAAAGGAGGGACAAATCCCAGGTGGGGCAAAAAAAAAAGTGTAAAAAATATTAACATATAACTAAATATTTTATATAATGTTTTGCCAAAATATAGACACAGTATAACAATAATTAATGAAATGAAAACAGGCATACCTATTACCTTCATCATAAAACTGACAGACTTTTGTGTGTGTGTGTGCGTCCGCAATCAAATGTGTTCCTGCACAATGGTGTGTAAACTCACAGGATCCCACTGCAGTATTTCTGTAGCAGGAAGTTGGACAGGTCTTGAAGGATTGGCTGGCTGTGCAGGGCGACAAACTGTTCCCGACAGACCTGCCAGGAGGAAGAAGAGGCAGAGACAAAAAAAGTGTGATGAGTTGCTCTGCTCTGATCACTTGACCGACATGCTCCCCAGCCAGACTATCTGAGTCTGGTGACCAGCTAAAAGATGGATGGAGCCGGGAAGGGAAGGGATCAAGGGTGCAGAAAGAGAAGAGACAGAAGACATTACAACTGTCCTAGGAAAGAAAAGTTCTACTATTTGCTGTACCGACTTAGTGATCAGTATCATTCCTATGATGCAGACAGGTTTCTTATTCACAAACATTCAAGGATGAGCAGTCAGCAGAGGTTAGAAACATTGCTGCGATGCAAGGATAGAAACCTGCTGATAGACCATTGAAATTAAACAGGAAAACAGCACATCTGGCAGCTCTAGCTGGCTAAAATGACACATGGAACTATGGTATAGTTATAATCTAAAAGCAGGGATAATGCTAACCAAGACTACATGAAGTCAGCTCTGCAGGTAGTGAGAAATTAACTGTGGATAGATCCTAGACCATCCCTGGGCAGAACCGGTTGAGAGCACTGAACCAGAGTGTTAAATCAGGCGTTTCTCCCTTAAAGCATCTGTGCAAAACCATCCACCACCTTATTAAAATCCAGAACACTGACCATATCAGTAAAACTGACAGGGAACTTTTTGTCTTGTGAGTTTGAACATTTTCCACCCAGTACTTTGGTGGTTTGTGCATTTTAAGGAACAAAAACTCCTCAAGCTGAATGGGAACTGGGCAGTTCAGAAAATGGATGGATGGAGAATGAAGGAATGATCAGTTGCCATTAAAATTAGACCCTGCTTCATGTGCTTAGGTGTTGACTAAGATATTTAATACCCCCTCCTCTGCTGCTCTGTTCAATTACCTGTGTAATGAGGAAAGCGTACAGTCACACATCAGGAGAATATGAGAGAGAATAAATGTACTGAGAGGGACCTGCTTCACTGGCTGTAACTCCTCTGAGACTGGGTGAAGACATAAAACAGTTACTGTGCTCTGAAGCTACATCTACAGAAAAATTGGCCTTTATGGTAATTTGGTCCATTTTATTCTATGCTGTGTCTCGGTCTGGGGCTGTTGACAAGCTAGTTTCAGCAAACAGGGGCAGACAGTCATTTTTTCAGCACAACAGGCTCTGTCTGATGCTGTTACCTTCAGTCAGCAGCCTGTATATCTATGAAGCAGTGAGAGTATAAAGTTTTATTTTACTGGCATCGCAAAGCTGATGCTTCTACTTTAACAGAAATACTAGTGATGCTAAAAAATGTTTTTATTATCAGCATCCACTGGAAAAATACTAAAACTAAAGCTCATTGCTTTAAAATACATGCACTCATTCTCCAGTTCCTAAAATAAACTGAAGAGCAGCCTGGATCAGATAAACAGACTCACATGTGAAACGCCACCTTTAGCTTAATTTAATCAGCAAAAAGAGGAGACTACAAATCCCCAATGATATATGATCAGACAGGATGGAAACAGCTTGGGAAGGATGATAGGGACGAGGACTGGTGAAACAATCTGGACAGGTGTGTGAAAAAAAAAGTTGTTCTGCAATTTGATACCTTATTCATGGTGTCCACAGTGAGGGCGTGGGTCCAGAAACAGTCGTGAACTGAGACGAATGTGAGACCAGCACTGGGATTGAAATAATCAGAGGGAGAAGATTTAAGAAAAAGTAGACAATGACATGGAAACTAGGCAGACTTTGGAGAGAGGTGTACCGAATTGTATTACAGAGACAATAATTGCTGAAACCACAGCGGACATTCATTCAAAGCCAGTGTGAGTTCCATCATGAATTATCACACCTGTCAGGAGGCCGATTCTGTGAAATGAGCTTACATACATAGCAAAGCATAAAATGCAATACGTATCTGAGGTGATAATTGCATTTAAGATGAAAGGAGACTTTTTCAAAGCCGTTTTAAGGCCATGCATACATGGAGAGACAATCTCAGAAGCATATTACAAAACGCCTTTAGAAACATGACTCTGGAGAGGCAACAGGAGATACAAGGAGTGCATGTTTTATTTGAGGTGTTTGAGTTATTTATGTAATAAGTGCAGCATGTTATATGATACCTATAGCAGTGGAGAGCAGTCAGCATCATGTGTGTGGAGTCCAGAGAGTGGATGAAGTTTGGTGGGAAGGCGTTCTTCTGTTTAACTGTATCAGGCCTCCTGCAAAGAGACAGAAAAAAAAGGCAAAGACATATTCAAACAGCTGTGGACTTTCTCTAATGGCTTTCTAACATAATGGAGATGTGATGTTTCAGCCAAACTATCTCACAAGTCTGAAGTAGCCTCATTATGAACCGTGCTGACACTTCCCTGGGGAAACAGTTAGCAATTGTTTTGATTTCTTTTTTTTTTCTTTCTTCTCCACTACTTGGAGGAACAGAGTTGAGATATCACATAACCACCATGTCTGCGAAGGTGTTTTTAAGTCTGATAGTGTAACAGCACATGTGCACATAAAGGTGAGGAGAAATGTTTGGACATATAACTTAAGCACATAGTGTTGTAATTATTATCCTAACACAAATTTTTAATCTGTCCTTTCTTTGAATGGGTATGGTACAGTACCCAAGATGGTAAACACCAGATTATGTTCCTTTAAATGAAGTTGTTTTTCTTTAGTAATTTTAAAGTCACACTGAAATGGCATCTTTATCAACCATAGTGTGACAAATTTCTGAGTGAAACGGATCTGGTGAGTAGAGAACTGTTACGAAATGGATTTAAATCAAATCCTTTACATGTGATTTGAAACCGAAAGTGATTCCACTAGCAGTAAAAACACCGGTGTAATAACATTATTATTACAGGCTGTGTTTTCCCTGAAATAAATACAAATGTCTGCTGTGCAGGTCTATCTTTTCAACTATGTGACTCCTCAGGGGACTCACAAGCTTCTAAACAACAGTCAATATGAGAGTATGTAAATAAAGATGTGATATAAAAGAAATATTTCAAGCTATTATGAATGCAGTGTTGCTGCTACTGATGATAGAACTGGCAGTATAATAAGCATCCTGCCAATCTGCATCCCCATGTTGCCATTACCCTGAGCCTGTGCCATTCAAACCCTCTGGGCTGCCACAGACCAGAACGCTTTTCCATTGGAAATACAGACAGAGTGGAGAGAGCCTGGGCCAAACCCAAAGCTAAAACACAGACGCACCATTCCTGTCTGTCAGTCTTGTTTTCCTTCTGTCCGTTTTGTTTTTGGCTTGGAAAGTTTTGATTTTTATCAGGGTGCTTTTCGTTCTACCGTTTTGGGCCTGAGCTGAACAAAAACAAAATTCCTGGAAATTCATTTGCAAGCACACTGTTCGAGCGATGCTTAGAACAAGGCTGTCTTTCTCTTTTTCCTTTGGCTCACACCTTCACTCACACACAAAACAAACATGTCACCTTTAAATCCCATAGGCCTGACAGACTGGAAAGGTGTGCAGTCAGTACTCTAAGGGTTCGCAACCACAGCTCTCTGTGTAAGTGTTCTCCCTATAGAGCTCACGAGCAGGATGAGCCTTCACCTCATGTCATAAGAGATACTACAAGTTGGAACAGGGCTTAGCATTTACTGTTTTTTCCACTGCAATTTAGAGGTCTGGATAAGCAGCCTGAGAGGGACAGAAGAAATAGCAAGAAAAACAAGGGCTTTAAGGCTCTCACTACTTCACCTGCACCTGTGTTTACACACTTTAATGCTGGATGAGGTTTTTTAGGATCTTTAAATACAGCAAGTGTAATTGTGGTTGCTCCCATTTGTGTATGTGTCTCTGTGGAAGGAAAAACCAAAGAGAATCAGCCATGATGACTGTGTCAAGTGTAGCTCAGAATGCCGGCCTGTGATACCTCTGATACTTGCTTGACAGCAAATTTCAAGTTTCCGACAAGGCAGTCGTTCTAAGCCTCACTCTGTCGTCTCTCTCTCCTCCCTCCTGACTCTAACTTCCCTATCCCTCCTTCCGCGTTGCCTGGTGTTTCAGTATTCACACTGATAGATCTGTGGTATACTGTAGACGTCAGACTGAGGAGGACGGCTGTCAGTTTTTGTCATCTCCGTCTCCAGTGCTCTCACTCAGCTTTCCCTCAGCTCCCCTTTGCTGTCTCTCATTCTGTCTCTTTTTGTCCTCTACTCACCTCTATAACCCGTCCTCTGTCTGCCCTTTTGAAACGATCTAAACATTCTTCTCTTTCGCCTCACTATGATTCATCCACAGAGCCCAGAAATGCTCTAATTCAGCTGCAAATCATGGTCGTCTTTCTCCCAAAAGGTCTGAGATACTCAGGGAATTACAGGTGGAAAAGGAGGCACATACACTGGTCAATCAGGTGTAAAACAATAATAATTCAATGTGAAATGTGCTAAGTTCATTCACATCTTAAATCTCAACCTCTGGTGAAGGGTATAGCTTCTGTGTCATTTGTGATACTTAACTGCACTTCAGTAAAACAAATGTACATTTAAATATATAAACCATTCGGGGGTTGAAGTCCTACTTAACAGCTACTTATGTTGATCTACCGCTGTAATTTAACCTGAGTTTAGTATAGCATTTTGCCAAGTTGTGTTACACATCTTTAATACAACAAGTACCCCTAATTATATTAGAAAACTGGAATTCATTTTTCAATAATTTCTCACACGTCCATCGCAGCATTTCTTATCTTGACTCACAGATTTTGTGGTCCCCTGAGCCTTTTTTTTTGTATGCATAATCTCACTCCCTCTCATTAATGAGTTATTTTGCTGGTGACACGATTTTTTATTATATTATTTATCTATAAATGATGCTGCCTGACAAAGCAGTTTAAACTAAATATTTCAGCTAATTTCTGTTCGCAAAGACCTGGTTCAACTTCTTACAACTGAAACTGGAAGTGTAAAACTACATTTTCAAAGTTTCTAAACACTTCAAATGGCTAATTTATGACAAAAGCAAAGTTACATCTGAGCTTGAGGAGGCAATTAGTGAAAATATCCACTGGAGACAGTGCTTTTGTGCTGCTGAAGTTCCTGAGAATGTAAGCTAATTGCCTCAAAAGAGCTCTACTTTCTACTTTTAATTCACCTCTAAAAGCTAAACAGAAAGTTGATGAGTGGTCTGAAGCTACATTCTGAAAACCTGTGACTATTGTAAATGACAAAATGAAAGACCTGCCGTAAACACGACTCCTCTCACCGGCGCTCTGTCCTTGTTCCAGGTCACTAAAATCAAACTAACTGGTGGCATTTCAGCACAAAACGTCAATGAGTGCCATGAGAGAATAAAGCGGTAGGATTACATCTGCTGTGGGCCAGTGTTAGTGTAAGAGTGGACAGACACTAGGTAGATATTAGCTACAGGAAGACTTACTCTTTGGTGTCATAGTTGATCTCAAGGTTGATGTGTTGAATGTTGCTCTTCAGCTGGAGAGATAAAACAAAGACAAAGACAAAGAGACGGTTAACATTTTCTCTTCCATCAGGCTGATGATGGCAGTAAGCAGGTGCAGCATGATGGCAGAGGTCCAGGCTTAACTACTAACTCATATACCTGTTAAAATCAAGCATAAAAGATAAAAAGAGCTCCTTACTGTAACTGACCCCCACAGATGTTTCTAAGATGACAAATGCGTCACATGGAAGAACAACGCACATGAAATTATGTACAAGACCTCTGGATATTTTCCACATGATACAACCGTGAAAAAATGGTAAGCCAACTTTTAAAGAAGTTGAGCAAGTCTTGAAACAAGAAATATTAGAGCTGCGACTAAGTAAACTTCATTACAGATGAATAGCTGATTATTTTCTTGTTAAACTCATTGGATCTTTAAAAATATCAGAAAATAAGAGGAAAAAGGTTTCTAGCCCAAGGATTCATCTTCTTTTATTCTAAAACCTTAAAATATTCAGGCCTGTGGATTTTTTTAAAATTAACTTTCTATTGACTGATTAATTGAGGTATTGACTACCAGTTTCAGCTCTACAAAATATAAATGTGACTGTGTCACACAAACACTGCTGCAGGTATGGTATGTTTCTTCAACATGGGATCAAAAAAGAAAAAAAAGAAAAATTAGTATATCTGAAGTTGTCATTTCCGCATGAGGAGTTAAATTACAGAGCAGATAATGTGAAATGCCCAAGTATTATGGCTCATTACCTGAGAGGCACTTGACATTCTGCAGATTACAAAATCAACTCTACAAAAGCACAGCTGACATGAGTCACCTCACCTGATGAACACTGCCGAACAAAAGTTTAAACCATTTTCATTTCACGCCTCAGTTTTGACGTTCATGGTGGATTCTCAGTCTACCTGACCAGAATCCAGGCTGAGGGGAAATTCTGTTTACTATCGAAACACGCTTGGTAACACACAAAATTATATCCATCCATCCATTTTAGATTTAACAGCTGCTTATTTAGGTCAGTGGCCACAGGGAGCTTGGTTGGCACTTCAACTCAACGCAGGCTACTTGAACCCTAAAAGCTGTGACTATGGTTCAAAGGTTCAACTCTGCTTTACTAATTCAAAGAGTTGTGGATATCTCTGTGGTGGCCATTTTTGGTGGATTAAAATAGATCCAGTATTTTAAAACTGGGATTAATGGTTATTCTATCAAATGTAATTACAGAATTTCTTGGAAAAGTCCAGGGTTATATCCATAGTTATTTTACATCATCTCATGAGGCTATATTTTTAGCGCTGTTAGTCCCAGGGGGTCTTGGCTAGAAAAAATAATATAGTGAGCTGTATTGCACTGCTCTTGGGTGTCAGGTATGGTACTATGAATTGTTCTCAGGTAAACAGACTGCTGTGTAAGGGAAGGTTTTGAGTCTGTGAAAAGTGTGTGTGTGAGCACTTCACAGTGGTCTTGTCACACAAAGCACAGCTTGATCTCTTTTCTGGTTTCTGTAAAGATTCCACGAGAGGTGTTTTATCCCCTGGAAAACCGTCTCTTGTCACTGTCACCTGTTGACCTCATCCTGCACAAGTATGTGTAAAGAAAACCCAAAAACAATGAAGTGGGAAAAGTTGTTGCTCAAGTACCGAGAGAGAGCCACAAAATTACATCTTATTAATAGTGGGTGGTAATCAATCATGATGTGTGATTCATGATTCTATTACATTTAATTAGTTGAAGAAAAACACAAAAAGGGAGGTGGCAAAGAGCACACTTTAAGGCAAAATTTTACCTCATCAATTACACAATCTCAGCTATTTCTTAAGATAACAACTTCAAGAGTAATTTCTATAGACCCATTAATTCCAGTAATCAGCCACTTGGGAAAGAGGACCAGCGTACAGCTATTTACCAGTACAGGCACACTACCGGGGCAATGTGCAAACACCTCTGTTTGATCTCTGCTGTTTTCTGTCTTTAAGACCAACACCCAAGCTGTTACTGACAGCTGTTCTTAATGGAGAGAAGACTTAGCACTCTAATCTCCCAAGCCTTGAGGGGTCCATCCAGTCAGCCGTGCCAATGCATCTGCAGCGGGGCATTCTTTCCCTGACCCTTGGAACCATGCCTGGGTGGGAACGACAGGCTACTATCAGGAAAGAGATATGACTGGAAGCAAGCAGCCAACTCCTTGTAATATGAGCGCATTGCATTAGTGTGTTTACCTTGCATTCAGCTTACACTAACGTATCTAAGTGTCTTTAAGTCTGCTCCTCTGTCTGAACACAGTTTCTTTTTTCACTGATGGAAAACAGCTTTGATGCTGAAAGGTTTTGCCAATTAGATTATATTCCGAGAGCTACAAAAACTCAGACCTGTCTGTACTCTGAATAATGAAAGCGCTTTTATTGTAAAAAGTCATGAGAGATCATTACTGTTAGTTAGTGTTCAGAACAGGACTTACCCACGATCAAATGAATGAATAGAAAATTTGTTTGGTTTTTCCAAAGTTATTAATGAGCTGACATGAGGACAAATTTGCATTCTGCTGCTTGTTTTTAGACCAAATACATGGAACTGCATCACAAACAGGCAAAATGAAGAAACTAATCAATTCATATTGTGCAGCATGACGCCTCAGTGAATAGAGTTGAGCCGTTAGGTGTGTATTTTACATGGAGGAATGGTGGTGGATCAGTCGTTGGTGTGCCTCCTACTGCCACCAACTGAGACATTTGTTACCGGATGAGGTCACTGACTTCAACTTTTTTTATTGTGCAAATTACAAAAAACTCAGACGAACAGGAGACCACAGCACGAAACCCACGAAGTGTACATCCGCAATTCAAACTATTACCCATTCAGCTTCATTCTCAGTCTGTAATGACCTCCTGGAAAGCTGAACACCAAACATTTCATGTGGGACGCTCTCTTGACACATTTAAAGGGAAGCACTATTTCGGCGATTGTGGTTATTGATTTTAGTAAAGTCAGCATCGACAAAAAGAGAGCTGGAAATTGAGGCATCAAGACCTCCATTTAAAATAACATCAGGTGACACTTTTAGAAACTGGTCCACTGACATATTGACAGCGTCTGTGAGCTCACTCAACCTTTGTTTGAGATATTACACCCAGATGAATTTTAATTGAATGCACAGCTTACAGCTGTGAATGAATGTCTCCGTATCCCAGTAAAACCACCATGGGTGTCATAATAGTTCCATTATTCAGTGTGTATGAAGCTCCAGAAAGTCTCCCTATGTGACCTTAGCACTTCAGTTTGTCTCTGCTGATTTTAAGTCTGTCTGTCTGTCTACAGCTATGCTAGCAGCTTTGTGAGGCTGTGCTCTGGTACAGTAGTGGTTTAAGTTAAATACTAACATTATAGCATGTTCACAAAGAAAACGCATGTTTGCCTTGCATCTTATTTTAGCATGTTTACATGCTAACATTTAGTGTGCTTAGACTACACGCAAAGTCCAGCTGAGGTTGAGGGGAATGTCATAAATTTTGCAGGTATTTGGTCATAAACCAAAGTATAGGACAAAGAGAAATTCTGACCTGATGAGCAAGAGGAAAAGTGAAGCGCCCACTCAAAATCAGAAATGTCAACCTCATGCTAGAGCTAGAAAAGTTAAGGAATCACCAGTTATTACAATCCCTCCTGAGAAAAACACGAATGTCCGTACCAATATTCATTGTAATCCGTCCAACAGTTGTTGAGACATTTCACTCATAACCAAAAATGTCAGGTTCATTTTGGCTCCATCCAGTGAATCCATCCTGCAGAGATTAAGATATTTCAGTCTGCACCAGCCAAATAACTTTCAATGCCACCCTGAGAGCCGTGTGTGACTAAAAACTGTACTGTAAAAAAAACAAAAAAAACAACAACAAAAAAACCCCATAAATGTCTACTTTTGTCAAGTGCATTCAGATAATGTTTTATATTATATGTTTGCAACATCTTATCTTTTGCAGTGATGGTAGAAGACTGAGATTTCTGTTTGTTGTAAAATTAAAACTCTGATATTAGCCATAAGCACAAAAGAAGGTGTGGATATAAAGGGATTAAAGTGACAGGTGTTCACATGGATGGAAGTGCATTAAAGCTAGCATTGGAGGCCAGCAAGCCACTTGGTTTGGTGGTTCCAGTCGATTGCTTGAAGGTCGCTGTGTGATGAATGACAGAATCACACAACTATCAAGAAATGGTTTTAAAATAGAAGCATAGTGTGGTGAAACCCCATTAGTTTCTGCCATGGCAGGTATCACATCCATCATTGCTGTAGGAGGACTTGTGGGGGGATCTGTCCATCATCCCGCTCTTAGCATCCCATCTTTGTGTCCTAACGGATTGGCATAGAAAGGGGTGAGGGTGAAAGAAATGGAGGTAACCTGTGATGTGAGTAATGGACTGCCACACTGTAAATGAGGTCACTACCGTATGCTGTACTCCTGTTCATTATAATGAATGCATGCATGATCTGTGTACAAGATCCAACTCAAACCCTGAGGCTGTAATGAATGAGACCTTGGGTAACCTTTCTGTGAGTCTGTGGGGAACAGGCTCCTGGAGACTAAATCACCTGAGAGTTACAGTACAGATGGTCATGGATACAGCAGCCATCAGTAACCACATTTACAGTACGCCACATTGCCAAGAGGGGAATCCCCATTCCCCATCACGTAGTGGTTAATAACATGTCTCATCTACTCAAGTGGAAGCAGTTCTGAGCTACACCTCGCACACCTTCTTTCTCTGCTGTTCCAGGTCACCTGGTGCTTTACTTCGCCTTCTCCCCCTGAAGACAGATGAAGACAGCTGCAGACTCCTAGTCGCACAAACCCCTGAGTCTCGCCACACTTCCACTGACCTTTTCCAGACCTTCTTTCTACCAAACTTTCTTTTTCTACCTCTCGGGGGTGTCCTTGAAATTCAAACTGCATTTATTATTTCACCCGAAAATGCCACAAGATTCTGCAAGATCAACGAAACATAGTGCTACCCCTGGGATCGGCTCGCTTCTGTTCCAAGGCAAAAGGAGGCATGGAGGGCATCACGCCGACATTTAGAAATACACAGTTTCCCTGAATTACAATGAAAAGCAGACTTGTTGTACAGACTTATTGTACATGCCCTGAGACTTTCTCCAAATCTGTTGTAAAACAACCGTAAAGACACACAAAAATTACCACAAAGAAACACAGAACGAACGGGGGGCCCACCTTTTCATGCTTGTGACCAGAAGCCTCGTCTCATAATCTGTCTACAATTATTAAGACTTTTTAAAACTTTTATTTAAAAGGTATGAACTCATGGGGCTTGTAACACAGTAGTAGAACTATTTATTAATTGCCACCAAAACCCAAAGCAGCCTAAACTGATTCTTCCCACACAGAGGACACTAGATCAGTGGCTTTCAGTTACACTATAAACTCACAAATCCAGTCAAATCCAGCCAATCCAGCTGACGACTCCCTAGTGTCACCATCCGCTGAGAGTGAGATTTCACTGTAACCTTGCCTGGGAGGGGAATGAAAAATAAACAAGGAATCTGCGCCAGAGTGACCTCTGATCCGATTAGTATCTTCAAATCCTGTTAGGCATCCTCCCTGATGCATGTTCATGCTCCATTCAGATACTCCATCCTTCTCTAATTTCCTCACCTCCCATCAGCCATGGAAAATTCTCCATTACACAGGTAGGCATATGTACTCAACCAACAAACAAAAAGCCAAAGATGCACTCATGCTGAAAAACACTCCTGTCTGATTAGGTGATGCTACTGTAGCTACTTTCTCTCCACTTCTTGGTTTCCTTACAGTGCAACACGCTTCACCTTCCCTCTCTATCTAGAGTCTAATTACTAACGACCCTCAGAAACACTGTGGCCTTGGATTTAAGAGGCAGAGAGGAGACTGGGAGATTGAATTTAATCCAGCTACGCAGGGAAAAGGTGACCTTTCTGCAAGTTAGTTTCATTTTTGTTGCTCAGTGATGCAACTGGATTAGAGAATTATTGCAGAGGATGAAGAAAGTTATCTGCGAAACGTAAGCTAAAACCTCATTCACCCGTGAAGTCATCGCCTCATTCATTCATTTATTCAACTTGAGGCCTTGAAAAATGCACAGGCTAATCAGCTACCTTGTCCCTGCAGGACATTAAAAGAAGCAGATCAAATCAAGGGAACGTTCCCTACTACATCCACAGAGAGAGTTGCACCCTCAGGGGACCCACCATCTGTCACCCTCGCTCTCTTGCACCTGCTTATGAGTTGTCACACCCCCTTTAAGCAAACCTTCTGCTTGATGTCATACTAAAAGAGCAGGCGGCGTGCTGGGCCAGCCTATGAGCTAGATGTCTGCCTGTGCTCTGCATACGCTATATATCAGTCTCCTCCTTTCACTTAGTT
Source organism: Toxotes jaculatrix (assembly GCF_017976425.1). NCBI lineage: Eukaryota > Metazoa > Chordata > Actinopteri > Toxotidae > Toxotes > Toxotes jaculatrix. Next base: position 6,397,429 of record NC_054399.1, read on the forward strand.
AATGAGCTTAAGGATGTTAAAGGTCAAAATGGATTCTATAAAATAACACACAAACATATATGCAGGCTTTTTCTTTCCATGTACACGCAGACACACACACACACAAAAAGGCACGTTATCTTCAAACATGCTGGCACACAGACATGTTATCTCTAAGACGTGCTATTGTCAGGATCTCCATAGAGACGAACAAATCCAGTGATGTTGTTCAGCTCCATTAAAGCTGGTCCACTCACGGCAATCACAATGCACCATCGGTGGTGCACTCCTACATCAAACCTATCCAGACTTGGAAAGCCCAGCTGGGACATTCTGCCCACACAGCATCCAGTACTTAAGGCTTCATGATAATTTGGGTGTCCTGTATATGAGAAGACTGAGACAATAATTGTTTTAGGGAGTTAGGTTTTCTGTGGAGCAGAAGTAAAGAGGGGAGAAAAACAGGAGAGTAGAAAATAAGAAGTGAATAATCTGACTTTTGCCTAGAACTAGTTTGTGGCTAAAACTTGTGGGTTGCGGACTCTCTAAATCCAAGACCAGGCAATGTTATATGGCACAAGGTGACTTTTTACTTTAAGACACTGGTGTGGAAAAAAAAACCCCACTGAGTCTTGACAGATTGCCAGTCTATAACCAGGCTACAGCTATAACTATTTTTTTTTTTTCCCGGTTAGAGATCCTGAAGTGTGTCTGAGGACCTGTACGGCCTCATGAGTGGCAAGTGCATCCAGTCATGTTCATTGGCTGAAAAAAATCTGATCACATCGCATGCAAAGTCATTTTTGTCTAAGCACATTGGCAGTGCCCCTAATTCAAGCAAATGCTCATTGAGCTTTGCCAGACCACTATGAGTGATGCAAAATTTGTGGGCTGGCTGTGTGAGGACAACAGCTTGTTCTCACTGGATAAAAACACTGAAACGTAACAAGATTTATGGCTTTTTATAAGCTGACAGCTATTAGGAAAGTGGCTGTTCTTAGTGCTCTTGTGATTCTGTATAAATACTCATTCGGGTCATACAGTATGCATGCAGTAGCCCCCAGTGTATGTATGCTCCCAGCTAACAGGCCACCCTTTATTATCAGCTTCATCAGAAATTCCATCAAAGTCCAATGAAATATAATGAGTGGAAATTACACTGCAAAATGAAGATTATGGTGAAAGTGATGATCCAGCTCACCTCACAAGCTCATGGAAATGAGGGGTTAAATCTAACACATTATTTAACAGCACAGGGGTTTCTATTATTGGTCGGTATGTCAAGAAAGAGATTAATGAGTACTGTTTATATTGTACTTATGTGAATCAAAAAGTGGATACACTGGGTGCTATGAAAAGGTCAGTTGTGGGAGTACTAAGAGTGCTGTGAAAGAAGAGACAGAGAGAAGAAAAGGAGGACAAAGAGATGAAGATACCAGAGGGGAACATCAGAAAGGTCAGCTAGTTCATTTCTGAAAATACAGAGGAACCTAGACAGGCCTATAATTGGCTAAACTGTCTATCATACAGTGTGGGAATCTATGCTGAACATACAAAGAATGGGTGTGGTGGATAAGTATATATAAGTAGGTAAGTTCTGCCACTTCTGACATTAATTCTAACACCAACTGTGCTGGTTGAAATACAGTCACAGAATCAGTACTTCAGCTTCATGAAAAGACCACAGTTTTATTATGTGTGAAATCATGTGATTCATCCTACACACAGACTGTACGTGTACAATTTATTATAACTTCATTTTTGAACTTATAGAAAATATAGGCTTTAGGATGGGACTTACCACTTGGTTACGTGTGCGATGGTAGGGCTGAATGATGGGTAAACCCAGGGGTGTCACCCACTCCACAGTGTGGCCAGATTTGGAGATGAGCCTGGCGCTCTCTGTCAGCCAATCCTGAAACAGATGGATGCCAGCAGAGGTAAAGTGAGGGCACGCACTGGATCAAGGAGAATACTCAGAAAATATTCAAAGCACTTGACCAATAAAATAGTGCGAATGCCTGCCTATTTGCTGTGTTTATAAAAGTGTGTTTATGTGAACATCAGTGCAATCAAGTTCCACTCAGTGAGTTCAAACGCTGACAAAGTTTCACATTCTGCTGGGTCAAGGATTTAATAAATTAGGCTATAAATATAAAGTATATAAATATAAAGTATATACAACAAACTTCTCCATAGCATCAGCACATGATTGATGCATTTAGGTCTGTTGCTCTTCTTCAAGGAGCTGCAGACTTGCTGAGGAACAGGTGAGGAGTTGTTGCTTATTCTAAAAATTGCAAGTGCAACAGTGCTGTTTGCATGAGTGTCTGGCACAGTTTGTCTCCAAGAATGGAAGACCTATTAATGTCCCACAAGTGCCTCCTCTCACACGCACACACACACACACACACACACACACACTGAGCTGTAGGAAAGATAAATACGTGCTAGCAAGTCGAGGTAGCAGTCTGGCCCAAAGCTGCTGCATTCATCATCACCTCTCTCCGTATATTCCCAGGAACAAAGAAATGAAGATAGCATGAAAGCAAAGAAACGGGAGTGGGAGATTAACTAGAGAGATTGCTGGAAAGACTGACTGATCAATCAATAGATTGATAAGAGACAGAGAAAGAGAGGGGGAGAGTGAAGAGCAGACAGAAAGTGAATTGAAGGGAATGAATAGCAGTGTTGACAGAATAAATGGGAAATGTACAGAGGATGTAGGAGAGGAGGTCAGGGATGACAGCACCGGGGACCGATCAACTGCCTCTCTCTCTCTCTCTCGCTCTCTCATACTTCAACTCACCCCTGTGAAATGCAAGAGGATGTGACCTATTTAAAAGCAGCAGGTGGATACACACAAACACACACTCGCACAAGAACATCAGGTCGGCACCAAGGTATCCTGGGAAGGAGATTTTTCATCTCAGACTGGGCCGTCCCCACACATTCCCCAAAGGACACACATGCCGGCAGTGGGTGGTTTTTCTATTAGCTCGCCAGAAGTAATGTACAATCTCCTACCAGGTGTATGTCCTACATCTATAAATAGAGTCTATGTGATGAATGGGTGCCATTGCCGTGGTAATAGTAAAGTAAACTAGTCATTAATAAAAGCAAAATAAGCTATAATCTATGCAGTAGTAGGTCAGTAGTCAGAAATAGGAGCAACACTCTATTTTAGGGGTCTGTAATTTCATATTTATTTCCTGGAAAGAACAATGTTTGATGGTATTAAAGTTCTGTTATTTCAGTTATTTTAAGAGTTTAGTTAGTTGCTTTGAGCTTGAAATTCCTTTGGATAATCAGATCCATGTAAACCCAAACCCAAACCAAGTAAACACTTTTTAAAAAAAAAACTTTATTCTTGCCTGTAGTTATTGATTAATAAAGTGTATTAACTTACCACTGTATCTATTTTCCATACGTTTAGAACCAAATAATATAGTTCTTTCCAGGAATCTTCATAAGAAGTTATGAGAAAATGACCAAGGCACTTAAAATAAAGCATTACATAGTTTTAATACTTGTGTGACTGTGCATTGTATTTCGTGATATGCAAATGTATGTTTGCTTTATACCTGAAAGAAAATACAATCTACTGCATGTGTGGGTATATTTTAGAGAAAACAAGAAGAGTAACTGTATTTTTGCAAAATATTTTTACTGAATGTCAGCTGTGTTATGCACTTAGTAACACACCAGTGTGAGTTGGGGGTAATGTGTTGAATGAGATAATTGCATGTATGTGTTTAAGTTTATGCAGTTGTAATGAACTCACCTGGATCTCTCTGGTCCCTGTAAACATCTCTTTTAAGCCACTGAACACCAGTCGTACCAGGTAATGTGATGCATCCCATATATAGTCCTGGAAAAGCAACACATTATTAGGCTTGTGTATTCACATCCTTAACACATCATACTTTTCTGCTGCAATTTAACATAATTAATATTTAATCTTTTTTCACTTTATTATTAAATGTATAATACAAATGTAGGTGATAAAGGTTGTAGCACAGATTGAAAAAGGTATATTCCTCATATCATTACAGAGATATAATCTCCCCTCAATAAGAGCTGCCTCATCCTCCCATCCATCCGTTATCAGTCACAATTACACTTTCCCCCCAATTCCACGTTTAAATAATTAGGGACATTATACAGAAGTCATTTAGCACAATCCGCTGGCTGTGAGATGTTGGATACGCTGACAGCAAGATCATGCTGATCCCATCTATACAGACAATGAGCTTATTTTAAGGAACTGTATAGCTGTTTGACAGATAACAAGCACTACGGTGCAGTAGGAAGATTAAATGCTTCCATTTTCCTGCCATGGTGTCATCTGACAGAGTGGGTGTGCCCATCAACGGTCCATTTATGCCCAACCAAATCGAAGTGCAATGGTTTTGAACTAAAAATAGATCCAGAGCGGCTGTGCCAGGGATATCAAATACTATTGTTGTATTACACTCATGGCCTCCATGATTCAGCCATGCAAGATTTAATTTCACTGCACTAAGACAATATATAAAAATAAAAATCACTAAAATGTAAAAGCTTTTGTTCTTGGTTAAAGACAGTGCGGTGGGACTTTTCATATCAAGGTCAAACTTACTGAAATCCTGACATAATGCCTCCATGCAGGTGAAGAGGACAATGGAGCAAGAATATGAAAAGAATAAACCTCAGTAGAGTAAACCTTGTACTTCATTACAAGTCTACCTGGGCTCAATGTACAGTAAGTGTAAGAATGTATAGCCTGCGAGGAAAGTGTAACAGGAGCCCTATATAGAGGAGATCCTGTGTTAAGAGGCCAGTTTGTCATAAACGCTAAAAATAAAACAGCACACTGTGTGAGGGAACCCCCTCAGCTACCACCACCATTGCCGTACCTTGGGGAACTCATCAATCTCCTTCAGTCGTTTCTCTATCTGGAGGCGCCCCCCGTACCGCGTGACCCCGTACACCACAGTCATCACCGTCTGTTTCACCACCTTCCTGCTGATGAAGCCCTTCAGAACCTGGGCGATCTTCAGACCTTTCTCTGCATCCTGTGCCCGGAACTCCTCTACCTGAAACACAGGTACACACAAACACACACATATAATTGATATAAAACATACATGCAAATGCCGGCTCAAAATCTGTCTTCTGGTGGACATTATAATGGTTATCCACAAATCCATGTACGTATGATCTGGGCAGAAGTACTTTCACTAGGGCTGCAACTAATGTTTATTTTAATTGTTGATTAATCTGCCCATTATTTTCTTGATTATACAATTACATGTCTATAAAGCCTCAGAAAACCAAAAAATTAATTTACCAATCAATAGATTATCAAAACAAAACAGTAGACAATTATTTTCTGTCAGTCAGTTAATGGATAAATCAACTTATCATTTCTGCTGTAGTCATAACACAACCTCTGAACACATGTTCAGTGTTGCGTATTGTACAGCTTATCTTTGCAAGTAACAAGATTTATTTTCCCAGGTAGCTTCCTATTTCACAAGTCTGATACAATCTACAGTATCATCTAACAATCACCACAGTGCCCACAGGTAAAAAACACAAGTCAGATAGTGTGCTGCAGCAAACTGCACTCCATTTCCAGTCCCCGCCCCAGCTCAGTAACAACTCTACACCACGCCACTGCCCTTGAAAGGTTTCAACTTTTTCCTTCAGAAACACTCACGCTGATTCCTCCTGTACTTCCCATGTACCTTTGGATCCGGGAGGCTGTCTACTCTCACTGCACTCTGATGCAAGGCATGAGAAACTAAGCACTTTTAAAAGCAAGACCTAAAGTAAGAAACTTAAAATGCATTCTCAGTGCTCAGTCTGTCACTCACTATGGAATCTGGGGAATTATCTGCATATCAACAGCTGAGCAAATGCAATGTGCCCTGCAACTGAAATCCACCACAATTCGGTAATTACTTTTCAAGTAAATGCATTTCAAAGACAAGGAGCAAAACGATGCAAACCAAAAACAGCCAACTGCTGCTGACCTGCTGTGCTACTCCGCTGTACACATCCTGGGGCATGTCACAGGGCATGAGGTTGACTGATGTGGCACCAATAACATCTCTGCCTAGAGCGGCGTAGTGCTGGAGACCATTACAGGAGCCGTCCTGGAGGAGAGGTGGAGAGAAGGAGAGGAAAGATTAAAGCAGTGATGTGGAGGAGGAGAGAACAGAGACAGAGAAAGAATTACAGAGATCAGCACAGAATGAGAGAGGGCAACACCGGGAGAAGGGTTAAGGGTGAACAAAACAAAGAACAGATGATTTAAAGTAGAAGTGAAAGAGCAACAAAGAAAGTGAAGAGAAGAAAGAGAAGACAAAAACAAAGGAGAAAGGGTAAGATGAAACACATGACCATCGACTCAGCAGATGAGAAATAAAGATTTGGGTGAGGCTGTTTCTTCGAATCAAACCATCTGTGAGTATCATTCAAAGTAACATCTGGTTTTGGCAAAGGAAGACCAAGGAAAGAAAAAGGAAAGAACCTACGTTCATTGTGTGTACACAATTAAATGATTAATTATAATTTTAGTAATTTTATTTACTTTTTTTGTTTTGTTTTTTGTAGTAACATTGCCCCAAATGAAAATATAGCACTTTAAATGAGATCAGCCACATGACCATTATCAACTTGCAGGGCAAGATGAAAAAGCCTAATATAAACATAACAGTGCCATATTGGCCATGTTCCTAACCAACTAAAGAATTTGTCTTTTTCAATTTAATTTCTGTCAGAATGCAGCCTCTGATTGGCCCGTCTCTCTACTGTGTCAACACAAACCAAAATGTTGAGACTGCAGCTGTATGAATCTGCAATGTGTTGGTGTTTTTCAGGCCCTCGGTGAGTTTAAGTGACAGTTAAGTTCTGCAGGTGCAACGAAAAGTCTCCCACAAACAGACTACTTTTGGCTATTTAGATCCTTCCCTTTCTTTATTTATCTGTCGGGGGCTGTACACATTAATTAACATCAACTTGATGTAAATGTGTCAGATTTAGCCATAAGGCTAATTTTCATCTACAGTGCCTGAGCAGATCGAAGTTAAAAGCTGCACTAAGTGAAAACCTCAGAGCTATTGTTTTTTTAAAATCTGCTGGAGAGGAAGAGGTGCTAAATTCTTTGAGCCAAATTGATCACACTAATTTCAGTCTAAATCTAACGACTGTTCTGTGCTTTCACACTGTGTTACACAGTGAATGTTGGTGTGATTCTTTTTTCTCTTGTCTTTTTCTTCTGAATATGTTTGAGGCCCAGAGTCAGGCAAATTACTGCCACTTGCATTACTTCATTTTTTTTCTTTAACTGGTGAGCTTTAATGAAATCTGCCACGACAATTTTCAGTACTTTGTTTGGTATAATTAGCATGAATCACTATGTGAAATGTGCATTACTAAAAGCAACATTAAAGGACAGACATTTTCTCAAGTGCAAAATCAATGCTACATTATAACAAGACTATTAACAAGGCCCTGAGGTGCCGACCATAAAGCATTACTCCAAAAAAATAAGAAAGATTATGTTTAAAAGTGTAAATCACTGAACTGCTGCCATATGGCTGCACAGTTAGTGGGTTACACAGCGGAGCAAATAGACACCCAACCCTGACACTTTTCTGGATTTGTTTGTTGCTTTGCTTTGTGTAAGAAAACCCTGGGACTTAAATGCCAGATCTCAGCACAGGATAGCTCGAGCTGTGCTCTGCTACAGGTTTATGACAAATGACATAAAATGGCCCCACATGGCTCAGGAGGTCTTGGATTGTTAACTTTGATGTGCCCTCTAAAGCAGCACTATAAAAGATGACTAAATGGCATACCTTATTTTTAGGAGGCTATAAAACTAGAACTTTAATTCAAGGTACTGTCAGATGAGTGAATTCCTAAGGATAATCTGCTCTAATTTCTTATATTTTTCATCTCTGTTTCACCTGAATTTACCTTCACATTTTTGGTCTTGAATTCAGGAACACATTGGTTAGAGATGGAACATGTGATTTAATGCATCTCTGTAAACAGATAAATACTTCTGTGTTTGATGGAGTGTTTAATGGTACCTGATGAACAGGAAAATGAGAGATGAACTGTGTTGGATCGGGAGATCTCACAGCCTTGGCTATCTCCATGCAGCAGGCCAGAGCCTGCCAAGGCTCATCTGCATTCATCCACCACTTCTTACCCTGAGAAAGACAAACACAAGCACATGACACATTATCCTGCATACTTAAACATGGCCAGAAAAGGATTTTCACTTTTTTGTAATATTATCCTTTTCAGATTGTGTCACTTATTAAATTGACCAGGAAGTGACAGAGAAAGATGTAGAACTGCTATGTGGAACTATGAATGTATGGTTGGAAAAACTTATCAATGACCAGCAAAGATCAATAAAGATCGACTGACATTTAGAGGGTTGTCGGCAGAGTCCAGTATGTCCTCCATGATAGTGTTTGCATACTCCAGCCGCCCCTGTAGTGAGCTCCTCTTCTTTAACCCTGTCAGATTGACTAAGTGGATCTTTAGCCAGTCCAGGCCCTTGGGACCAAGAGGCTTCCCCTCCGCAAACACAAGGATGGCCCGAGTCACGTCGCTTCCGAGGTGATTTAAGTATGGAGGACAGGGGTATGTACGTCCCCTGAAGTCCATGTTGTGAGGGAACCAGAAAATCTCATCCTGCATGTGCTTGGCGATGGAGAGTTTATAGAGAGCATCCATTCGCAGGCTGTGCATCTCACTGCATTTCTTTTTGGCATTAATCACCTCTCTTTTCATGTGGGCCTTCTCGGTAGAAGTATAAGTGGGATCTTGGGGGTTGAAGTGGGGTATTTTGGGGGCCTCTGACAGGGGAGGAGGGATGTCTAGCTTTTCACTACCCCGATCATTGAAAATGGTGATAATAATATCCAACAGGGGTTTGTTGATCCTCCAGGCACAGTTGCCCAGCTGGTTGAGAGAGTCCAGGACTGCATGGAGGCTCTGGCATTTCTCCAACAACACGTCATGTTGGGTGGCCCCGTCTACTGTCCTCATCAGCTTGGTCGGTGTCAGCAGGTAGGCCCCAAACTTGACAGAAGTCCAGGGTATGGGAGGGCACAGCATCGGCATCACGTAGGAGTCAAAGGTGAGCTTGGTCTCCATGGCTTCCTGCTGCATCTGAATCAGGATGGGGTGGGGCTTGATGAAGCCAATCTGGTGGGTAAAACATCAGAAAAAATCCAATTAGATACCTCAGATGAGCAGGCACAGAAAACCGTGCTTATCTTAGCTTAACAGAGACAAATGTGTCAATTACAACAAAATCAAAGATGCTAGCTCAGTTTATTTTAAAATCAGGTTAAGGTTAATCATGGCAGAACACTGCTAATTTAATCTGAGTGTAATTCTGATAAATATATACAAGCAGATGAGCTATAAATTTGAACATCTGTTTCATAGCAGTTTCAGTCTTAACTGAGAAGAAGAACAATGTACAACCTCTGCACTAAGTACAGATGCAACAAAGGGTCTAAATAAAGGCTTCCAGTGATATCATTCCTACATATAGACTCAGGTAGGCAACTGTAGCTCCAACCCACAATTTATTATTATTATATAGATTTTTTTTTTATGCGTGATAATTATTGCATCCTAGTTCTTACAGCATGTAGAACTGGACATAAAGACCATCATAAGGAAAAAATACAGTAACCTAACAGAAAAATAAAACACCTCGGCACGGCTTGCATGAGTCAGACTGCCATGCTGTGCTATAAAATCATTAGGATGCTCCCCTGATGGGCAAACCTCCAAAGAGAGAAAGAAAGTCGAGAGATGTGAAAAACGAATAAAGGAATAAAACTGTGCTACAGTACGTCTCTTTGCCAAAGTGTATCAAGTCCAAGAAGTCCACAATTCTCTGTCTCTCCCTCTCTCCCCCTTTCTGCTTCTCTCCCCTGACACGGTTGCCTCACCCTCCTGCAGGTTCCCATGGCAGTAAATCAACAAGCCAATTAAGGGGGACACTAAAAAAGGGATTAGCCTGGAACCTATTCATCTTACTCAACTGTTCCCCCTGCCAATTCACACAGGGGGGAAATGGTTTTATAATTCACACCCTTCACTCAAGCTTCACACTGCATAGGGGGGGTGCTCAAGTGTTCAAGGTAACAGGCTTTAGAATGTCAGAAACTCTTCTTGTTCAAAGTGAAGGTCAAGTGTTTTCAGGTATTTTCTTTGTTTCTACTCTGCTTTGCATCTCTCCTTATTAATGAAAATGTCAGCTGTACAACTGCTTAAACTTTCCTTGGTCAATTAATGAATTAAACAGGCTAAAAGTCACAATGTTTTTATTTTTAATCCTTTCAAATACGTGTATACTCAATGTTAGCTTCCAGGAGATCCCATTAATCCTAATTTTTAATCATTTTTTCCACATAAATATCAGTTGAAACAATCTTTTTTTTTTCTTCTGGGTTAATGCTCAGGAATCTTGTTATACTGTTACCAGGTTATTAAAGGTATTCAGATTCTCTCAGATCTGGATCTGAATGGTTTGACCAGAGAGGCCAAAGGACCTGTGTTAATGCTTCTGTGTAGGCAAGAATCTGCCCTGCATTTTTGGCTGCTTTAACAGAAATGCTCCTCACTCCAGGGTTGCTATCCATGTGTCCCTTTGATATCCCCGCAGAATAGACCAGTAGCAAAGCAGCACTTGGAAATATTTGTACATCCACTGTACCTGTCGGGTGCTACGGAAGGCGTACATGTGGTAGAGGATGGGGATGAGCTTCCTCTCGTAGGATGAGTTCAGAATGTCGCTATTAATTTTGAGGTTCTTGACCATCATATCCACCAAGTAAGTGCCCAGCTCCACAGTTATTATGTACGGCCAGCTTGTCTCTTCCCCCAGCAGCATGGGTCCTGAATTCTGCTCCATCTCCAGATTACACCACTGCTCCCTGGGAAGGACGTCATACTCCTGGAGGGAGCAGATCGGAGGTGGGTTTTCATTTAGTGATTTAAGTATTTTCCACAAGTGAAAAATGTCATGGAGTATGATCCTATCAGTATTTAGCAAATAGCAAAGACATCGCAAGCCTTACCAAAATAAGCTATGAAGTTTTTCAACAGGCTGGAAGTGTCATATCAATATCTTAAATATTTTTAAAGCAGACATTGAAAATAGAAGAAAGCTTTCCTAATGATGGGTACTGTGAAAGCCCAGATAAATTAAACCCCCAAATACTTTATCTGCAACTACTCATTATTTTCATTTTCAATTAATCTGCCGATCATTTCCTCAAATTAATAATTTTATTGCTTAGTCTATAAAATATTAAAGGTGTTCACTGATTCAAAGGTGCAGGCTTCAAGGGTCTTGTTTTGTCAACAGTCTAAAGCCTTCAAAAAGGTAGGTAGATAGTATAAAAAAAAACATTATTTGGTTCAGGATAAAGCATTATAATACAAGCTCATTAGCATGAACCAGTTCAAAGTAAAAGTTGGATGGGTATAAACTATGGTAATGAACAACAGCATCATATACTGACAATACAGCAGCATTAAACCACAAAAGAAGTTCTTTAGACTTATGTAGGTATGTATGCATGTATGTTTGTAGTATTAGTCCACAGTGCATAAATGAGATTGACCTGAAGTGAGAGGCTGTTTAGTCAAACCTTTATGGTGTTCAGTTTTCAAAATGCATGTGTGAAAATTTAAATGAGTAAAGTGAGAACTCAAGACTAATGTTTGGTGTCATACCAACAATGAAAAACACCATCACAGGCATAAATTTAACAACAAAGGAGGCACTTACATAAAACAAACACCTTAACTAACATCTAGTCTAACCAGCTACTGGAGCATAATGAGCTCTTGCTCATTATAGTCTTGATGACATTAGAGTTTGCCCCTGTGTCCCAGAAGCATCAAAACACTGGAACACTGCGTCAGTGATACTGGCTGTAAAATTCCACTGTGGAAACACATTTCACTTCAAAAATAATGCACAGCATGTCAATGAGCTGGTGAGCAAGGTCTATGCAAAGATCCATCAGATCTCCTCACCGGTCAATTGTTAGTTACTTGTCTTACAGCTTAGTTAATTAATTTACTTTTATATTTTACTGCTGATGTGGAGGGCCTGCAGTGATTTCTCTAAAACTGAATTTCTTATGACAAATTTATATTGTTTTGCCAGACAAAGCATGCAAAAAAATGTTTATACAATCCCTTCTGCAAAAATAATACACATGAGAAGTATACATAAAGACAGACAAACATCAAACAAGTAAGATGTCATTTCTCTACCTTGGTGTCTTTGGCCAGCAGGTCTGAGTAAGCGCTGTAAAGGCTGCCCAACTTTTCCACCGCCTCACTGTGATGTTTCTGCCGTATACAGTACTGGGTGTAGACCCTGTGGCCCAGATCTCTGGCTAAAATCTTCAGCGACTCTCCACTGGGAGACAGGTTGGCAACACTCTGAACAAGAACAGGACATAATTCAAAAGGTCAAATAGGTGACAACAGCAGCAAAAGGTTGTTCGAGACTTTTGCCAGATCTGGTTTAGTTTAATAATAATAATAATAATAAAATAAATGCTTCCATCAGTGGGGAAATCAAAGAGAAAATAGCTGTTTCAGAAATCACATCATACCCCGTGAATTTGTCCATGTAGGAAGCAAAGGTATCTGATCAAAAGCATGCTCCCCTCAGCTGCCAAAGATAAAACCTAATGCTTTTCCAGTTGTTGTCACTGTCAACTACTTGATTTGTGTTTTGTGGTTTCCCAGACTAGTCAGGTCATACTACACAACAGCAATGTCGAGAAATGTCGAAAAAAACAAAGGAGCGACAACAGTGACATCACTTCACATCTTTCAGGTGTGGTTGACTCATACACAGACAAGTCTTTGTTAAATCCAAGATTTCTGGCATTTTACTGAAAGATGGACTGGGTTAGGTGGGTTGTATTACCTGGATCATAATGTCGACATACTCCCTATCTTCCAGCAGACAGAGGTAGGGATAAAGGTTAAGCTTGTAGTCCCTGGTGCTGGAGTTTGCCATGATCATCTTGCTCTCCCTCAGGGCCTGGAGGAGGCTCCTCTGCCACTGAGCCCGTTGCTCCGCTAGAAGCTCCCTCTGAAAGGACAACACATGTGTAAGTCATCTATCTCATGACTGTGACTGACACCTGGAAACCCTTAAACAATGTGTCAAATAAAAGGACCAATTCTGCAGAAATCCTTGTTTATCACAAACTGCAGGATCCAAATGGAAAGTCATTATAAAACGTGAAGCAGCAAATAGGGCCACCTCTCACTGGACACAAGCTATTGTGCAACATGGCCATGAATTCCATTTGATGGTTAGACTTGTTTGGTCCACATGAAAGTGAGAAAACAGGCTTAAGACAACTGGGACATATATTTGTTCATGTAAGAATACAACAGGAAGGAAAAACTTATTCTTCTTTTCCCAGAGTTTTGGCCTAATAAATAGGTTTTCAGTTTGGATGCATACAATTGATCAATTAATAATTCCATTCCATTAACCTTCTTTAACCTCAGTCCCATCGACTAAGACTAGAGGAAGAGGTGGACAACATCATGCATCTTGATAGATAAGCAGGTTTGTTCATGTATAAACATGTACCTGTGGAGGTATTGTGATACATGTACGATCTGTACATGACTGTGTGTATTTGTAAATGCTCACTCTTAAGCTGAGGAGTATTACTCAGTGTGACTGAAGCTGAGACACAGTCTGGATTGTGGATGGAGAGGTGACTCTGCGTTGTCTCCAGTGGCCTCCATTACAATACATTATTATTCTGCCCTGACTGTCTGTAAATGCTTCCTGACCACCAGGGACTCTCAGCCTGCTCGCTTCCCACGTAGCCCATCTGCAGGCAGACGAGCCAGCCTGGACTGTAAATGCCAGGGTTGGAAAGAAGGCACAGCACAGGAATATGACGTTTCTGCCTCTAACCTGTCAGGCCTAAATAATGCATATTATTTCAAAGTATAGATCGGAGAATAAGAAAAACATTACTCATAGGAGACAATGCGTTATTATTCGTATTCATAAATGAATACTCCCTTTGTAAAGGGTCATATATTAGTATAATTACTTCAAACAAAGCAGACTACTGCCAAGATTATATGCACCCACCACAGTCTGTATCTTACACTGTGTGCCAGCACTTTGGGCTTTGTAGGCAATCTGCAGGCTTTTTTTTTGTAGTTTAAAGGGACAAACTTATAGAACAAAACAAGAAGATAACTGATGTTCTTCTTGCACAGATGAAGCAATATTCTTTCTAACAGGAAGCAACAGCATCTGTGGGAAATGTTCTTAAAAACATTGAATCAGCAACAATACTATTTATCTAAACCCATGTGTGTGAGCGTGTGTAATTAACTCACGTTTAAAAATAGTATATTAAGTACTTATATATTTTAGGAAAAAAAGAAGCTGATTATAGATTTAATGACTAAACCCCAAACCGTCTTTCATTAAGAACTAAATCTTCTCCATGTCATAATACCCCATTGTTTTTACATTTTTGAGTAGTTCCAGCATCACAGACCTATAGATCTGAAATCTGTATTGAAGGTGACATGAAGACAAAGGGAGGCAACAGGTGGGTTTGTTTACCATCTTGGCCATGTTTTCAGTGACGGGCTTGGCAGCCTCCACTGACTCGATGGTGACAGTGCAGGCCTGCTCTACCCTGAGCTGACGCTTGAAACGCTCCTGGAGCTCCTCGCGAGTGAAGTCCAGCTTGGGGTAGTGGTGGTCTGCCCTCTAAAACACAAGAGAGACAGACAGAGAGAAACAAAGACTGCTTACTACTGTAGAACAGTAAGATATTTTCTTTGCCCTGATCTTTACCCATCAAGACCACAAGACTGGCAGACCCTTTATGTCCACTACATTGCTAGAAGTTGCTGGTACATGACCTGGGTATAAGCTTTCCCTGAAACGAAAAATCCAGGGAAAGTAGTCGGCAAAGGCCAAGTCATAAAAGCATCTCAGTCTGCTACCATGAGTTAATCTGAGTGCAGTATGGCTATAAAACAACAATTAATTGCTCTCAAGTGTAAGAAGTCGACTGCATTACCAAACCCAATCAAGTCTTCTAAGCAGCCAACCTGACAGACACTGCTAAATTTCTTGCTAACAGAAATAAAATGTCCGTTAAAAGTCAGTTTAAAGAAAAAGTGACCATGCCAAGGCAGGATGTGAACATGAGTAGATCGCATTAAAGAAGTACAAACATTTATTAGCTTATGGAAAGCGAGCAAGATACAGTAGACAGTAAATTAGGCCTCAGAGAGACATAGCATGGACAGCAGCAATAGCAAAGCTTAAGGTAGCGTGGTACATAAATTGCTCACCAGACAGCTCTTGTACAATATTACAACTTTAGAACAACAAATGGACAAAGAAGCGAACAGCTGCTTATCAGCAGAAAGGGATGAAATCAATAGATAGCTGCTGAAAAATGTGCTGCCACGATAATTTTGAAAAGTACAAACTTGCAGCTTCTGGTGTGTAAAGAAAAATAAAGAGCTCCACAGAAAGGACTGTGTTGCAATATTGTCATAGAAAATCTGTGATATTATTTTTGAATACTTCATGAAACTGAATGAATTAAAATTTCTTAACTTATAAAAAAACTTTTTTTTTTCTTGAGCATACTCTGCCAGGCCCACAGTCCTCTCACTGGGTAGATAAGCAAGGTCTGACCAGGAGAATGAGCAGCATTTAGTACTCAGTACTGTGATGTAAGCTATACTACAGCTATATAAATAAGGCCATATAATATAGGCAAGTTTCCAGATGAAAAAAATAATCAAATGAGAGAATACCAGACAATCTCTGGTGACAGGTTGAAACCAGATCAAACTGCATTTTGTATAGTCTGCAGCTTCATCAAAATTCCTTCTCAAACCAACAAACAATATTCTAATTAGACTGTGCTTCTGCTCCTAACACTGATTCAAAATCCTCCAGAGACCATCCAGTCTGCTACTCTGTTATCTGAGGGGCCAGTTATTTGCACAGCCTTTCAGTCATTAAATCAACTTGCCAAAAAGTCACAGCCATAGTCGGACAACAGACTAGTTAGTCAGCCTTGAAAATAGAATCAGAGGCAATAGTAATGGAGCAGTCACATTTGACCTGTTTCACATGTCAATAGGTGGCATGGTTTCATATACATTCTTAGGATAAAAATACATGACCTGATGATACCATCACATATATACACACACACACACACACACACACACACACACACACACACACACACACACACACACACACACACACACAGGCCAACACTAAGATAAGATGTGTCACTCAGAAACATGGTGCAAGGATTGATGCTAAAAATACTGCAATTGAACACAAAGCTGTTAATGAATCATGTGAGAATCAGGAGGGGAAGGGAGGTGGGGAAAAGTGAGGAGAGGTGAGAGGAAGAGAGGCAAGGAAAGCAGAGGACCCATTAGAAAGCAGAGTTGGCTCACTATAAATAGGCCAGTGCCTGTCTGGCTGTGAAGGGGTGACAATCAAATCTTTCGTAGTCACGCTGGAGCCTTCTGACAGCTTTCCCAGCTTTCTGCTGCTTCGACTGGCAAAACATACACAAGACTCAGCCATAAAAATAACTCTTATCTGTAGATATAGTCATACATTCTCACTTTTTTTTTTTTTTTTTTTTAAAAAGCATCCACTCTGTGTTTAAATAAACTCATTTAACCAATTTCCATTAAGAGCTTTAGACTGAAAAATGGGTAAGGGGAAAATGCCTTGTGAGACATCATAACATAACAGTGTATATGGCTAATTACACCAAAAAATGCAGTTTCTGATGTCCCAACATAAGCAAGTAATTGTCACTGCTATATCCAGTGACATCTGTTTTACATCATTCAAAGCACAAAGACCCAATAACACTTGGTTGGTTGGTTAACTCCATTATATCAGCTATGATGACGTCAGTGAAACAGGTGGACATAGACCAGTCTGTCAGCAAATGAAGTATCCTGGTGATGGGGCATAACCTGGAATAATACTCCACAATAATGACTTCAGAACTTGTAAGTTTTTTTTTTTTTTTTTTTTTTTAAATATGGCGGATACTAAAGCCCATTCAAGCCAATCAATTTTTAATACTCTAAAATTAACTTTGGTATACCACAAGGTTTACTGCCAGATCCACTGTGTGAACGTACCACCCTGATTGTTGTATGAAAAAACACAGTGGGAGAAAGTAATGCTGGTTGTGAAATTCTTTACACAATCTATGACATGCATAAAAAAGCTGCTATAAGTGTCTTATAGCTTTAAATTTCATTGTACCATATGCAACCTCAGCAAACACGGTTCATGTCAAATTTAGCCTGTGGCACCTCTGTGTAGAAGTCCTTAACCAGCGATGAATAACACTGGCTCGTGGACACGTTGAGGTGGGGCTGGTAGTCGGGCTGGATGACGCGTACGGCCTTCAGCACCTTGTCTCTCTCATCTTGTTGGAACACACATTGGCTGAACAGATCGTCCACAGACAGACCGTCCTTCTCCATCTGACTCAGGCACCTGGACGCACAGGGATATACAGTGTATCAGGTTTTAATACATTACAGTGTCATGCACTGTCTTCACTCTCAAGCACTTAATGTTTTGTGCTATGTGATACTTGCAAAAGGGTAAAACAAAGCAGAAAAGGCTAACCATGTCTTGTTTTATAAGAAGCTTTTATAGTTAGTTCTGTTGCTAACTTACTGTTACCAAGCTGGTTGTGATGAGAAGTAGAAACAGCAGCAGTGTTTCCATAAAATAGACGTAGATGTAGCATAACAAATCAAACTTGCACAAAGTTCACTGATTGCCTTCCAGATTATTTTTTTTTCTCCACAACTTGGCATTAAAACAGTGTTTAGCAGCCAACCTGGAAATCCCATATGTTGGTCCTTCTCAGCAGCACATGTGTACAGTGTGTAATAACTATGGCTAAAACAACCAGAATAACTATTAAAACTGTAACTAAATAATAATATATAGTTATAAACAAAAATATAACTGATTAATGCTTATGTGAAGATATCAGTCCACCAGATTAAGAAAACATAATCAAAGCCACCCTGTTTTAGAATATAATGATAATACATCTCTTCTCCATGAGGTTTGCTAGATGCTTGTTTAGGTTTAATGTTCAGAATACGGCCCCTTCAGATGACACAAGAGGTAGATTTTCATTTATGTGGGAGATTAAAGTTATTATGACGGAACAGACTTTAGAGTCTTCTGATCAAAAGGTCAGAGTTCACAGCCCTCTGACCTGCTTGTTGATGTGGGAATGGGACTATGATAATCATATAACTTTCTGGGCTGGGTCCCTGATTAATTCAGCTTAAAGAAAAAAAAAAAGAAGCAATAAAACTCTCCTGTATGTGGGATCATTGTATATGTCTGCCCTACCCTGATCGACAGTTGCAGAATATCAATTTAAGTATTTGCATTGATAGGCTTATCTGTCAGATTCAAAGTATGAGTTTGACCCACAGACAGATGGGCACTGACAAGATGAGTGAAATGTTTATTTATACAGAATCTCCTGGAGATCTCCAAGAGAGAGCACCGGCTCCATGACTGGACTGCAGAATGCAGATAATGCCAATGAGCAAGCAGACCCTTGAATACAAATGAGAGGTGTAATAACATGATTGTTCCATAACTCAGTTTGATATATGATAACTAACAAGGGCAGTGAATTAATACTTGGGACCTGATGGGTCTTTATTCTTTCGTGATTAGTGGGATCCAGGGGCCAAAGTAATAAATATATGTGCAAGTTATTTAATGAATTTTGGTATATAGTGTTGTCAAACTGTATACTGATGTATTCTTGTATTCTGTATATAGTCTATACAGTATAATTAGCAATGTATCTCACATTCTGATTCATTGTACATTGGCTTAATTGGATGACTGAATATCTCCCAAGTACTGTATTCTATTTGTATGATCAACAGTTTTCACTAAGCAATATTTTTTACATATGATTACAGATACTGTAATTACAGATATTGTATGTGTATGGGGGGGAACACTTGTTAGTGCACACTCTGTGATCTACAGCCTCTGCCTGATATAGACTGAATAACTTTAAGACCTTCTTTGGTTGCACTGCTCTCTAGAGGTTAACAACAGAACTACATAGGCTAAGCCAAAAGACTGAAGTGAGGAAAACCCATTTGTCACTGAGCAGAGAGGATGAGAGAGCTTCACCCTGCACACCTTTTCCTCAAGACAATAATAAATAACAGTGCGCTAATTGCTATCTGGAGGAAACCCTGGCTCAGCAACTTCCACACACTTAATCAAATCAGAAGTGAACAGGGCTCTGCAAATGAATACATGAATAAAACAAAAGACGCACTGTAATACAAGACATCAGTCATGTCCCTACTGTTTAAAGATAGGTAGCGAAGGTTCGGAAATATTTCTAAGGCAAGCCAAAGAGGTCAGATTTTTGAGTATTTTCACTCATGCCTCGGAGACTCTTGTGATGCAACATGCAATTTTGTTCTGAGTAAATGAGAGAGCCTTGAACAAAGAGAGGATTAGTGTGGGTGCAAGCAGTGTGGTCCAGAGGAACAAAGAGGGCAGAGAGGTTGAAAGATAGAGCATAATCAGCCTGGTGACTGCCCTGCTGCACCCTAGGGAGCAAAGAGCTCTGGAGGACACAGCACTTACAAAGGGAAACTTAAAGGGATAAGGGTGCGTGAGTCACTGTGTGCATGTGTGTGAGAGACAGAGGAGAGGGGAACGGATTGGTACATTGAGGGCAAGGATGCTGGAGGGGAGACTTTAGAGGCGAGAGTGATATCGGGAGAGTACGGCATTTGGGCCATAATAAAAGGGGAGACAACAGTAAAGAAAAGAACTGGCAGACAACAAACAAATTGAGTGACAGAGAAAATGATGATAGTGAGGAAAGTAAGAGAAAAGAGAGACAGCTTGGCCAGAGACTGAGAAGGAGTGCACTACTGCAGAAAAACAATGTCATATGAGCATCAGCTTACAGAGATCGATGGACCAACCAGATACCTACCACCAACCCTACTGCCCTGCCACCTGTCCCGCTATTGGATCACGCTGGATAGGGTGATGTCCCCCGAGGTTCAGGAGGAAAGTACGTGTGTGTGTTTCTGTGTGTGTGGTTTGCGCAACAGCACTTGATGTGACTAAGGCTGATGATGCTCTCCAACAAGTAATCAAGCCAGTGGTGACATGGGGGAATTTATGCCATCTCATTATTTCGCTGCAATCATGCCGTAGAAGTGGGCTATTTCGCAAGGTGTGATTAGAAACTAGCTGCGTCCAAATTCACAGGCTGCTTTGATCAAAGAATATAGAGTATTAAGGTCAAGCTTTGAGGACTGAAGGCTGTGGGCTGAACCTGCGCTCCCTTTCCCAAAAGGGGGAATACAATGTGAAAGAAATGGAAAGTAATGTTGATTTCAGGCAGATCTTGTCAATTCATGAACTCAAAAAAATCAAACCAAAAGTCTGCAGAGAGAGATGTACTTGAGCTAGACCAGTAAATTGTCCGAGTGATAAAAGCTGATTGCAGATACTGTACATCGGTAGTTGTCCGCCAACAGGTAACAAAAAACAAGATTGCCACTTTAGGTTTCAGGTAATTTAGAAACTGTGCCACCGTGACTTAGTTTGTCCACCAGAGAGCACTGACAATTAGATTTCAGATTATCAACCAACAAACCATTTATTTAAATAAATGGATACATTTCATATAAATAGATAAATTGATAAATTTCATGCTCATGAACGTGTGCAATGGAGTTTATGCCTGGTTTGACTTTTTTTTTTTGTTTGTTTGTTTTTTGTAAATCAGTCCACTCCAAGTTTCTGACAAACAGCTGAACATAGTTAAATGGTAAATACTGTTTCAACTAACATTTATGGTTTTGAATAATGTTAACAAGGGCCACCTGAATGCATCTGAGCTGAACATGAATGAATGTGCATGTTCAGCAGTGTCTCTATATCAACATGCATGAAGGTAAATGAAACACACAGCCACTGTCCTCTGTCATTTTTCCTGCCGTAATAAGCCCAGACTAATGTCAGGCCCATGAGAAGGAGAAAAAAGAAAAAAAGAAAATTCAATATGAGCTCTGCCACTGCCTGGGCAGCAGGCCAGCTGATTGTATTGGCTGCCATCAAACAGGCACACAAACTGACACATGTAGTCTTGTGTTGAGGCTGTGAGCTGTGCCCAGCAGGGTTATGCGTGCTAAATGTCATGTAATAAATCTAAGTGTGGGGCTGACACGCAGCCCGTGACATAACAATTGAATTAATAATATTTAACAGTAATTTGTCAGGATGACCTAGTTCCTGCCGTGACACAACTGGGCTACTAGTTGTCAGGGACGGCCTTGATGAGAAAAGTTGCAAAGACTTGCTAAGTTGTCAGAGCAAAAATAAATTAAATACCCCTCTATGCATTGTCAGAAGGTTTCTCCTATCTTGTAAAAGTTTAATTAGTCTAAGCCAACCTCATTAACACTGTGTCAGCATGCTGCCAAAACCAAAACAATTTTAAGGGGCCTTGTGAAAGGAACAACAATTAATACATAGCTTTACAAAATTTTTTCAGACACGATCATGTCGTGCTGGGTTTCCATGGAAACAATACCATCTTAATTCAACCATTCAACCAAAACTGCTACACTACAAACCCAAGCTCGTACTAATGAGCCTATAATTTAACAATAACTCAACCAAGAAAAAATATCAGGCAATAAAAAAGTATACCAACTTATTCAGGCTTATTCAACTTCTACACTTTAAGTAAGTAAACTAGTATAATTGTATAACAGGGATGGAGCATATGTAAATGAGGACCCTTGATTTACTTCTTAAGGATGATCTGAAAACAGGGTATTGTGAGTGTGATACATACAAGCGTCAAGCACTAACCACAATGTTGTTGAGCTGATACACAGTGCCTTCTGCATTTTGGGTTATAGTGTAAAAAATATATATAAACAGTGTAGTAAACACTGAATGTTAGTGCCCCGGACAACATTAAATTAGGACTGAAAAAGTCATCAGCAGTGACAGTCATAGCTAGAGTCATGAATAAAAAGTCTATGCTAGAGCTAAAAGGATGTTACTAAAGCTGTTGCAAAAGATGTTGGAAAAAAGAAAATCATGAGGATAGCATGACACCTGCTGGTGAGTCTGTGCATTGCTGCCTGCCCTCTTACCCCTCTTGTTAAATATCAAATGATACTGAATAAATGTTTTGTGTCATGTCAAACGCATGTTATCACAAATACAGCTCTTCGTGATCCTTGATTGCCGGTGGTGTGTATGTGTGCCCATACCTAGTGATGACTTTTGGGGAGCAGCTGGGATTGCGGCCCATACTCTCCAAAGCAGCACAGTAGGATCCCAGATTTGGCTTCAGACCAGCCTCTTCCAGCAGAATAAACATGCGGCCGATCTGATTTAATACGCCCTACAAACACAGAGGGACGGAAGGGCCATTAAAGTTTGCTTCCAAGTAAACTTTACACCAGTGTTTACTTCAAGGACAAATACTGGCCCAACTTTTTCTGCTGTTTTGATTGGCTAACCACCACAAACATGTGTGACCTCAGTAAACAAACAAAAAATTGCTGCAGTTAAAGGGCTGCAAAATTTTACTGTCACACATAATTTTTCTCTGTCTAAAATGTTTAAAAAGCCCAATTCACATCCTCAAAGGGCTCCGTTTTCAAACACCTGAACTCTGAACTCACCTTTTTGGCCCAAACCCTCATCATGATGTTGTAGATATCTGTGTTCAGATGTTTCCGTCGACTCATTACTCTGTGCTGGCTGAGCATGAAACGGTGTGCCCTCTCAATGTCCCCCGCAAACACGCACGCCTCCAGGTAGCAGCGGATGCTCTGCTTGACTTCCCCACATGCAGCTCCTTCTCTGTCCGCCTGTAGGCGCTCTGGGTTACTAGAGGAGGTCCACTGGTTCACCTGCTCTCTGAGCCTCCTCTCCAACTCTTCTATCTCAGCCAGCTCCTTAGCCCTGTCCTGAGCATCACTATGGGCCTGCTTTTGGCCCCCTTCACTGAGAGGCTGATTTCTAGAACTCTTCCTCTTCTCTTGCGAGACTTTATGTGTTATGGCTGCTACAGCTGCAGCAGCAGTGGAAGTAGCTGTTGAAGAAGCTGCAGCATGACTGTCATCAGATAATTTCATGGATCCTTTGTTTGTCTTAACCAAAGGTATACTCTTTTTAGCTGTGGTAGATATAGTTTTATGTGATGTGCCTGGTAGCATCTGGGAGCTGCTTTTGCTACCTTTAGATGATTTGGCTGTTGGCTTCTCCTTAAGATTTTTCTGAAATTTCTGCTGGAGACGCTGCTGTTTCTTAAGTTTGTTTTTCTTCTCCTGAGTTAATTTTTCCATCCAGCGGCTGGGTTGAGACTTAGGATCTCCTTTAGCAACAGTCTGTCCTGATTTAGGAATGGCAGTTTTCTCCTGAGGCGTGCTTTTGGGACCCCTACCAGAGGAAGCCCCTCTTCCAGAAGAGGGGGCTTTAACAAATTGCACCTTAGCATGTTGGACATCTAGAATGGTGTCAGTTTGGAGTTGCTGCATCCTGGCCTCAAGCACTGAGAGAGAGAAATAACAAAAAGTATCTAATGTGAGTAAACAAAATTACGGACCAGCCTTTTTTTGGAGTAATACACTGAAATACAGACAGCACTACAGGCTACTGAACTCTAATATCTCACAGGCTGGTAGCACAAAAATTTAGGACATATATGAACCAATTAAGGAAGACCAACGTCTGCATAAATCAATGTGTACTGCACAATTCTCAAACAATTATAGTGACATGAGGCTCTTCAGGACCTATCAGTATCCCAGCAATGTCCCAACACGAGTCTTGGTTGGACAAAACAGCAAACAGAAGCGGTTTGGGCTGGCAGCATATAAAAAAAAAATTTCACAGAATTCTTAACACGCCAGTATTTCATATATAACATTGCAATCATTTTTGGCATGCTATTTAATGCATTGTGGTATCAGGAGTTAGAAATGTGGCAGTATGACAACCTGCCATCTACAGCAACATACCGTCTAACAGCTGAGACTGTTCCAGTAAACGTTTCTTTGCATCTTCTGTTTTTGGGATTACAAATGAAACATTTCTTCTTTGAAGCTGGAGAGAGGTCCCTGAAAAAAAACAAAACAAAAGCAAATGTATACCATTAGAACTGAATAACATGCAGCATACATTTGACAGTGTTTAAAAGCTTAGGCTTGGCTTTTGACTTTTACTACATGTATGTACCATGAATAGACTATGATAGTAATGTTGACTGTTAACAACAGCAACATAGTATTCCGCTTATTTCTTGCAGTTAAGAAACAATGACCTTTTACATTACATCAATTTTGCCATCTTTTATCAACTAGGCTCTGGAGGGGCATTTGGGAGATCGGGTTATTGCTAAAGGACGAGGAGGAGCTGGGGATTGAACCGCCAACCTTTTAGTTGACCTGCTCCACAAGCTCAGCTTTAGTCACCATAGAGTCTGACCTACAATAACGCGGTTACAGTTAAGTGTGTCGTCAAGTATAGTCAAGTAATGTTAAGTTAATACGGGGAACAATTTCAAATTAAAGGACCGGTCTGAGACGTTCACTTGCATCCTGTAAAAATAAACACACATTAAATGTCAAGTTCATGTCCAACAACAAAATATCCCCCCACTAGACACAATTATAAATCACTTTACCAACCTCAGTACCAACATGAGCTAGCCTAGCGTGCTCGTCCAACACTATAAGAACTCTTCCGTAAACCCTGGGTTAAATTAGCACGTAAGTGGGACAAAGCTGTCCATCGCTCTGCAGCCACTCATGTTTGTGGTGCCTGGTCTGGGACAGAGTATCCTTCGGCTCACCTGATATCCGTCTGACCGGGCCGTTTCTTATCGACATACACTGCTGACACCAGTCCGCAAAAGACACGCGAACAGCACCCTTTTCAAATAAAGCGCGACGATTCAGACATTTGGCGAAGGCACAGACTCGAAGGAATGACATGTTGACATGTAATAACCGCGTTACTTCTTAACACTAGGCAGCCATCTTAAATGAGACCAAGCTAATCGCGAGGAGAGGTAATCGTTCTTTAGGGCATGGTTAGAAGATTGCAGATAAATCGAGTGACACTTTTAGGTTTTTGTCTCTCCTGTACTCCCTGCAAATGTGATTTTTACTGGATTCATTACATAATTAGAGATGTTTAAAGAACTAGCAGTAATTATACAACAAGTCTTAGTTAATACCCATATTATTTTAGATTTATTAAAAATATTTTCAGTTTTTCCGATATATTATTGGCAGAACAACACTTATTAATGCTCAATATCTCTACACAGACATTTTTCTTTTCCTTTCTATCTTTCCGGTGACTAAAGTGAAATATTCATACATATCACAGAAGTTTTAAACTGAAAATGAATCATGTTTGGCCTACAGGTGGCAGTCTCACCACAGTCAACCAAGTTGGACTGGAGGTCAAACAGGAGGCCAAGGTGAAAATGAGAGTTTTATAATTATATAAGTTTTGTATCGTATTTTGAAATTTGTGTTCACATTTATGCCATTTTACAACCTATACATCCATATGATTCTCTGAGAGTTCAAATGTTTGCTCAACTTCAAAGTTTACACTTTTTAAAGACTGTGGTTTAATTTAGAAAAGAAATGTTATCCCAATATTGAATATTAAGTGGGCAGAGTTGTACTAATTTTGCATAAAGACCCTCCAAACTATAATAATGTAAATAATGTAAATGTAAATTTAAATTCACTGTTTTTTTTTAGTCTTTTTAAGCATTGAAACTGTCACCTTAACATTTTAGACAGGTGTGTGCATGCCATCTCAGAACTTGTACAACATTCCCAGTTATTGTAGAAGTGGAAAAAACACTGCATACGAGGTTACATTTGTAATGTAATCTGAAGCTGGTTGTATACACATGCGACCTGCTCTCCAGCTGACTTGACCACAGCACTTGTTACAGCCTGCGGAAAATTATCATTTTCTTTTTCCAGTCGACTTTTGAAGTTCAAACATCCTACAGTTTGAATCAAGTGTGACTCAGCTCCAAATTGTTAGTAAAACTGAATTGATCTCATTCACATCCTGGTTACTTTCTGACCCCCAACAGTGTCAGCCTCCCCTTGTCATGCATCCATAAAGCATTCTTAAACACTTTAGCAGCCCTTTGTGTCTCGGCATGTTGGAGGTTAACACAAGCACTACTTGACAGAAAGAGAGAGAGAGAAAGAAGGGGGGGCAGAGAGGGAAATGAGGTCCAGGCAGTACATCTTTTCTCAGTGGAGGCAGTGGCTGAGAGCACAGCGGTGGGTGTCTGCTGCTGAGCTGTAGGTGAGGATCAGGAGGTGTTTGTTGCCACGGTTCACGAGCAGGGCCCCTTGACAGCCTCGTTTGATGTGGTTGGCCCCTGTCGGCGGCTGGCTCTTTGCGCTGGTGTGACAGTCATTGCCGGGTGAGTGACTGTCAATGCCTCGGCCGACAAAAGAGGAGAAGACAGGCATTCATGGGGCCTGATAATGGCCAGGCCAGGACAAGGCTGCCATTCTCATACACTTTGATCATGTGGATTCTTTTTGCACACCTTTGTAGGGGCTCCCTATTTGTTTAACAGATGGAGAGAGGGCTGTTTTTTAAACTGCTTCACCTGGCCAGGGAAACTTCTCTGTGAGATGCTTGTGCTGGTAAATGCCTTTGGCATGTGTTTGTGTGTGTGTGTCTGCACCACTTACATGGAATTAGTGACCTGTCCCGTGTGGAAAAAAGCTGTTTCTCAAGGAACTTCCCCAGGAGCCTCCACATATGTGACATCTGAGACAACAAAGAAGTCATATTTGGAGCTGAATTTGGAAACCTTATTAAACATATTTGTCAAAATCACACTTTTGGGCTCAAGCTGAGACACGCAGTACATTAGGACTTTGTACAGTCTACTGTAAACCTCCAGAGCACTGATACAATCATTAATTATGAAATATTACTCATCGCATCACACACTTTACATCCATTACTGTCCATTACAGATGGATCAGAATGATGTAGAATGATGGCTTATGCACAGGCCTTGGATGGACTGCTGTGACTCACACAGCTCTGACTAGGTTTCCCCACACATGCATTTTAAGATGGATTCAATTACTGAGTCAGTTAAAATGTCAAAAGACGTGTCATGCTACTATTTACAAGTACATCTTAATAGAATAATTTGAGAGAAACATGAACACTTCAGACTTTAATGATGTTGGGTCAACCTCATCTTTCAGACAAAGCTACTGTAGCTAAGACAGCAACTCCTCGTTTTCATTAGGAGAGTGGAGAAATGCAGAGTCAGCAAAGATTTTAAAAGTGTTTTTTTCCATCCCCACTGCCGCCATCCTGTCCTATGCGTGTTCTCTGTTATGTGTGTCTGATAAATCAGATTAGCAGAGCACGGATGTTTAATCACTCCTGACAAGTTTTATTTTTTTCATCAAACACTATCAGTCAGTTGGATCTCTGCTTGTTATCCTGTGAAGAACTGGGAGGCCGAATCTCTGAACTCTTCACGGCATCAGATAGACAACCCACTTATCATATTGCCACTGACAATAGACAATGGTTACAAAGCAGGATATGCAAAGGGCCACATCCTCAATGGAGTTGAGCTGTGGAGGTCTGGTCAGTTCCTTTAAACAGGTCCGGATGTTTGTCAGCCAGTCACAGCAGACAGCTCAAAGGTGTCAGGCACACCAATATTGGGTCTGAACCAACAACACAGGCAGCGTTGGACACACCAAATGGATAAATTGCATGATAACTGAAATTATAATAATTTCCTGCCTGTAAATAATATATGTGAGATAATTTCCTCATGTGAGTGTTGTAACTCTTTGCACCTCAGCATCTACAGTCAACCTTTCGTAGATTGTCGTGTATCTGGAAACAGTTTTACCTAAAACAAGGAAAACAAATACCCTCCCAGCACTGAGTTGCAAATTGGCAGAATGTCAGTACACTTAAAAGCACTAGGTCAAGGGTGAGTAGCTAAAACACAACTACAAGAGCAAGAGAGAGAAAGAGAGAGACATGGACTCAGCAGGCAGGCTAAACAATTAATAATAGGGAGCTATTACTGAGGGATTGTCAGTGCTAGGAGGGAGGTCGGGTTTCAGACCCTTTTGAAGACTTTGATGGTACAAAACAGGCCTCATTATAGAGATATTATCTCTATTCATACACTTACAGAGCCGCTTGGATCCCTGCTGGGAAAGATTAGGTTCCTCCACTTGAGAACATCCTCCTTGGGTGCCTGGCTCACAGAGCGGTGTTCTCAGCTCAGAGCACACCCACACAGCAATGCTCAACTCTACTCAACTCAACTCAGCGCTTTGCTCAGCGTATGAAAACCCCAGCCAAACCATGGCCAGCTATACTTGAGGAGGTAGATGCAGACCCAAAATAGTCCATCTATGGCATACAGGTATCAGACATGTTGTAGCAGTGACAGACTATACTAAATTGCAGCTTGCCAGATCAACTATCTTCTTAGCCAATCAAAGAATGGCAATGTGGGTCCACCACGTTGGTCCAGACTGAAATAGCTCTACAACTATTAGATTAATTAATATGATATTTTAAACAGACAGTCGTGTTCCCCAGAGGATGAGTAAAATATTTCAACATTAATTGGATGGATTGCAATAAAATTCAGTACAAAGATTCATGTTCCTCTCACAGTGGATTGTCATAACTTGTTGATTTCCAAACCTTTCCTCTAGCACCAGTCCTTTGGTTCAAGACCAAATATCGGCAGAAATAATGACATTCACATCAGATGTAATTGGTGTAGCACTAATTGGCAAATGTTGATGACAAACCAAAGTAAGATGTGTTAGCATTTAACTGAACATTTATTAAATTCTCAGAGTGTTACAACCTCGAAGTCATCTAAATTACTGTAGTTTCCAACATCAAAGATGCAGACTGTAAAACAGCAAGGCATTGCACATTAAGACTTTTAACAAAGAAATACATTATGCTTGTATCTGCTCTGGCAGTGAGCTCAGAGCCCAAACGTTTGCTTCCACCACACCACAAAGCAATCTGCTAGCACATCTGATGTTCACAAGAGGCCTGAGCTTTGCTGTTGACCTCAGAGGCCACTCTGATTTTTGAGGAGTTCTACAGTACATAGAATGATTGTACGATTTTAATTACGAGGAATTTCAGCAAAGGAACTTCCTGGGGCCTCTTTTGCTCTCTCACTTTCTCTTTCTTTGTTTTGTTGTGTTTGTTTACGTGTGTGTGTCTTTGTAAGGAGACATCACTTCAACAGAAAAAGCTCAGGAGAAGAGTGACCAATATATAATTTTATTTCGTAGACGAGAAATAGAACCCCATACACTAGTGAGTAGATAAGGCGGTGTTGGACCCTATTTATAATATTTTATATATTATAATATATAACATGTATATGTAAGCTATTTTGGAGCAGCACAAACTTTATGTAAACTTTTTCTACTATAAAAGATTTTGTAACTCTGCTCTGAACATTATCTACATCAAACTGGAAAAATAAATGGTAAGGGGGTTGGAGGGTTTATAATTCACATATGGAGTCTGTTGGGACTATTAGCCGGAAGTATCATCTGATTAGCAAGCATGCGCAACAAAACAATCTGCCTCAATCAGTAAAGATAATGGAAGGGAGCAGCACTTTGCATTGAAGGTTTTGGTTTTTTTTTTTGGTGTGAGCCTCTCCAAATGTGTTTCTTCTTCAGAACAAATATTATGTCTCAGTAACTAAATTATTAGTTTGCCAAGAATTCAAAAGTTTGCAATGATGATGCAGCTTCATAGATGTCATAATTTTTTGTGAGTAAATTCTCATGAAAAGCAATTTACAGCTTTAATAATCATAAAACAAAGGTAGCTTTATCTAAACACCTTATATTAGTTAATGAATATCATTACCTAATATAATGCAGATAGAGAGGGAACAATAAATCAAATGCCGAGCCCAGCCCTGACACAGATTCTCTCTCTATTCCTTTTATTTTTTTTCCAGTTTGACTTGTGGAGAGAAAAGATGAGTTAAGAAATGGAACAAGGATAAAACTAGAGGAAGTTAAGTGACAAGGCATCTTGGTTTAATTCAGGGTGAAAGACTGGGATTTTTCAAAGGGCCCATATGCATTTTTGCTGAAAGTTGCTTTGATGATGTTACACCAATGAGCAGGGTAAGGTTTAAATGGTGGATGGGAGGACAGCAAGTTTCTGGGGGCAGTTAACAAGCAAAAGAGAGTTAAGTGACTGTCACCCTGTCTGAACATAAACTCCTCAAACACACTCCCAGTTTTGGAGAAGTGTGGCCTGAAGGTTGTAACCATAAGTGAAACAGGGAGTCTTTTTAAAAGGAGGTAATTGTCCACACTAACTGGACAGCCTCACTTGAGAACCTCTGCATCTTCTCTGGCTTTCTTTCACATTTACAATCTCCCATTTTTTTAATCTCTCCTTTTATTTTTTTGTTGAGCAATAGTTTAGGAATAGGAAACATTTGCCATTATGGGAAACATGTTTTTCCTTGCAGATAGTTCAGGCCATGCAGCTGTGAGAGTGCTATCAATCCTTTCATTTAACTTACAGCAAGGAAGTAAATAAACATATATCACAAAATTTACCTTAAAGTTTTTGTCCTGTCACATAGTATAAAGCATGTTTTTGTTCTTCTTCTCCTTTATTTTGTTTAATTGCATGACATGAATAGTCATCACTACTAGTTGGACTGTTTGGGCTGAGCATAAATGCCTTGTCCTAATCAGGTTCATTACACAGCTTGTAAAAAACAGACAAGAGTGTGGGAAGTCACAAAAAAAGGTGTTCTTCATTTCCGTCCTGCTCCCCCAGATTTAATGGCAAAGATCAGAGAGGGTGTTTCATTGAAATATTAACACAGGTGATCAGAAAGTCTCTCAGGCTTCATCTGGACTAACTCCACCGACACTCCTGCAACCTGCTCTGTGTTTCCGACTGCTTGATGATACAAACCAGCAGCTGTAAAAAAAAAAAAAAAAAAAAAAAGAAAAGAAAAGAAAAAAGAAAAAAAAAGAAAAAAGAAAAGAAAGGAAAGGCTTCCTTAATTTGCCCCATGTGGCCAAAGAGAAGAAAAGAGTGAAGGTGTCAAAAAACGGTCTCCTAGCTGGGTCACTGGACAGTAATGGAGCTGATTTGACTGAGTTACAAAATGCTTCACCGTTCACATCAAGGGGGAGACAGCAGAGGTCATGGGATAGGAAGGGGATGTAAGTCTTTCCAGGTGTCTGTGGCCATGAAAAGAGGATAATAAAACCCTCAGGTGAAAAGCAAATGACTTGTTTCTCACAGAATAAACTTTTCTGAGAGAGAATAGGAATGGAATGGTGTTTGTTGCGGGCCTTCTCATTTGTTTGAAATGGTTATGAATGAGTTTGGTGGCCCCACCCCCCACCCCCCCAACCCTCTCCTTTCAACCCCCTAGATGCTGGCCCTGCCCAGAATAAAATGCAGGACAACTCAGCCGGTGCCTCCACAGAAGGGAGGACTCACTGACTGACACACACAGCAGAGCGTGAGGCCATTAGCTTACTGCTTCACTGCCCCGTGCTAGCTGACACACACTCGCTGACTGCCACTCACTCTGACACATACAGACACACTCTCTCTGCCTCTCTCTTTCTGTCACACACACCGGCTCTCCCTCCCATACTCACTCACTTACTCACTCCCTCTCTTTCTCTCTCCCTCTCTCAGTATCACACACTTACACACACACACACACATGCATAGAGTCAGTCACCAACCCTCATTCAAATCCCTCTCAGGCACGGGCCAGCAGCTCAGACGGGCACCTTGTTCCTATCCAGCTGGAAAGAGCAGGGCATCGCGAGGTGCATGCACACATACTTAAACACACACACATTGATACACACTCATACAAACAAAAAATACTCATACACACACTGGCACATCCTCATACATCCCAGGACTTTATCTGTGGACCGGGAAAGAAGAAGGAGGAGGACAAACTAAGAGACAAGGAGCAAGATTAAAGAGGAACTTTTGAAGGCGGATTCCTTAAATTATAACACTTCATGAAAGGACCGGACGAACAGAATCGAAAACAAGACTGAAGATGATAACTGGAGAAACACGTTTGTTGCTGTAGGGAGGCCTGCTGTCAGTCCAGAGTGGAGACTGGTCATTAGTGACATCCTGAGGATCTGCTGTGAGTGCCATTTCCCTCCCTTCTCTCTTCAGGACTCCCACCCTCTTGTCATCCCTCCACTGGGACATCTCCTGATCATCAGCATGCCTACAGCTTGCACAAGGTGCACCTTGGGAGTCTGACCCACCATGTGCAGATGGACGCCGACCGTAGCTCATCTCTGTCCTGAACCTGCCCTTGGCACCACCACTGCTGCAGCCTCCGCCGGGCGACTTCTCCCTCTGCCTAGTGCAGCCTCCCTTTGCCTGGCATGCTTCACCCTGCTCCTGGCCACCGCTGGCACTGCCTCAGGGGCCTGTCCTCCCAGGGTAGGGCATGAACCCCTTCAGGTGCTTGCAAGTGGCATCAACTGTTCATGGACATTGGAAAGGCACACTCGCAGTTACAATCACCTAGAGGGCGATGTCCGACTACGGCGACTTTACTCTGCCAACAAGTTCTTCCTGTGCATTGACAAAACTGGCAAGGTGGACGGCACTCGGCGGAAAAATTACGCAGACAGTAAGTAGCTGGTACAGCCAGAGTGCACCTTCTTCTGTGTGTCAAATGCGTATTGAGTCTAAGAGAGCAGACAGGATGCCCTGTGGTGCTCTCACTTTTATTGCTATGGCTGGACTTTCTTATCTGTTCACTTTTATAGCAGTTCATGGGGATATTCTCAGGTTATATCACTGCTGAGCTATTTGTGTTGTGTTTAGAGCATGAGAGACGCGTTGCTAGGTAAGCAGGGAATACACTAGTGTGAATTTAGGCTCCTCATGGGACAGCCTTCACTGAGTTTACAAGAAAGCTGACTTGAGGAAAGACATTGAGCATCAGTTGGCGATGCAAGCTGGGCTTGGGGAAAAAAAAGCTTGAGTTTCACTGGGGATTAACTTGTCAAAACTGTGATGAAAGTCCATCAATTGTAAGTAGCAGATGTAAACGGAAACACATTCTTCCAACAAATGCAAACACGGATTCATGTGTACTGTTCACAGTCTGATTAGTTTTAAGTAATGAGACTGCAGTTTAAAGTCAGATTTAAACTATTCTGTGTATGTGCTTATTTGTGCATGTCCATGCATGTGTGCATGGGTAGTAACTTTAAAGCAGTGAGTTGGCCTCTTTAAAGCCACCTTAATTAGCATTCGGCCTTCCTTTACTGAGGACACTTTGCTGACAACCATTTGCCATTGCATTTTTCTGGCAATCGTGTACACAGCTGTAAGTCCCTCTTTCGAATCTGCCAACAGTGTGGCTCTCTCGTGTATCTCACATCGTGCCTCTTAGCACCTGCTCAGACAGGACAACACTTTCCAACATGTCAAATACTGTGTTCAGTATGCAGCAGAGCAGTTCCAGATTGGTTATTCTATTGCTAAGCCTGCAGTCTATAAGCAATCTGTGGTCCAGGGACACCTGAGACGAGGTTATTCACGGAGCAGCAGTGCCTCTTCGGTGTGTCCATCAATGGGTGTCTTTTAGATGCTTGACCAGGTCAGATGAGCCGACTCTGGTCATGATCTGACCTCCCTCTCCATTAGTCACTGACTGACTGACTGGGTAGCCCTTAGAGACATTTATACCTTTGACGGTAATATTTATGTATTTGGTCGTTAGTTTGTTTTTTTTTTTTTATACAAGTGGGTGAGTCACATTTTTCCATACAGCTATTGGGGGCAGGAGCAGCTGCTGCGGCAAGGCCAGTAAGTCTGTTTATAAGCTCCAAGCTGCAGACTGGATGCCATTTGTTAACCTGTCAGGATTACTCACCTGGCAGAATCTTTTAAAACCACACACACTGGTAGGAATTCAAGTTAAGATGAATTATTACTGTGTTAAACTTGGTCCCGTGGGCTCATTCATGTTGAGACATTATTCTCTCATATTAGTCGTAATATATGTCAGCTACCATAATAAAATATTACTCAAAATCCCTACTCACACTTTGCTTGAATTTGACAGTTCAGAAGTCGTGTTGGAAGACTGGTAGCAATTTGGCAACATGAGGGAGTTTTAAATTGAAAAATGTGTTCGAAGACTTTGGAAAGCAACAAAATTGATGTCTGGGCATTGTGAGAATCATGCCTTTTCTTGCCACATTCACATCATTTATGCTTAGGTGGTTGCAGTAGCTCCTTATGAAAAACTGTAGTCCCCTTAAATGTAATGTCCTCATACACTTTAGCCATCATCCTCTCATTTCCTTTGGTGGAAAGAACGATACTTTCTGTGCTCACACAGAGCGAGGGTGTGTACCTGCACCCTGAAGTGAGCACTGTGCCAAACCAGTGGTCATGTAGGCTTTGCCTTAAATTTAACAAAATGGACCTTGTGGTCAGTCTGTGGTTGTGCCTCACAATGGGACAGATCTAGCGTAAGGCCATTTTGAGGTCTTGCTTAATTTCTGTGCGAGGCTGCCGTTACTTCCATCACATAAGAACATTGGAGGTTTCCAATCAGACTTAAAGCCTCCTGACCCAGACAATTTCTTGATACTGATATGGTGGCCATGCTATAGATTAGAGTGGCAGGACAAGCAGGACGTTTTACATATTTAATGACAAGAGCGGTGACACAGATACTTGACTGCAACATCTTACACAGGAAAGAGGATGGTTATCTCTTTGAGATTCTATCAATACTCTTTAAATATCTTTTTCTATCCGATGTAAAATTAGTTTAAAATAGCGTAATGTCAATATGCAGACATGTACTTGAATGGTTGGAGTGCTTGCAAAAACACAGACATACCCACAGAGACAGACACAAAATATCGGAGGCAGAATACTGTTTTAAATAGAACTGCCCATCACAGTTTGACAAACTGTAGATCGGCTCAAGACTGTCCTCAGCCTGAATGCAGCACCACAAACCATGCCCAGCAGTCTGGCCGACCCCTCCTCTGTCCTCTGTGTTGCCCTTACACTCTTGTCGACACAGCTATATTGCCCCGACAGCTCTGCCTGCTACACCCAGGCCCCGGCCCTCACCTCCACCCCACTCAGTTTTTCCAGCCCCAACTCCCAGCTCCCTCTCAGGTGCAAAAACAGTTGGAATTAGTCAACAGGCTCTCTGCTAATTGAGGTTGGAAAATATTGTATCAATCCCAGTGGAGCAGGGGCATGGAACAGCTGAGGGAAGAGGCAAGAGGGAGAAAGACTGACTTAGAGGGATGGAGGGTTTAAAGGATGAGAGAGCTGGACAGAGTTGAAGGGAGACAGAGAAAATGCACAACATACCTGGCATCAAAGTGCATTTTTGTTTATCAGTCTTGCATTTCAGTTCATGAAGAATTCTCCGTTAGTATGACATGAAACAATATTGCACAGGAGTCATTAAAGTGTCCTGCCAGATGTTATTAAAGGACAAATAACAGATTAAATTCTCTTTTTTTTTGTGGAATAATGAAACTCAAAACTCTCAGTTGCAACAGAGAGGATGGGCTGAACGTATATCAGTTACATCTCCAAAGAGCTCTGAGAAAAATGCCCTTCCTGTTTCAGGTATCTGTTCCTGAAGTTTGTTATCAGAATCAAGCATGGTGTACTTTTATCAGACATTTGCTGTAAAGCATTTGCTAATCAAACTAGAAAGATAGAAATCAGACAAGATAAATGACCCAACTATATCTGACATCTGTGAAACCGCACGCTCTAAATATAGATCCACTTGTAATTAAGAACCACTTGATCAGCAAAGTTACAAAAAAATAACTTGTTGATCTGGTCACAAGAAGAGACAAAGTGCAGGAGTTTGAGGGACCGAAGAGGAGGGCCTGAACATGTTTTGTTTTTTTTACCTATGGCAAAGCACAAAATGATTGAGAGGAAAAATCCAACCAAATGTTTACAAAAGCTCCAGAGGCAGGTATGCATCATATCCTGTCCTGGGTCATCGGTCATAGCCTGCTAATTAGACATTGCTATAGCACAACAGCTGTGCGGGCACACCCAGCAACCTTTTCATGATCAATTGCAACGGCAACTCATACAACTGAGCAGAGTAGTGTGGAATAGGGAGTAGAATACAAAAAAGAAGCCAAACTGAATTAATACATGCAGGGTTGCTGTAATTTCATGGCTTTAATTAGAAGCATGTTTTCTATTTATTAAACTCTTTCTAATTTGTTTAGCAAATTCTGTTTTTTTTATGTTTCTTTTTTTCATCTCATTTTAAAGGATGAACTGTTAAAATTTTGGGTGTGTGTGGCTGAAGGCATCAAACACTTGTGCAGTCTCCAGGTAGTGACAGCCCATTCACCCTTAGGAAATAAGGTCACCTCACCACCCCACTATAATCGCAGAAGTCACTGCAGCCGGAGCAGCTCCATTCTGTCTCTACAGCCGTGCAGCCCTCTCAGCCAGGGTGTGTTGTGTTTACCAAATTTCCCTTGGTGTGCAACATGTTGCTGTTTGATGTGAGAGTTTTCCGAGTTCATGAGTGTATTTGACTTGGACGAGACCCATGGGAAGAAAATCTTCCACCCCACTGAAATATGTTGTGGAAATTATTCAAACTTGTTGGAGACAGGGGAAACTGTCACTCACTAAGGAGAGACTGAGTTGAATATGAAAATGGGAAAAGACAGGACGAATGCTGCAGACAGATGACTAAATCCACCTAAAAGGTTTGACCAGTGTGACAGCATAGGCAGTGGTGAAAATGAAGAAATGAAATGAGCACACACAGTGGTAACATTAATTTTATTTTTTTTTGTAATTTTGTTTTATTTTTAAAATATTTTTTATTTATGGGTTGATTGTTTAATCTGTACCTTAGTCACATATGTAGAGGTGGTTCTGTTGTTGTAAACAAAACTAAACAATAAATACCGAGACTGGGTTGCACCAGCTAGTCATAAATCCATTACCATTTGTGAGTAAAGTCCTTCCTAAGTCCTTAGTAAGTGCTATCTAGTTATAAATGAATGATTTACTAAATTCTGTGGCACCATTAAAAAGAAATGAATGTCTTAGCTTATAAAGGAATTAGAAACATTTAAATCAGTAGCTAGGACACGTTTGTAGGGCTGTCTGATAAAATTAATTAACAGTACTAACAAGAACTGACTTTAGCATCACATACTGTTACATGACTTCCAAAAATAACAGTTTTAATAATAAATTTTAGGCTTTTAAATGATATGTTAACCTTAATTGCCAATTTTTTGTAAACTCATGTAATATTGCGTTTCAGTTATGCTTTAAGTTTAGAAAGAGGGTGGCTAAGCAAACCATTTAACCTAAAGTTATTTAGCCTTCTGTAATGTGAGGTATATTGTGTAATTTTTGTGAAAAAAGAAAAGTGAAATTAAACAGCCTATTGATCAAGTGTCAGGTCAGATATGCTGTCGACCATATTAAGGTTTACCTTTTGACTCTTCGCTTTAAACAGCTCATGTATCAGCTATGTCGGGTAGTTAGGTACTCAACAGTTGCACCTGACATTTACTGGGTGAAAATATTTAATAACAAGAAATCTTTACTTAAGAACTAACTTGCGTGGTGTAACCCTTATTAATTTAGCTTTGAATAAATCTCCACTTGGTTAACAACAGCATTATATGGCTATAAGCCACGGAGTAGTAGCATCTAAATATAAAAACTGTTCAACTAGTGTGCGAGTACTGGCTCCATGTCAGGCAAACATGGTAATGATATTGCTGAGATGAAAACACTATAGAAATATGAGCTCTAGAAGGGCTGCATGGGAAACAGATAGTTAAAGTATGCACAGTTAGAATACACAGTATGCTGGACATGTCAGACTATAAAAAGCAACTTCATGAGGTACTACACAGCGACATGGAGGAGTTTCCCTTTGAAAAAGGCTTTTACATCAAACTGTGGGGTTTGCATGATACCTACGTTCTGTCAGAGGTAAACCTGCATGACAAGCAAAGGCACAGATGATTTATTATGTAGCTTTCTAATACACATAAATAACTAGCAACACAACCTGCTCATTTATTATTTGGGTACGTTAGATATTTGTAAAGTATTTTCCAGCTCTTGTCAAGTAACCACTCTTACCATGCTAAAACAGAGGATACTTATTGAGACATTATTTTCATTATAGCCCTAATAAAATATTGCATACACAGCACTACTGAAGTGCAAATTAACTCCTTATTCTTCATCATCAGCTCAAGTGCTATCAAGGCAGCAATTTATGAACAATGACATTCACATAACGAGGTGACAGACATTACAAAATGTCTGTTCTGCTCTGTCCACCATTTTAAAGGTGTAAGAAAGTCTACTCTGTCCTGGCCTTTCTACATCCTCACCATGACTCACCATTAATTTTGGTAGAGCTCAGACAGGGATGTGTGACTGGATCAACAGCACCGGGGCTGGAGGGGCTAAAGAGGGAAGCACCTGGCCGAAGGAAGTGCTTTGGTGTTTTGAATTGGGAGAATACACATGTTAATGAGGCTAGGAGAAGGGCTGGGGCGTGCTCTGCTCAGTATTGAGGTGGAAATTAAAGGCTAGAGGAGTGCTGGAGCGTTTCCCGTTGCTCATTAGGCATTATGTAAGGTTTCCTCTGGGTCGTCTCAACTGAGAGGGTATTCGTGGACATTTTGGATGCCAACAGGAGGGTAAAATCCCACGAATCATGCATTTATTATCCCCGCCAATAAGGACAGTGCATGGCCTCAGCCTGTGGGAGACAAATGAAAATCGACCCTTTGCCAGCTGTTCCTGGTACTGAGAGGCTGATCGCTAAATAAAACACCACTGGCACACGCATGCATGGTGAACATTTATGCTAAATCTCTCACATAAATGCACACACTATCACTGTCCTGGGAACATTGCAGGACAAGAGTGTCAGTGTCACCCTAATTAGCCGGGCATCCCTGGTTTCTGCCACCAGGGTTTGATGTCATGAATGGGCTCTAGAAATGTAGCAATTAGTAGCTAACAACCTTTAGCAGTCTGGCTGCAGCTCCTCTCTGGGATTTACTGGGTTCATCAGCAGGTTTATAGAGTCTGACTTTGGCTCCAGCAGCTAGTTCCTTTATAACATCCCACAGTTTTGGACATCCTGTGGGTGTGAAGTGAACACAAAGGACAAGACTTCACAGTGCCAGTAACCAGCTACTTGGACCTCAAAGCCATTGATCAAAGATGTTTGAACTGATGTTCTAAAAGAACAGAGAATAGAGAAAAAGCAGAGAACGAAAATGAATACCAGGTTGAAATATATCAGTTTTGAATTTCTTGGAAGAAACAGTGTTAACATGAAAAATGATTACGGAGTGTAATACAGCAAGGCTGAGGTTTGACTCTTTAAATATTGTTTGGGCCAGAAAAAATAACCATTATACTTGCTTCTATTTTCCATCTTTTTCCCATGAGCAGACTATCTGTTGCCATCCAAAAGCTACTCCCTCAATGATTTAGGTGCTTTATACACCATTGTAATGAGCCACAAATAATTACAGTAGGGGAAAGCAATATTGAACAGGGTCACAGCCAAACTGTAAATTTTTAAAATGGGAGTGAAGAGTTTGGCCTTTTCCTCAGTGAGAACACATTAGTGCTGTTATTACTGTGAGTGCTTTTTTTGTGAGAGGTGTAAAATAAGTATTAATTAGATCAGTTGGGAACAGTCAGCCAGCTAGTCTTACTCATGCAGCACCACATGTTTGAAATCATTTGCCAAAGGAAATACTCACCAAGGAGCAGCCGCCACTCACATCTCAGACCCTCCGCATGCACATGCATACACACACACATGCACTGACATAATCAGCTCATTGAGTCAGGGGAGACAGGTCTTGCCTCAACCTTAGATAGACCAAGACAGATTAATGGTTTTGTTTTGACCCTTCCAATAAAGCCTCTCACCTCCCTACTCGAACTGAGCCAGACATCATGTCTTGGAAGGAGTTTAACCACTGGCTCGGGAATAAAGAAGCTGAAAGAGAACCCCTGCTGTAGAAGGGGAAAAAAGAAACAACTTGGCATCCTTAAATACGGCTACGGCTCACTGGCTACAGCAACAGGAGTTTAAAGGTGTTCAAGTTTAACCTAAAATCACAAGGAGCCTGGGACTAGGAAGCAATAATAGCAGGAATGCAATGCACCTGTTGCCCGCAAGACAGATATCCCTCCCTGTAGGGTTTGGTCCAGATCATAAAGGAAGCAATAAGAGGCAGTAAAATCAGGCGCCTCAGTCTTTCTCACAGGTGACATTCAGGTAAATCTGGGGCTCTCCACCCTTTTTTCCTGTGAAGTTATAAGCCACAAGAGCACATGGGAGATCCCTGGACTTTCAGTAGACTTTAATCCCTCCCTCTCACTCAGCCACAAACACCTTCCACACACAACAGAGCAACCACAACCTGCACGTCAGTCCGCATGGCTAAATATTGACTTGCTGTTGGGCAATCGAGTCATAAAAATCTAGTTTACAGCTCCTGGCCATGTGTATTAGACTGGAAATCTGTTAAATCATGACACATCTGTGGGTAAATCGTGCTGCATCATGCTGAGGATCATCACTGGAAATTACATATTTATTACAGCAAACAAAATGCTGTGCACTGGCAAGCCTGAGATAAGCCAACATTCCTCATGATGTAAACAGTGTGCCATGTATGTCTCTGCTCCTATTTCTATGTGAGTTGAGATGATGTCAAGCAATACAGCCAAGCTAGCAGCTGAATTAAGATGTACTGCTCTATCTAAAGAAAACCACACAGGCAGATAAATATTGGACACTTAAATTTTGACCTGATGATGGCGCTAGGTGAAAGGTCAGAGTATCATCAAAGACCATGAATTGAGTGGTGATCTAGTCAACAATTCTTAAGATATTTCATACTGAACCACAAATGTCAACCTCATGGTGGCGCAGAAGAAAAGTTAGAGGTTCACCAAAGTCATTAGAATTCATCCTACGTGTACCATGAATCGCTGTACCAAATTTCATAGTTGCTGAAATGTTTCAGTCTGGACCCAAATAGTGATCTAACCAACTAACACTGTCGTCCCTAGTGCAATGGAAAAGTTTACCAGACAGCATGAGACTGTGATAGTGCTCAAATGATTACAAGTGAAATTAATCCAGACACAATGTGGCAAGCAAACTGAGGAGGTGGTGAGTTCAAGTGACGAGTGACTCTGATTGTTTTTTCATACAGCTGAGAGCAGAATATGAGAACCTGAAGTTCAAATTGTTAATCATCATCATCATCATCATCATCACCATCACACAGCAGTTTTTATTGTTACCATCTATGACTCTGAGGTACAGCAAAGTCTTGAATTTCAGACTTAAAGCCCCAAGCTGATGAGGAATACGCACATGGTCTACATCCCAGCTGCAGTTCATAGAGCAGAGTTCAGATTTGAATGTGGGCGCTGCACATCTTAGCAAATGGGTCAAAACAATGGAAATGCACACCATATGGACAACAGTGTGGAAACAGGGTGCACCTAGCTCAGACTGGAACTTAAACTGAAAAATTAAAAAAAAAAAAGGAGAGCATTTTGGATTTAGATGATATTTGACATAAAACAAAAAAAAAAAAAACAAAAAAACAAAAAAAAAAAAAAAATCAGTAGAATTTCCATTCGAACAACCTCTGTGCTCCAGTTCTTGCTGCCTGTGCCTTGAAGACTGAAGCAGAGAAGTCACTATCTGGACTGAATAACTTGCAAATGCGTTTCCTGAAAGTAGAAGTAGGATAATTAATGCAAATGTAGGAGGCTAAAAACAGCGACTCCAGTGCAGGTCCACGCATACCAACAGGTTGAGACTATATACAAGGTCTTCTCTGAACTGCATTATACACACACACACACCCGTACCTGCTTTTTATCTCTGAGGCCATTTCGCTAAACGAACACGAGCAGGATGTGAGTATCGTGTCGGGGCTCTTTGAATGTGTGTGTACATTTAGAATGCATGTGCCTGTGTTTATACTTGTGCCACTGCGGGAGCATGAAGTGGACCCTAAACTGAAAAAGATGTGCGTTTCCGTTCCCTAATGGCTAATATGAACCAGACCTTACCTTGCACTCAGTTCAGACGCATTCATGTGTGTGTGTTTACACGCACGCCAACATGTGCAAGCCTGTGTGCACATGGGTGTTTTTTCCCCGTCTGGAAGGCCATGCTCCTCATTAGAACACAGAGGGTGGCAGAGAGGATTGCAGTGATATAGCTGAGACAGTTCAGTCCACATCATTCATCAGGCCACTCCTGTATGGACACAAGATCTTTGCCTAGATAGTAGCTGCCTTTTTGCTGAACGACTATTACACATTTCACCTTAGCCAATTTTGTTACTCAGAGAATAAGAATGTGGATGCAACGCATCTTAGCATTCATATATGACATTCACCCTACATGTGCTGTGACACTTTTGCAGCTTTTTTTTTTTTTTGAATGACTCAGGAAGGAAAAGTTGCAGTTGTCATACTAGAAGTTTTCCTGCTGCTTACAGCCTGCTGTCATTCATAACCAAGCAGGCAGAGAAAATATTCAAATGCATGCGAAGGACTGGGTTTTTTTCACTTTTTT
Source organism: Toxotes jaculatrix (assembly GCF_017976425.1). Lineage (NCBI taxonomy): Eukaryota > Metazoa > Chordata > Actinopteri > Toxotidae > Toxotes > Toxotes jaculatrix. Next base: position 6,440,379 of record NC_054399.1, read on the forward strand.
GGAAACTGCTTTAATGTGAAACTCCTGGCACTCTTTCTATACCCATCTCTCTCTCACTCTCTTTTTTTTTGGTTGTCCACCCCTCTCTATCTATTACCATCTCTCTCCCTCCTGCTGTCTCCATTTCCCCCTCTCCTCCCCTGCAGTGGATAGGATTGGGGTCAGGGCCCTTTGACCAGTGGACCAAGTGACAGCTCTGACATGGCCCTGATTTCACTCCTGGGCCTTCTGTCACCTCCCTGTATGCCCATCTCATTTTAATAATGTAAATATGGGGCAAGCTCAGGCCACAGAGACTATTCTGTGTCCTGGTGCTCATTCACTGGAACCTTGCTGCACACCTGAGCCACACATGTACACTCTTACACCTGGCAGTAGTTTCCAAAATAAATGAAATGTGTGTTTTAATACAACTACACACAATAACAGTCAAATCTATTTTTCTAATGGTGCCCACAAAAGGTTAAGGAGCTGACACAACTGGCAAAGTACTGGAATTTAGTGTAACAGTCAAAATCAGTGCAGCAGAGAACGAGATGTCCTGAGTTTGGGTCAAGCTGCAAATACACCATTGCCCATAAAGTTGGAATAAAATATATTTTACCTGTTCTCATGAAATGATTGTGGCAATGTGATTTATTCTTGATAGATAAAGTGCATATCTTCTAAAAACTTTATGGATCAGTCTCTTCCAATGTGATTGCTCATGTGTATAAATAGGAATAAAAAGAGCAATGTGTCTGAAAACAAAAATTATTCCAACTTTATGGGCAACAGTGTAGATAGGATCCTACATTTCCCACAATGCAACTGGATATTGTCTTTCATAAGATATGACCTGCCTGCTAAATGCCCACCTCTTTCAGGCGTCTGCTTTGGTTCACATGTGGCAACTCTTCAATAACTGGGTTAAGAGTTTTCTACTGAGAGCCCAGTGAAGATGAAGTTAGGAAACTGTAAACGAGGCCTTTGTGTTCTCCTGATAATATTTCCACTCCAGGTGGTGGAATCTGGTCTGGATAGCCAAACCAAACCAGCCACAGATGCAACACACCAGCTTACTGCAATTTAGTGGCACGGGGGAATGACCTCAGTCTACTGTGGATCCCGCCATCCCGGCCACCCCTCCCAGGGCAGTAAAGTGCAGGAAACTGCAGAAGCTGTGAGTCACAAAGCTCTCAGCGGGCAGATCTGCTCGTAACTATCTGTGAAGCCTTTGATAGCTTGCCGTTCGCTCGTTACGGATGTGATGCATGATTTGGAGGCAGTTTGCCCTCCCCGTTCTCCCTCCTTGATTAAAGAAAAGGCCTCTTGGTCGGTAAGATTGCGGCCCCTCAGTACCACACAGGCACAGACGACCAGGCAGGGTGCACGCTGCCTTCGTTAACCTTTTTCACCTCTGCTATCCCTCAGCCTCACTACGGCAACCCCCCACCCCACCACTCGCCCACTCTCTCAGATTGTCCTCTAGTGTTACCTTTGCCCCCATCATGCTTGTAAAATTTGGGGTTTGATCAGTGGAGGGTCATTGCCTTCTGATTCAGCATCCTGGAGGTCCTTAATGAACTGATTGATGTCCCATTACATACAATCACAGCTTAGCATGTCCAAGTAAGTTTGTGTTCAGTGGTAAAACTACCATGGAGTGCACGCTGACAGGACATGCGGGTACACTAATTACTGTTTGATGGGGAGCGTGTGTGTGTGGTAGAAGAGATTTCAGCAGTGTTCCACTCTTTGACCTGTTACTGTTGTGAGTCAAACTGAGATTTTCTCTGAGATTTGTCTGTGTCTTTCACAAAACATTTCTCATTTCAGTCACATTTAGTGCCCGTTGGCATGATTCTTGCAGTTTCATTGGCTATATAAGCTGTGTGTTTGAACATTAAAATTGTTCAAACACACACACACACACACACACACACACACAAACACACACACACAGCTGCCTCCCCACACACATGCACAGACGTATCCAGATGTGGGTGGTGATTCTGGAGCATTGGGTCAGTCTGTCTGGGGATAAATCAGACAGGCTAATCTGTCCTGTGAGGGGATGGAGGGTAATTGGTCACATTTGACCCCCCGGCCTTCTGGACTGTGGGAACGCAGGCTTTATCTACCAGCGGTAATTGGCTAATGAAACACTTCCGCATCTCCTCTGCTAGATTGTCATCCACTAGTTGGTATAGGGTGAGGCATGTGTGTGTGTTTGTGTGGCCGGCACCAGCGGCCAAGAGGCATATGTGTGCGGGCGAGAGTGTGTGTGTAGTCCAGAGAAAATGGCAGGATGCGGAACTCCCTGTGGCCATCTCCATGACTTTATCAGCAGCATCAGTCTCATGATGCCTGCAGCATACTGATTCATTGACAGAACACACATTAATGGTTGTGTGGTTGCCATTACAATTTAAATTTAGGTTTGAAGCAGAAATGGTTAATGTAATTCAAATTAAATCTCTGACCCGAGGCAGGGCTTTTTGTGTGGTGCATGCTGATAGCGTAGCCAGGACATGACTGTTTACGATATTTTGATCATACAATACGATAGAGTAGAGGTGATGCTTTACATTTAAACACTTACATATTTTTTTCATTTTGTGTGATCGTTTATCTGGTCGAAGTCATGCTCACATCAATCGAAATACAAAAAAAAAAAAAAACGGGCGGGGAGAGTGAGGTCTATGGGTGGGTGGGGGGGGTACTAAGAAAAAAAAGGCTAAAGTTACGGTGGTGAGACAATGTCTCTGAGGTCCCATCAAATGAGCCATTCATAGATGCAGGTCTACTAGTTTGTGGAGCCAGGGAGACACTCCGATAGAGTGGGGCCCAGGGTGGCCTTGTCTTTTTGTCCCAAGCTGACCCCTGCTCTCCCGCCTGGCCTCTGCGCCCCTCACCTGGCCTGTCCCAGCGCACCGGTAACAGGATACCTGTAATTTGCTCTAATGGCCTTTGAAAGACCTGGCTGGGCTAATCCCTGGAGTACTTCTCCCAGCAGCACCATATGAAAGGGTGGGGGTAACAGGGCCGAGTGCGAGTCCTGAAAGAGGACCAGCCTCTGGATTGTGTGTGAGAGAATGTCACCCCTTGCGGCCGGGGCTGGGGCCGAGGGAGTGTGGGAGTCAGCTTTCAGCAGATCACCACCATGTGGCTTGTTCACAGGCTCAAAAAACTGGGCCCGGGCTTGTAGAGAAGGAGATTGTCTCTGCTTTACACCTCCCTCGGTGGCTCAGTCTGGCAGGCAGGGGGAACGGCCTGAAAACCAGCCTGCGCACAACTCTGAGAGAGTGCCCTTCAAACTGTTTCCAGATTCCCTTTGTAATTTGTGCTAAGGTAGTTCTCCATGGTCCAAGAACAAGGGTGTTAGTACGAGACTTTTGAGCATGGGGCCTAATGGCTGTAACAGTAACTGTAACTAATAATAATAATAAAATCATTGCTGAACAAAAGGCCCTGGCCGCTGAATATAGAGTTAGATTAAAAAGACAGGAGAAAAACAATCTTATCAGTCTCATCTTCACTTTCATCCCTCCAGAGATTTTAGTGGAATGTGGGAACAGCAAGTGATACATGGGCAGGGAAGACCAGCCCTCTGCCCTCTCTTTTCTCTTCTTTCTTCCTGTCCATTCTATCCATCGTCCTTGTGGTTTTGACGAGGTGGACCAGCTGCAAGGGAATGTACTTCTCAAAAACACACATGCGTGCAGACTAGTCTCTCTCTTCAGGTATAGAGGACATTGTATACAGTAATACTTAGATGACAGCACACAGAGCAATGTAGAAACTGACAGCATGTTTAGATCTGTGAAAGTTCAAGTGTACAAGAGAGAAAAAAGGCAAAAGGGGGTGCAAAAATAATCCTGTTTCTTATTTCCTTTGTTGTTGCTTTAATTATGTACGTTTAAAATTTTGTTTGATCAAAGCCAGCATGAGTTGAGTTGAGTTGAAGGATTCCTAACTGTCCAGGAATTCAAAGCTAAATTAGGCAGGAGAAACACTGTTCAGACTTCCAGACGGTCTGAGCTCATTTGAGGAAAAGAATCAGATCTCAGGGCCAAGTTACTTGGCATGTTGGCTTGGATGTGCTGCTTTGACCAACATGTGGTGGACAATCAGAGAGATTGGTCGTTTTTATTTATTTATTACCTTCCTACCTTCTGTTATCTTCTTTTTTCTATTTAAAAAAAAATAACAAAGAGACAAAAACCTGAGATTTGAAACTGCAGGCTGTGCATTTTGTGTGTACGTCTCAAAGTTCCATGTTTTTGTGTGTGTGTTTGTGATCAGTCCAGCTCGGCTCAGCTTGGCTGGGCTCGAACCAGACATATCTCATAGTTGCTGGTAAGGGATGAATAAATCATCCCAGTCCTGTGAAAGTTAATAGGTATGATGCATGCCCGGAGACCTGGCGCAGACAGCCTGGTAGGGAGCAAGTGAAGGGGTGACCCAGGCAGGGAAAGAGCCAGACTGAGACAGAAAAACCAAAGAAGTATAGCAGAGGACAAAAAGTGAGGGACCGACGGGCAGTGAAAAGCAGGATAGCAGATGGGAGACAGGAGGAAGGAGAGAAAGACAGGTACATTTTGTAGGAATGGAGGGAGGTGCTGCCTCTAGACCGACAGCTGCTCTGCTTTGCAACACAGAGCCACACACACAAACACACGTATATATATATATATATATATATATATATACATACACCAAAACACAAATCCTCCTCTGGAATAGTAGTGCAGTCACAGTCCCTGTTAAAGAGACTATAAACTTTTATTGCTGTCCAGAACTGCTTAGTTCATTAAACTAATGTGGGCATTGCATCATATGTATGCTGAGCCTGATCACACTTATTCAAACAAAAATAAATGTCATCATTTCATCAGTATGTGTACGAAACTTTGTGGACAGTGACTTAACCAGGGTGTTTTTACATTAATAAAAAGGAAACCCTGAGAAAACCTTCCCCTCAACTTTAACCAAAATAATAAAGTCTAACCTTTGTAGGAGTGAACATATGAAAGAAGAGAATAAAATAGCTTCGCCTGACCCCAACCAAAATGTTTAAAATAGACCTTAAACTTCCTAAAAGCTGTAAAAAACTGAACTAGGCTTCATAGCTTCATACCACAGATAGTGTTCATGACAATGTGTTGGTAAAGCAGCACAGAACCTAGACTGGAATGATCTCGGCATAACAGCTCTAGAAAATACATGTGTGAAAAGGAAACTTTTAAATTACAGAGTAAACATGCACATAAAATGCACATAAAAATATGTCAATGTTAATACACTGACATATCATTGCAATTCCCAAAAATGTTTGAACACAAAAAGCAATTCAATCAAAGAAGACCTGAATTATAATGCCACTTAAGACACAGGGCAGAAAATCATTGTGGCACTCCAATCAGTCACGTCAAACTAGGTACTTCTGCCTTTAAAAGCAGATGTAAAACACCTGCTCTGACATGGCTCACTGGGGCCAAAAGCGCTCCATGCTCAGAAGTTTCTGCCCGTGGAGCACTACCACATGACTCTCTGCAGTATTGAACCCAGTGTTCATTAATTAGTCTTCTTTGTAGTTTTGGTTTCAGCACAATCACGGCTGTAGTGATTTTGCACTGAACTTAAACAAACCCTTAAACTTAGTGGTCAAACAGTTGCCAATACTATGACCTTTTTCTCGGATTATCTGTTGATGAATTTTTCTTTACACTGATAATAAGAAATGTGTCAATAAGCATTTATCTTGTGTGTGTTATTTTTTGTATGCCTCTTGAAGTAAATGAGTATTTGTTTAGAATTAAATTTGCTCTCATTTGGTAGCAAAAAGGTGTTAGCAGTAAATCTTAACTGTTTTTCTTGGACACTGGGGGCTGTGCTAACAAGTTGGTAGCACAACATATCATCACTTTTTAAATTGATATGAGGAACTGGAACATTAGAACTGGAAACTGGTTTTCATGTTGTGGCTGATCTGATTAAGTGATAGTGGAGATTTATATCCCAGTAGCATTACCACCTCACTGAAACACAAGTTTGCATTAAAAAAAAAAAAAACAGCTGACCATGATTACACCAATTTAGAGACGTCTGTTATACTGACATCATCCTGGCGAAGACCCAACTTAAGTAAATGTTATCGGCTGGCAGTAGCTGCAGAAGGAATGCAGTCTGGTGCACCCAGTGCATGCTGGTGGAGCAAGCGCACAGCACGATATTATGCAACTGGAGAAGAAAAGAGGAAAATCATCACTTCTTTCAAGTAACATTCCTTTTTTTTTAACAAATTGGTTTGTAGTTTTGCCAGTGCACCTATTATTTAGCAATCATTTGCTATGTTGACTTACACTGGACACACACACACACAAAATCAGAATATAGACTGTTTTCACTATTTAAATGCATACCAACCCTCTTAGATTTGGAAAAGGCCATTAGAGAATTCCACACTAACTGCTACTGAAGGGCTCAGTGCACTTGGTGGATTTATCCCAGGGGTCAAAAGTTTGCCTGATAAAGTATACTTTATCAGAGGAAAGTCAGATAGTAGACCACTGAAGCCATGCTTCATCAGGGGAGCATCTTTAGCATTGTGCTTTGTGTATGCGTTGTGGAATTATGACTCAAGATTAGCATGGAATAATGTGAACACTGTTCACTTAACATGGTTAGATGACAAAATTTATGTCACATGGACCTTCACAGCCACGTGAATGTGGAAAGTTTAATTTGGGCTGTAGTCCCAGACACTTTAATAAACCTTTGTAAACATATACAGCTGCCTAAATGTATGGAAAGCTGTAGCTCAACTGCAGATGCTTGTGTTAAACTATTTCATTTAACTTCTCCTCAGTGTTCAGCTGAAAGTCCAGCACACTGTGTCCTCTGTAAATGATCTTTCCTTCTCAGCAGCACTGTCATATTCCTCAGCAAATTGAAGATCAGCTTTCACATCAGCCACTCATCTCAATGAGATCATCACTTTACCAGTATCATGTGCCGCAGAAATATCAGGCTCCTGGTATATGAGCCTCCTGAAAAAACATTCCTTCATCTGTCAGCTTTGAGTCGATACGAGGTGTTTGGATTTTTCACACAGAGGATTAGGGATGCAAAATAGGCACGCAGTTTAGTCAAATCAAATTCACTGGATGAAGCGAGTTATGAGTTATTTTGATACTTCACCAAATGAGTCCCAGTTTAAAGTAATTTGGAATAAATATATCCGGGAACGCATTTCTGAAAAAGAGGTTAAAGCATTGGTCACCTTATGCTCCCTGTGTGCCCTCGGAAACAAGCAGTGATTCTTGTTGACACGCCTCAAGATCGGTCACAATATGCTGAGAGTAATTATCACAGTTTTGTTGTCAGGTATAAACAATGGCCTCTGCCCCAAATCAATGTCATGATTATGTTTTATGGGCCCTGAAATGAAAGGACAGTGTGAACTCATGGGTTGTGTTTCTTTGGTTGCCTAGAAGACGGCAGGTAAAACTGACCCAAAGCAAGTTTTTTTTTACCCTGAAATTTTTTTCCTTTATTTGACAATCAGCTGTGAAAAGAGACAGAAAATATGGCGAGAAAGAACAAGACAAATGCCCTCGACCACAAACAACTGCAATATCCACATATTGCGGTTGTGCACCCTGACCACTGCGCTAACAACAAATCTGTTTTTAAAACAGTGTATTTAGAAAAATTTAGGTGAACACTGGCATTTTTGTTTTTTATATATTATCATATTTATATGTTTTATACATTCCTGCAAATTCAATGCATTTATTACAAATCTGTGTTGGCTGTCTTTTCGACACTGACCAGCTTCAAAATGACTAGGTCATACAACAAGTGGTCAGCATGTGTCTAAAGGCAAAAGTGTTTGTCCCCAGTCTTTCTCCAAGAAGTTTTCTTTTGCATGTCCTTGCATGTCTTTTGTTCGTCAACATGATGAACTGGACAAATAGGGATCAAGGTGCAGCCCTTTGAGGACTTCCCTTACTCAAAGGGATTCATGGTCCTACATACAGTTGTACACATGAAGAGTGACCGAAGTAAAGTTCAAACTTTGCCTGCTTTCATACCTCTGCACATCTGACCATTTGCCAACATGGTCTTCAGCCTCAACGACCACGTTGTCCCTACCCTCTGATACAACCCCATATGAGGGTCTCCTGAAGTAGCACCACTACGGTGGAGGAATACTGGGCATTCTTCATCACGGTTACAATAATAAACACATGACTGAGGAATGGTCATGGTTTGGTGAGGCTTAGGCACAAAAACTACTTGATCGTGGTTTGGGTTAAAACAAGTACTTCCTTAATGTATGAGGACTTTCATCATCATGGTTATAATAATAAACATATAGTGAAGGTTGAGGAATGGTTTTGATTAAAAGAAACAATGGTAACTATCGATTTCAAATAGGAAAGAAACAGCTTTCTTCGGTAAGAAAGTCCTTTGTTGATCCATTCGTCCACCCAAACCTCCTGATTCGCACTTTGCCACTCTATGTACTATGCCACCTGACATCTAGTGCTCCCATCATAATTACTACAGCCGTTAGAGGTTGCCTTACAAATTATGGATCGTAATAATGTGCTGCTCGTTTTTTCTTTTTTTTACGGGAGGATAGTCTCCCAGTTGCTGCATAAATTTGTTGACTGTAATTTGACTGTTGGATTGTCCAAAGTTCAAAAGTTGTTGAGCGCACACCCATGATTCTGCCACTGGAAAGGAAGTTTCAGACATTTGCTGTATATATTTACGTGAAAAATATATACAAATATATACAGTGAAAATATAATTTATGCGCAGGTTCCTCATTCCCCTCCGGAATTAACATAACTGAAAACCATCCTTCTGAAAAAGTTCAGAACATTCAAGGGTTAACATGCAAGTTTCCATATCACACCACCTGTGAAGGCCTCCACTAGAGCGCCTGTTCTCATGGTAATCTCTCAAGGTGTTTAAAGCAATAGTGAGTGATGCAGCCTTTGTCTGTGCTGATACACACAGGCGGCTGCTTCGACCAGTACCAGACCCTTCGAGGGGGTCATGGCAGATCAAAGGTGCTGGTCACAGCCATTAGGCCCGGCAGCCCAGACCCGACATGAAAAGCTTGTGTTTTGAAAAGGAGGGCAGAAGGAAAAAAACAACAGGGCCCTCTTCATTTAAAAAGCAAGCAAACTGTGAAATAATTGAAAAGGTATGTCAATCAAGAGCAGGGGCACAGCGGGAACCCAGAGATTCCCAGGCTCTGCTCTGGTCGAGCACTGAGCCATGGAGGGCTGCTCAAGGGGGCAACCCAAGAAATTAAAGACCTGGGAAAAGGAACAAAAAGAAGACAGGAGGAAAGGAGCAGAAAAATCTCTTTTTCTCCGTCTTTCACTCTTTACTGCTTTAAATTTGTGATGGAAGGAACCATTTTGCCACACTTTGTAGAGCCCTATTGAAAATGCTTGGTCATTAATAAGATCTTGTCTAGCTCTTCACCTCTCAGGTGAGTAACAAAGACTTACTGGGGGGAGCAGCCATTGGAAGCGCCTGCCCCCACCAGACAACCCCCCCCCCCCAACTCCCATCTTACAACCAGCACCTTCACCCTGTACTCGCTCCCTCCTCCTCTCCCATACCATGAGTCTGACAAAAGGGAACCCGTGAGAGTGTCTCTCTCTTTCCTTTCTGCCTTTTTTTTCCAAGGTCAGAAAAGGCTTGAATGATCTGACGATGGGCTAACGTCCAAAAAATGGGAGACAGAAAGAAAAGAAAGAGTAAAAAAAAAAAGACTGGGTAAAAGACTTTTTCTATGCTTTTAAAAATCCCATAGAGGAGAACTAAATGGCAAGTCCACAGTTGACTAGACATGTATAGTGCAGAATTTGCTTGTAATGGCAGCTTGAGCTTATTGACAGTCCCAGCCAAAACATGTCAAAGGTTAAGAGATCTTGCCAATTGCAAGTGGGAAGCCAAAAGTACCTTTTTCATGAGCTCAATAAGGCCATCAGTTGATACTTGCTCAGCAGAATGTGGTGAAGGAGGGACCTTCAGTTTCCAATGCAACTCAAGAACAAAGTTAATTTGTCTCCATTGTTTCTCTCTGTTCCGTCTATTCATGAAAAAAAAAGTCTTGAATGAAAATGATTTTAAATTTTTTAATCCTCACTTTCATTGTCTCTGTATGCAATCTGCTATTATGCTAAAATAACAATGATTTTATTTAATCTTATTTTATTCCTGCCTGTCCATGTAAATCAGTTTCTTAACAACTTACCACAGACCACATGCCATTAGTTATGCCATGAGTTAATAAAAGGGAGGATTACTTTCAGATTGCAGGTTTATTTGTGGGGTTATTTGTGCATATAACACAAAATTAAGTTGGCTTTAAAGGGACTTAAGGGACATGATTTACCCGTTTTGACACATTAAATTTGGGAATTTTTTCAAAAAACTGTCATCACCCAAATTTCTCGACATCTTTTAAAAGACCTTCCTTTTATAATAAATGTCACTATTCCAAATGTGTCCTCCTATAAAACTATATCAATATTAAAGCACATTTCTTTAAGTCTGGAGGCCAAACTCAACGTTAAGCCTTCCTTCCAGTGAAGTGACCTGTGGATTTCAGCAGTTAGGAAAACCCTCTAATAGCTTGAAATACCTCACTCTGATTTCTCAGGCTTTGAACACAATGGAATGACTTTTCAAAAAGGGGGTGGGGGGGGGGGGGGGGGGGGGCAGCTGTGAGTTATATGGATCTAACTGGTCTTTATTGATGTGTGGTCAAGCGTCCAGAGCCCAAGTGATTCCTCTAGACAATGTAAAATCCCCATTTTATGTCCTCAGATCTTTTTGTGTCTGCTGGCTGCTACACTGCCACGTATGAAAGAGATGACACATAGGGCACATCCGAGTCCTGAAGAGAGAAAGGACAGCATTTAATTTAATGTGCCATGAGGAAGACATGGCGAGTTTTGTTGAAGTGCTTCACAAAATGATTGCTAAGGCAAACTTGAAAACCTGTCCCTGCAGATATTAGTTTTTTTCTTTTTATTTTAAACCAAAATGCTTTTCAAATCAAGTGCATTTACAACTCTAACATTTTGATTAATATTAGTTTATTTTCTAAAATTTTTGCCTTTTAAAACCTGAGATGTTACTGTTCACAGCCAACTTCTTGCAATGTGTCAGATGTGACAAACATGCTTCCAACACACCTACTGTGCCTGGAACTCAAACCAGCAAATAATGGCAATTACTGCTGGCACCACTTTCAGGCACCAGCGGTTTTCATTGGCCTGGACTAATCCCCCATAAATCCTTGCAGTGCTCCAATCGCCAGCCAGGGCCTCAGCTAATTGCTTATGAGTCCCTTGCACGCTCCAGGTGCCACCATAGCACACCCGGTGTTTGTAAACACAGCTCGTAAAGAGGAGGTTGCCATCAAAGTGTTAATGTTTCCTCGGAGGATCAGAGGTAACGTAGGAATGATGGGGGTGCAGCTGGGCTGATACCTAGGTGGACTCAACTGAGGCATTCCCTCCTTCCCTGCAGCTGTGGCGAGCAGAGAGAGGGCTTCATTTACACGTTCCTGTCAAAGAAGAAAGACACTCAACAGGAGTTTGTGTTTGTTTACCTTCCCCATCTTTTCTTTCTTCCTTTATACTCTTTGTACTTCTTTGTGTCTTTGCCTAAAGTAGATGACCTCACTTGGTAAGCATGACTAGTGATGTTCAGAGCCGAAAAAAAAAAACAAAAAAACTTGGTGATAGTTGGTGATGTTTAGCTTGATGGGAGCAGCAGATGTGTGAGTTTAAGTTTCAGATGTGCTCTTTGAGATCAGCAGCAGTAGACTGATGGTATTAGCTGCCGTCTTGTAGAGAAGAGCAGCATCTTTTGCACCACGTGAGATGTTGATATCACCTGTAGAAATATTAGACACGGATGCTAAAGTTGTCCCAGGAGGTTAAAGGATAGGTTCACATTTTTTTAATCGAGTATGTTTTTAATATTTACATGCTCATGTTAGAAACTGGTATTTTGGTCACTGTATTTGTTGCTCTTCTCCATACTAACTGTAAAGAGGTTCTATCTTAATGTGATTACAATGTAGGGGATAAAATATCACAACACTTTTTCAGAGAATTGCACTCTAAAGCTCAGCTGAATCTAATATTAGGCTTCAGCAGTCAAATCAAGTGGATATCTATGAAATTTAATACTGAATGTAGTCTGTTTAGTACTGAATTCCCTCCTTTTCTTCCCGTCCCTCCAGTGTGTCTCAACAAGGAAACCCTGTTTGCGTTAACTGTGGATTTTGTCCCCCCGTGTCTTTATCTTGAATTGCATCTGAAAGAGATCTCTTAGTGGCCAGTGTGGGCAGGAGGAACAATTGCAGCAAACCAAAAATTCTTTCAGTGCACAACCTTAATAAAGGTTTTGTTTTTTTCAATTCCCTAACTGTCACCATGTGTTTACTGTTGTAACCATGACAAAATCCCATAACCTTAATGAACTTATTATAACCCAGGCTGTGATCGCTCCCTAAACCTAACCAAGTTATTTTTGTACCTAAACCTAACTAAACCTCAGTCATCACACTGTCACATTATAAAACAGATTTATCTTTCAACAGTGAGGTGTTAGTTTGTAATGGTTTCACAGGGCACAGCCAACAGGGGCAGCAGATCAAGTTCTGTGCCGTTCCAGAGGGCATGGACAAACGATGTATTTTCTGACAAAAATATAGCTAATTATTCCACCGTCTTTCCAAACAAAATTTGGATTTTCAAAAATAGGTGGAAAAACTGTGGCACAGGGAGAGAAGCACCTGCAAAACCCCTGGTGTGTGTTTATTTTTCATTGCTGGATGGGTTTAACCAGCGAGACTATTCAGGAACTCAGTCACTGCCCTGTACAAGATCAGTGGTTGTACAGAAGCAGCCGGGGGTAAGCCAACTGGGTACTGCTTTCATGACTCCTTCATTTCCTACCAGCTTTGGGTCAATCTGTCCTTCAGCACCTTGATCTGGTGCTGTGTTTACAGCATCTGTCCAAACCCAACAATCCTTTTTCACAAATATCCAGCCGTGCCGAGCCTTTGAGCAACAGGATTACATATTTTCTTTGCACAGACTTGGTTTTCAGGGGTGTAAAGAGCAAGATTTCGTGCTCTGATCAGATAGCAGGCCACATCAGGGTGCTTTTGAAGGTGTAAGTGGGCAAATCAAGCCAGAAAAAAACATCATAAGAGAGCTTCATCTACAGCAATTAGTTCCTATTCAGGACCCTGCGGTAAGCCTTCAGGTCATCTCCAAAACATCTCCCTGTCGTAGCCATGACAATGGGTGTGTGCCTTTATTTTTGCATGCAGACAAAAACCAGATCAAGAGACAGCCACATGGGACTTGTTTGCAATCAGTGCCCAGAGGAAACAATTAACCCACCAGCTTGCCAGCTTTTTCACGGGGTGAAGTGAGTTAGAGAGGCTGCTTAAGTGGCCGGCAGACACGGGTTTTGTGTCCCTCAGTAAACAACACTGGGTATCATCACGATAGAGCGTCACATCTGGAGTGAGGAGGCTTTTATGGATGCATGTGGCAAGGCAGACTAACGCTGTGCAGGCTCAGACACTGTGTACGTCTGCTTTAGAAGTGTGTGCTACAAATTTTATGTAGTCCAGGACGTGGTCTGAGACTGGGACGTGTTTGCAAAGTTGTTCAATGAAACTTCTGTGGGAAATAGTTACAACTTGCTTTTCTGATATGGTCAGACTTCTACCTGTCAATCTAAAGGCTCTGAGCACAGTTGATGCCCTCGCAAAGTGAGATCTCTCAGGTCATTGTCCATGTCCTGTGTGTATGTGTGTTTTTTTTTTTTTTCTCTTGTCTTGAGCTCTCTCTCCCCAGAGCATATGGCTGTCTGGTATTCTAATCACTAATGATAGAGTGGCTTTTGATGGGGAACTCTCGCTTGATGTTTCTAACCCAGACTCTTTTTTTTTATTTTCCAGGCCTGATGGAAATCCGATCTGTCAGTGTGGGAGTTGTTGCCATCAAATCTGTCAGCACCGGGCTGTACTTAGCTATGTCCAAGAAAGGCACGCTATTTGGATCGGTGCGTATATACAACCAAGCAACATTGTTTCTGGAGGTCAAGATGGGATGGCTGGGAAGGGGAGGAGGGTGATGGAGCTAATGTATATGTATATGTATAGGGGTCCCAAATGAGTTTTTACCCAAACATGTTTGATTTTGCAGAAGTGAAGGGAAATCCCAGGAATCTTGTGCTGGAAAGTCCAGAGAAAGGTCAGAGTGTTACTATCAATCATTGCTGTACACCTGGGCCATGGTTGATGATACCTGCAGCTTGAGTGGGCTTGTTCCACTGTCAAAATAGATATAGCAGAAAAAAGAAACCCAACCAGCAATGACAAAGAGCCAGCTGGGCTCCTTTAAAAGTCTTTGCGTGCCATCTGCCAATTGTTGCTTTGCGCAGAAGGCTTTCAAAAGTAATCACCTCTCTTTGTTAAAATCACACACCGCACATCAGACCTGAGGTGTGTGGTGTCTAGCTCATGTATTTACATCTTGGAAGAAGGAGAAATCAGGGACAAGCAATCAGTCAGCCAGCAGTGATAAGACAAGTGCCTCCAACAAGCTAACACAGAAAACGGGACATAAGTAGACCTGACGACCAGAGCCTTCACAAAAAAAAAAAAAAAAAAAAAAAAAAAAAAAAAAAACGGCAGGTGAAATCAAGCCCAGCTCAGACTATCCTGATGCTATCAAAGATCATGATAACAATCTGAAAAAGGGAAGGCAGCAGAACCTCTTGTGGTTAAATTGTGGTTAATGTGAGAACCTTAAGGGTCAGTTCACCAAATCATGCACACACACTTTTTATTTGCCATGGTTTTAGCATACCAGCTCTAAGATTGCAGGTCAACAGAAATGAATTTCGCCAAGAGATCTTTTCAGATGAAATTTCCAATAACAACGTCCCAGTTACTTGGGAGATTTTACAGACCTCATTGTCATCAGTTTCTGTCAGTGATCAGCTTTCAGAGACTGGTACCAATAAAAACTTAACAGTGAGGTCTGTGGATTATCCTGAGTAACCAGAATATTTTTTCTGGAAAAGCACATCGCTGTTGGGGTCAGTTGTAGTTTTTCAATGCTTTGAGCAGCTCAAATAAAATTTCATTTCCACTACCGTATTAGGTACATGAAAAACAAGTTTCACAGATATTTGGTTTAAAATGTCACATCTACCTGCATGGCTAAACACCACAAGGGTTGAGGGGTAAGAGAAAAAGTGTTGATTTTTGTGATTTGACAGAATGAACCCTTCAGTTCCAGACTGAACACTAAGGTGGCCTTAGAAAGACAAAGCTAAGCTAAATTCCTTGTTATGAAAAATCTCACCCCATCGACTTCCAACACCTGGAAAATCTTTCACTGCAACAACAGACAACAGACTTTGTGTACTTTTTGGAAGCTAGCCGAGTATAGCACAGCAGTGCAAACTCATCTGTTATGACCTCCTTCACCTCTCATGTCCTCCTCCCTCTGATCACAGGTTAAGTACAACCCGAGCTGCAAGTTCAAGGAGCGGATTGAGGAGAACGGCTACAACACGTATGCCTCCCTCCGCTGGAAGCATGGCGGCAGGCAGATGTTTGTTTCGCTGAACGGGCGGGGGAAGCCGCGGCGAGGTCACAAGGCTCGACGAAGACACCCGTCTACTCATTTCCTGCCTATGCTCCCATCCTAGCTGCCCAAGTCTGAACTCTAGCTGGCAACTGGTTGGCTCACCTAGCTCCTCACACTAATGCTGATCTAGCCATGGCGGCGATCTTTATTTTTATTATTCCATCCTCTTGTCACATAAATGTACATTTGTTGAAGTCTGTAACATTTGTAGAGTTAGTATAATATGTATTTTAAGTTATTTTTTTTTTCTCCATTTTCTAATGATGCTCAGTAATACAGTTCAATACAGTAGAATTCTAATATCTTCAGGCATCTGTCTGGCTACAGTATACATCTATGTGTCTGAAGTGCATGTTAAATGGCGTTTGGGTGACTTTAAGGGACTGTAAGAGGACTGAAAACGGATGGCAGTGCTTGGAAACAAAATGCGGCTCACTGGTTTGTTATGTACCCTGTTTCAGATGCTCAACTAAATAGGAAGGGAGGCATCTGGTACAGGAAATATACACTATCACTCTGAAATGGCAAGTATCATTATTAAAACAAAAAAGAGGCAACTTTGAGGTGGCTACAAATCAGGGCCATGGCTACTACTGAGGACACCGAGGTCATGTCCTTGGTATTTTAGGGGGCCAATTAAAAACTACATATCGTGGGGTAGTTCAAGAGCTGATTCCAGTATTTTTGGTTTGGAGTCATGACTGCCTATGGCCCTGCTGCAAACCTAACATTATCCACCGTTGCTTAGTATATACTGGCACTACTGGACAAGATGAGATGAAAATCTCTACTCTACGACTCACTGATACATTGATAATGTACTGCTCTGTCTGTACATGTTGATATATACATGTTTGACAAGAACTCAACAGTAACTAAGCTAACTACTGGGATAACATGCTGGATTTTCTGAGATGACCTTTGTATGTTTGTGCGTGCTTCTGTCAGACTTGCTTCTACTCATCCAACAAATCACAGTCAGTAGATTAGCAATCAGTATCTCTGGTTCTTGGGCTTTAGTTCTGTCGTGAAATAATTAATATAAGTTTTGAGTCATTAAAAGCATGATAATGGCTGTAGGTACGCCACACATCACACAGCAGCAACTTCATTAATTTTGTACACAGTAGTAAATGGTTATTACATACTCCCTCTCTGTCAGTTCTTGCTAACATTTTCTTGACAACGAAGCTGTTGCTAATAGAACATTTAATATATTTAAAAACATTTGGTACTCTTTAACTGTTTGAGGTCGATGTTTATTGTTATTGTTGTCTTTTTGTGTTGGATTGTAGTCCTACTGTTAAAAAAATAAGGGAAAAAGTAATTGTATTCAAGTCCATATTCAACTCATTTTGGTATGGTATGGTATTACTACTGGATTATGGTTCATTTGTGATCCATTTCTCATAAACTGTTTTCCGGTTATAGGCCAGTAATAGCAGGTTGTATATATAAGGCCAAATTCTCAGAAAAAAAAAAAAACAGTCCTTAGACTCATTTCAGCAAAGTGAAATCATTTGAGTGCCTTGAGTTTGGTAAACTTCAATAAAAAAAAATGTGGATAAATCATGAGTCACGGCTCCCTCACTTACACTACCAAGCCCTTTTTAATCATCTTTCTAAAATTATGAAGTGCAAAAGTAGCATTGTAATCTGGTCTTGTGTATGTGGCACTGATTGTTAAGTGTTGGTAACATCTCCATCGGAGCTCTCCGACATAATCCCCCTCCTCACCATAATCATGACAAAACTCACAGCGGGAGAGGCGTTGATGTGGAGGACCTCCCTGTGTCTGATGAAAGGTCTGCGGTTATGAACTACGCAACCGAGCATCAAGGTCATTTACACACAGACGAGCCCTCCAGTGGCACAGGAGGCCACTCGGTCTTTTCAGTGAACAGAAAGGAGAGTCAGGGATGAATAGTGGCTGTTGGGGGTGAATAAAGGCCAACCTTTCAGTCTGTCATAATGTGAGATTACTGTGACGGGGTACACGTCTGGTCAGAATGGCGTGAAGTCACACTGTAGTTCAGCTCCAAAGGTCTGGGTGCGGCACACAAATATCAATATGGGGGGTCTGGCTATAATGTTGCAATGCAAATGTCTTTGTCCTCATCTGTGCAGCCTTGCAAGGCTGTTATATTTTCAAAAGTAAAGACCACTTGTAATTGTTCTGCTTTTGTTACTGTTGTATTTAAACTGTAAAATATAGTAAAGTCATTTAAAGATCATGTTTGACTTTTTGGGAAATACACTTATTTGCTTTCTTGCCCAGAGTCAGATGAGAAGATCAGTACTACTCTTATGTACAGTAAACATTAAGCTACCACCAGCTGCTAGCTTACTTAGCCTAACAGAAAGACTTGATACAGGGGGAAAGAGTAGACATGGCCCTGTCCAAAGGTAACAAAATCAGCATAGTAGCACCTCAAATTGTCTGCTGTTTTTTTTATCAGTACAAAAGTAAAAATTAAAAACTGCCCAGAAGCCAGTGAAGACTCCAGGAACTTACTGGACCTGGTCTAGCCCAGTCCCCCAAAGGCAGAAACACTTTGTTTTTGTTTTTTTTGTTTGTTTGTTTTTTACAGGTTAAACAAAAAGATCTGTACATGTTAATCTGTGAGCTTAGGAGGTGCTGTTAGACAGATTTTGTTACCTTGGGACAGAACCAGCTCTTTCCCCCCTGTTTCTAGTCTTTGTGCTAAGCAACACCATGTGCTGGCTCTAACTTCATACTTACTGTACAGACATGAGAGTGGTATCATTGTTATTGTGTACTCATGGCAAGAAAATACATATACATACTTCCCAAAATGACAAACTTTTTGTTTTATTAACAATTTTTGAACACCAAACTGAATAGTACAGTATATTTCATCTTTTTTTCATCTTTTCTCTTGTGGTAAGATAGTACTATATATCTGTGCAAAGTGCATTTCAGTTTTACAGTTGTCTCTTAACATATGATTGTTATCCAACCCTCAGCTGGCACAGACACACTGAAACATGCACACCACAAAGTAATCCCATTTTCTGCCTGTTCTCTCGATTGACTCGCCTCTTTGTCAGTGTGTCCTCCATCTCTTCTCCTCTACCTCTCCTCTCTCCTCTTTTAACCGTCCAAGAATCTCTCCTTTCTTCTTGGCCTGAGGGTGCGACTGGCTGTTGGTGCCAGTTCCAGGGACACCAAATGGGAGCTGTAATTATCATTGCTCCACCACTGTCCTGTCAGTGCGCTCGCCAGCAAAACAAGAGGGATCCTTTGGAAGTCCTGATCAAAAGCTTTGGCCTTTGATCATGAAGCAAAAGGAAAAACCTAAACACTGAGAAAATCAACGAGGAATGTCCCAAAGAGAGCCCAGGAGAATGGGAATGACAGCCATCCAGAAGACATCCTCAGCTCCTCCTCTGCTATGACGTGTTGATGTCAGGAACACAGGTGTTTGGGCTGTGTTTGATCTGATCCGTATAAGCAGAGGACTGAGAGAGTGAGTCATGCAATGATGTTGTTGCTGAAGTGTCTATCACGTAGCACCTGGTGGGCTTCATAGCAGGCCGTGTCTTTATGTTAGTGCAAAGGCCTCATCATTAGTTTTTACAATGTGATTTTGATGGAAACGTCTGCACTCATAAAACACTGTACATCCATGACAACATTTCTTGGATGGAGGCATTCTGCACCAGTGTTGATTTCGTCAGTCAAAGCTGTGACGAAAAATATCTGTTGATGACCTATTTTTTACAATGAAAAAAAGGCTAAATAAAAAAGTAGTCTTTGAAAATGAAAAACTATGATGAAATGTACTACATTTCAATCAGTAAATAAAAACTACACAATAATGTGAAAATGCATCTGTGGGAGCACACACTATATCTCCTATCTTTAGTGTTGTGAGTAGGTTTTTCTCAGCGGTCCATCTAAATTATCCTCTAGATATTCGCCACACAAAGATCACAGTATTGATGTTATGTGACAATATAGCGTCTCCTCTCAAACTAAACCAAGAAAATGAACAGCATTTTAGTGAACAGGTGAGTGAACAGCACAGGTAGCTGCAGTAATGCTAGGTTAGCAGGAACGACTACACTAGACTAGATTAGAGAGAGCGGTTCACTTCAAACAGACAGAGTTTTGAAATGCTAACTGGATTTACAGAGGTGAGTCAGTCTGTACTGCTGCAGAGCAGAGTGACATGGACACCTTGCAAGAGACACCTGTAACCATGGTAACTGTACACAAAGATGGAGACAGCTGTAAGCCTTAAAATGGACTGACTGAAGACAGAAAAAATAGAAATGTATGATGAAAATCCTACAAACATGTCACTGATGAAAACTTGACTAAAATGTCTTTGGGTTTTGTTGACTAAAACAAGACTCAAAATAACAAAAATAAAATTTTCATCAAAAGACTGAGACTGAAGCAAAACACTGGTCTGCATGGCACAATAAAAAATAGTGTTTACAGAGAAGGTTACTCTGAATGCTCCAAAATTAATTTGCAGCTGAGTGACAGAAAAAAGTAATAATAGAAGCCCATTTTGAGGGCCTTAGCCAAAATCTACAGGGGCACAAGTCATGCTGCTTCAGCGACAACAAACCACAGCCTCTGGAACCTTTGAAACCCTGTGTGGTCATTTTCTCTCACAGTGACTGAAAAGAACTGTGGTGGGTGGGAAAGAAAAAAAGAGCCCCTCGCCACTCATAATACCAATCTTATGTATGTAGATGAAAATGGGAGGGATGGGAGGGGTTGGGGGGTGGCAGTCGGACTAAGGCACAGTTTTAAAGCGCTTATTGAATTGCCATTACAGCTCCTGAGACTAATTGTGGCTGTTGTGTGTCTCTCGGTGGCCTAGGGGGCTCTGGAGTGGCCCTGTATGCTCTTACTCAGTGGGGTTTTCAAACCGAGTGGCCCTGAAAGAGAACAGGACCACCGTAGATCAATGGCAAACCTTTCACTCTTTCACAGGCCCTCGCTAATCCTTCTCATTTGTCTGCCATTTGTTGAGGCACATTCACAGTTCCCTGAATTTAGGATTAGGCCTTGTTTTGTTACAAAAACAGCCCAAGTTATAATGCTGAATAGATGGACTAAAGGGTGGACGACGCATGAGTGTGCATGTGAGTTTGTGAGTATGTGTGCATGTGTGTGTGTATGAATATTGGGTAGACACTATGTTTATGACCAAATTAATGAGAAGACAGAACCCATTCAGTGTTTTGTCTTGATTCATCATTTCAGTGATATGTGATGCAAAAAGGACAGCTTGTCTTCTTTTGCAGAGGATTTGTTGTCGCTTTAATATTCACAAAGCAACACATATATAATCAGCAGCATCCTTGTGGACACTGTGCCATGTGATATGAAAGAATATTGTGCATAATACAAAGATTTCTGACACATTCAGAGTTAAGTATTACTGTTTTGCCATTTAGCCTTACTCTGTCAAAAGTGAAAGAGTTCCATAGCTCTCTTCTTAACATGTGTCTTTTCATAAGTCCTCTGTTTAATAGGTGTACGTGTATGAACTGACGCACGTTCACACAAAGAGAGAGCAAAGACAGAGCTCACTGTCCCGAGTTTCCCTTTGAAAACAAACATTTCATAAAACAGAGGAAAAACATGAACAAATTGATTCATCACAGTCAAATTCCTGCAAAGGAAATAAAATTTCATTAAAGTTACAACAATTCCCTTTGAAGCCTAGAGTTTGTCTCCACTGTGCTATGTCTGGACCTGAGACTGTGCTTGGACAGTCTTGGCAGCCTGCAGCAGAGCCATCAGACTGAGGCCTTCTCATCACTGAGTGGATTAGTGTTCATGTCTGAAGCCACTTACTGGACATTAGACAGGGCTGCTGAGTGGCACATGCGCCACATTTCCCCTAAAGCCCTGCCATGCCACGCCGCAGGTATGTGGTGCCGACCGGCCAAACCCCATGTCAGGCATTCTCTGGATGCCTGCAGCCGTGCCAGACACCGGGGGATGAGGGGAAGAGATGGACGGAAAGATCACAGCGTGAATCAGAATGGATGAGAGGAAAAGTAAGGAAAGTATATAGGTGCACACTGGTATGGGTAGATAAACAATAAACAGTGTTATAATGGCAAGATGCACTGATGTCATAGTGTTTGTGTGTGGATGTGTGCCGACATCAGACTAAATAGTTATACAGGTTACAGGTGGTAAAATCTCTGGCCTCCCAAAATTTGGGGAGGTTATGTGCTGATACTATTTATGGGCTTGGTGCAGAAACTTCTTGGACTCTTGTCTCCACTGTTGAGGTTGCCAAGCAACCAGTGGAGACTCAAGATTAAACAAACGAGATATAATGAGTTAATTAGTGAGCTTTAGAGGTGCTGGTAAGCAGATTTTTTTTTTTTTTTTTTTAACTTTGGACAGAGCCGGGCAAGCTGTTTCCCCTTGCATCCAGTTTTTATGCTAACCTAAGCTAATTAGCCCCTGCTCTAGCTTCAGTTAAGCATACAGATAGAAGAGTGGTACACGGTAAACTTTATAAAACCCCTATGTCCTTACCAACCTTGACACTTGTTATTCATTCAGAGCACAAACATATAACTATTAGTAGCAGGTATAGATGTGCACTTAAAAGTAGAAGCCAGTGTGCATTGGATTGAAAAACAAAATATCCACTGAGTGTATTGTTCCAGTTGCATCTGTATGTCTGAATGCCAGGAATTTCAATTCACTACATCATTTCACTCTGGATGCAGTGTTACCGCATCCTTGGGAGAGACAGGTGTGCACACTCAGTACATCCCATTATTTTATGTAGCTTTAGTTACTGTAATACTATAATCCCACAATTTTTCACATAGATAATGTTGCCTCTGTGTGTCACTAAGACATCTCAGGAGGGAGAGCAGACTTGCATGCACATGCCCTGAAAAGACATAAATAAAATACTGATCAGGCTAGATGGTCACACTCCTGGTCACAGTGTGGCACCGTGACCAGTGTTTAGTGGCACTGGGTAGGTTTTCACACAGGAGAGCACAAAAGTTACAGCAAACCTCTAACTGCTAAGCTGTCAAAATGCATAGGAATGTAATCCAAATGTATATAAGCAATGGAAAGATAATAATATACAAAATCTACGAATATAAAAGCACAGAAAAGGTAGTGGCATCCTAAAGGGGCACAGACCATTTCCTTATATATAGTTTGGTCAGCTGAGGCAGGCCAGCCACATGTTGGCCAACATCCCAGTCAACATCAGGAGGTTGTCTTTGGCTTTTAGTGACTGGAAAAGACCAAAGTCAGTGCTGCTTCATGCAAAGTTTGAGCCGTGCCAAAGTCTATCCACCCTGCCCCTCAAGCCCTGCTGAGTGTGAAGTAATTCTTCATGCTTGTGAAACCAGACAGACTCTGCGTTTTGTCACTGCATGCATAGCGATATTTCTTCAACACTGCAGGTTTTTTTTCAGTTTTTTTTTTCAATTTAAAGATTAACAGGTGCATGTACTTCCTTAACATTCATGTAGAATGTCAAAATCAGCTTTTGTTTTTTCCTGTGAGGAGGTTTGATATTAATGAGATGAGGAGGCTTTTTTATGGGATTAAAACACTGTGGGTTGTATCTGACAATGAGTATGATGTGCAAATGTCAGTTTCCTTTGTCAAGGTCCATCATCATGTTGAAATTAGACACCTGGCTAAAACTACGGATTAAAAAAACTTATGCAGACAGACTGTGGAACATAATGACATGTAGAATAAAAGCAGTCTAGACAAGCTGCGAGGTTTGACTGCAGAGTCAGGGGCCTAAAGGGCCTAAAGGATCAATAGCAAATTGCAAATACTTCCTGTACACCTTTGTACATTATGTAAAGATGATCCATGGATTGCAACACAACAACATCCCACTATGTTGAAATGTGGAGAAATCAGAAGAAAAGTTTCCTTTTTTTTCTATTTTGAAAACACATTGTAGTGTGTGACACAAGCCTCTGAAATCTTTCTTGAGAGCAATAACTCCATGTGCTTCTACACTGCTGTGCCTCCTCAATGCATAGTAAAAAAAATTTCCTCCAGCATCCACATCAACACAAAGAGTCAAGCCACAGTAAATTGTGATAAATATGAAGAGGGCAGAAAGATGAATCTCAGCCTTATATTGATATATACATTAAATGACAATGACCACTAATAAGCTAGTAAACACAGCAACACAGTAGCTATCTAGTGTGAAGTGATTCCTCCCATCCTGGCCTGTATTTCCCCAGCCTCAGCACCAGACTCAGTGGCTGCAGCTGGATGAGCTCAAATTGATCGGCCCCTGAAGCTCTGTGCTGTTTAGTTTCTTCAAAATTCAGAAGTCTTTCCTTGTTGAGCAGTTTTTTAAAACTCACTTTACGTGATGGTGGTACAACCAGTCAGACATACTGCAAGAAATCAGTCACGTTAGTTAGTAGTCTGTGTCCCATATTGTTTGGTACTGTAATACTAGGACTGGAGACAGTAACTGTAAGAGAAAGTAATACAAATCAACCATGCAATCAGCTGCCTTCTTTTTGGATATTGTACAGAAATGGAAACCTGTAAATGGGATGAGCTTCTTTGGATATCCTTGGTCTTTGCTGCATGTTTCTATATCAAACTTAGTTTGATATAGAAACATGTTTGATATAGTTAGTAATAGTTTCTGGTAAACTAGGAATCATAGCATACAAATCAAATTTCTGTTTCTGAATTTCTGAACCACAGCAGGATGCCTCCTTTTCATACCCCTGTCCCACTTAATAAATAACCTCAAGGTCACAAACTGTAAAACATTTCCCCTGGTATTTGTAGTGGGGTTATAATGTCACACGTTCGCTTAAAATGAGGGTTTATTTAAATGTACCACAGAATTCAGGCAGGTACTGTTAGGAAGATTCATTAAACAGCTCAATTTATGACTTTACAGTAGATGTGTACTGATGGAGAATCGGCACCCTCTGATGGTCAAAAGCACAGCAACTTTAAAACTCTTACACTGAACTCTGGCCCACTCTGCTGGATATCATGAAGAACTGACCAAAGTAAGAGTAACAACTGAGCTGTGTGGATATGTACTGCATACTTTGATGGTATGCAAATGTAGATATAAAAAGGCACAATGGATCAGGGTATTAAATAAGAAGGGTTGTAAACAAAACTTAACAACAGATGACAGAAAAGGACAAGTGTTCTAGCAACAATTTGAGGCTAGAGTGTTTTTTTAATCTTTTTTTTGAGGGCAGGTATCTGCTAGTGAGAGGTTTGCACAGTGACAAAGATGGAAAGCAGTGCACCATTAAAAGCAGGACACAACATATTGGCATGTATAGTATTTATATAAAGACAGGTTTGTTTGTGTAAAAATATGTTGGGGTCTTTTTTTTTGCCGGCCAAAACACATGCAAATTTGGTCAAGTAAAACATTAAAGCATGTATTGTAAACATGATTATTAATGATACTACTTCAGACTGTTAATAGAAAACTTATAATTAAAGTTCTCTAGATCCTTGGTCTCTTGAATGTGACTGTTGAATATTAACTCACACTTGAAGCCAGAAGCTGTGGTTTTCTATAACACATCTTTGTCACAGGTTCAGCTGTCATTTTTGACTGTTAAAAGTGTGATGCTCCACTCAAAACCACACCTGTCAGTAACAGTTTGAAATAGTCATCTTCTTCAAACAGATCCACAGCAAAACATCTCGGTGGTGTATTTTTATTTTTAAATCAAATTAATCAATTTAAAATTGATTAATTGTAGTAAAGTAGTATCCAAACGACAAGAAGGAGGTTCAAAGGTTGCAGCTTCTATTGCCTATATTGCCTATTGTATAGATTTTATATGTCATGCCTGACTTTATATTTTTACTTTAGGACCTAACTGATCACATTTAAAGCTACTTCATGGCTCCTGTATTTACAAAGAGCATGTACATTAAAACTCTGCTATGCTCACAATGCCAGCACCACTGTATTCAGAATGTGAACAAACACTATGTGAGACAGCGACATGTTCATGACACATCATGCACTGAAGTGGGCTCATCATGTACCTATTATTTTTTCTGAGGGGTTTTTTTTGTGACAAGAACAACTGGGGTCATGAGGCTGAAGCCGGTTGTTCTGTGGTTGAAGTGACTCATCTACCTTTCACAGATTTGTTGCAACAAGAAGGTGGGATGTTTTGCAAGAACCCTCAACTGCTAAAAAAAATCAATCAATAAAAAAAAGACACATAACTACATAAATGAAAAACTATACACTGATATTCTACACTTATTAAATTCATCCAACAAAGGTTTATGTGACTAAGAATCGAAACGGTGAGAGAACTAGAACCAAATGGGCTGAACAAAAAGAAGAGATAATTATAACTAAAAAATGTAAAATGAAGATGAGCGTAGAATGGAACTAGAGAAGGTGTGAGAGGGGAAGACAAGGTGCTAACAGAGCAAACTGCTGTATAAAAGGTGCCACTTCATCCCACAAAGGCAACAAGTTCAAGGTCCTGCAGTCACGATGCACGCTCTGCACAAAATTCTGCTCTTTCATGTTCTGACATGTCTCAGACAAAATGGTAAGATTGCATAATCTTATTCTTACAGCATACACGCGAGACGTTATCTCTTTTAAGTTTTCCTTTTTCCTTTTCAGCATTCGGGAGTGAAATTATAAATGGCAAAAAGAGCAAAGACAAGTCGATGCAGTACATGGCATCGGTGCAAAACAACAACAAAGGTCATGTATGTGGAGGATTCCTTGTGAGTGAAGACTTCGTAATGACTGCAGCACACTGTGATGACTTGTGAGTAATCTTTCGCCTTCAAGCTATTTTTGATTCATCTAAATATAACCTTTTAATTTTTTAACATTAATTCTGTCAATTTCTCGATCATTGTTTGTGCAGTAAGCCTACAACTGTTGTTCTCGGCACCCACAATCTCAAGAAAGTTAATAATGACATGAGATACAACGTGAAGCGATGCAAACACCCATCTTATGTGCAGACTTCAAAAGGGAATGACATCATGCTCCTTAAAGTAAGTAAATATCGATTCAATCTCAGATTTACACTGTTAAAAACTCACTTGTGACAAGTGAGCTTACTGTGGCTTATTTTGGCTGTACTGCTGCTGAGACCCTTCGCTGTTTATTGACCTGACTTGTTTTTTGTTGCTGCTGGACTTGGGTACAACAAGGCAACGCAACACTTGAACTTCCCGGCCCTCTCACTAGCTCCAACATGTTAGCTTGAACTCTGCTGGAGACAAAGGAAATGCTATGAAATGAGGTGTTGCCAGTTTTTAACTTTTATTTTCTTATTTTGTATCTCCAGCTGTCTAGGAAAGCTCGCCTGGGCAAAAAAACAATCAAGCCAATTAAGCTCACAGATTCTAAAACAAAACTTAAAGAAAACAAAAAGTGCCAAGTAGCTGGGTGGGGTTACACAAGAAGTCGTGGTGAAGTCATTGATGATCTGCTAGAGGTGGAAGTGCCGATCATCAGCCTGGAGAAGTGTAAGAAGATGTGGTACAACAAGGTTCCTGCCAATACTATTTGTGCAGGTGGATATAACACAAACAAAGGATTCTGTCAGGTATGTTTTCTGTCTGTTCATAGGAAAAATCAGCTGGGTAAAATGGTATAAGCATCTTCAATCATAATTAACATACTGAACTTCTTCCTCCTCACAGGGTGATTCTGGTGGCCCCCTGGTGTACAAAGGGAAGTATGCTGTTGGAGTGGCTTCCTTTAACAACAATAATAACTGCACCTACCCAGATTTACCCAACGTCTATACAGACATATCAAAATTCCTGCCCTGGATCAAAGACATTCTCAAGAAAAAGCAGTGTTAAATATAACAGTCTTACTAATTGTATATGAGCTTCAAATGAAATATAACAAAGTTTCCCTCTGTGAAACTTGCCATCACATCGTCATCAACACAAGCTCAAAGGCTCTTTGTCCAACAAAATATTCACAAAACCTTGCAGGATGAGTTTTAAGCAGTAGTTTTTGTCCATGTTGGGTTTTTTTTTATTGCTTTCCTAATGCTTGCTTGAGGTGCAGAGACATCTGTCATCTGCCTGCTACTGTTAATCGTATATGTTTGCTTAAAGCCTCCAGTAGTAATAGTCAAAAAACATTTTTATAGCAATTCACATAAAAACATATTCAGTTCTAGTCAGCTGTAACATCAACAGACTGTGTAGTGATGCCTATTTAGACTGCTATCTGTTAAACAAGAATAAAAAATATAAAACAATAACTGTGACTGTGGGAACATCAGTACTCAAATCTGCAGCTGGAAACTGTGGTTGCTGTGGTTCAAGATTGCTACACAATTCAAAGAACTCTTCTGGTTGTGTCACATAGATCTACACCAAAGAACATCTGTTGTGTTTCGCTTGTGCTTCTGTGTAATACATTTACACAACAAGCGCATTTGATGTGGGTAACTGGTAATGTGCAAAAAAAGGTAAGAGAAACAGAACCAGCGTGGTCCAAAAATAATTTCAACCAAGTCATTGATGCAAAATGAAAATGGATGGTGGTAAAAAGAAAAAAAAAAAAAGATCCATGCAACACAAGTTTGTATTAAATGCAGATGTGAATGAAGATGTCTGGATGAAATAAACCGTGCATGTGGTGAGAGGGACTTTTGACAACACAAGCGTTGTAAAATGATATGCAATCTCAATATCTGTCATTAAAGAGCTGATATTGTGTGGTTACTGTTTCCTGTGCCAAACGACTCACTAAGTGTCATATGAAATGTTTCATAGTTGTAAAACGTTTTGCAAATTTATCATCCAAATTATGCAATCACACAACAAGCAAGCAAGATGTAGTTTTTTATTCTTATATTTACTGATCTGATTACAAAAAAATGAGTAGCAGTGAGAGTTATGTTAAATAAATATTTAAAAAAAAAAAAAAAACCTAAGCTGATGCCAGCTATGAGGGGACCACATTTCAATATATCGACATATTTTGACTCAACACCTGTTGTGTGGCTGTGTTCCCAGCAGAAGACCAAGTCCACCTCCTAGCTTATTTAAACCATATATTTACATTTATAGGCTGCTGTTTAGAGTCTACTGGTGATAAATGTATGTGTTCTAATCAAGACTTTACGAGCTATCCTATTTAGAAAAACTTTAAAATTTAGATGCTTCTTGCGAATGAAAACTCAGGACCATATTTTAAGACAAATGTAGTGTGATCAATTCTAAAGGACTTACACGTCACTTACTGACATGTTCCACTGTGGTCCAGAGAAATACTGAGTCATTATGTTTCTTTAGGCTGCTGGCTGTCAGTGGTTAAATGACTATAACTAGGGTGTATCAGAACTGTGACTGTGAGAATACTTGTACTCGAGCCTCAAGCTTGAAACTGTGGCTTCGGGTCAACAGCAGCCCACAGGTCCCACCTAAAACGTAGACCCGTAACAAAGAATTTTGAAGTGGTATCCAAACAGTGAGACAGTAAAGGCCTGAAATTTCAAGTGCCATAGATACAAAATGAAAAGAAAGAAAAGAAATTAAACAACTAATCGAATAAATGGATTCATCAGACAGCCTGTGTTAAACCTATCACATGCTGACCACAAAATGCTGCATGACAGCTCACAGCTGACCACATGCACCCATCACTGTGAGAACATTACGGGTTACCCTGATGCAGAGGGGATGCGGCTAAAGCTAAAGTGAACAAAAACCACAGGTTTGCTTACTGAGCTTAAAGCCCTATAAAAAGGTTGACTTATCACCCCAACTTGACTCATCACTGGGTTTGCTGAAAGCATGATGCATGGTTTGCTCAAATTCGGTTTGCTTTTGTATCTTCTGACATGTCTCGGACAGAACGGTAAGATTACAACATTGAATTATTACTCTCTGTCGTACAAAATGGGACACTGACTTATCCTTTACTCTGTTTGTTTTTTAAGCACTTGGGAGCGAAATCATACACGGCAATAAAGCCCCAGATGACTTGATGCTGTATATGGTTTCAGTGCAAAACAATGCGAGTCACATATGTGGAGGATTCCTTATCAGTGAAAACTTTGTGGTCACAGCTGCGCACTGTGGTGACAAAAGGTGAACAATCTTTGATTCTGACATCAAACCAAAGGAACCCACTATTTTGCAAAAAAATAAAAAAATAAAATAAAATGTATAATTTTCTTTCTCATTCAGGGAACCAACAAGTGTTGTTCTTGGTACCCACAATCTCAAGAAGGTTGTTAATAATAAGATGAGATATGGTGTGAAGAGTTGCAAACATCCGAGTTATGTGAATTTCAAAAGTGGAAATGACATCATGCTCCTCAAAGTAAGTAGATATTAAATTAGTCTGACAGTCTTACGTGAAATCACACATTTTTTTCCCAAACTGGTCAAAAGCAAAGTGCTGTCATCATTGTTCATGGCTGCTCCGTCTTCAAGAAATTATTTTTATTTTTTTTTACTTAAGGTGTGATGGAAGATAATAAGTATGCTACAAATTGGTTTCTCCAGCTGTCTAGGAAAGCTACGCTGAACAAGAGAATGCAACCGATTCAGCTTCCCGGTCCTAAAATGAGACTTAAGGACAATCAAAAGTGCCGTGTAGCTGGATGGGGTCTTACAAAAACTGGTGGTAAAGTTGTGGTTGAGATGCAAGTGGTCGAAGTGCCTATCATTAACCTGAAGGTCTGTAAGGAACAGTGGAAAGAAATTCAATTTAATCTTCCTGACAATGTTATCTGTGCAGGTGGATATGGCACAAACAAAGGATTCTGTCAGGTAAGTTTTCTGCTCATTTCTGTTCTAAATGGTTTCTAGTCTTAAATAATGAATCAACAAATTCCGCTTCTTCCTCCTCACAGGGTGACTCTGGTGGCCCTCTGGTGTGCGGTGGGAAGGCAGTTGGTGTTGTGTCTTTCAACATGAGAAACAACTGTGACTACCCAAATGTACCCAACATCTATACAGATATATCAAAACACCACCAATGGATCAAAGAAATTCTAAAGAAAAATGACTGTTAAATGTAACGCTGCATATCATGCTACACTTGTCTTGTTGTTGTGGTGTTTGCTTTTTATCAGAAATGCAAAATAAAGATTAGTTGGGATTAAAGTTAGAACGTCCCAGCATGATAACCATAGAAGTATTCAGGTTGAGTTTGATGTAGTATATATATATATATATAAAACATTTTTTGTTGCACTGAAAAGGTTCTGCAAAGCCTCCAAAAATCCAACTCACTATCAGCAGCACAAATCCAACAGCTGATGTATAGAATGTTAAGGGTCAAATTTACAATGTCCTATTGGAAATACTACACCAATGATATGAAAAAGACATCGCTTTTCATCACTTTGACAAACATTTAAAAATGTATTGGCAGTAAGTCTGTATGTGTATGTTTGCCTGCATGTGTTGTAGTTATTTTTGTTGATGTACGGATGGTTACGTTTGAATAAAGCCAGCATCCCCACTCAACAAAACATTTCATTTAAACATACTTTTGATTCTTGCCAAATAAAACAAGTGAATAATAATGCTTGACTGTTAGCTGTCCATTAATAATGAAGGGAATTTAACTGAAGCGTTTGTTTCACGACTGTGACCGTGAGAACACTGAGGCTCAAACCTGAAACTGTGGTTTCTATGGTTCATCTGGTCAAACAAAGTTTTAGTGGCCTGTCATCCAACTGAGGTTCATGTTTTGATGTGGCTTGGTAGTAATCTACAAACAGGGAGAGAAGGGAGTCAGATCAGATGAGCTTAAAGACAGAAAGAACAACAACTGTTATTTTGATATAAGCTAACAAGGTGGTGAAAAGATAACACAAGCTGCACAGCAAAAAGGATGTGGTTGGACTAGTGACTGAACTGCTGTCTATATATAAGGATCTATTTGACTGTTACGAGACGGCAAGCCGAGCATCCTGCTGGTATGATGAGCGCTCTGCACAAATTTCTGCTTTTTCATGTCCTGGCAAGTCTCGGGCAAAATGGTAAGAATGCAAAAATCTGATTATTATTCTACAGCCTACAAAAGCGACATTGACTCCTTCTCATTGTTTTCTTACGTTTTCAGCACTGGGGAGTGAAATAATAAATGGGAAAAAAGCCCCAGAGAACTCAATGCTGTACATGGCCTCAGTACAAACAAACAGACAACACATATGTGGAGGATTCCTTGTCAGTGAAGACTTTGTCGTCACTGCTGCGCACTGTGATGACAAGTGAGTGATCTTTCCTCTCCGAGCAGTTTTGTTTAATCTAAATATTACTTAAATGAGTCTGTCAACTTCTCAATCATTCTTCCTTCAGGAATCCTACAAGTGTTGTTCTTGGTACCCACAATCTCAAGGAGGCTACTGATGACATGAGATACGATGTAATGCGATGCAAACACCCAGGTTACGTGAATGTCTCAAACGGGAATGACATCATGCTCCTGAAAGTAAGCAGATGTGTAACACCACATCTTCTGCGTATTATGTGTATGTGCAGCTCTCGCATGCTATTACAAAGTGAACAGGATCACTGGAGTTCGATATAGTAATGTCCTTAAAAGGATAATATGACATGGCCGTGTCATATGACTCTTTATTTTCTCAAAAAAAAAAAAAAAATGTCTAAAGACATGATTAACCCGCTATTTCAAAATTCATTTCAAACATTTTCATTTTTCTTGAGATAACCAGATAAAAAAAAAATATAATTTCCATCAATCTGCTCTCATTGTCTGTTCTTGCCGGTTTCAAGCTTTAAGTGTCTGATTTTGTGTGTCTCCAGCTGTCTAGGAAAGCTCAACTAAACACCAGAGTGCAAACAATTCAACTTCCAATTCATGAAATAAACCCAAAACAAAATGAAAACTGTCATGTAGCTGGATGGGGTTCCACAAGAAGTTATGGTTATCCTGTGGATGTGCTGCAAGAGGTCCAAGTGCCTATCGTTGACCTGAGGAACTGTAAGGAACAATGGAAAGAAATTCGACTTCCTGACAATGTTATCTGTGCAGGTGGATATGGCACAAACAAAGGATTCTGTCAGGTAAGTTTTCCGGTCATTTCTGGTCTAAATGGTTTCAAGTCTTAAATAACGGATCAACAAATTATGCTTCTCCCTCTTTTCAGGGTGACTCTGGTGGCCCTCTGGTGTGCAGTGGGAAAGCAGTTGGTGTTGTTTCATTCAACAGGGGCTTCAGCTGTGACTACCCAAATGTACCCAATGTTTATATGAATTTATCAAAATACCTGCCTTGGATCAAAGAAATTCTCAGGAAAAAGACATGTTAAACCAAACACAGGATTTTGTTTCAGTATAGGAAAGATACTGTCATGTCTAAATTGGTCTGATGAGTGTTTGCTCTTTAATGGAAACTGCAAAATAAAAAAATAAACATGTTTACACACTTTTGGTAAGATCTTCATTATAAGACACAACAGGACATTCACAGATGCTCTCAGGGTAAGTTAAGCTAAGGGCTACATGTATGGTATCTGTTTGCAAATTATGTTTTGTCAGGATGAATGTACTGTAGGGTTTTCCAACAGCAGTGCATAGAGGTGAGGAGACATGAGGTTCTGCCAGGGCTAAACTTTAGGCTGCAATGACCACTAGTACAACTCTCTCTAAAGGCAACAGACTCTGTTCAGTCTGTGACACACCTGATGCAGAGAAATGTGTGTGGGGAAGGAGAACAATAAGCTACTTGGCCACAAGGTGACAGGCCAGTTTATGAGGGATGAGTGATGCATTGTTTGGATTAGAGTGGCACTCTATAGCATGAATATGAGAGTTTAAGAAGAGAAACACACTGACTAATGTAACCAGACTTGTACACATCTGCAGATGCTGAATAAATACACTGAGTAAATACATGTAACTGTGTGACGTAACAGACCCTTTCACAAAGGTCAAGTTGTCAAAAAGAAACCATAAGAAAGAGTGCATTATACTGCATAATACTGCAATTTGATATAAGACAAGGTAATGATTTCGCTGTTTAGATTTGTGTATGTTTGTGCTCTCACGCTGTCTGCTAAATAGGGTAATAGCTTGATAACTTCATAGAACACTGAGAATGCAGAATTCAAAGAAAAGTTTCGGTGGGCTGCGTCAAGTATTTTTAGATCAAAGGATCTTGGTTTTTCATCTGTTTCCACCACTTGTGGTTGTAACAAAATGTGAGACAAAATCATCTTGAGCGGAACTGAAAGCACTTATTACATGGAAATGTCTGTAATGATACATCCAACATTAAAAAAAAAAAAAGAAATATCATAGAGTGTATGTATACAGTTGAATGCAAACCTCCGAAATTCACCACCAACTACATTAGAAAGACTTTGGAGGTTGAGCGTGGCCATATCTGAGGAAGACTAGAATAGTATCATAAAAGTCAGATTAACTCAGGGTGCTGAGAATCCAAATCGCAAATCCTGTATTTACAGCATCAAACCTTTGCACTGCCTTTACATCGGTAGTGTAGCAGTGGGTAGGAAACAAATTGATTTGAACGCCAAACAACAGAGATGACAAAACAGACACGACTGCTCAGTCAGCAGCAGCATTGCATGGGTGAGAAAAGGTTCATTACTCAACACAACTATTGCACGCACCTCTGTTATTGGATATTACCCAAACTCATGTCAAGACCACAATTTCTAGCAATTGCTTTAGCAATTGCTCCATCTATGCTTGCAGATTCCCCTCTAAGATCAACCAAAATGTTGAATGACACCAACATTTTGACTTTCTGCACCTGCATTTCTGATCCATCTTAACTTCACAGGATTAAATATTATCCACAAACAGTGAAGAGAAGAGGAGAGAAGAGGAGGAGGAGGAGAGGAGAAAATAGAGATTGAAGTCCAATCTATGCAAAATTTTAATCTAATGAAAGACAAAGAATAGAGCAATGCGACAGACTGTGTTAAACTCATTGTATACTGATCACACAAGCTGCAGTTTGCATGCCAAGATAGCAGAACTGCAAGCAGTGATATTGTAATTAACCACGGTGTCACAACCACCTACCAGATGTCCTCAGACTTTCCTTCCTATTCCAGTCACCTGACTGCCCGATCCACGTGGTCACAAGTCGCCAGTACTGCCTCATGTACCTTACATCTCATTCAGCTGACTGCACTGCAGGCTGCCATGGACATGAATGAGCTTCTTACTTTCTCTCTGAGTGATAATTTACAACGTGCATCTGTGCTTGGGTCCTCTCTGCCTATGCCGCTACTGCCAGCCCCCAATATGTACATTGTGCGTGTGTCTGTGTAAATGCAACATAACTGAGTACACACTTATCTAGAACAATGCACCATTTAAGCACAATATGTGCTTAATTAATAAAGGCCTTAAACTAGATTTTAAGTAAGGGCCTCTGATGTGCATAGTGGGTGTACAGAGGGTTTCTTAGAGCTTTTTGCTGAAAACACACAGCCAAAACCAGAACAGGAAAGTTGTGGGTCTCGTACAGATAAACAACCTGTAAAACTGCAACTCACTATAACACTCAAGTGATAATCAGCTGAATCAACTGAATTGAAAAAAATATGCTGGTTGAAATGAGCTGGGTGTTTCATTAAAACCAAGAATGATCAAATGGTGACAGTTAGAAATCATTAGTATCTGTTTTATATATATAGCATCTTGTTTTTTCATCAAACAACATACTCCAGTGTCAAATGGTATTCACCATTGTTATTGGCTTATCACCCATCTTAAGTTTGCTTGCTTGAACTTCCACAACAGCCAAACAGTCACAGTGACAAATTTTGATTTCCACACTAAAGAATCTCAGTGTTTAATTTTCAATTGAATTGAATTCAATTTTATTTATATAGCGCCTTCCACAATCAAAATTGTCTCGAAGCGCTTTACAGAGACCCAGAGCCTGACCCCAGAGCAAGCACTTAAGGCGACAGTGGCAAGGAAAAGCTCCCTTTTAACAGGAAGAAACCTTGAGCAGAACCTGGCTCAGATGGGGGACCCTCCTGACGATGGCCAGGCTGGGTGAAAGGAGGAAAAGGAGGAAGATAGGATAGCTATGAATGGAGGAGAGGAGGAGAAGGACATGCAGCATAGTACAAACAGGGTTGGCAATGGACAATGTTAGAGGGTCAGCATTTAGATTACAGTTAGCGAACAGTTAGTGGATAATGTGTGCTCAGCAGATTACAGTTAGGTGTTGCATCTGTGCTCTTCACTTGTTCAGTGAATCAAATAAAGACACTAAATTAGTAAATAAAGATGGAAAGGACGTCCAAAGGGGCCCTAAAGGAAACAAATGAAGTGTCCTAAAAACAAAAAGTAAACAGCAAATCATATAAAAAGAGGAAGAATGAATCAGTATGACTGACTGTATTAAACTCATTTCATACTGATCAACAGTTACTTCAGGCTGACAAAGCACTAGATAAAATAAATGAAGAAGATCTTGTGAAGATAAAACAGCTGCAAACGTACATCGCACAAAGGATGTGACCAGGAATCAACATGACTTAGATGAGAATCACACATGTTGACAAAGCGACGTTCTGTATAAAAGGGTGGACTTGACAGCCCCCCAGGAACACAAGTTAATTGTGTTGCTGCCATCATGCATTGTCTGTGCAAATTTCTGCTTTTTCATCTTCTGGCATGTCTTGGAGGAAACGGTAAGATTAATATTATTCACCAACCATTGACGGAGACATTAATAAATCATTAATTATGATTTACACTCATCTTTTCAGCACTTGGAAATGAAATAATAAATGGGGAAAAAGTCCCAGAGAACTCAATGTTGTATATGGTCTCGGTGCAGAACAACAATGGTCATGTATGTGGAGGATTCCTTGTCAGTGAAGACTTTGTGCTCACTGCTGCTCACTGTATTGACAAGTGAGTTACCTTTTGATTCATGTCATGTCATTAGAAAACAATTCAATAGGATTTTGTTATATAAAATGACATTTTTCTTTTCTTTATTTTTTTTTTAAAGATCCTTAGTTGTTTTCTATTTTTTTTTATAATTTTAGAAATTCCACTGACTACTTCTGAATTATTGCTCATCCAGGAAACCTACAAGTGTTGTTGTCGGCACTCACAATCTCAAGAAAGCTGATAATGAAAAAAGAAGATCCATTGAGGAGAAATACAAACCCCAAGATTATGTGTCTGTAGGACAAGGAAACAACATCATGCTGCTCAAAGTAAGTACATATGTTCAGGTGATATCATACATGTATGTGGCACCATAACCTAATAATACCAAATAAAGATGTTCTGCAAAACACAACTACATCATGGTTTTAGTGAAAAAATGTGCAATGTCAATATCAACTGATTTACTAACTTGAAGTTTGGTGAATGAAAAATGTACGTGATGAAATTAGACTTTGCCAGTTTTTAATTTCTGATTTTTGATTTTGTTTCTCCAGTTGTCTGGAAAAGTTCAGTGGAACAACAGAGTACAACCGATTCAACTTCCCCGTTCTGAAATACACATGGAGGACAATGAAAAGTGCAGTGTTGCTGGATGGGGTTACACTGGAATGAATCATAGAAGTGTTGATGAGCTGAGAGTGGTGGATGTGTCTGTCATTAACCAACAAGTCTGTAGGGAGAAATGGTCTGGTCTTCCACTCAATGTCATCTGTGCAGGTGGATATAACACAACCAAAGGATTCTGTCAGGTAATGTTTTCTGTCCTTTCATAAACAATGTCAGCTGGATTTCTTGTATAGAAATGGTATAAATATCTTAAATCAAACAAATCCAGATATTTCCTTCTCACAGGGTGATTGGGGTGGCCCTCTGGTGTGTAAGGGGATAGCTGTTGGTATAGTGTCTTTCAACAAGAACTACAACTGCAACTACCCAGATGTACCCAACGTCTACACAGATGTATCAAAATACCTTCCCTGGATCAAGAAAATCCTCAAAAACAAAAAATGACATGAGTACAAATCTTTTTCCAAACCTTGCCTCAGCATGCAAGAAAAGTGTTCTGGTGTCTGAGACTGCTCTGTCAGTGTGACCGAAAGTGAAAATAAAAATATATTTCAAATACCATGTGCAAGTTCCTTCTACAACAACCTCATCAGGAGACACTATATATTTAGGTTGCGTAATCCTGCCAGTAGATGATAGTTTAGCAGCTGAGTGCTGCTAAACTGGATCATCCACTTAAATGTCATCATCATCATCATTTTAGGAATTAGTAATATTTTCACAAGGTTGAAATGACACATTTGGTGCCAGTGACCCAGAGGTGGATTTAGAGTGGCAGCCAGGGTGGCCAAAGCCAACTGAGTAGGTACACCTACATCCACACTTTTTCCTTATTCATTTCATTTGAGTGAAAAAACTACAGCAAGGCATCACTAACACAAACATTTACCATGTAAATCTAGATGTGTGCCTCTGAGCCTGAATGTTCATTCCAAACTGTGCCTCATTTTATCTCTAAGTATGATTATTCAGTCACAGTTTCCTCAAATGATGAAAATTCACTAAGCAATGTCTTTGCAATCAAACACGGGTTCAAAATCCATTTATAAACTTTCTGTCTAAAGCCTTATACAGCATTAGCTCCTCAAGCTGCTTTGCCAACTGCCATTAAAACTCAAAGAAGGAGAAGAGGAAGCTGATATTCACATGGTCTTTTCAAACACAAAGTCTTAGCTTCAAACCCAACACCCACCTCCATGGCTACACCTATGGGCCAAGTAGTATCCACTAACAGGAAGAGAAATGGAAAGAGGAGAGCCAGCAGGAGCTGGTAGCAGCTAGCTTTACTGTATGTCCACAATAACAATTATGTTACGAGGCTAAGTAATACTTGTAAACAATGAGAGAATGAGGCCCAGATGGAACAAAAACCAACAAGATAAAGAAACTCTCTTTATCCAAACTGCTAAACAAAAACTAAATGGTGGATGACATGAAAGGAAGAAGAGGAAAAAAAGATTAGTATGATCGACTGTGTGGGATATATTACCTACTACTCATATCATGTATGTATTTAAAGCTGCTGTGGTCCTAGTTCCACACACAAAGATACCACAAATAAAAAGGAGAGAGAGAGATTAAGAAAAAGAAAGACAATCCA
The DNA here is from genome assembly GCF_017976425.1 of Toxotes jaculatrix. Taxonomy (NCBI): domain Eukaryota; kingdom Metazoa; phylum Chordata; class Actinopteri; family Toxotidae; genus Toxotes; species Toxotes jaculatrix. Next base: position 6,479,227 of record NC_054399.1, read on the forward strand.
GGCAGCAAAACTACAGAGACAGGCTAGAAGTCATGATACAACAGATGGAAGTTACTTCATATTAAGCCATTTGAAATGAAACAGGGAGCTGGAGCTTATCCCAGCTATCTATGGGTGAAAGGCGGGGTACAGTCTGGACTGGTCGTCCAGCGATTGCAGGGCTGACACAGAAAGACAGACAACCACACACACACACACCTACGGGAAATTTAGAGTAGTCAAATCTAATGTGCATGTTAGGTTAATTGGCTACGCAGACACTGGAGGAACGTGCAAACTCCGCACAGAGGAGCCCAGACCGGGGTTCGAATCTGGAACCCTCTTGCTGTGAGGCGACAGTGCTAACCACTGCACCACCGTACCGACCTCACACCAAAGATGACAATTTGAATTTCCTTCTGCCATGTTACAGTCTGCACGTTTCTTCTTCCTGTTGTTATATTACTGCAAAGTTATTACACACCAGCGAAAACTGAACCAGCCCATATTTCAACATATACTGTTTATTTCTTAACTGAAATGCTTATCAACAACAACAGTATGTAAACAGAATGTAGCAGGGCAATACACTCAAATACATTTGTACAGTCAGTTTGTTTGTTTGCTTGTTTTCTTCCATTAGTTTTAGCAAGATGTGCAAAGGGGTGTACATATCCATATACTGTAGCCTGTCAACTAAAGCAGCTTCACACTGTTGAATGATGAGAATGAGAGTTTTCATGTCCACGCATTTCCAAAAAGTAAGTGTTGAATCAATGTGACTGAATATGTTAAACTCATTTCATACTGATCAACAGTGACTTCAGGCTGACGAGACACTAGATAAAATAAAGGAAGAAGATCTTACAAAGATAAAACAGCTGCAAACGTACATCGCACAAAGGATGTGGACAGAAATCAACATGACCTAGATGAAAATCACACATGTTGACAAAGCGATGTTCTGTATAAAAGGAGAGACTTGATACCCCCCAAGAACACAAGTTAATTGTGTTGCTGCCATCATGCATTGTCTGTGCAAATTTCTGCTTTTTCATCTTCTGGCATGTCTTGGAGGAAACGGTAAGATTACAGAATCTGAATATTACTCACCAACCAATCACTGAGACATTAATTAATCATTAATTACAATTTTAATTCTTCTTTTCAGCGCTTGGAAATGAAATAATAAATGGGGAAAAAGCCCCAGAGAACTCAATGTTGTATATGGTCTCGGTGCAGAACAACAATGGTCATGTATGTGGAGGATTCCTTGTTAGTGAAGACTTTGTGCTCACTGCTGCACACTGTGATGACCCGTGAGTTACCTTTTGATTCATGTCATTAGAAAACAATTCAATAGGATTTTGTTATTTAAAATGACTTTTTTCTTTTCTTTTCTTTTTTTTTTTAGATCCTTTGTTGTTTTCTATTTTTATATACTTTTAGAAAATCCACTGACTACCTCTGAATTATCGCTGATCCAGGAAACCTACAAGTGTTGTTCTCGGCACTCACAATCTCAAGGAAGCTGATAATGAAAAAAGAAGATCCATTGAGGAGAAATACACACACCCAAAGTATGAGTCTGTAGGACAAGGAAACGACATCATGCTGCTCAAAGTAAGTACATATGTTCAGGTGATATCATACATGTATGTGGCACCATAACCTAATAATACCAAATAAAGATGTTCTGCAAAACACAGCTACATCATGGTTTTAGTGAAAAATGTGCAATGTCAATATCAATCAATTTATTAACTTGAAGTCTGGTGAATGAAAAACGCATGTTATGAAATTAGACTTTGCCAGTTTTTAATTTTTTATTTTGTTTCTCCAGTTGTCTGGAAAAGTTCAGTGGAACAACAGAGTACAACCGATTCAACTTCCCCGTTCTGAAATACACCCGGTGGAGGACAATGAAAAGTGCAGTGTTGCTGGATGGGGTTCCACTAGAACAGGTCATGGAAGTGTTGATGAGCTGAGAGTGGTGGATGTGTCTGTCATTAACCAACAAGTCTGTAGGGAGAAATGGCCTGGTCTTCCACTCAATGTCATCTGTGCAGGTGGATATAACACAACCAAAGGATTCTGCCAGGTAATGTTTTCGGTCCTTTCATAAACAACGTCAGCTGGGTTTCTTGTTTAGAAATGGTATAAATATCTTAAATCAAACCATGAATAAACAAATTCAGATATTTCCTTCTCACAGGGTGATTCTGGTGGCCCTCTGGTGTGTAAGGAGAAACCTGTTGGTATAGTGTCTTTCAACAAGAACTTGAACTGCCACTACCCAGATGTACCCAACGTCTACACAGATGTATCAAAATACCTTCCCTGGATCAAGAAAATCCTCAAAAACAAAAAATGACATGAGTACAAATCTTTTTCCAAGCCTTGCCTCAGCATGCAAGAAAAGTGTTCTGGTGTCTGAGAGTGCTCTGTCAGTGTGACCGAAAGTGAAAATAAAAATATATTTCAAATACCATGTGCAAGTTCCTTCTATAACAACCTCATCAGAAGAAAACAAAATATGTTTAAGTTGAGTAATCCTGATAACTGGATGGACAGAACAGCCAGGACTGAGAGCCTTGTTTGGAGGGAATGAAGCTGAATGTAAATGTGATAAAAATAACTTCATCACTTACTGCAGGAAAACTCAAATAAAACAAGACAGTCAGACGTTACACCAAAGTGATGCAGCTTCATCATCATTTTAGGAATTAGTAATATTTCCACAGGGTTGAAATGGCACATTTGGTGCAGGTGACCCAGAGGTGGATTCAGAGTGGCGGCCACAGTGGCCAAAGCCACCTGAGTAGGTACACCTACATCCACACTTTTTCCTTATTCATTTCATTTGAGTGAAAAGCTACAACAAGACATCACTAACACAAACACCATGTAAATCTAGATGTGTGCCTCTGAGCCTGAATGTTCATTCCAAACTGTGCCTCATTTTATCTCTAAATATGATTATTCAGTCACAGTTTCCTCAAATGATGAAAATTCACTAAGCAATGTCTTTGCAATCAAACACGGGTTCAAAATCCATTTATAAACTTTCTGTCTTAAAGCCTTATACAGCATTAGCTCCTCAAGCTGCTTTGCCAACTGCCATTAAAACTCAAAGAAGGAGAAGAAGAAGCTGATATTCACATTGTCTTTTCAAACACAAAGTCTTCAAACCCGACACCCACCTCCATGGCTACACCTATGGGCCAAGTAGTATCCACTAACAGAAAGAGAAAGAGGCCAGAATGAACAAAATAAAGTAATGAAAAGCCATAGATGACATTAACAAATGTAATATATGACAGGAAGAGAGCATCAAACAACTTATTATATTATACATATTGGGTTGTTGGAAATGTAGAGAGGAGAGTCAGCAGGAGCTGGTAGCAGGTAGATTTACTGTATATCCACAATAACAATTATGTTACGAGGCTAAGTAATACTTGTAAACAATGAGAGAATGAGGCCCAGATGGAACAAAAACCAACAAGATAAAGAAACTCAAAGTATCTCTTTATCCAAACTGCTAAACAAAAACTAAATGGTGGATGACATGAAAGGAAGAAGAGGGAAAAAAAGATTAGTATGATCGACTGTGTGGGATATATTACCTACTACTCATATCATGTATGTATTTAAAGCTGCTGTGGCACTAGTTCCACAAACAAAAATACCACAAAAAAAAAAAAGGAGAGAGAGAGATTAAGAAAAAGAAAGACAATTCAGGCAGCAAAACTACAGAGACAGGCTAGAAGTCATGATACAACAGATGGAAGTTACTTCATATTAAGCCATTTGAAATGAAACAGGGAGCTGGAGCTTATCCCAGCTATCTATGGGTGAAAGGCGGGGTACAGTCTGGACTGGTCGTCCAGCGATTGCAGGGCTGACACAGAAAGACAGACAACCACACACACACACACCTACGGGAAATTTAGAGTAGTCAAATCTAATGTGCATGTTAGGTTAATTGGCTACGCAGACACTGGAGGAACGTGCAAACTCCGCACAGAGGAGCCCAGACCGGGGTTCGAATCTGGAACCCTCTTGCTGTGAGGCGACAGTGCTAACCACTGCACCACCGTACCGACCTCACACCAAAGATGACAATTTGAATTTCCTTCTGCCATGTTACAGTCTGCACGTTTCTTCTTCCTGTTGTTATATTACTGCAAAGTTATTACACACCAGCGAAAACTGAACCAGCCCATATTTCAACATATACTGTTTATTTCTTAACTGAAATGCTTTTCAACAACAACAGTATGTAAACAGAATGTAGCAGGGCAATACACTCAAATACATTTGTACAGTCAGTTTGTTTGTTTGCTTGTTTTCTTCCATTAGTTTTAGCAAGATGTGCAAAGGGGTGTACATATCCATATACTGTAGCCTGTCAACTAAAGCAGCTTCACACTGTTGAATGATGAGAATGAGAGTTTTCATGTCCACGCATTTCCAAAAAGTAAGTGTTGAATCAATGTGACTGAATATGTTAAACTCATTTCATACTGATCAACAGTGACTTCAGGCTGACGAGACACTAGATAAAATAAAGGAAGAAGATCTTACAAAGATAAAACAGCTGCAAACGTACATCGCACAAAGGATGTGGACAGAAATCAACATGACCTAGATGAAAATCACACATGTTGACAAAGCGATGTTCTGTATAAAAGGAGAGACTTGATACCCCCCAAGAACACAAGTTAATTGTGTTGCTGCCATCATGCATTGTCTGTGCAAATTTCTGCTTTTTCATCTTCTGGCATGTCTTGGAGGAAACGGTAAGATTACAGAATCTGAATATTACTCACCAACCAATCACTGAGACATTAATTAATCATTAATTACAATTTTAATTCTTCTTTTCAGCGCTTGGAAATGAAATAATAAATGGGGAAAAAGCCCCAGAGAACTCAATGTTGTATATGGTCTCGGTGCAGAACAACAATGGTCATGTATGTGGAGGATTCCTTGTTAGTGAAGACTTTGTGCTCACTGCTGCACACTGTGATGACCCGTGAATTACCTTTTGATTCATGTCATTAGAAAACAATTCAATAGGATTTTGTTATTTAAAATGACTTTTTTCTTTTCTTTTCTTTTCTTTTTTTTTTTAGATCCTTTGTTGTTTTCTATTTTTATATACTTTTAGAAAATCCACTGACTACCTCTGAATTATCGCTGATCCAGGAAACCTACAAGTGTTGTTCTCGGCACTCACAATCTCAAGGAAGCTGATAATGAAAAAAGAAGATCCATTGAGGAGAAATACACACACCCAAAGTATGAGTCTGTAGGACAAGGAAACGACATCATGCTGCTCAAAGTAAGTACATATGTTCAGGTGATATCATACATGTATGTGGCACCATAACCTAATAATACCAAATAAAGATGTTCTGCAAAACACAGCTACATCATGGTTTTAGTGAAAAAATGTGCAATGTCAATATAAATCAATTTATCAACTTGAAGTCTGGTGAATGAAAAACGAATGTTATGAAATTAGACTTTGCCAGTTTTTAATTTCTGATTTTTGATTTTGTTTCTCCAGTTGTCTAGAAAAGTTCAGTGGAACAACAGAGTACAACCGATTCAACTTCCCCATTCTGAAATACACATGGAGGACGATGAAAAGTGCAGTGTTGCTGGATGGGGTTACACTGGAATGAGTCATAGAAGTGTTGATGAGCTGAGAGTGGTGGATGTGTCTGTCATTAACCAACAAGTCTGTAGGGAGAAATGGCCTGGTCTTCCACACAATGTCATCTGTGCAGGTGGATATAACACAACCAAAGGATTCTGTCAGGTAATGTTTTCTGTCCTTTCATAAACAATGTCAGCTGGGTTTCTTGTATAGAAATGGTATAAATATCTTAAATCAAATCATGAATAAACAAATTCAGATATTTCCTTCTCACAGGGTGATTCTGGTGGCCCTCTGGTGTGTAAGGGGATAGCTGTTGGTATAGTGTCTTTCAACAAGAACTTCAACTGCACCTACCCAGATGTACCCAACGTCTACACAGATGTATCAAAATACCTTCCCTGGATCAAGAAAATCCTCAAAAACAAAAAATGACATGAGTACAAATCTTTTTCCAAGCCTTGCCTCAGCATGCAAGGAAAGTGTTATGGTGTCTGAGAGTGCTCTGTCAGTGTGATCAAAATTGAAAATAAAAATATATTTCTAATATCGTTTAAGTTCCTTCTTTAACAACCTCATCAGAAGACACAAAATATATTTAAGTTGAGTAATCCTGTCAGTAGATGGACAGAACAGCCAGGACTGAGAGCCTTGTTTGGAGGGAATGAAGCTGAATGTAAATGTAATAGAAATAACTGGATCACTTACTGCAGGAAAACTCAAATAAAACAAGACAGTCAGACGTTGCACCAAAGTGATGCAGCTTGGTTTCATTAGACATGAAGGCTCTACCATAGCTGAGCGCTGCTGAACTGGATCATCCACTTAAATGTCATCATCATCATCATCATTATCATTTTAGGAATTAGTAATATTTCCACAAGGTTGAAATGACACATTGGGTGCCAGTGACCCAGAGGTGGATTCAGAGTGGTGGCCAGGGTGGCCAATGCCACCTGAGTAGGTACACCTACATCCACACTTTTGCCTTATTCATTTCAGTGAGTGAAAAAACTACAGCAAGGCATCACTAACACAAACACTTACCATGTAAATCTAGTTGTGTACCTGTGCGGCGACTGAATATTCATTCCAAACTGTGCCTCATTTTATCTCTATGATTACTCAGTCACAGTTTCCTCAAATGATGAGAATTCACTAAGCAATGTCTTTGCAATAAAACACGGGTTCAAAATCCATTTTTAAACTTTCTCTCTAAAGCTTTATACTGTGTTTGCTCCTCTCAGTCCAGCAGGTGGTGGTAATGCACCCACAAGCTGCTTTGCCAACTGCCATTAAAACTCAAAGAAGGAGAAGAAGAAGCTGATATTCACATTGTCTTTTCAAAAACAAAGTCTTAGCTTCAAACCCAACACCCACCTCCATGGCTACACCTATGGGCCAAGTAGTATCCACTAACAGCTAAACAAAAATTAAGCAGATGAAGACATAAAAGGAAGAAGAGGCAGAAAAGATTAATATGATGGACTGTTTTGGATATATTACCTACTACTCATATCATGTATGTATTTAAAGCTGCTGTGGGACTAGTTCCACACACAAAGATACCACAAAGAACAAGATTAAAAAAGAGAGAGAGAGAGAGAGAGATTTACATAAAAAGATAATGCAGGTAGCAAAACTACATTGGAGAGAGACTGGCTAGAAGTCACGCTACAACAGATGGAAGTTATTTCAAATTAAGCCACATGATATGAAACAGGGACACACCAAAGACAACATTTAAATTTCCTTCTGCCATGTTACAGTCTGTGCATTTCTTCTTCATGTTGTTATATTACTGCTAAGTTATTACACACCAGCGAAAACTGAGCCAGCCCATACTTCAAGATATGTTTATTTCTTAAATGAAATGCATATCAACAATATGTAAACAGAACGTGGCAGGGTAATACACCTAAATACATTTGTACAGGGAGGAAACCACTGTTACCTCAGGAGTGAAAGTCAGTTTGTTTTCTTGTTTTCTTCTCTTTGCGAAAACTTCTCTTCCATTAGTTTTAGCAAAGTGTGCAAAGGGGTGTACATATCCATATACTGTAGCCTGTCAACTAAAGCAGCTTCACACAGTTGAATGATGAGAATGAGAATTTTCATGTCCATGCATTTGCAAAAAGTAAGTGTTGAATCAAGGTGACTGAATATGTTAAACTCATTTCATACTGATCAACAGTATGTCACTTCAGGCTGATGAGGCACTAATTAAAATAAATGTAGATGATCTTCAAAGATAATACAGCTACAAACATGCATCGCATGAAGGCTGTGGTCAGACGCCAAGATGAAGTAGATGAGAGTCCTACATTCCGACAAAGATAACTTCTGTGTAAAAGGGTGGACTTGACTCTCTCCAAGAACACAAGTTAACTGTGTTGCTGCCATCATGCATGGTCTGCACAAATTTCTGCTTTTTCATCTTCTGGCATGTCTTGAAGGAAGCGGTAAGATTACAGAATCTGAATATTCACCAACCATTTACTTGGACATTAATTTAATTGCGATTTACACTCATCTTTGCAGCGCCTGTGAATGCAGTAATAAATGGGGAAAAAGCCCCAGAGAACTCAATGTTGTATATGGTGTCGGTGCAGAACAACAATGGTCATGTTTGTGGAGGATTCCTTGTCAGTGAGGACTTTGTGCTCACTGCTGCACAGTGTGATATCGCGTGAGTTACCTTTTGATTCATGTCATTAGAAAACAATTCAATAGGATTCTGTTATATATCCTTTTTTTTTCAGATCCTTTGTTGTTTTCTATTTTTTTTATAATTTTAGAAATTCCACTGACTACCTCTGAATTATCTCTCATCCAGGAAACTTACAAGTGTTGTTCTTGGCACTCACAATCTCAAGGAAGCTGATAATGAAAAAAGAAGATCCATTGAGGAGAGATACATACCCCCAGATTATGTGTCTCGGTACAGTACACGGTAACGACATCATGCTGCTCAAAGTAAGTACATATGTTCAGGTGATATCATACATGTATGTGGCACCATAACCTAATAATACCAAATAAAGATGTTCTGCAAAACACAGCTACATCATGGTTTTAGAGAAAAAATATGCAATGTTGATATCAATTAATTTATTAAGTTGAAGTCTGGTGAATTAAAAACGAATGTTATGAAATTAGACTTTCCAAGTTTTTAATTTCTGATTTTTGATTTTGTCTCTCCAGTTGTCTGGAAGAGTTCAGTGGAACAACAGAGTACAACCGATTCAACTTCCCCGTTCTGAAATACACATGGAGGACAATGAAAAGTGCAGTGTTGCTGGATGGGGTTCCACTAGAACAGGTCATGCAGGTGTTGATGAGCTGAGAGTGGTGGATGTGTCTGTCATTAACCAACAAGTCTGTGAGCAGCTGTGGCCTGGTCTTCCACTCAATGTCATCTGTGCCAGTGGATATAACACAGACAAAGGATTCTGTCAGGTAATGTTTTCTGTCCTTTCATAAACAATGTCAGCTGGGTTTCTTGTATAGAAATTGTATAAATATCTTAAATCAAACCATGAATAAACAAATTAAGATAAATTCTTCTCACAGGGTGATTCTGGTGGCCCTCTGGTGTGTGACGGGATAGCTGTTGGTATAGTGTCTTTCAACAAGAACCGCAACTGCCACTACCCAGATGTACCCAACGTCTACATAGATGTATCAAAATACCTTCCCTGGATCAAGAAAATCCTTATACACTCAAAAAGTCAGAAGTACAAATCTTTTTCCAAGCCTTGCCTCAGCATGCAAGAAAAGTGTTGTGGTGTCTGAGAGTGCTCTGTCAGTGTGACCGAAATTCATTCATTCATCGTGGGGAGCTGGACCCTATCCCAGCTGACTATGGGCGAAAGGCGAGATTAACTGGGTAGTTTACTGGACTGGTTGCCAGTCAATTGCAGGGCCAACACACAAAGACAGACAACCACTCACGCACACACTCACAGACACACTAGGAGCAATTTAGAGTAGCCAGTTAACCTAATGTGTGGGAGGAAACCCATGCAGACACAGGGAGAACGGGAGCAGAAGCCCAGACCAGGGTTTGAACAAAGAACCCTCTTGCTGTGAGGCGACAGTGCTAACCACTGCACTACTGCAACTGAAATTGAAAATAAAAATATATTTCTAATATCACGTTTAAGTTCCTTCCTTAAGTTCCTTGAAGAAGACCATACAAAGATAATACAGCTACAAACATGCATCACATGAAGGATGTGGTCAGAAGCCAAGATGAAGTAGATGAGAGTCTTACATTCTGACAAAGATAACTTCTATGTAAAAGGGTGGACTTGACTCCCTCCAAGAACACAAGTTAATTGTGTTGCTGCCATCATGCATGCATTTCTGCTTTTTCATCTTCTGGCATGTCTTGAAGGAAGCGGTAAGATTACAGAATCTGAATATTACTCACCAACCATTTACTTGGACATTAATTTAATTGCGATTTACACTCATCTTTGCAGCGCCTGTGAATGCAGTATCAAATGGGGAAAAAGCCCCAGAGAACTCAATGTTGTATATGGTCTCGGTGCAGAACAACAATGGTCATGTATGTGGAGGATTCCTTGTCAGTGAAGACTTTGTGCTCACTGCTGCACACTGTGATAACCCGTGAGTTACCTTTTGATTCATGTCATTAGAAAACAATTCAGTAGGATTTTGTTATATAAACTGACTTTTTTCCTTTTTTTAGATCTTTTGTTGTTTTCTATTTTTATATAATTTTAGAAATTCCACTGACTAACTCTGAATTATTGCTCATCCAGGAAACTTACAAGTGTTGTTCTCGGCACTCGCAATCTCAAGGAAGCTGATAATGAAAAAAGAAGATCCATTGAGGAGAGATACACACACCCAAAGTATGAGTCTGCAGGACCCAGTAATGACATCATGCTGCTCAAAGTAAGTACATATGTTCAGGTGATATCATACATGTATGTGGCACCATAACCTAGTAATACCAAATAAAGATGTTCTGTAAAACACAACTACATCATGGTTTTAGTGAAAAGATGCAATGTCAATATCAACTGATTTACTAACTTGAAGTCTGGTGAATGAAAAATGTATGTTAAGAAATTAGACTTTGCCAGTTTTTAATTTCTTGTTTTTGATTTTGTTTCTCCAGTTCTCTGGAAAAGTTCAGTGGAACAACAGAGTACAACCGATTCAACTTCCCCATTCTGAAATACACATGGAGGACAATGAAAAGTGCAGTGTTGCTGGATGGGGTTCCACTGCAACAGATCATGCAGGTGTTGATGAGCTGAGAGTCGTGGATGTGTCTGTCATTAACCAAGTCTGTGAGCAGCTGTGGCCTGGTCTTCCACTCAATGTCATCTGTGCAGGTGGATATAACACAGACAAAGGATTCTGTGAGGTAATGTTTTCTGTCCTTTCATAAACAATGTCAGCTGGGTTTCTTGTATAGAAATGGTATAAATATCTTAAATCAAACCATGAATGAACAAATTAAGACAATTTCTGTCTAACAGGGTGATGGTGGTGGCCCTCTGGTGTGTGACGGGATAGCTGTTGGTATAGTGTCTTTCGGTAATTCAAACTGCCACTACCCAGATCTACCCAATGTCTACACAGATGTATCAAAATACCTTCCCTGGATCAAGAATATCCTTATACACTCAAAAAGTTATGAGCTTTGCCTCAGCATGCAAGAAAAGTGTTGTGGTGTCTGTCAGTGTGACCGAAATTCATTCAATCATCGCGGGGAGCTGGGCTGGCACCCACTGTAACCGAAACTGAAAATAAAAATACATTTTAAATATCATGTGTAAGTTCCTTCTATAACAACCTCATCAGAAGACACACAATATATTTAAGTTGAGTAATCCTGTCAGTAGATGGACAGAACAGCTAGGACTGAGAGCCTTGTTTGGAGGGAATGAAGCTGAATGTAAATGTGATAGAAATAACTGGATCACTTACTGCAGGAAAACTCAAATAAAACAAGACAGTCAGACGTTGCACCAAAGTGATGCAGCTTGGTTTTGTTACAGATGAAGGCTCTACCATAGCTGAACGCTGCTGAACTGGATCATCCACTTACATGTCATCATCATCATCATCATAATAGGAATTAGTAATATTTCCACAAGGTTGGTACCAGTGACCCAGAGGTGGATTCAGAGTGGTGGCCAAGTTGGCCAAAGCCACCTGAGTAGGTATTCATCATTCATCATTTGAGGAAACTGTGCCTCATTTTATTTCTAAATATGATTATTCAGTCACAGTTTCCTCAAATGATGAAAATTCACTAAGCAATGATTTAAAAAGGTTTAAAATCCATTTATAAACTTTCTGTCTAAAGCCTTATACAGCATTAGCTCCTCTCAGCCCAGCAGGTGCTGGTAATGCACCCACAAGCTGCTTTGACAACTGCCATTAAAACTCAAAGGAGAAGGAGAAGCTGATATTCACATTGTCTTATATTCAAACCCGACACCCACCTCCATGGCTACGCCTATGGGCCAAGTAGTATCCACTAACAGGAAGAGAAAGAGGCCAGAACAAACAAAATAAAGAAATGAAAAGCCATAAATGACATTAACAAATGTAATATATGACAGGAAGACAGCATCAAACAACAGCATTTTAGGTTTTTGGAAATGGAAACCAGCAGGAGCTGGTAGCACCTAGCTTTGCTGTACGTCCAGATTTAAAAAAAGAAAAAAGCGAGAGAGAGAGAGAGAGAGAGAGAGAGAGAGAGAGAGAGAGAGAGAGAGAGAGAGAGAGAGAGGAAAGTAATAATAATATAATGCACTTAGGCAAACTATGTTCTCTCTCTCTCTCAAATTGAATCGAAGGCAACTGGACTTATATTTGTCTGGGAAGACGTTTCGCCTCTTATCCAAGGGGCTTCATCAGTCCGTATGCATCGGTCTTTCTAGTCCGCACTAGTTTGACTAGTCAGACTAGTACTATCACAGCGACTGTGACCTTTGACCTCTGTCCTCCAAAATCTACTCAGTTCATCCATGAGGCAGAGTTGGCATTTGTGCAAAGGTTGAAAGCCGTCACTCAAACAGTTCTTACAATATCACATTACCATGCAAAACATAAATATGGTCATAGTGACCTTGCCCTTTGACCTCCAAACTCCTTTCAGATCTGCCTTAAGTCACAGTCAACGCTCATGCAAAATTTGACAGAGAAACCTCAAAGCGCGTAGAAGATTCCTGGACAGACGGACAACCTGAAAACATAAGAAGAAAAACCAACACTTAAGAAAGAAAACCCCAATAAATTAAATTTGGGATGACAAGAAACAGGATTTCAGATGGATGGCCACATGTCAGTGCAGGACACGATCAGACAATGTCAGCAAGAACAGGCTGTCAACAATTACACAGTTCAGTGGTGCAAAAGCCATAGGCACTGGTCTTCAGAGATGTGGAAAAAAAGTATAAGGGAATATCTTTAGGAAGAATGGTGTTAAACCCTCCAGTAGAGTTCAGTGGCTTGCAGAATCAATGCCAAAGTGAACTAAAGGTGGCCCAACACCTTACTCAGACACTTTATGTTGCCTTTTCCTTCAATTTGCCTATGTATTAGTATGACAGGCTGTGTTAAAGTTGTCCTATACTGATCATAAAAGAAATCATAGTTAATCAAGATATTGGAAGCATCAAATTTCTATTGCAGACAGGATGTAGCCATAAATGTCAAGAACAGACTCAGAAGGACTACTAGACGCCCCCAGGAGGGCAGATTGAGAGTTCTACAGACATTAATTCTGCTTAATGTTCTGACATGATTGGGTGAAAGTAATTAGACTGACACATCTGATTATGATTCTCTGGCCTAAAACTGGAGCATTAACTGAATTTAAATTTCAAATAACCTAATACTGCATTCTAATAAACCACCAAGTGTGAAATATAAATATAAGTCACTCTTGTAGGGTTTCCTATTTTTAAGTCTTGCTTAAGTCTTTAATAAAGGCCAACGGATAATGTTCTTCAAATGTTTATGAAGTTAGCAATACTCACTTACAAAAAAGCCAGCTCAAAATTATTTTTCCCTCTATATAAAATAAACTCTGCATATGTAAAAGTTGATGAACTGATGCACTGAATAAAAACACTGTGGTCAAGAATAATGTGCTCTAAATACAAAATGGAAAACAAAAAGGACTGGTGAATGACACGAAAGACAAGGACTAATCTTTAAATGTAACAGGCCATGTTAACACACACTAATCACATGATGCATACTTTGCAAACTTGCAAAGGCATTGATCAAGAGATGTGGAGTCACGATAAGAGAGATGGATATCTCCTCTCTGCATAAAAGGGTCTACGGGACATGCTCAGTGAGATGGGCTGCACAGACTGCCACCAAGATGAAAGCTCTGCACAACTTTCTGCTGTTTCATGTGCTGACATGTCTTGGACAAAACGGTAAGTTGCACAATCTGACTTCTTTTGTCAAGCCTGAAAAAAGGATATTACCATACCTCATTTTTTCTTCTTTTCATTTTCTGCTTTTTATTTTAGCACTTGCGAGTGTTATCATAAATGGGGAAAAAGCCCCAGTGAACACAATGCTATACATGGCATCATTGCAGAAGGGTGGGAAACATGTTTGTGGAGGATTCCTCATCAGTAAAGACTTTGTAATCACTGCTGCGCACTGTGATGGGTGAGCATTTTTTTTTTAAATGTAATTAGACATAAAATTATTCTTGTTATTTTGTTTTGTTATAAGTACAATTTGAGAAAATCTACTGATAACGTCTCAATTATACCTTATTCAGGGACACGGTTGTTCTCGGAGCGCACAATCTCAAGAGTGCAGATAAAATAGAGAGAAGCATTGCAAAGAAGTACGTACACCCGAACTATTTCAGTGTTGCGCATGGGAGTGACATCATGCTTCTCAAAGTAAGTAAATCAACCCAGTGGACCAAATACAGTCAAAATTTTATTTAAGCTAAAATGCCCCTGAAGTGTAATAATATCTTTTAAAACTCTAACACTGTCAACTATTCAAGGCAACAACAATTTCACATTCTGCAACAATATTAACAATAACTTTCACTTAAATGATTCATCAGCTCCAACTTATAGCAGGTGTCAAATGGAAGTCTGATGAAGATAAGATCGAGTTCAAACAGTCAGACAGACAGACAGACAGACAGTTTTTAATTCTCACTTTCTGATTTCCAGCTGTCTGGTGAAGTTCAGCTGGGAAACAAGGTGCAACTGATTGAACTTCCCAGTCCTGACATGAACGTAATGACCGACCAAAAGTGCAGTGTAGCTGGATGGGGTTACACTCGAACTGGCACTAATGCTGTTGATGAGCTGAGAGTGGTGGATGTGTCTGTCATTAGCCCACATGTCTGTAAGGAGCTATGGTCTGGTCTTCCACACAATGTCATCTGTGCAGGTGGATATGAAACTGACAAAGGATTCTGTCAGGTAATGTTTTCTGTCTGTTCATAGAAAGTGTCAGCTGGTTTCTTGTACAAAAAAGATATGATCATATTACATCATCTTGAATGGATTAATTAAGACTTATATCCCTCTCACAGGGTGATTCTGGTGGCCCGCTGGTGTGCAACAGAATAGCTGTTGGCGTTGTGTCTTTCAACAGGAATTTACACTGTGACTACCCAGATACACCCAACGTCTACACGGAGATCTCAAAATACATTTCCTGGATCAACAAAATTCTCCAGCAAAAGATGTAAAATGTGAAAATCTTACACAAAGCTTTGCTTCAGCATACTTTGTATTTCGAACATGATGTTGCTCTGTCAATTTTGCTCTTTAACAAAAATGCAAAATAAAAAAAAATTCAAATGCTGTTTTGTCTTTCCTTTATCAGACGACCCAAATGCTTTTTGAATTTTTTTCAAAAATGCAATGGCCCCTTTCCAGCTGCATATCCACAAAATTTCTTAAGGTAAATTTGATGCAGTATGTAGTAGAGCAAAAGCACACACGGCCTGGTGCTGGAGAAAATAGCCTTGGTTTATGTTGGAAGGTCTTCATTAATGTCACTTTGGTTCGGAGAAGCAGGTCGGCGAGGACACTGAGGTTAGGAGATTTTATTACAAAAAATTAAAGCAGTGTGATTAAATAAATAAATGTGAATTAACCTGACAGGGAAACCAACAGAGCCTTTACAACCATTTTAACAGCATATTCATAACCTCATTCAGGCAAAAGAAAAAGATGTAAGTGATGGTACCAGCAATATTATAAAAATGAACATTTATTTATTTGATCCAGGGGTCTCTTATACAAAAAAGAGGCAAAGGTCAGCAGCTCGAGTCACTTCAGCCATTGTGTGTGTGTGAGGTATATGGTAAAGCTGTAAATGCACTGCATTTATATTGTGTTTTCTAGTCTTATTAACTACTCAAAGCACATTCAAGTCACATTCACACAGCACTTTCACAAAGCATACACCGCTTTTTACAAGCACACACATTCACACACTGATAGACACACTGAGGCAATTTGGGGTTCAGTATCCTGCCCAACGACACTTTGACACACAGAGGAGCTGGGGATCACACAACTGACCTTCTGATTGGAGTGTACGAACCCGCTCTACCTCCTGAGCCACAGCCGCCCCAACACATAAGATTAACTGTCATGACACTTCACTTGAAGACATGTTGAAATTTGTGTGACAACAGCTGACACGCAAACTTGAGGATGGAAACTGTGGTTTCTTAACTTCATCTAGCTTGTCACACAAGTCAAAGAAACGTGTCGGTGGGATGTGTCAAGTAGATACCCACCAAAGAGCCTTTGTGCCGTGTCAGTGTTATGTACTTATCAAATTCATCCAAACAAAAATTGACTAAATATGACTGAGAAGTATCGACAAACAGTAGGGGAAAAATAATCTGCAAAAATAATCCTAACCTGATATCTATGATATCTAATTAAATCAAAAAGGAACCAAAATACAAATATGAGCACAAATCTATTTGCTATTTAAACAACCATTTAACCAAATGTGTCAGTTGTGCCAGCAGCTCTGTGAAACTATACTTAGATGCAGCAGAGCTTTCAGCTGAATGCCAATACGAGCATGCTAACATGCTCACAGTGACAATGCAAACACGCTGATGTTTCGACGGTATAATATTTCCCATATTTATTGTCTTAGTTTAGCATGTTAGAATGCTAACATATGCAAATTGGCACAAAACTCAAGTCATCCATTTTGCAGGTATAACCACGTGAACCAAAGTATTGGACAACATTTTGGCCTGATAGTGGTGTGACATGAAAGTGAAGGGATAACGTATGTTAAAGTTGAAACAATTTCTGCTGCACTGAATAACAAGGCTATTTTACAAACAGTTGTTGAGACATTTTCCTAAAAATCACAAATGTCACCCCACTACAGGAAAAGTCAGAGGATCACTAAAGTCAAAATTTCATGGCAGTCTATCCACTAGTTATTGAGATATTTCTGACCAACAACACATTCAGTGTATAGTCGTCTGTCAACAGGAACTTTGACAGACAACCATGCAAAGTCCCACACAGTTGAGAAACCCACTTACATGCTGCAGTTTGTTCCATGACACAAAACCACATCCTTTCTTAAGAGTACTTTTTAAAAAACCAAACATGATGTAACCTGATAAAAAAAGAGAGAAGTGACATTTACTATCACTTTCAGATTTAAATCTAAGCAATAACACTGAGGAATAAACCACGGTATCCCACACAGACATGCTAACACATACACAATAAATAGTATAAAATTTGGTCTTTAATTCTACTTGTCATTTGGATATATTTCATTTTATGAATGTGGACTTTAATTTAAAAAAATTACATATTTTAACAAGTGTATGACTTTCAAGTCATCAGAGGACATCATAAGACATGATTCCAGGAGATGTATGGCAAAGCTGTGCTTTTTTATTTTTTAAAGCTGTTGCACCGTTAACTCAAACCGTTCCTTGCATCAACTTTCTTTTGAAAATAAAAGCATTTCTTTTGTAATCCCAGCTTCACCAAAAACCCAACAGCATGTTAACAAATTCACTGAAGCAACAAAAACCACAAAAGAAGCAAGATGCTTTCTTCACCAAACATTATAAGAGCAGGAGTGGAAAATATAGATTTGACCAGAGACCATGGCAGTCAGCTTTGTGCTCCTTGTACTCCTGCTGTTCTTTGTCCCAAATGGTAAGCTACATGCCTTTATGATAAAAATCCAAAAGCAGCCAAACAACCAGCAATTTGCTAAAAATTTAAATGAAGATGGATTAACATAGGTAAATTATGATGTATGTTGTGTTTCAGGAGCTGATGGTTCTCATATTGTTGGAGGCAGAGATGCTGCCCCCCACTCACGACCCTACATGGCCTCATTGCGTGTCCAAGGTACACACAACTGTGGGGGAGCACTGGTGAGAGAGGACTTTGTGCTCACAGCAGCACATTGTGAGATACCCATGTAAGAATGCAAAACCTTTTGTTTTGTGGGCAGCAGTAACATAACTACATCAACGACTATAACAATCTACTCAATTGAAGATGAATATGAAATTGATCTAAAAAACTTGTATAACTTGTAGGTTTGAAAACGGTCAATATGTTTTCTCGCAACATCTCAGAGTTTATTAGAAGCCTTAACATCACATCTAATGTCCAGTCTTCATTCAATTGTGATTTCTAGACCATACACAGTTGTGCTTGGAGCTGATTCTCTGTCAGGTAATGAGTCTACAAAGCAGGAGTTCAAGGCTGTCAAGTCCATTCCACATCCTGAGTATGACGAACATGCAAATGATATTATGCTGCTAAAGGTGAGGAAAATGAGCTGATGTCTACTACACTATGTCAGATTTTAAACAGAAGAAACTCTCTGTCATTGTTTTTAGCTTGCACCAAAACACAAAACATGATGTTAAGATTGCACAGAATTGAACGCATTTAACATTTTCTGTTTCTTTACCATTAATCTTCTCATGTCAGCTCAACCGCAGAGCCCAACTGACTGAAGCAGTGCAGCTGATCTCTCTGAAAAAAGGCGAGGTGAACAGAAGGAATCGCTGCATTACAGCTGGCTGGGGGGATATAGATGATAACGACACCTTAGCAAACACACTGCAGGAAGTCAACGTAACCATCCTTTCAATGAGAAGATGTCGTAGGAGATGGGGAGAAGTTCCTATCACCACATCAATGATTTGCGGCATTGGGGCACGTAGCTTTCAAGGTTTCTGCTCGGTGAGAAAATGCACTTGCAGGACATTGATCATGCAACGCTGAGAACAGAAAAAAATAGAACAGCGTATTTTAAATAAAGTACACCTACCTGAGTGTCTTGTACCTTGTCTTTTGTCTCAAGGGGGATTCTGGCGGTCCTTTGCTGTGTGATGGAGCTCTGGCAGGTGTCGTCTCGTTCTCCGGCCTGCGATGTGGAGACCCCAGGACTCCAGATGTCTACACACGTATATCATTCTTCAGGGAATGGATTAAAAGTGTGTTAAACGAGAATTAGGCAAAATAGATTGATTGATAATGTGTGGGCTGTATTCTTCAAAACAAGGCTCTTAATAATATACACATATGTGATGTTAAGTTGTTTAATATTTGTTTAACAATGCAGTGCAGTGGTTATTGAGAAGTCCCCAGTTGGAGCATTTTGTTCTGATTATACAATATATAAATGTCAGATAAAATCCAGTGCCCACAATATTTAATATGTATCAACACAATCTTAACATGATGAATAAAACCATAAATTCTGCAGTAATCTATGGAAAAATTCTGACTTTTTTATGGGTCAAATTAATACGCCGAGCCTGAGTAGATGCAGCGTATCTAGTCGGCTGGGTGACACCACGTGCACTTACACTCTGTAACATGTTGGCTGCAGCTGTATTGTGCAACTTTATGGTGTAATGAGTAACTTAAAATAATGATAATATAGATTTGGGTGATTGGTGTGTCTGTTAAAACACAGCAGGTGGTATTTCAGAACACAGAAATACAGTGTAGACATTTCTGTGAGCTATCAACTGAGACAAAGTATGAAGGCCTCAGAAACATCAGTTAAGGCAGGTGTCCACATTTACACACCCCGAATGCTTGGTGAGTGGTGTATGTGACTAGCTGCCCTTTGGATTATGATTCCCCATGGCACTTACATGCATTTGGTTATTATTTTAAGATCATTTTAATATTTGGTCTTTGGTATGCTGCCTTTGAGTGCTTCTACTTACAACTGTACTTGCAGGTTTGAATCATGCAAATTGGTTGTGCAATGGTTTTGCATGAAATTCTGAAAATGGTCTAAAATATTTAACAAAGACGAACAGGCATGGGTTTTATTTCTATTTTAGAGATCAGATGCGATATGCTCTGCGGTGACAGTCTACTTTAGTGTTATTTTAGTTGATTTCCTGAAACTAAAGTCACACGAGAACATGGAGACATAATAATGATAATTGACGACATTTGATGATAAAGTTTCTTTATATCTTTGATACCTATCTTATGCGGTCTGCCCCTTTAAGTTAAGTTTTAGACAACTCTTGCGTCACAAAAAAAAACCCCGACCTCACAGTTGTGGTGTGGTCGGGTGTGCTGTGTACTTTATCACGTCGCTGCTGCCGCTCATGTGAAGTAATATCTCAATTACGCTCTTTCCGAAAACACTTGAACGCAGCATGCAGGGCTGCCCTCAACAACTAAACTCCGATCGTTAAAAGTCCAGGTCATTGCCATTAAAACACCAATTCCCACTATCCATTGCGCCCGTGTTCGCGTCCTTCTCTGCGGTCATGGTACGCGAGGGCTCGCTGGGAAATAGAGTCTTTTCTCCCCATGGCATCTCCCATTTTCCACAGGTTTCGCGAGATTTACAGAGACGGGTTGGCGTGCGGGATCATTTCTCCGCCAGACGAACTGAAAAATACTGATATGAAATCTGCGTAGAGGTAATAAAAACGTGTTTTGAGGGGAGAGCACGTCCGTTAACACCCAGTTGTTCCTGGTGTTTGTGTTAGAGCTGCCATTGAGGAGGACTCTGACGAGAGGATGTAGCTAGCCGCCTCCACTTACCTACTGTCACATCTGCATTGAAGTAGAGCTAGGACAGGCGAGTGTTACTGATAGCCCACAGAGTGAGGTGTAGGTGTGTTGGATTTAGCCCAGCACAGGTGGGCTTCGGCATGACTTACCGCGTAGTTGGTCGGGCTCGCCTCATCGTATTTTATGTGTATGCTGCTAATGTTCAACTCATTGGCTGTAAAAAATGTCACAAGCTAACGTTTACATTATATAGTGAAATGGCTGACGTATTCTCTTGAAGTTATCATATTATTGTTTTGTTTTTTATTATTAATATTTTAAATCCGAACCACATGGACATGACAAACTGCAGTCTTGCCGTGGTGTGCTGTATATTACAAACACTGACCTCCATGTCTGTGTAGTTAAAGTAACTCCCCGGGGGGGCGGGGGGTGTTTCCATCATGCAAATCCATTGGCTGTCAGAGTTGTCAGTCTCAGCTGAGCAGGCTGCAGCCTGTCACAGGTCTGTTCTGACATGCGAGTCTCTCAGCGAAAGGGGAAACCATCCTTATGGTGTAGGATACTTTACATGTAAAGTTTAGCAGCTGTCATACTCACTCACATTGCCCTGTCTTTCTCTTAATCAGTAGCCTTTGAATTTCTGGAGGCATGTCCAAGAAAAGGGGCAGGTATGTAGAAACAAAGCTACTGTATATGGCATCATATGACGCCATTATTGGTGGTTTTACAAAATACAGTAAAAGTATAATGCCACAAACAGCTGCATGAAACTGTGGTTAGTCCAGGTATAAGTCACTGTAAGTAACAAAAAGTTTATATTGGTCCAAAGACCGGAATGAATGACAAAAAATTATATTGCATTCGGATTTAAATGATCATTGATAGTTATAGTTGCAAATAGAACTGCATTAGTAATGTAGGTTATGTGCAATGGCTTCAGTTTAAACTAACTTTCCAGAAAGGTCTCAAATGCAAATATTCATATGTGAGATCAAATACTGACAGTGAGTTACATAACCAGATATCATAAAGCTTGTGTAAGATGTGTACTTTAACTTTGACCACAGACACACAGACCTGCTTATTCATTCCTGTATTACCAGAAAGCGGAGCAGTGGGGAACTGAGTGACACACTAAGTCCAGACCCCAACAGCATTCTGGGAGTCCGTATTCAACATAACTGGCGTGAGAAGGGGAACCAGAGCAAATGGAAGGGAACAGTGCTGGACAGGCTTAGTGTAAATCCTTCTCTCTTCATGGTGAAGTATGACGGCTTTGACTGCGTCTATGGCATCGAGCTGTTCAAGGATGAGAGAGTGTCCAACCTGCAGGTCCTGTCAGAAAAAGTTGGTGAGCTAGGAGAAAGCTTCTTCTGTTTTTTTTTTTTTTTTGCTTTGATCAGTTCATGTTTTGGATTCTGAAATGAACTTTGAACTGAATTTTGTGATCTGAACTTTTTGCAACAGTTGGGTTATACAGGATATTATACAATTTTGTCACTGTGTTTCCACAGTAAACAACAAACTCAAGATACCCCCAGGGGCTGAGGAGCTGGTGGGCAAAGCTGTGGAGCATCTGTTTGAGAAGGAGGATGGAGAGAAGAACGAGTGGAGAGGCATGGTCCTCTCTAGAGCTCCAATCATGACCAACTGGTACTATATCACTTATGAAAAGGACCCCGTTCTTTATATGTACCAGCTGTGGGACGACTACGCTGATGGAGACCTCAGGATTCTGCCTGAAGCAGGTACTCACAATTAGTGTATGAAAAAGACAGATTTAAACATGAAGTCTCTGGAAAATCTTGTCCTAAGGCTTGTGACGTAAATAAGTTTTTCATTTCATTGCTTCTTTTTTTGGGGTGGGTTCGGGGGGTGCATGGATATCATGTGAGTTCACCAGCAGTCACGGTGGTCAAGGAAGTCTGTTCATCACATGCCTTCAGCTCAGGCTCAGACTCCCAGTAGCAAACAGGCAAAATGATGTATTTTAACTTCTTCTTGAAGTCATGGACTTAGTCACTTTTGACAACAAAGATATTAATGATGTATAAGAATAATGAAAATGAAGTACGTAGAGTTCAATCAGGCAGTGTCTTCTCTGGAAGATTAGATGTTAATGGTCACGAGCTGTTCCAGACGTATTGGTTATGTTTACGCACAAATTGCTGCTTCCAATTTGAGAATATTGAAACGATTTGGTACACATAAACGCTTACAGTAACTCAGAGTCTAATCTGGATAGTGAAAAATCTTAATTAAAAAATATTAAGTACAAAGGCATAATACAAAATACCAAGGCTTCTAAGAACTCATTGATAATTTTTGCATTGCCGCCTAAGTTATGATTAAAAAAATATTAAGAATTCTTAAACTTTGGAGAAGTCTGGAGAATGATTTTCTTTTCATCATTTCTAGGTCTGTAAAATTCTAGAAGTAATTTGGGAACTTTGAGAAAACAGGAATGGAGAAGAGAAAGCCTCAGGTTGCTCCCGCACACAGTTACTCATCACAAAAATCGGTGAACAGAGATGGAGCATTTACAGAATAATACAGAACCTTTGTTTTAAATACTTTCCATACATGTTTTACTCAGAAACCAAATAAGACATTATAACACTTTGAGACACTTTAAGTAGGTGATGTGTAACTCCAGATGCATTTGTATTGTTAGTGTCGTGATGTTGGGATGTTTCATTCCTCTCCTCAGAAAACAAGCACCTGTTGCCTGCCGACAGGAAGCCAGGGGAAGAGACGGAGAGTCTGGTGGGGAAACAAGTGGAGTATGTTACCGACAAGGGTGTGAAGAGAACAGGCCTGGTCATCTACCAGGTCCCAGCCAAGCCCTCTGTCTACTATATCAAATACGATGATGACTTTCATATCCATGTCTATGACCTGGTCAAAACCACCTAGAGATAGTGGACACTTTTATCTCACTTTCCAGCCTCCTCCCATCTGCTTCTGTTCCACTCATTGTTCCTATCTGTTATTCAAGGCCATGGCAGATGTTGAATAGTTAATATGCTTTATTGTTCAGAAGAAAGTGCAATCCTTTTTTTTTTGTATGTACAGCAGAACTGTAGCACCGCTATGCTTTGCTGTTTCGAGGCGAGGGAAAACAAACAAGTTGTTTTATTGTTGCTGCTCTAATTTACACTTTTACATTTGGACAGTTTAAGGTTGCACTGCCCAACAGCTGCAAAGTGCAGTTGATACTGCATTTGCACTGTTGCCCCTGAGACCTGTCACTGATCTGTCCTTAATTATCTTAATTAAATCCTAGTGTAACTTAAAAAAAAAAAGCTGATCCAAATATCCTTTAGACACTTTTCTTTGGATTTACTTAAGAAGTAATAAGCTTGGTATACATATTTTCCTCTGCATAGATGCCTTCTGGGGAGATATTTATTAAATGTAATGGGCAGACAAAAACATGGAGTGTATTTATCTAACAATATCAAATCAATCAGTGTTAGGAACGGATGGATAAAATCACCTTTGTGAGACCCTTATTTTTTCGAGAGCAATTCAGATGAATTATGCTCATGTGGAAATATACTCATGCACCTTTGCACCATATCTAGTTTCATAGTATCTATGGCTGTATGAATTGGCCACATTTTCATGCTGAGCATCTCTTCTTTTAACCCTGACGGAAGGTTTCTGCACAGGCTCCAAATCGTACTTTTAACAGCACATGGTACATCTGATTCTTTGTACTGGTAATTAAGATGCTAAATTCTCATTTGAATTTGACCCCACACAAATCATCAAGTGCCTTCAGGCTTGTCATTTTGCAATATTGTACATACTGAATATCTATCTACGCTCTTAATGAATTTTCGTGTATGAAGGCTGCTATTAGGCTTTCATTCAGAAGTGGCGACACTGACAGCTTGAGGAAAGTTTTGCAACCATCAGTTTGTATTAGTGCTGTTTTTGCTCTTAATGCAGAATGAAAATGTCCTACTAGCACACGTCGTCATTGGTTGTATAATCTCACTGTTGATATTGTGGGGAGCACTTTAATTGTATAAAGTTTACATGTTTAGGCTATGGTATGCTATATGGTTTCCCCAACTTGCTTTTTTTTTCTTCAAGAGAAAATGTGGCAGAATAATGCTTTATATCACACAGATAAAGAAAAAAAAGGAAGAAAAAAAGGTGCAATACATTCAGAGGATTATGTAATCTGTACAACTTGTGTAAAATGCCTTGTAATCTTGCCTGTTGTGATTACTCACAATATGAATATCTCATCAAAAACCACCAGCTTTTAGTGAAAGGGTCATTAATATACGTAACATATAAACTTAATATTTACCAGGTATAATCAACTGACAAACCATTTTGCCAACAGTAACTTATAAAGGTCATAACGGTCTCTTAGTCTTGCAAACATGACATGTATGCTTGCAGTATGGAGTTCATCCTGACTTTGTCATTATGTCCTAGCTACTGAATTAGTCTTGCCCTTCTCAGTCTTTTCCGAGTAATTCAGTGTATCCCTCAGTAAACTATCCAGTCAGTAGGTGTACTGTTATTTTGCGCTGTCCAAACTCTGCATGCATCATCTGAACACAGTGCCTGGACATTTTCAAACTGTGGAGAAGTGACAATGTGTGGCAGAATCCATAGTTTATTTTAACCCACATTAAAATATTTTAAAAAATCTTACAAATGGGTTAACACTGTACATCACCGCTAGTGGTGCTGTGGAGTGTTTGTGTGTTGTGTAGTGTGGACTTACAAATGACTGTGCGTGCTCTTCCTCATGCTTTCATGCTCATGCCTCTTCCTGTTCTGAAGTTGTAGCACCATCAACAGGCAATTTGTGTCATTATTATTCTGTCATGAGTAATCAAGATTTTTGCACATTTGTTAGGTCTTATTCTTTGAACACACTGCCATGATCCACATGTAGCTTATATATTTTGAGTCAATAAATCAAACTTAAGACTGGACATGTTTTAAGATTGATGTATTACTTAGTCACCAATAGTGAAACTGCATATATACAAGAGACACTCTCTTCATTACATTATTTGGATGGTTTGAGAAAAAAAAAGGGGGGGAGAGCAGAATTAGTCTGTACACACAAATCTGTGGTTATACACAAAATGACAGTGCAACCCTTTGAAAACACATTTTACTTCTTCGCTTTATGTACAACTCCCAACCAATGCTGCTATCATGTACAAAACCACAGTACCATTCCGAGGACTACACTCCCTGCAGCTGAATTTCATCTAGCAGTTTTCTTTCATGTTGGCCGTTTCTTCTTTCTTGTGAGGGGCTACAACGTTTGAAGAAGTAATGTTGTTTCTTAAGTGCAAAAGTCAAAAAGATTGATAAATGTCAGCTTGCCAAAAGTTCCTGTTCACTTGGTGAGGTCTTTCAGGTACTGCAAACCCTGATTTGTGTATTCAGTTGCCTTTGTTGGAGCCTCTGAGAGAGATGAAATTGTCCACCGCACTCCTGCAATAAAATAAAATTTGATAGTCTGGGTTTGTGGCATCAGAAATACATACAAGTTACATACAAAAGAGTATTACTAATCTCAAAGTCATAACGTTGAAATTGATTACAGCACCAATGAAACGCTAACTGAATCACTGCATCTGACAAGTGAAGTAGATTTCACATCTGTACACGCTCAAAAACCAAAACTCGTGACATTACTAAATTTGTAGCCTCGCTTTAAAAAGAACAAGCTTTTCATTCGGATCTCACCAGAGTTCCACGCCTGAACAGGGGAGAATTCAACCTTAGGCATGGTGGGAAGCTGAGCCTGAGGAGAGGGAAGATCCGTTAGTTTGAAACATTACAGTGCCCTATACGTTATACTGCATTCACATTTAACACTGTTGCAAAGCAAATTCAAAAGCAATCATGAGAAAAATATTAAAGACATCACGTGGCGAAACAGTGCGACATGCCTCCTACTGGAAATGATGGACCACTGATAATTATGACATTATGAAATATCACTGGGATTTCTGTAGGAAAAGCATACCGTCATGTGATTATTGACTACTTAGGTTATACTAAGATGTCTCCTGTTGTCACTGATTAAACCAAATGCGTATTTACTGTCAAATTCAAAATGACTGTTTTACTGTAACCTATGTTCTTTTTACATTCAGTGTCCACTTTACTAGGTACACTTGTGAAATCTAACACAAGCCAATACAATCACTCAGCCACAACTTATACCTTTATAATGATAATAATGTACAATTTTGATGGAGAAGGGTATGCATTTAACTACATTTGCTATTGTAGTCATACGTGTTACATCATACACACTAAGTACGACTTCAATAATAAACAGATAGTTAACACTTGGATTGCATTACATTGTACAAGTACACTAAATAGAGTGGCCAAGGATTGCAGACTGGATGGTGTGTGATCTGGTGGATGATTATATAATGATGTTGCTTTTTCATTGTTAAAAACCTAGAATGATTTGTGACCAGTAAAGCCAGAAGCAGTTCACTTTTGTACTGTGTTTATGTCTCGTAAAGGTGTCTTATAATCCCACATGAGATGGGCCATGAGATGGCAGGACTCCTAAATTATATTCATTCATTGATTGTGTGACTCATCAAAAACACGGTAAGGAGTGTCTACACCAGTGGCCTCTTTCCCTATCACAAGCACATAGGATACAGAGCGTGTGTGCCTCACATATTTCCCCTGCGTTGCATTGTGAAGCCTACTAGCGATGATCTAGGGCCGTCCTTGATCACAGCAAGATGTTCAAACTGTACATGTTATCTGTACCTCCAGGCCAAAGTACTTCATCCATTCCTGTACAGCGGGGGGGATTGCAGTCTTGGCCTTCTCCAGGGCCTCTGACCCTTGCTCACCGCTTCCCAACAAACCAGAGTCACAGGCAACGTAAAGAGCTCCTCCTGCAATGGTCACCTTGGTGGCCAGTCTGAAAACATGAGAACAGAGGGAGCAAGGATGTTAGCTAGAAATACCTACTCCTCTATCTAGTCAAAAAATATGTCAGACTGATAGAAAGCACGGTTACATGTTACTATTATTACAGCCCTCCACTTGTGAGTGCCCTTTAATGTCATATACTGTTGTAGTAATTATCACTTTGAGAAGCATCAGCTGACGTTAGCCAACCAAAAGAAAAAAAGTAAATTAGCCGAACGTCCAAATCAAATGGATATGTACAGAATACAGTAATGTTACAGATAAAATATTGAACCAGCTAACTAACTATCCGAGCAGTAGGCAGTGTCTAAAGGCGACAGCTGGGGAGCTCTTGGACAGACTGACAGCCAACTTAGCGACAGTTAGCTAACTGCTAACTGCACCTTGCTACAGAAGCAATGACTTAAGGGGAATTATGGGCAAAATCGAAAATACTAACTTCACTACGGGCAAAATCCTTGCCGCCATGGTTCACAGCGCTGTAGTTTCCTTTAGCGTATAGTTATTCCAAGTACAATTAGAATGAGCTGGAATGAATGCTATCTCTTCAGCTGCACTGAAGGACAACCCTGCTTGATCCCTGCGCACATGGGTTGTGTCAATAAAGTTGCTTTTTCAAAAGCTAGTCGTAAGGTTATTTAAGAGCCGTAGATTCGTTCTTCTTCTTGCCCTTCTTTTTATTAACGCATAACCATTAAAATCACAGCTTTCACGCCTTATTAAAAAAAACAGTTATTTTAAAGTAGATGTTTTTAATAATATCAAACAAATACATTTTTTTCTGGTAAGCAGGACAAGTCTGATCGGTCTGATCGAAGTTCAATAAACCTCTTATGTCAGCAACACACCCCCTTAAACACGTCAAGACTTGGGGCAGGGAGGCTTACATAAATGGCACTTGATCTTGATTTTCATGTATTCCTTGTGTGAGGCAGCTCCAGAAAGTGGAACTGAACCTAGAGCAAAAACAAAACAAAGAAAAAAAAAAAAAACAAAGAAAAAAACAACAACTACCAGCTCACACAATGGGAACTTTAATAAAAATCCTGTTAGGAAGTATATGTGTTGCTTTTGTAGCTGTCAAGTGGAATGCACCCAGTTTTGACGCAGGTAAGAGAGACGGAACTATTATATAAAAGTCAAAATATTTTATGCTTGTGTGGTGTAGGCACTTTTTTTTCTGCTGTAGCTCTTAATATCCCGTATTTTACTGTTTATGTTTGGTCACTTTGACAGCAGCAAACATGCAGATGTAGCCCGCTGACGGTGACTTGTGGTGTTAAACCTATAGATGGTTATACCACAGGTGCTGTTATTGTTACTATAGAATCACAGAAAGAGATTACTTTTAAAAGTGCGGCTTCAACTACATTTTCCACACTGAAATACGAACTGTGTGAGCCTATTGTGTAACTGCTGGGTGACAGGATACTATACACGCCTAGTGCTCTGCACTGAACAAAAATATCTATGTATTAATGAAGAAGTCTGTGAAAGTTGAATGTTCCCCTGAGGACATTTGGGAAAGGAATCACAAACTGAGCGAGTAATTGTGATGATGGTGATAAGCTGACATGCTTTCCACTTATGACAGAGATTTCACAGAGAGAGGGCCAGGCTCCCACCTTGGTCCAGCCTGCCACTCCCCTGACCCGCGGTTTCATTTATACACTTAGACGTGTTGTGGGCTGGGCCAGGGCCCAGCCAGCCACCCCACCGGTTGGCCACCTTGTACTAAATTAAAACTGTATGATTTTTTTCAGAATCCCTCAGAGGTGCCAGGGTACTGGTGACTGGGGCCAGTACAGGCATTGGTGAACAAATGGCATATCATTATGCCCGCTTTGGAGCTCAGATAGTTATTACTGCAAGGAGGGAGAAAGTGTTACAGCAGGTCAGTGAACTTGACAACATGTTCTTTAAATGGTGTCAAACCTAAAACTAATACATGTCTAGACACACAATAAATGCAGCACACATTTTTATTTTCCATTCTGTCACTTGGTTGAGGAGTTTATCATATCATATTCATAGAAATCTAGTAGGACATCAGGCTAATAAGGCTCACAGGTCAAGGTCAAAGGTGTTAACCCATTCCTTCTGATCTCTGTCTATAGGTTGTAGAGAAGTGCTTGAGTTTGGGTGCCGAGAAAGCATTTTATATATCAGCCGACATGAGCAGCGAGTCAGACCCTGACAAAGTGGTAGATTTTGCTCTGCAAAAGCTTGGGGGCTTGGATTACCTGGTTCTCAACCACATTGGCCCGAGCCCCTTCAGCATGTGGGATGGAGATGTGGAACACGTCAAGTGGCTGATGAAGGTAACGCAGTATTTTGATGGTTTATCAGAACATACAATGAGGGAAATTCACTGATCTGCACGTGTGTGTGCTTTTCAAAGGTCAATTTCTTCAGCTATGTCCAGATGGCTTGGAAAGCTTTGGACTCCCTTGAGCAAAATAAAGGATCATTGGTGGTTGTTTCGTCACTTTTAGGTAGGTTTGTCGCACTGTCTTTATACACATGTGGATGACAGCAAACTATGAAACTGTTACAAGCGAACCCAAACACAGGACACAGACTCGGAGCTCAAATATCATAAAATTCATTACTTGATACTTGGTCTCAGGAAGAAATGATTAAGGGGAATGAGAGTTCTGGCTTAGGGGAAAAAAACACACAGGAATAACTTAAAACACACAATTCTACATGAACTTGAACTTCTGAACATATGCTACCAAACTGGCTGAAACAACAATTGGCTGAAAGATCAGGGTAGATATGATACTAGGCTGATGAGTAGATGGATTGCAGGTGTGCGGGCTGATTGGGGATCAGGTATTTCAGGGAGAGACAGAGGGGGAGAAGTGCCACGCCCACAACACAGACACACATACAGACACACACACACACACACACAAAGACAGACAGACAGACAGGGGAGGACAGGAAATACAAGGGAAAGGGAAAACACCAGAAACCACAGAATCCAACTGAAAATGCCACAAAGCACAGTATGGATTTGTGCTCCTCAGATGAGTTGGTCCTGATCACATGTGAATCCACATGGAAATTTTGTTCTTACCTTTGAACATTTTGGAAATATTAAAACACTGCTGAAGCCCACAAAATCACAAATCTTAATACTTACTCATAATTCACAGGTAAAATGTCCAGTCCCTTTGTGGCACCATATACTTCAACAAAATTTGCCTTGAATGGTTTCTTTGGGGCCCTTCGGCATGAGCTAGCCATGAAGAAGAGCAACGTGTCCATCTCCATATGTACACTGGGTCTCATTGATACAGACTCAGCTATGGAGAAAGTCAGGTTTGTAACATTTATTTGCAAAAAATGCAAATATATTTGGCATCATTAACATTATTTGTGTAGATTTTACTATGTGCTATCCACAGTGGTTAGATGTGGTGTTTTTCTGTATTTTAGGGGAGTCACTGATGTACCAGCATACCCAGCCACAGATGCAGCCTTGAACATAATCACCACAGGAGCTACGAGACAGCTAGAGCTCTTCTACCCTTGGTTCACCCGCGTTGTGACTCTAACCAAAGACTGGTTCCCTTCTATTACAAACTATATCATCCAGAACTCCTATAAGTACAGTCCATGAAGAACACCTATCTGTAGTACTGGTAAACATGTCCTTGATTCAATACATGGACATATCTTAGGGTTAGAGCTTTGACATAATATTTATGATGTAGTGATATTCATGGGCCATGATAACTCTGTGGACTACAACTAGAGTAGTCCCCTTTCCGAATTTAGCCTTTATTTTGTGGTTTACCCTTACTTTTTTTTTGCCCTAATACTTAACTCTCCAGCTGGAAAATAATTTTCATCACAGGCAAATGGATCAGGTTACTATATAAAACAAACTGAACCTTGTCCTCCTTTCCTCATCTTGCTTTTGGGAGAGGTCCAGTTATAAAGAAAAAAAAACACCCACAGGGAGAAGAGCTCATGGTTTGGGTTTGTTTCCCTTTGGCCTACCTCAAAGAGATTAAAAAGGGGTTAGTTCCTATCTGCAGCTTACAGCCAGTGCGCCACACCACCAGCTACTGCACCAACAGCTAACAGGTGCACATTCACAAAAAAATCCACCTGGTTTACCACCATGTCTTCAGAAAAGAACACATGGGGCAGCATACCGTGGGATAATGTCCTGCCTGCAAGTCACAGCAGGAAGAGGAAGGTGCGTAAGACCAGAGGATTGAGATTCAGTGGGGATTGGGGCATCAGACTTTTCACATGACAGAAACTCTGTGGTAAGAGCAACAGACTTGATAAAAGGAGGAAACAAATAAAAACATTTCTTCTCAGTCGTGCTGTATTTCTCTTGCTTGTAAAATATTTCCTCTCAAAGTAGTTTTGTGGTAATTTTGGCTTTTATTTGGCAGTGGATAGTTGAGAGAACTTAAATCTGAGATGTTGTGATCAGAGTATAAAGTGTAGGTCTTAAACACTAGGGCACAGGACACAGTTTCAGTGAGGTCGAAAAGGAAATTCACATCACAATTGCAAACTCTGTAACAATTGACTACTAACACATTACCATTTTAAAGTGTTTCAAAATTAATAGGAAAAAACCCCAGAACATCCAAAATTAGATTTTGCTAGTATATTTAATTTAAATTAAACATTTAATCAATTGTGCACACTTAAGATAAACAAAGGTTTAAAAAGAGGTATTAATCTAAATGGAATATTACTGTGAACGTCCACATGAGGGCAGTAGTAGTAAAGTAAGATTACTTTCTGCCTGCAGAGACCAGTGAAGTCCATTCCCTGATGAGAAAAAAAAAACCCTCCATGCATTTGATGATCATGCAGTAAACTGGTTTTAATGTCTCAAATACTCAATTCTGAACTTGAAAATAAATAAATAAATAGCTGGGTCCCCTTGGTCACAGATTTATCAAATTTTTATTTATTAATGTAATAGACTTTAAACCCTGATCAGCATATCAATGCTCACCCTCCCTGTTCCTTTTCCTGTCTTCACTGTTCTCCACCCCTGGATTCCTCCCCATCTCCATTCTTCTCTTTTTCATTTCGTTTCGTCTTCCCAAAGCCGGCCACAGTAGGCGTTGCAGACTTCCTACAGAGCAGGACTTTCTCAGTGGGTTCCTTTGTTCATCATCCCCAAAGGCACCACAGGCTTCCTATGAAGCTGTTGGCTCAATCCATCCTGGTGGTCTTTTCTTTATTGTAATACACCCCATAGGTTGGACCCTGCTGATAGAGCAGTTTTCCACTGTGTACTCAGATTGAGTTGTCATTGTCAAAAACATAAAGACAAAAAAGCCTCACTAAATCTTGATTTGAAAAGTTGAGAAACAAAAAGAAAAGCAATTTCTCCTGGATACATATGAATGATTCTTCAAGATTGAGAATAAGTGACTTTGAATCTGTAGTAAATGTTCACACTGTTGTTTTCTTGTGGTCCTTCGATTGACAGGACTGATGGGGAGAACTCATTGGAATACATCTTCTCTTTGTCCTTATCTCGACACTCTTGCTTATTTGGGAGGATTTTGGAAATGGTATAATCTTCCTGCAGATGCTGTTGCAAGAAAAAAAATCTCTCCCTTCTTTTCACTCTTTCTCTGTCTCTCTCTCTCACACACACACACAAATGGTGGGGCCTCCTGGGGAGGAGAGACGGCATGGCCTGGGAGAACAGCCAGAAACACCTGCAACAGATTAGTGCTCCTAATGCTAGGTAATAAATCCTCTCACCCTTCTCAAGCATCTCCATCTCCACCAAGCATGGATCTTATAGGCTGAGGAGCATCCACCCACAACAATGACTACAACACAAACACAAACACACACACACACACACACACACACACACACACACACACACACACACACACACACACACACACACACACACACACACACACACACAAAATACAAACACTGAAACCTTGATGCATCCATGCATGTATTTATATTGTCCTTCTCAGCTGTTATCTACTGCCACGTATGCTGAAAGTTATCTAACATGCTCACATTATAGTTATCCTACTGCTTCAGGAGGTTTTCCCCAGGGTTTTAGCCTGGGCGCTATATCAAGATCAAACATTTTCATTATGACTGCAAACAGCCAAGGCCAAGACCAAAGCTGAGGTTGGCTGCTTTACGGACTACACATAAAACATGAAAGGTGGCAGACTGATTGGACCAAATGGACCCTTGCCTACAGAGGTTTGAAATGGAAGTTGAATTCTGCTTTAATAACCTTGATACAACATATTATTTCATCTCTTTGTCGACAGATAAAGAAAGACGATCTGTGTGTGTGCTACAGTAGTAAAATCAAATGACATGTAAAGTGGGTCTAAAACCTTATTCCACACATTCTATGTGTCCTCAGTTTTATATTTGCCCACAGAATTTGCTGATGATGCAGAAATGTCATGTTTGAGACCATAAACAGTTACCTGTCCATGGAAATGACACGGTGCACCTCAGCCATTACACACCAGTCCTCAATTTATGATTCTTCCTTGTCCCGCTTCTTTGAGCACAAAGGACACTGCTCCACAAATTTCCGTCCAGCTTCATCCATCAGTTAGTTTGTGCACCACAGAAAGGATGGCCTTGGTGCACACACACTTGCATCGTGTCATGCATGTTTGCCGGCATGTGTGTGATATTTTTCATCCACTGACTGGAGAATGACCGGCCAACTGGAGAGAATGGGACTCATGAGCCTGCTGTGTGAAGGTGGAAGTGGGGATGGTAAAGTAAACCACGGACAGGAGGTAGCACACAGAACGTATCATGTCTGTATGTTGTTCTGAGACCACAGTATTACAAGGAAATGATAAAGATGTGATGATGAAAGGAATTACGAAAAGAAATTCCGCACAAATACATTTAGAGGTGCTGGTAGGTGGTTTTCTCGCCATTTCCCCAAGTGGCTGCTCATGGGGCAATGTTAGGTCTCTGTAAATAATACTGTAAAGACCTGCATGAGAAGTGCCCTGAGAAAAGTTCTGTTGCGATTTGACACTATAGAAATAAAATTTAATTGAACTTAACGGTCAACCATTTCAGATTAATTTAGTTATTTTGACCCTGCAGTACTCAAAGCATGTGTTCCAGTGTACTGCAGGAGCTTGTACCATGATGTTACTAAATAAAACAAATATATGAACATTCCGTACAATACAAAGACATATAAGCTACTGATAAAAAAAAACAACAACAAACATAAATATTACACAATCTGTCTGTGGGTGTAAATGTTACCTAAAATCAAATTTCATCTATTTATTAGCTCTTCAAGTTGAAACCAGCCATTGATCTGCGTAGTTGTGTGAGCCGATTAATTTTGAAAAGAATGTTAATCTTCCTGAATACCGAGCTTGTGCATGACCTCTGAAAAGTTTTCACAAAACAGTGAGCTATGATAACAAAAGAGAGAGTGAGCGAGAGAGACAAAGGGGGGAGGCGAGATGAAAACCTATGAAAGGGAGCGTCAGTGTGAATAAAAAGTGTGGGTGTGAGAGGTGGCTGAGGTGGCCCTGTGACCCCTGACCTCCTTCCCCCAGGTCCATTCAGAGCAGCACAATGGTTGACACCTGTGCCCTTTCAATACTGGCACTATTATTATTTACATCAGTCAGCGGGAGAGAGAGAGAAAGACAGAAAGAGGCCAGAGGTGCTGTGAAGCACGGTGCACCAGCCTCATGCCAGTCCCCCCTCCCCACTCTTCCCTTCTTTTTCAAAGACAGGTGCCTTCCTATCTCTCTCTCTGTCTCTCTCTCTCACACACTCTCTCTCTCTCTCTGTCTCTCTGTGTCTGCCAATCTCTTCTCTCTAATTATTTTAGATAACTCCAAACACATTGGCGGAAGCAGAGGATCCACAAAGAGGACAGACAGGGTGTGTTTACATCCTGTACCTAATGGTCTGACATTGCTCTATTCCTGCACTTCTGTATCACCATTAACACAGAGGGCGTCAGATAAAATGTGGGGTTGGGGGGGGGGGGGGGGGGGGGTTAAAACACTTTCAAATTGTATAAAAACATTGCAGAGGATCTCTCATTTCATATTTTGGCACCTGCAGAAAGAATAACTGGTCGCTGTAATTCTCCAAAAACAACCTCTCAAAAACGAAACAGCTCTATGTTATATGCATGTTTTTCCAAATTCAGCCTATTCAGCAGCATCTAACACAGCCGGAACAGTCTCACTTGCATCTCATTTGATAAAATATGGAGCCGTATACAGAGATTTGAATGTGTGTAAGCGTTTAATGACATTTGCAGGACAGTCCATTTGTTATGTTCTTGTCATTTATTCCTCTCTTGCTGATCAGGCTGGTGGGGAGAGTCACAGGGAGCATGGGTGGCAGGCTGGGGGTTACATGAATTCTTTTTTTTTTTTTTCACTGGGGAAGAGAAAGCCCAATTAACAAAGGATAAGAAGTGAACCGTAAACACCCTCAACAAGGCCCAACAAACCTACAAGAACAAGAGCTCTCTCTCTCTCTCTCTCTCTCTCTCTCTCTCTCTCTCTTTCTCTTTCTCCCTCACCCCCCTCTGCTGACCAACCCCGCCACCCTCCTCCCCCCTCTTGCTCACTCACTCTCTCTTCCACTTCCCTCACAAAAGGAAGGCTCAGAGCTTACAAAGTGCCAATTAACACTGAATGTTTGCCCCTCGCACCTCCCTCTCTGAACTGCTGACAGCTCTGGTGTTTGGGTTAATACCAAAGGCCTGCAAAGAATTATAATTCTCCTCCTTGCCCCATCCCCCCTTCTCTCCCTCTCCTATCCTTTTATTTTGTTTCCAATGGGGTGGTTTTACAGTTCAATGCACAGTCAAAGGGTGATATAAAATGACTTTCCAAAGAATTTCATTTAGGGAGAAGAGGGGCTGTGTTGCATTGGGGCAGGACTGAGGATGGGGGGGGGGGGGGGGGGGGGGGGGGGGGGGCCCTGGTGAGACAGAGAAAGAGAGACAACTATAAATTAATAGTGAAAAGATTTGTATCAAAATATTTGTGTCATGTACTGGGGGTGCTTGCGCCCTGTTTACAAGCATAAAATGATTATTCATTCACATTGAATTCACATTCTAATTTCTGTCACAGGAGAAGATAGTTATC
Organism: Toxotes jaculatrix; assembly: GCF_017976425.1. Taxonomy (NCBI): domain Eukaryota; kingdom Metazoa; phylum Chordata; class Actinopteri; family Toxotidae; genus Toxotes; species Toxotes jaculatrix. Next base: position 6,516,060 of record NC_054399.1, read on the forward strand.
CCTGTGGGCTCTGGTTGCCATTTCTTCCACTATCATCAGCGCATTGTATGCAAAAAATGCATACATGACCCCGGTTTACACACAAATAACACACACACACAAACATTTTCTTACTCACTGGAACTGCAGGTCCCACTTGAGATGAAGATAGCAGTGTGGGTCATTTATCACAGGCAAGGCTGATGTCTGTGCTATGCTTGTTTTTCTCCCTTGTGAACTCCAATAAATCAGCCTACTGAATAAAAGAGTGGCCAATGAGAGGAGGTGAGAGGGTTAAACTCTGGGAGAAACAGAGACCACTAGACTCTTTAAGGGAGCTTCTGCCTGCACTCAATTCCCTGCCCAAACTGGGTCTGCCTCAACAATTTATGACCTCTGGGGACCCGGCCTATACTCTCCCCTTTCTTTACTTTGGGATGAGGTCCCCTGTTAAAATGGGTTATTCTTGGGGATGGAGCAGAGCTTGAATTGGATTTTGCTTCTGACAAGAAAAGGTCTTACGGATCCTGCTAGATCTCAATATAGTATGGAAACTAAATGTAACTTGTGTCTAAAGAAATAGTTCAGTGTTAGATAGTTCAGTGGAAGATTGATACCACTCTTATTTCTGTCTCCTTGATGTAAGGGTACAGCCAGCAGCTGGTTAGCATATCTTACACAAAGACCAGATGCAGAAGAAAAAAATGAAATTTCACAATTTTTAAAAAAAATTTACTTTTATCTTGTAAGATTTAACATGTTAATTGGTGAGCTTTAGAGGTGCTGGTATGTGGACGTTTCTGTACTTTTAGTCTTAGGCTAAGCTAAGCTAGCTAGATAAATATTTACTACACACACAAGAGAGTGGTATCAGTTTTCTCATCCAACCCTTTTTTCTTTAATGATATTAATTGCCCAACTTTATTAGTGGCAAAGAGGAACCAGGGATTTTGATAAAACACCTTCATGTTAGGATGGCATCTGTTGGCCCTGACAAAGGAGGGTGGGTAGTCCTGCTGGTGTGGAACCAAGCCAGACCGGTTTTATTTACATTCAAGTAAGGGGAGCTGAGCAGAGAGCTGACATGACCTGACACGGTTCATAGTTCCTCTAGTAGGGCTGGCTGGGCCTGGGACTCTGGGGTCAAAATGCTCTGCAGCCTCTCCGGGATGAAGGCGGCTGGAGAAACATGTGACTGTGGCCTCTGCTTTAAATCCTGAATTCTAGGATTTGCTTTAGATAAGGGGAGTTCGAAATGGGAACTTGTAACTTGGGGGGATAGATGAAGAATTCATGTGGGAGTGAAAAAAAAACAGCATGCATGCACAAGGAATCAGATTTCCACATTTCCAGACATATGATCGAGCTACAGTATATCATTTTTATCTGAAGATTTATTTGGAAACAGGTGCTCCTCCTCTGGCCGAGCTGCCAGGCAGCAAAAGGAGCACTCAGTCTCCTCTCTGTAACATCTGATTCACATGAACTATAATTTCTGCTTGCCAAATGACAGATCCAAAGGTCAGTGATGTGGCTGTGTCAAATGAGGGTCGTGAGAAAAGCAGAAAGGAGCACGTGCCTAGAATTAGATGAATGTCAGAATTTGCTCTGCTTCTTTCTCAAGGACGATGTGAAAGGAGTCGCTTTAGTACAATTGCAGGTCTCTCTCAGTGAAAATAAATTTCCTCTTTCATTTCAACATTCTTCTCCTTTTTTTCCCCTCAATCTCTCTCCCTTTATTTCTCCCGAACCCAGAGGAATTTCCTTCGATGAGACGATGTGATGTGAGTGGTGTGTGCATGCCTGGAGTTTGTGTGACCCCATCAGTGCTGAGCAGAGTTGGGAAGAACAGATTAGACCAGCCACGGGGGCCGAAAAGCCCTGTGGGACCCGAATTCTGGCCCGGGATCCCGAACCGCTCTGCACCACGTTGGATCTCGGGCTGTAACTCACCCTCTGTCTGTGGTTTGGGATGGTGTGGAGGTAGGGGTGAACTGCAGGTCAGCCATGGAAAAGCTTGCTTTATTGTCTGTCTCAGAGAATGAAGGATAGAGGGAAGAGAGGGAGAGAAAGAGAGAGAGAGAGAGGGATGGTAGGAGGTGAGGGTGGATGGGAGATGAGGGAAACCGGTGGTTGGACAAGAGGAGAGCAAAGCAGGGAGGAAAAGGAACAAATTAAAACTTAGGATAGAAGAAGAGGATTTGAAATGAAGGGAGATGGAAAGAAAATGTATAAAGTAGAAGGTAGAGAGGTGGACACCTATAATTCCATGTCAGTCTCCTTCATCTGTGATTTTCAGCTTTTGCACGTCAGATTGAAAGACAGCTTCCCCTCAGCAGAATGGCTGTAAGTGCATAGCTTTGTTTAAAGCTGAGCCAATTCGCTTGACACAGTATTTGTATCAAACAGCAGATCAAAAAGCAGCTCTTCCAGCATGTATGTGCTGTACACTATAAGTGAAGGGCCCATGAAAGTTGTGTTGAGTGCACTTGACAGTTTTTAAGTGCCTGCACAGAGTAGCACTGATAGGGGAACTCACACACAATGGAGAAAACATGAATCCATCATACACATGAGCAGAATTGTAGAGTTCTCTAGGTTATCAAATGAGATGATTTCTACCAGATTTTGGGTGTCGGAGTTCTTCGCTGAAAGTGATTGATGAGCTCTCCGTAATTGTCCATTGTGAGGAGATGTCAGAGGGAGACGGCATGTCACCTCGCAGTGAGAGTAAAAGAGCCGGCAAATGGAAGTGATTACATCTAATATTCTCCATCTGGGAGTGATTGCCTCAGAAGACGAGTTTCAAAGAGGAGGACGGCGGGGAGAAAAGAAAGAGGCAACAGTAATTTGCACAGGATTTACAGATCTCCTGAATCGAATTTGGGAATCTTTGTGCACATCTTGTTCTATTCCCTCAAGACAATCACTCATGAGGTGCACGCACACATGCATAAACAGCTCTACACATATAACTCACACTGTTCTATTGCAACAATGCATTCACGGCTGGGAGATGGCATGTTGCACAAACTTTTGCAATCCCAGAGGAAAAAAGTTTGCAATCTTCCCTGTAGCATGTTGGATTTTGAGGTTCGCACATCAATACTCAATATATTTTGTTTTCTGCCTGTGAGCAATCACAAACCACCCAAGAAATGGTTGCCAGTGTGTCAGAGCTGAGCTGGAGCCAGGTCAGAAGTGATCAAAGACTCCTGAAGAGAGAGAGGGGGTTATCTGGTCCCAATTACATTCAATCATGGGAAATTGGCAAAGTGCAAAGCGAGAGAGATCTTCATGATGAGAGCAGGAGGCCAGATGAGCCGAGGTGGTCTGCCGACATTTCTGACTTCACAGAGAAGATGGGAAAATGAGGATTGGGACTCAAGTTTAGATTATTATTTTTTTTTTTTTTTCATTTTTTCACTTGGAGAATTTTCTCTACCTCACTGTGCTGTGGATCACAGTGACACAGACATTACGACTATTATGTTTTCATTCTGAATTTTTCATAGTTGGACTAAGGATAAATGACAAGAACCTCACAAAAGGATTATCTTGCCAATGTCAAACATGATGTAAACTGCAGGAGAAACTGAAAAACCACAGTATATAGATAAAAGTGGAGAAAGGGTCTGGAGTTGTGGGGACTCAGTTAGGCACCACCAAAACAGAAGAAATGTATCTCTTGGTAACTCCAAAGATGTATTCATTACACATTGCATTTTGGGATAATTCTATATTCAGCCATCACCATTATTTGGTTAGAGACAGGACTTAATTCACTCGCTGGAGATACGGTTAAGCTTGAGGTTGTCTGCTACACCACAACAGCTTGTTTTCTATTTCTACACATGTAAAATACAAACAAGATGTAAATATAAGATGTAACTTGTGGGTGTGAAGCTGGGCTGAGTAACAAAAATAAACTGACATATAATAATACTAATTATTTTTGCTGTTGAATAATTTGTAAAGTAACACCATTTTTAAATGAGTATTATGAAATGTTTGAATGTAAATGTTTACATTTTTTGGACTTTCAACATTACCGTTAACATATTGCACTGACAAACTGTAAACTTGACCCCTTCTTTAAATGGTTAATAATAGGTGAGATTAGGACTTTAAAACTATTAAGAGCCATGGATTTAAATAATTAACTGTTGATAAGTGGGACAATGTAATGATAAGTTAAGGAAACTTTAAAAGATGATAAAGCTCAAACAAAGGCTTCTCTTTGTATTCAAAGGAATTGAACAGACTACATTTCCCCACCTAATGAATGCTGATAAAGTGAGAGGAGATAACCAAACAGGCATAACAAAAGGGATTTCTCTCACTGAGGGTTTCACTCACGGATTTGTCAAGTAGTTCCTTCTCCCCTCTGATTGGTCAGGAGCGCTCACCAAAGAATGCCAACAAAAAAAGTGACCCTGGAGTGAGCACCTCCTCCCTCAAATCCATCCACCCTCCCACCTCACCCTCCCCACTCTGTGTCCCTCACCCATCCCCCCTTTCTTCTACTGGCTACCTCACCACCACCCCTCTACTCCTATACCACCTCTCTCCCTCCCTCTACCCTCTCCCTCGCTCTCTCCCAGTTGCCTCACGGCTTGCTGTGACCCATCTTGCACCTCCCGAAGCCCACAACAGACGCTTGGTGTGTGAAGAAGGTCAGGAGTTCAGGCTTGGCTGAGGCTCCATCCCTCCCTCTGCACAGAGGAGGCCTGCCCTGCGGGTTTATAATTATCTGCCGTTGGCATTCAGCACAGGTTCAAGCACAGTGCAAGCGCTGGCACCAGCGTGGGGGGATGCGCTTGGCTACACACTTGGTGATTAGTTGTCCCTAATTGTCAGTTCCTTGTTCCTTTTTACCTTTCTCTCCCTCTCCCCGTCTCTCTCCCCCTTAACAGTTAGAACATCTTTACATAAAACTCAGCACTGGATTTATTGTCCCAAAAATGCGCTCGGCTGTGCTTGTTTCTGCTTTGCTGTTTTTTTTTTTTGTTTTGTTTTTTTAATCAGTCTGCCAACATTTTATAATTCCTCGCACAAAAAGCAAATGTCTCATTTCTGGCATCTGGACACAAGGTTCCTTCTCACAGATTCATACAGCCCATAACACTGATCTCAGTCTTCTACATTCGAGTGACAAGAACACGCAGTGCCTACCTATCAATGCGCCGCCAAATTTTTCTTCTCATTGACACACAGGTAAATTCAGATAGCTGGAAATCCTTTATTCTAGACTGAGTGTGGATGATAAATGGATGCTGCTTTACATCCCATTGCTTTTTTATGATAAATTTAAACGTGTAAGTGAATAATTCAAGGTTGTCCTCATAGAGGAATGGTTCCTGAAACCCCACTGATAGCAGATGCAAGAAGCAAGTAATAAAACCCTTCCAAGAGAAGAGATAAAGAGAACTAAACTTGTACAGCCTCCACAGATGGTCTGCATGAGCCACAGTCACTGACATGGGAAAACCAGGTGGCCCTAAAGCTGTTGTATTCTTGTCTACATGTGTTTATGTCTTTGACCAAAATAAGTATTCCTCATACCCACCTTAAACTTGTGGTGTTTATTTTTCAGAATTTAGCAGGGAAACATGCTTAGCAGGACATAATCTGGTCCTGCTATCTGAATTTGTTTTCAGTATTAGAATGAATACCAATCTCTCCCTCTCAGATGTTGTGTACATACTTTATCTTGTGATTCACTGCAGGTTTTCGCCCCAGTTTTGTGGAGCAACTGAGTCAGTTCCACTCAGAGGTGGATGTGTGCTTTCCATCAGGCATTTATATTGGCACTGACAGGCGGTGTGATAAATGACATTGGATAAATCCATTCCTCAATGCCTTCAGGAGTGTCTCCGCGCCATTAGTCACTCACACTAGAGATCTCTGCAAGAGTCCATCATTGCTGGTCTGAGAAACACATCTGCAGACCTTGAGACAGACCCTGAAATGGGCTGACAACTGAACCAATACTGTTGGGGGCTGCTGGGGGAAAAGAAAGAGAGGAACAGCAGTCAGGCAGATGTGGGGCCTGGATGCCTGCCAAGCAGCGCCCTGTCATCCTACAGCAGACCCTTCATCTCCATGTGAGTGAGGGAGAGAGAGAAAGAAAGAGAGAGAGAGAGAGAAAGAGAGAGATGTGGAAAACAGCAGGGAGTAGGAGGAGGAAGGGGGGGACATGGATAGATTTTGTACAAAGGCTCCATGACTATTCCTCCATCTGAGAACATCCTCTAAAGCTCTTGGCATCATTACACCGTGACTGCACACCCACAGTTCAATCAGCAATGCCAGCTGATGTTAAGAAGAAAAAAACAAATTGAATTTGAAATAATTTATTGTGAAAACACCTTGCTGAATGTAGCACCTTGAATGGCCTATTATTCTTTGACATTTTAGTGGAAAGTAGAACTAGTCCTTTGAGCCTTCCATAAAAATCTATATTTAACACATGCACAGATGGTTGGAATAAAAACCCACATTTGCCCCTCTTCCCCTCTGTTTTTGGTGCAAGGAAGAAGTTGAGATTTTTGCCAATTTCCAAGAGCTATGTGAGATGAGACATGGACTTTTGACAGGTGTTTGTTTGAATATCAAACAGAGCCATGGAGGCCTGCAGATGGCAGGCAGATTGCATTCCAGACAGGGGCTTCAGTCTGGGGCTGGAGCAGAGGGGGTGAACCCATCTTAGCTCTTCAATGGTTCTCCAGGGGAATGGACATACAAGCCTCTAGTCTGCATGACCATCATCGTCATCAGCAGCAGCACCATCCTCATCATCATCATTATCATCATGGCCTTCATCACTCGAACACCACAAGTCTTTGAATTTTCCATGAACTGTATGCAGCGTTAGGTCACGACCAAAGACTACAGTTTAGTGTTCAATGGTAGTTGAATCCCCAAACGTCTGAACACTGATGTATCTTGTCTGGATGGACTTTACAGTTGCAATGTCACCGTGTTCCCAGATCTCAGAAATTACTTTCCTGAGTATCATGACTGATGGAAAAGATGGTCAAAAGTACAACACAAGTTGTCACAAAACCATGATTTCTTTTTAAGCAAAATCTAGACTAGTGACTAGTGTAACTGTAACTGTATCACTGAATAAAACGGGTACAAAAAGATTTAGATAGATAGATAGATAGATAGATAGATAGATAGATAGATAGATAGATAGATAGATAGATAGATAGATAGATAGATAGATAGATAGATCTCAGTTCTAGAAAAAGACAGAAAGATTATCTATAGTTTTTAGGGACTGAAGTTCTTGTTTTAGTCTTAAATTTCCCATCTGGGTTTCTGGCCTGGTTAACTGGCTAACTGACTGATTTGCTGGAGAAATAAAATGAGAGTGGGAGGAAGGTATGAATAGCTGGCAAAGTGCACCTTGGTGAGTCAACAGACACTGGGCACAGCCAGAAAAACTCCATGTGCTGTGGACTAATGCAGAGGCAAGTGAGTCAGATTGTTTGTTTTAGCCTGCTTGCTCTGCTTCTTGTCATTAAATTTCTTTTACAAATCTTGATTGTACAGCCTTATTAGTTATAATAGTTTTCACAGTTGTTTGTTTCAAGCCTGTCATGCAAAAGAGGACAACACTGCGCTCAGTTGCGGAGTGGCAAAAACATGCGAAGAATGGGAAACAGTGAAGAAGAGGTGAGAGGCCTGACCACAGGTTTATGTGGTTCCTGTAGACGGGGCCCCGAAGAACATGGCCAATGTCAACAGGAGCCAGGCCACAGCTCGGTGCTTCTGCCCACGCATACATCACCTGTTTGGGGCTCATTACATAACCTCTTTAGAGAACAACTGGTTGAGTGTGGTTCTGTTACTTCTACAGGTTTGTATTCTACAGACTTTTGTAGCTCTGCAGCTGTATATGTGTTCAATTCCGTCCAGGTTCTCTGTGTCCAGGAACAGCTTAGGAACTGAACCAGCAAGAATAAAACCCCAAAGCAAAGGTCCACATTCCCCAAGGTTCTATTTTTAAGTATTATTTTTTGTAGAATGGAGTGATTTTTTAAAGCAATTCAAGACCATCTGTACTTTTAAGACAAAAAAAAAAGTAGTCCACACAACGTGTACCAGATGTGCTTTTAGGCTCCACAGCCAAGTCTCCATCAGCAGCCTGCACTCTCCTTCCCCTGAGGGTGGCAAGCCGGCAGCATGCATAATGCCTGAGCTGTTTCATGCAACAGGTAGCCTCAATTTCCACATTCACCCCCACAGCTTTTTAGAAAAAAAAAAGGTATTCTGCAGATCTCTCACTGTGAACAAACGCAGAGGGGAGAAGAAGAGGGTCTGTTCACCCTACAGTTCCTTTGTGATCGTCCCCATGCTACTTTCTACTGTAACAATGACCTGTGGATGAATGCACGGCCCTCAGCCCCAGCCCCCACCCTCTACTGACCCTGACCCACGCTGAGGTAAAGACATGAGGTTATTTTCTTAACCCTGATTCAAGACAAATAGAACTTCCAGAGAAAGGATCCAGGGCCAAATTTGTCTTTTAATTCTAAAAAGATTGCCAAGGAGGGGGATACACTGGCTGGAATGTTTGACTCCCATCTTTCCACGGGGTGGGGGTCGGACGCTAGTCAAGCAGAACTGAAGAATTAGTGGCTTTTTACCAGGAGGCTTCTCTCTTGAAGTCAGACAACTTCAATCAAGTATCCTGAGAATTGTTCCTCCTATATACACAGAAAGTTTTCATTGTACTTTCACTCTGACAGAAACCACATGACATGGGTAATTGTGAAAAGCCAATAAAATAGCCCACATGCTAATACTGGCCTGACATTATGACAACAGAATGTGACCACATACAGTAAACGAATTGAAACAAGTGATTCCTGCCACTCATCTGTAACTCGGGAACTGTGAGACTTTCGCTGATAGTATAATTCAAATTTCAAGTGTTTATATTTTGTGTCAGACAGGCCAATGAGCTGGCAGTTACTGAGCCTCACCCTGTCTGTGGTTGGTTAAGTCTACTTACCTGCAAAAAGAGTTCAAGGTGAGGAAAGCCCCTCAAACAAACACAAACTTTGAACAAAGGAAGGACGGAGGAATCTGTGCTGAAAGAATGTGACTCCTCTTTCAACTGTTGGTATGCTCGCGGCACCTCCTGTCAAGAGAAGAAAAATCCCAGGAAGAAACAAACTGAAGAAATGCAAAACAATGCCAACCTCCTGCTGCCTGCCGATTGATTGATTAGGACTTGTCGCATTTCTCTTCTTTTCAAACTGCTGAAGGCATTGAAAGGGTAAGTTTAGACCTCTGGGTTGAGTCACATGAAGACCGTTGTAACAGTTATAAAATATAAATCTATAATCCTTAGGATATTCGTGAAATCAGATTAAATTTTTGATACTATTCACGGTCAGCATTTTATCAACAACAGCCATTCAGTGTACTGTATTTACATTCAGTACTGCATTAATACAATACAGTATAGTATAGTATTACCCTCTCTGTATATTAATTCTTACTGTTAGTGGCAGGGTCCACTGCACCATAACTGTGCTGGACTCCAAGTGCCTTCACACATTCACAAGAAACAATTCACTGTAAATTTGAATGAAACAATTTTAAGTATGAGCTTTCTTTTGCATAAAAAGCTAATTTGGGGGAACGTTCCAACCATCTGTGCAAGCAAATTTGTCTTTTCACTTGATAAGACCTCTTTAATTAAGTGCATACATCCTTCTGCCACAATTCTTAAAACAAGATCAAATCACAGTTGCTCTTCTGACAAAATAGCTGCTCAGTGAGAGTTTGCTGTAGAATTAAATCATACCATCATTACCAAGGTAACCATGGGTGTCACCAAATCAGCCAGGACAGACAAAATAAGGAGTATAATTTCAACAGTGCTGAAATTGTGAAAACTAAGTTATAACTTGGAGAAATCCCTGGTGCACTCTAGTATTATAATGAAATAAACCTTTTTAACCTTGCATTGCTTTTTTTTAAAAGCATGAACAAATCTTAACACTATTTTCAAACCCTTTTTGCAAGAAAAAAAAATCTGGTTTAAGCCACACACAAAGCCGATTGTTGGCTTGTTTGTTCTTTTCCTCTTGTTTTCCTTTCCTCTCCTCAAGCTGCAAGTCTTTAGTCAGAGCTTTGCTTTGACAGGTGAAGATCAACCGGAGTCATCGCTATTGGCAACCATGTGGGATTGGAGGGGAGAGGTGGCCGCGGGGTCAGCGGCAGCGGAGTTATTCTATACCTATGCAATAACACACCCGACTGGGGCAGAGTTCATAACATGCCTTTATCCTCTTCCGACAAATAGAGTGCAGCACTATTTCAGGTTTAACTCTAAAGGCATAAACAAGAGAACCACTATACTTGTTTACTAGCTGTGCTGATTTCTCTCTCTTGTCAACAAGAAATGATGGATGTCAACAATGTAAGTGCGCGTGTTAACTTGCTGTATTAGTTCTCCTTTCAAATGTACCATTACAAGAAGACAACTATCCTGTATCCTGTTTTCCTGTCTTGATGAATGGTCAGAGAGGAACGGTTGAGCCTTATTGACTTCCGCCGCAGACACTTAAAAAACAGCAGTTGGAGCGATTAAGCAGCAATCACATTTGTAATTATGATAATGTCAATTGAGCTTGTCAAGGATGAATAATTTCAGGGGAGACAGTAAAATACACCTAACAAGGCTTTTCTCAGCGGTAAACACTGGGCTTTTAAAACTGTAGCTAATTAGCCCTTTAATGTCTAACACATGGCTTACAAGCCATCCATGGGCCCAACTTCCCTTCTCTCAAGCACTTTCCCCGTCTCTCCGTAGGACACACTTTTCACATAGCTGGAAATCTAACCACACAAATAGGAAGCTCTCTCGGTGGGGAGGGGGTGAGGCACAGGCAGGCGTAATTCAGCAATTGTGGGACAAATTGTTATTTTCCTGTGCTTAAAATAGATACGCAGGAGATGCCAAACAATATTCTCACTGGGTTTACCTTTGGCTGCATGCAATGAATTTAATGCTTAACATTTTCTTGACTGTTAATGTGCTTTATTTATTGATTGATGGATTGATTGATTGATTTTAGGCAAATTAGCAAACTAATATGCAAAGAGAAACACTATATGTTCTCATCTGAAACAAACGCAGCACCCTGCTCCCAAACCACCAACAGTGCATCCCAGCTTTTCCTCTCTCTCCCATAACTGCCCTTTATGAGTCCTTTCTATACACCCACCCAAAGTGTTCAAGAATTCCCCCTTGAGAGACAGACACAGATAATTGGTCACAGATTTTTGTTGGCAGGACACAAAGGGACCTCCTATTCACCCCTGCGCAGCTGTCTACTTCCCATTCTCCCATCTCTGCTTCCTACTAGTTGCGTCCCCTCCAATGGTTCCCCCACCACCACCACCACTACCAGCAGCGGACCAGAGCTGAGCCGCTCCTCATACTCAAAACACAGCCCCTTTCACTGCCACAATAAAGCCATCAGGACACATGCCTCTCATGACCCTGACCCAAAGCCCTGTTCTAGCCTCCTTACGCCCCAAGGCCTCGGTGACATCTATGAGACCTTTGAGTCTGTTCCACTAATTAGGGATCCGCTGGCTTTGATTAATGCACCTATAGTGTGACAACTCAAAGTGTTTTCACAACCAGGATCTGGTCCATAGTGACACAGTGTAAATCCTTTTTTTGATTTGAATTTGTGGTAGAAAAATCTACTGTTTGAAGAACTCTTTATCTGTTTAGAGATTGTGGCAGCAGGATGGTGCCACAAGAACAACTACAAACTGTTTATAGTCAAATGTTTATAATATTCCAGATAATATACGGTGTATAGGTGTGGGTTTAAATCAAAACTTCTGAAACCAGACTGATATATTAAAAAAAAAATTATCAAGGATGATAGTTCCTTTCTTTGTCCACAGTGGAGGGAACTGACTGACTGACTGACTGGAGAGGTTTGAGTTTGGAGAATACTACAACAAGCTAAGATAACTGTTGGATTTCCACTGCTTAAAGGAAGTATTTATTGTTAATCTACATCCAAGAGCATCTAAACTATGACCAAACAGTAGGCCGTTTACTATGGTTCTCCAAGCTCCATGTACAGGGGGGTCCAAGTGGTGTCAGACTTTTGGACCCCACTGTATGTAGGGTTACATTAATTTAGAGCAGAAATTTAGAGAACAAGCTTCTACAAAAAGATTAGAAGAGCAGAGTCACATTTACACCACGCTGTGCCCGTTTGTCTCCCTCTGTCCACACAGACCTCTGAGTGTGTGTATGTGACAGAAGTCACAAGTCTTAACCTTACAAGAATGTCACAGAGAGTATTCATTATACAAGACATCATAACTATTGATTATACACGCTGACTCTATACAATTGGTTAAAAGAAATTGATTATGAACAACTTAAACCCACTGATATAATACAGCTGTTGTTCTGTGTCAGCAGTATACAGCACACAGTAACAAAAGTAACACTCTACAGTCATGCAGCTCTGTGAGGCTTTACTTTGCCAGAGATGAGCTTGGGCTCAATGTTAGCACAAAATACTGGTTGATGAATGTCATCAGTTTTGCAGATATTTGGTTCATAAACCAAAGTATTGGCCAAATTAAAATTTTGATAAAAGTGCTGGATGAAAAGTCAGGAAACAGCCAAAGTTATTACAAAGCAAAAGTCATCACCACCATGAGGTAGCACCGCCTCACTGTGCTACAGGGAAAGTTAGAGGATCAGCAAAGTTTTTCAACTTTTCAAAGTCTTTTGTTTGTAATATCATTCTATTATATCATCATGTTGAAGAAGTTAATGTTATTAGGTTATATTTCAAGTAAAGTAAAATTACATTTAAACTCTGATATGTAGCAGTATATAAAGTAGAAGTAAAACATAAAGTAGAAGAACATGGGAATGCTTGAGTAAAGTACAAGTACCTCAAAATTGTCCAGAGAGCAAGTACAGTACTTGAGTCTTTACATTCTGACACCACTCATTGTGTCTCCTCGACACTATAGTGTTTCATTGAGAATGGACCTATTTGAGATTTAATTACATCTCTACAGTCACTGCTGAACAATGTGGCAACAATATTACACCTTATGAAGCCACAGAGAGTAGAACTGTGTTCATGCAGGAAACATACAGAGTAAAAGTAGAGCAACACGTTTCACCTTCAGCTTCCTGTACTTTCTCCCTCTTCTACCTACCGTAATGGATTGCATGTGCAGAGCTGGTGTTACACCGAATACCAAGAAAACTAAAAGAGACACAAGGCAGAAAAAAAGAGGCACAAATAAGAAAATGTACAGTGGTGAAAGAAGGAAAACAGAGAAAGGACAAAAAAGAAAGAACAGCAGAGAGTTCAGTTTGGAGGGGAAGAAAGAGAATCAAGTGATTACAATTCCAGTCACAGCTAGCACAGCAGTTTGTGCAGTGATCCTAGATTTCTTGAGCAATGGAGCAAAGCTGTTCCCAAGGGGCTCATGGGAAGGCATAGGTCAACCACCCCTTTCCTGACTCACCACATGTTAAAGGAATTCAGCATTGCATTGTGGGATATGACACTAGTAACCCCCACAACCGAGTTTCCAAATTACTAACACATACATTCTCCAACCTGTCTGCAATTTCAGCGTTGGAAAAATGACATATGTTGATGTAAAATGGGAAGGAGTAAAGTGTCATGATACAAGTGAGTAAGGCACATGAAGATTAAAAACCCATGCACTGAGTAATGGAGAGAATTATAACACTTTAAAAAAAATTTTTTTCTTTAGTGGATATAAATCTCAGTGCAAAATAAGAAGTCATCGCCTGTTTTTCTTTTGACCTAACCTAAGATGGCCCTTGATGATCCCACTAATGGATGACTTACTGGCACGAGAAGTCCAAATTTAGGTATTTAACAGTTGCTTATCACAGTCTTTTTACTCCTATCTGTTTACCAAATGGAGACAGTACAAGCTATTGTAACAGAAGACAACGATAAAACAGACAAACAAGATTGTTGTTTTGGAGAGACGAATGTTTGTAATTCAGTTTAAAATTCCATCACACAGCTGGAGGATTAAATTTTTATTTGTCGCATTCCTCTTCTCTTCTCTTCTCTTCTCTTCTCTTCTCTTCTCTTCTCTTCTCTTCTCTTTCTCTTTCTCTTCTCTTCACTCCCTAACATGAAAGTAATTACAGGTTATTAGTAATCTAAAGGTTATGGGCTGTAACTATCTGCTTCTTGGCAGGAAATTGAGTTAGGAAGATAATGAATGAAAACTGATCCTTTAAAACTTTTCACAATCAAGGGCATAAAACCGCTTTCTCACATGCATTAATGTTGATAACGTTTCTAGTCACATTGTGCAGTTGTAATAACCATAGCTAAATACAAGTCAGTGAGGGGAGGGTAAATAGAAATCACATGGTACAAACTGAGACAATAAACAATTTTCTGACTGCTGACAGAAGGATTATGGTAACTAAATTTATTATTCATATCATCACTATTATCGTAACAAATATGTCACGCTCGAAGAAAAGCGACTTATTAAACATCATCTCGACTGCCAGAAAGGTGGGTGCCTATTTATAGGGCTGTTTTTCATAGGAGAGTTATTGCCAGTTTTTTGTCGCGCTGTGAGGCCCGAGCTGTGTTGGGGTTGGAGTAAACGATGGAGCTGATGGACATCTGTCAGCCAGCCACAGCAAAATGAGGTGAGGAAGAAACAAACCTGCAAGACTGACAGACAGAGAAGGAACAACGGTGGAAAGAGAAGAAGTGATTACTGGAGAGTGAATTTCTTTTGCATTTGAGGACAAAAAAACAGTAGTGTATGAGGAGGACAGACAGAACAGAGGGATCCAACCAGCCTGGCAGGGCTCTCCCTGTGTTTGGCCATTTCTGACATCCACAGGATGAGTCCATGTGAGCCCAGAGAGACTGTGGAGCCACAACAGGCCTGAGGGACGGCTTGTCCACAGCTGGTGTCCAGCAGCTGCTACGTGTCTATATACACAAATACACACCGCCTGCACTAATGCACATTCTCTGAACATACTCACAAACACACATACCAGCATACTGCATATGTGTGTAAGTGTGTAGAGTGCATGCCAACATAATTGTGTCAAAGGAAGACTCATGGATAGAACCACAAGTATGTAAATGCATGGCACAGTGTGCACACATACAGCACAGTGTGCATACACACACACAGAGATACTGTAAAATAAGGATATTGAATGTACACACATACATGAACACACCCACAGACTTACACAGACATTCCCTGCACAAACATAATGCACTGCTAAGCCAAATGATGCATACTGTACACAAACACCCTTACACCAGGCTATTAATTCAAATATTCGACCCACATCTGGTCTGCACACATGCCAGCACGAAGTGTGCCTGTCACTCAAAAGTGAAGGAGAAAATAAAATTCCCTCATGACACACTGGTATAAACACGCGAAACATATGCACACAACTCCACACTTAAGTTGGATCAGCTGCAAGCCATGCGCACACACAAACACGCACGCACTTAAACTTGAAAAAGAAAAGAAAAAAGTACCTCTGTCTTTCACTCAAAAACAAAAAGTACAGTATGCTCATGTGCACCCATTCTCACACCCACACAGATTCCTGTAAGGAAACTCCAATGCTGCTGTCCATCTTTCAGCTGTAATGCTAGACACACACCCCAAGGAGGGAAAACCCACAACTTTACAGTTTTACTGGCTGGAATTCACTCAGTTTCTGGGTTGTGACAGTCTGCACCGCAACAGCCGACATGCCTGTCTTTATGGCAATTTCAAGTTTGATAAAAAGTCAAGACCACGTAACCTGAATATATCCTGAGTTTTACCAACTTTTCATTGGTCTAAGACTCAAACGGTACATTTCTACACTGATTTAATTATATGGAGTTTGATTTCCAGTTGGTGAGTACAGTACATAGTTTAGTGCAAATGCAATTATGTTGAAATACAGAGTGGAATGGTTTGGCAATCCTTTTTCCTGAAGAAAAAGCAAAATTCCCTCTGTTATATAAACCAGGACAACAAACTCTAATAAATATGGTAAACACTCACTAACTTTCCAAGCAGGACTACCCATTTTGTAAGCAAGATGAACAACAGCGGCAATTTATCCTGGATTCCAGAGCAATGAGGCAACAAATTAAAACAGGCATTAGTGGTGAATTTGAGCTCTCGTACGGAGTAACAAGACACATGACTGACAGAAACGTTATGCAAACCCTCCCACAATTGTCCCTTTCATTGGTCCCAGGATTCAGACTTGTTGTTTTCCAAACGTGTGACTCAAGGAAAGTAAGAGAGCTATGACTAGGCGGGTGGGATTCATTACCAAAAAACAACAAAACAAAAAAAGAGCAGCAGACAGCAAATTTAAACAACTAAAATGCTGTATATGACACAACAAGGGAGATGTAGCTGTGCAGGAGCCTCCAACCACCACTATGTGTTTGCTTATTAGCATCCAAGAGTGTCATGTGTTTTCTCACTGCACTAAACAGAAACAGTGCAGCCTGATGCTTCTAGTTTGTTGTGTGTTTGCAACTAGGCCTTTCGTGACCACCACCCTGTGCCAAAAATGCAGCTGTGAGTCTCATCAGACTTTACCTCCTCACCTCCATCTGTCGGTAGATTGCCTGCTTACATGCAATGGCATGCAAGGGCACAAAAGCCATTTCTTCATTTCTGTTCTGAAGAGGGGCAAAACAACAGAGCAGGACCCAAGGGGGCTGCTAGCTGGGTTCATAAGATCTTCTACACAGGTGAGGGCCAGGAACTGTGTTGTTTGTGCAGTTTGTGCAGATGGAGATGGAGGAAGTGGTCAGGAAATGGGGTGCATCATTGCAAGTAGTCCTCCACCATTCACCCCTAACCTTCCATTCCCCAACCCCTTGAGCTGACACATTTCATGGTTGGCATAAAGACAAGACACTGCCCCCAGTTGCTTATGAAAGAGGCTTAAATAGGGTAGAGTCAACAAAGCATAGTTTCATTCCCAGTGTCTAGGAAAATGTGATCATTGTTGTTGTGTCTGAGAAGAGTACTCCACCGATTTTAGCATTGCACTCCCATAACAACTAACAATGGACAGTTTAAAACAAAAATATCAAATCTGATGCAGCAGAACCAGATTTATTTTTTCCTTTTTTCCTTGTCAAAACCTGGTGTCTACATTACCCACTATACAACCTAGTAGTACCTAATGTAGCCTCGAGCTGCTAGCCTCAAACAGAGATAAGGAATAGGCTACAGAGGTTTAAAAACCAATGCACTGAGTAAAGTTATCTTCTTTCTAACTCTACACCCCCAGATTATTTTTATACCTGTTGTCTTCAGCCCCAACTGACTGCTGCCTCAAGTGACATCACTTGTCAGCAGCTTGTCAGATTTTACACAGCTCCCTCTGGAGTCACAAAAGGCTTTATACAACTTTTTTTCCCCCCTCAAATGCAGTAGAACTCCCCGAGACCTGTAAACAGACTTTGAAAATCAGTGATGTTCCTCCTTAAAGCCACAATCTGCAAGCTCTGGAAATGAGGCTAGCACTAGCAAGAGGCATAACCTCGAGAGTGAAGCTGTAATTCATGTGGTGTCTAAAGAAAGATTAACAACCTTTTTTCTATTTGTCTCTCTCTTTGTTTTGGCTGTGTTGTCCAAAGTGAGTTAAGATGATGGATTTAGGGTGTGTGAATGTTGTCAGGGATGTTGACTCTACAAGCAAAGAGTAAATAAATGCACTGCACATTTGGATCAGTAGATTCAGTAATGCTGATACATGAAAGTTAGGTGGGTGGTTATTTGTCAATACTGCAGGCCTTGTCTTGCCTCTCTCTGCTCAGACGTTACACCGTATATCTCTCATCACATGACTGCGCTGGAGGGAAAAAAGTGGAGCAAGTATTCGTGGCAGCCTGTTTGAAATTATTATTGTGCTCCTCTTATATTTGTATTTGTCTTTCTGGAGGCATGGGGTAAAAAGGGGTGGGGGGCAACTCTGAAATCTGACAAATTGCTGAAAATTGCCTTCACACAGTCATTCCTGTTTGGACACACTTGGCACATCTGGTTGTGATCTGGCAACAAAAGCGCCGTGGCGGAGGGTTCAGCTCTCAGAGTGGTGCCACATATTATCCCCTGCTTCTCCTCCTCCTCTCTCCTGGTTTGGTCTGCAAACATGCTGATGGTCATCCCTCTCTCACCCACTCTCCTCTGTCTCTCTCTCTCTCTTTCTTTCCTTGTTGTGCGCTAGGAGCCGATGGTGTTGTGTAGTGATGCTTGGCAGTTGTCCCATCAGAGCATTCCTGAGCTCCTCTCCAACTTTAAGGCTATCAGCGGGTTGTAATTGAGGCGTCTGCAAAGATGAATGCGGCACTGTGACACTGCAAGCAGCGCATAGTTTCAAAGGGGAAAGCTGCTCGCAATCTGGCAACTTTAAACACAGCCAATAAAAAGATTGCAGAGATAAATTCTCAGTATTTGGCACGATGTAGCTGCACACGCCTCCTCAAACACACACACAATTAGTAGTTCAAAAGTGGAGCATCACAATGTGCAGAGATCTTTCTGTCGGTGTGTGACTCTGATCACAGTGTGCGGTGGAGCAGCATCACCTAACAGCATCTTATAATTTTTCACCTCATTGTTTTACTTTAGTCTTTACTAATCTCTGGGCTCTGGACAACATCTGTTGGGATGATTGCATGTTTTCCGCGTTAGCACTGTGCACGTTTTAATGTCTCCACGGAAAAAAAAAAAGAATAAAAAGTAAGCCGCTCCACTGACTCAAAACTATACTGGAAAAAGATGCCAAGCATAACTTAAAAAACTGGCTTTGGACAATATTTGACATGTTTTTATCATAAATTTTGCATCATGCTGCTACAAAGAGATTTTTCTTAGCTAAACGGTTACGGAACATATTTATGCGTTGGATTGTGAAGTAGAGGAGAGGTCATGGGTAAATACTTGCAGTATTGTCAATCCTGCAGCTGTGTGGCTGGGAGAGAGAAACTGAGTGCACAGCTGCAGAAGGAGGCCTCAGCTTCTCAAATTGCTTCTGCCTCAGTTTCCTGCCCTCTTTACCGACCAGGCCAAACCAGGCCCTTATTAGACCCACCCCCACCTTAATAATCCATGATGTCACCTCAACATCACTTTTTTGTTTTTCTTGATTTTTTTTTCATCCCTACTGCTGGTGCCACCCCCATTGTTTGTTAAATATTAACAGGTGTTGGAGCGGAGGAGGAGAAGCCACTGCATTGGGCTAAGGTTCTTCCGTTCCTGTCCGTCCATCTATCCGTCCATCTACTGCTATCACCACATCTGCTTCAGTTTTGACTTCCCCTGGTTTGTTTGTCCATCTGTATTTGTGTTTCTTCCCCCTCCTTTTCCTCTGCCCCCCCCCTCCCCCTCCCTTTCAGTGGAGGGAGGCTGAGGAATGATCAGTCAGGCTTTGATGCCGCTGGCCCTTGCCCTGCCTTTCCACAGCACATGAGCCCAGGCAATTACGAAAGAGCTCCTAGCCGACTGTTATTACTTTGTAATGCTCCTGTCTGGAGCGAGAGGAAGAGGAGGAGATGGAGGAGAAGAAAGATGAAGAGTAGGAGGAGGAGGTAGTGGAGAAAAGGAAAGTGAGGAACAAGGAGAAAGAGTGAGAGGAGGACGTGCGGTGTGTGATTTGATATAGCACCACAAACTGTGTAAGATTTTAATGCAGTACAGGGGATCCACAGAGATTGGACAGAGAAGATTCATAAATTAGAAGAATTCATCTTAACCTGTAGCTCTGTGATTGACAGCTTTCTTACTTGCTCACCACTGAGAGAAAAAAGTACATGGATGTCTGGATGCTGCAGCACACATGTGGCAGACAGGAAGTACTTCGGTCCGGGGGAAGATGATGGCCCCTTTATCCCCAGCAATCATTAGACAAGACTCCACAGGAAGCCAGAAATCACCATCCCATATGATCCATACTTCCCGTCTTCCCAGAATATAGGATGGGTGCTTTTTAAAAAACATTCATTGTGTGTGTGTGTGTGTGTGTATGTGTGGAAACAGTGAGTCCACAGCTGGTTTAAGCCTGCCATTCAATGTACATAATGGTCTGTCTGTGCAGCGCCCATTACAAATAAATCATGTGGATCATCTCTTTCGTTAGGGACAATTATGCACTTGAGAACTGAGAAAGTCATGGCATCTGCTTAGAATAATGCACAAAGGGACAGCAAGAACAAAAACAAAAAAAGAAAGAAAGAAAACCCAAACTTTACATTGAAAATGACGGCGACTGAGTATTTCACTATGAGTGAGGGAGTGAGGTAAACAGAAACTAAGGCACAGAGTTGTTTTACCTTGAATCTACTGTACCTCATGTCACTGATTGAAATGTGCTGCGTTAGTTTAGGCAGAAGATGTAAAAGGAGAAGGTTTTGGCTATTTCAGCCAAATGATTGATAGTTGCCCTGCAAACTGAAATAAATCTGGAACTATGAATGGATGATAATCTTGCCACATTTCACTCAAATCTGAGCTCATTCTGCTTCCAGAAATGATTGAAAATGCAACTATAAGAGCTGGCAGCACCAGGGATGTTTACTTGCCTGGGGAGTGGGAAAATAATTGCTTGTTCAGCATTTCACAGTCGGGGGGGGGGGGGGGGGGGGGGGGGGGCTTGGTAGGTATCGGAAAGCTATTGTCATATTATACAGAATATCTTCTTTCTTTGCCATGGATTAGTTTTTAATTCCAGCATTTCACTCATGATAATAACTTGGCTTATCCTCGCTATATAAGATTTCTGCAGGAAAGCTATCTTAACATCTGTAATTTTCTGACATGGAACACTGCTCTTCTGCGTCTGAGCTTGAGACTGCAAGTCAAAGTGTCTTCCCATCACACCATCCTCAGCCTCTGCTTCAACTACAGTTTACTGTGGCAGTTTGAGGATGCATTTGATCGGTTGAGTCACCCACGAAAAGAGCTTTCCTTTAACTCAACGCCGTCACTCTCTTTGTCTCTGCAGTTGACCAGACCTGACCGCATAGTAAAACCAGCTTGTCACCATGGATGCATATAAGAATGTTTACTAGTGACAGAAAATGCCAAGAAAATTATAAATGGAAAAAAAACCCCACAACCGTCTGAACGATTCTTTCACATACGGCAAATGTAATTATATCACATTTCATAAATGTGCACGTATTTGTGCTGTCTTGGAAGCCAGAGTGCATGGCCAATGGCATAATCCTATTAAATTTTCCAAATCAATTCCAAAAGAGCACACACATTTGAAACAATAGAAAAGCTGTTCTTAAGACTGCAGATCACCCAGCAACACCCCCACCCAGCCCGGCTCTATCACACCCCGCCTCACACCTGCTGTGTGCCGTGAGAGGACGGAACAACTGGAGGCATGGTCAGTGTGCGAGTGTGTGTGTGTGTGCATTTGGAAGAGAGAGACACAAGTGGGCATGCAAGTTCATGTATGAGTGTGTGTTTACGTGTGCATGGAGACATAAGAATGCATCAGCGCTTGTGGCACAAGGCACGGCCTCGGCTAGATTTAACCCTCAGCCGAATGCCACTGTGACGCCAGTCAGACTTTGTGTGGCCACATACCTCCACTGAAGAAGATATGGAAAAAATCTGTGGACCAGTAAGTCTTGGAGATTACATGGCTCCTCTCTGCTCTGGCCTCAATAATGCCTCAAATCCAACGATGCCGTGTCACTGCAATTTGGGGCTTTTGTCTTTAGAAAAAAGCGAATCTCCATACCATCGCACCATCATTGGTCTCTGACACTCGTGATGGGACTGTTCATGAGCATTTGTGTGTGCGTGTCTGAGATCGAGCTGGTGTGTGTGTGCGTGTGTGTACGTGAAAGAGAGTGGAGGCATGAGAGAGGGGGATTATATGTAGAAATAGCAATGGATCAACTGAAACACAACATTGGCTTGATTTTTTAATTGCCTCTCGGCTGCAGTGAATGGCCAATGCAGCTGTCAGCGTGAACAGCTGCTTGCCTAAAAAGATTGGACAGAACTAACTCTGGGAGGCAGGAAAGAACAATGCTGGATGAATCATGTGCAGCCTATGAGGTTATTTTGCAATTTCACAACTTTGAAAAATGCATGCAGGATTAAGAATCACTTTTATTGGAAATTCACATCTGTTCCGAGACGCATTTCCCAGGGAGCTTGCAAAGATGCATTTTCTATGCTGTCTGGGCAAGACAGAAACAGTATGGTGTATTACTGCATGAAGTAAACTGAAGCAGACAATGTTTTTTTCTTCTTTCAGCTTTGTTAATGTGGAATTTGTGAGTTTACAAGTTGCAATTTACAACTGTGGAAGAACCGGGGGGGTCTGAAAGATTTGATGGAGCAGTCTGTATGGATTTCCTGCAGAATATTTGTCAGACCTGAATTAAGTACTGTTGTTTTGCTCTCTCCCTCTCTCTCCCGCAGCCCGAGGCCTTGTGGCTGACTACTCCACGTCTATAAATCACTAGGAACGCATGCTTATATCCCGGAGCGAGCGCGCTGAGTCAGTCTGGCAAGGTTAATCACATTCACATCTCTTCGGCCTGTTTGCAGCAGCCAAATGATAACCAAACACACATTATGGGGCATGATCCCTCTTGCTTGTGAATTCTGCTCATATCATGCTTTAACAGTGACACCACATGAAAGAGCAGCATGGAGGTAAGACTGTGGCTCCATAATGTTTTGGTGATTGTTACCAAGCATAAACAGCAGAGTGCTCGGTGTTTGAACTACAGAAAAAAAAAAAAAAAAAAAAAAAAAAAAGCCAAAAAATAAATAAAGAATTGCAGTAAAAGAAGAGATACTGTAGGGGTGGGGCTGGGGCAGCAGAGGATGAAGATCTACCGCAATAACAGACAGACGCCTCATTCATGTTGCACACTTGCTCAGCTTACACTGGGGCCAATGGTCGGCTGCACTCATATCCTTCTGTCTGTGTGTTTGATGGACTTTTAGAGAATATGGGAAGCTTTCCAAGTGTGACACATGGTTTCAAGCCTATGAATATCTATGAATATAAGTAGTATAAGTGTAGTATAAGTGTGGGTGTGCATGTTTCTGACTGTGCACGCATGTCATTGTTCTTCAGTCTTTTTTCCATTGAATGCTTTTACTTTTTTTCTCTTCTCAGAAGTGCCCTACCCAGATATGTAGGAATTAGGCCACATCGCTCACTACCATCCTGCTCTAATCAAAGTGCCGATTCTTGAAACAGACAGCTGTTGTCATGTGCCTTGATTCCAATGGCTATCTGTCCCTGTAGCTGCCCAAGTTCTTAGTCGGCCAGCTGAAGTTGTTGGGGGAACGAGGGTTAACGGCTTGTGCTTATTCAAACTCCTGTTTAGAGCAGTGCTCCAATTAACAATTCAGCATATACCGCAAACATACTGATCCAAGGTAAGTTTCTTTTCTTCTCCTCTCCGGCATGACTCATAACGTCCTCAGATTCATAAGTGCCTGAAGATGCTAATCAAGATTTCACACTGATGAAATAATGTTAAGAGGAAAAAATGTTGAAGACTGCCTTCCAGTGTTATTTTTATTGTGTATGTAATCATAATTTTTGTCTAATACAAAATCCACTAATACAGTAGTAAAACTAATATCGATCAAAGAATAACAGAGAGTCAGTAACAACTCATAAGCACATATGTGGCAGCTGATTTTTTTTAACATTGGGATGTTTTACATGTGTCTTCTGCATGGTGTGATGTGCAGGATCCCATACAACCATATAAGATCAGTCTCTTCTATAGACTTAATGTTAATGTGAGAAACATCTGCAGAAAAGAAAAGGAGGGGAAAAACAGCCATATCAATTTCCCAACACTTCATACAGACGTTTCCCCACCTCACAGATTTGTGCTCAGAGTATATAACAGTGAGTCACTCAAACTGGACTGGTAGAAGTGTTCAGCCTTGCCATATTCCTCCACGTTTCACTGCCTTAAACCAACTCAAGCAGGAGGGAACATTCTCTGAATGCTTTCTTGGCTAAAAATTTGGTAGATTAGAATGGCTAAATTTATACTCTCATGAGTTATTGTCTGTCCATCTATTCCTGGTTCAGGGCAGTTGTCTGGGTGGGCCAGGGTAGAAACAATACCAACTGTTGCAGACTAACTGAAGGACATGCTTTATCACAAACACACCTGCAGCTTAAACCTAAAGCTGTCAGGCGTGAGGGGGAACAGTGTGGGTGGAGAAAAAAAACTTAAACTAGTTTTTTTTTTTTTTAATGCTCGGTATTAGGCTTATAGATTTGAGAAGATTTGTCCTCTGTTAGGGGTCATTATCTTTATGACTCCTAACGTGAGAGTTTAAAATAAAAAATTGCTTCAAATCCATTTAAATCTACAAATGAAAGAATTGGGTTAAGCAATTGCTTGATATTTATTTGTCTATGACGTGTACCGCACAGAGGTGAAAGATAGGAAGGAATAATTATTTAGAAACAAAAAGAAAAGCATCCAAAGATTTTTTTGCAGCAAAGAATCAAAAACTATAAAACACAGATTTTAAAAATATACATTTAACATTAGCTAGAGGTCTTTCAAGGAGCTTTGACAAGACTGTTCCTGATTGGTAAATAAAATAAACACTTAAAGTACAATAACAGTAGAAGAAAGTGTATTTCCTGAATTGCACAAACATTCTTTCACACCTATAAAGCGCTTTGAGACAATTTTGATTGTGGAAGGCGCTATATAAATAAAATTGAATTGAATTGAATTGAATTGAACTATACACAAAGTGAAAGTGTATAGGTGTGAAAGAAAATTACTGAGTATTAATTCTCGAGCCTGGCAGATGTAAAGGCACATCAGTGTGTCAATTTCTGGGACCAAAAAGAGTTGTCCTAGATCATTACAGAGCAATTTGCTGCCTGTTCCCATAAGGTGAGGGGGGTTGTCATGAAAAGAGAAAGAAGAGGCATGTTCAAACAAAGTTATGCACTGGAATCAGCTTCACAGGCTGCTCAGTGAAGCAGTGCACTGAACTACTTTTCCTACTTGATTTATTGGTTTAAAATAACTTGGTCGGCGAAATAAAAGCAGAAAAATATTAGAGAATTCAAGGCTGGGGAGAGGTTTAACCCTCAGAACACACACACACAAATACATAGGCAGGGCTTAGGTCAAAGGTCAAATAGCCCTGAACTCTCTCCCTTTAGGCCGAGGACATCAGAGGTCCCTCTGTGTGCTGCTCTCCATTTATTTTACCCATCATCCCTCATCAGGCTGGGATGACCCTGTGACCCCACAGCTAGGGTTACCTGTCAGTTGACTGTCTATTCATGAGCGCGGGGCTTGACGCTGTGTCAACATTTGTTCTGTGAAAAAGGAGGGAGGAAGAAGAGAGGGGTTTGTTTCAGTGTGGTGAGGACCAAAGTAACAAACAGAAAAATGAGAACATGTTCGATTGATGGAATTAACATTATGTTTCAAATAAGTGATTAAAAATCTCTCTAGTTTGTTTTAACTCTCATAAAGTAAGATTTCAGGTAGTGCAGGGCCCTGACTAGTATACTCTCTACACAGATGACATGCATGTGTGATAATTTGTGTTTACTCAGAGACAAAGATCCAAAGGGACACAGCAAACAGATGCCTCCATGGATAACTACTGAGGGGTACCTACAAAAACACTTCAACCCCCCCCCTCCCCACCCACTGTGTGTGCTGTCAGCTATCAATCAGGGTGCCGTAAGTGGGATCCTTGAGTAGAGATGCTATCAGCGCTGCCCGTATATACTCACACCACAGTTTCCCTTATCTCTGCTGAGATAACAGATCCCCCTCTAACAGCGAGAGGCCTGAACCAGACACACTCGCTTTCTGCATCTCTCTCTATTTCTCTCTCAGTCTCAGCTGTGCTATAGGCCACTTCATTTCAGACAGGGGCCCTAAGAAAAAAAAAACAGTCAATTTGCTCTGGTTCCTGTTTAAAATTCAATAAGTGTGTCTCTTATATTGCAACTGTGTGGTGCTAGCAGAGGCCACAGAGGGCGCGTGCTACTCCTGATTCCAATCTCTGATGTTATCAGCCTCTAGAAGAAACATGATACATGTCTCAGTTGACAAATCTAGATGGGCATGAAATTAAACAAAAAATCTGAAGCATGAAACATCAACAGTTTCCTGCAACTGTACTTTTTTTTGTGAACATTGTATTTTTAGAAAAACTAAATTATTTAAGGCTTACAGTCACTGGTAAACATAGATGGTTGAAGGTTGTGCATTGTACTTACAGGTTAGCAAAGTGAAGTACTTGTGCATAATTTACGCACATCAGATTTGAGAACAAATCTGCCAAATTTGCCAGCTTCATCTGCGTATAAATGCATTACCTACAGGTTGTCAAAATAAACTGCATTATTACCGTGTGGCGAAGCAGATATGTGAGGTCAGAGGAGTTATTTTTTTCCTTGGTTTGAGGAAAGCGAGCTGAGGAGATGGTCCCGAACCGGCCCTGTTTTCGGGCTTCCACCAGACCACAGCACGTTAGGCCTAATAACAAAAACAAGCATCCCGGTGTGGAGCTGGTCCCACAGTGTGAGGACCTTAATGAGGAACATGTGGAGCTGCCCAGACACACAGTCAGAGGAAACCCAATCCCTCACTCCCTCTCCTTCTCCCCCTTCCTCCTCCCTTCCCCCCTTTCTCCCATTCTTTCTTTCTCACTCTCTCTTGCCTCACTCTCTGCATTTTCTATCGCCAAGTCTGAAGTTTCAATGATCAAGCACTGCTTTTAGGTCCTCAGGTCTTCTTTGTGTTTCTGTCAGATATTTTTAATATTTATTATAAAGAAAACCTCAAAACCCTTTCCTCTTTTTGCTGAAGCTGATAGAAAGTGGCCCTTTTATTTTTTTCAATTCTACCAGAACAAGTGACCTACTGTCAGCAGGAGAAATACGCTGGCCTTGTTTTTTTTTTGTTTTTTTTTACCTGATACACACTCTTGTAGTCCACCCACAGCCTCACTCTCTCCAGCTTGTTTCAGAGTTGGTAGTGTATACATATTTGCTGGGTCATGCAATGCAATACGCTTATAAGGAAAATACGTGGGAAGAAAGAGGTCTTTCTCCACCCATCAAGCCTGACAGGCGGTCTCAGGGTTTCTTTCATGTGCTGAATTCATCCTCACCATCCACCTGGATCAATTAACTGTTTGCTTCAGTGGCCATCAGTGCCGTGGTGTGGAACCGCGGTTCATTTGGTAGACAGCAGCTTGTTGAGTGAAACTAAGGCTTTGATTTTGTTGTGTAACACACATTAGGCAAGCAAACGTATTATTTCTATCACCTTTTACTCAAACTGAGCATTTTCTGATCTTCAGCAGTTATAAGTTGAATTAAATGTGTTTTCTTCCCTCAGGAAATGTCATCAGTCGCTTCCGAAGGCAAACACAGAGACAGGTGAGACATGCAGCCATTTTAATTTGCTGGGACGCAGTATATCCACACGATCAGCAGAACTCCCTCCTGCACCGCGTCACTGCCCTGCCTCCAAACAGCCATGGCAAATACGAAGTGTAACCTGTTTGAGGGGATTTAAATGTGACCATAAAGCACAGCCATAAAGCAGATCAACCAACCAAGCCTCCAAAATTAGCTGAACAAACACAGTAAGGTAGAGCCCTCTGGGGAGATAAACTTGGCACACTGGATCCAGTGTGACAGAGGCCCTTCTGGCAGCTCAGAACAATCCAAACGTTCCACTTGGGTTGAGCTGTCTTCGTTTCCCCCTCCACTATATATATCAGCCCCACATCAACATGGGCCTGTGAAGACCTTTCACAAGACTGACAGGCCACCTGAATCACACAATTGTGTGGCCGGAGGAGCCTGCATGTGTATAGAAAAACCAGTGATCCAATAACTGTCTGGGTTCACTTCTCTCTCATAAAGTCAGGGGGAAGGCACAGAGGGAGACCCACAGCTACAGCCCAAATGTCCCAGCTGCACCAAAACAAAGCCTTAACTTTTAATCTAATTGTAGAAACTGCACAAACTTTAACTGTTGATTTTCTTAATACCAAGATTTTATTCAGTAATTGGCTGGTGCATCAAAATTCTTTATTTGCATGGCATAAAAACCGCACAGTGTGTTTCAGACTAAAGGCTGAAAACTAGTGAGTCTATGTGCCTTGCAGATGGTCCGGCCTCACAGCAGCTGTGCAAATGAAAGACGGAGTGTCGCTGAAGGAGTGAGAGAGATGGAAAGTTGGCCACAAAAGGAAAAGAGTAACACACAAGTTGCTAGCTGAAAATGTAATGGAAAAATGAATAGCACACAGAGATTTTCTGAGAGAAAATAATCGAGTCAGAGTATTTTTTTTTTCCTGAGTTTTGTAAGTCACAAAAACAGACAACAGCCAGGTTTTGTAAAACACCTCTTTGTAAACAGAAAACAAAACAAAAAAATTTCACAGGAGGAATTTACTGACCCCAAACTCTTTTTACACTTACACTATATTAATGCAGTGGAAAGGACCCCATATAAGAGGTTGCCTTCTCTGTTGAAAATGCCAGTTCTACCTTCAAATTAGAGGTTTCACTAGATAAACTAGGCAAGATACAATCTCAAAGTTTGCACACACAATTGTCAATCAAACCCCATTATTTTAGCACTAAGTCTGGAGTGAGAAAACAACAGGTGAGAAAATCCTGCTTAATGCTGAAAATACACAAACATTTGTCCTCAGGAGGAGGGGGGGTGAGACAGATGTCCCTGAGTGCTTTGTAGTGCAAAGAGTTAACATTTCTACTGGTCTGTTTCACTTCTGCATGAGAAAACTTTTATTACTTGCCACTTCTGAATATGGTGAATTGCCCCATGCATTTTAAACTCAGCATAGACAGGTTATATATTGTATATGTACATTTAATAGCCAGTTGTGTAACTATTGCAACCGCAAAAAAAAAAAAAAAAAAACTGTAATTCCTCAATCATAATCAGGGCAATTATAATTTCTCACCGCCCCCACTGTTATTGAAGGAACTCTTCCACTGTCCTCTGCCGCAGTAATTGCCACTACATGTAAATATCAAGTGGTTAGTGAATAATTAGTCTTTCATTGGCCAGCAATCACCTCTGGGCCCCGTCTACACTTTAGACCCCTCCCTCGTAGAGCCGCCCTGAAGACAGGGGCCCCTTTTGAATGACAGCGCTTGGGAAAGAAGACGAATTTTTGTCTGATTTCCCGCAGCCACAGCGTCGATGAGAAGCAGTCGAGGAACTCCATTCTAACTGAATGGATTGGTATGGGGAGAAGCGGACCTCAAATCACGGCTAAGCGGCAGCTTTGGGACTGTGTAACGTTGACGATGGTTTTACTTTCGCTGCTGTTTCGACCAGGTAAGTCCTGCTTTTTTTTCACCCCCTCCGATCCGTGCTCCTACACCCCTGTCCTGCATGCAAAGCTGTGTCCCGCACTCTCCCGGAATGGAGGTGGTGGGGGGAAAAAAAAGTTAACTTTTCCCTGGCGCTGTGTGGCTAAACTCAAACTCTTTAACGATTCTGAACTTTTCTCACATGTAACCACTGCGGTTTGGGGGCGTTTGGTGTTTAAAGAGAGAGAAATAAAGTCGCTGTTGTTGTTGTTGTTTGAAAGTATCCCATCCGCAGCGGGGACAAAGTAATGCACCCGTAGCTGCGGACTATCCCAGCCTCCAGCCTGCGCTGCACTGCAACGGTTGTGTCGCTGCTAGCCGAGCAGCACGAGTTAACTCACCTATCCATATCTTATATTGACCACTTTACCACATTTCCCACTCTAAACAACGACACCGAACAAGTTGTCACCAACCGCTCAACAGTTAACAAGCTTTAGCCGAACACACGTAGTCGCTGCCGCTAAGTTTTTTTTTGCTAAGTTGTGCGAAGTTACGGCTTAGCTCTGCGTTAGCATAGCTTCGCTAGCAACTGGTGTTCGGCACCCGCAGCCAGACCCAAAGAAAACCACGGAGCGTGTTCTTTTCTTTTCTTTTTTTTCTCTTTAAACCAGAAAATACTGGTAACAGGAAACCGAGCGGTCACATTTTGAGTTCATTTCACGAGTTTTAAATCCACTTTGGATGGTTTGAAACGGTTGTTGTCGAACCTAGTTGGACCACGGTATTTCCCCCCGTTCATGCTTCATTTATTAACTTTGTTAGCTACCATGCATGGGGGTCCAACTTTTTGGCCTCTGAACGTGTTGGTCGCTCCTCTGTCCGAGACTGAGCTCAGAGACCAGCTCACCAACTACACCCGGAGGGCCATGTTTTGTTTGGATTTGATTTATTTCTTATGGTTTGGAGAAGAGATTTAAAAAAAAAAAAAAAAAAAGTTAGACTTGTGTTTTCCCTGTTAGGGAATCAGTATGATCACAACCGTACGGTTTATATGCTTTTATTTTGCTGCCATGCAAAAGTCAACTGCCTTCACTTATGGGCATTAATAACACACGTATAACTGTACGTAGGAGTAATACTTGCATATGGCTATGCATAATGTTAGTATGTTTACTAATATGTTCAAACTCACATGACGAAAAAGTTGTGTTAAAGATCTCCACGTGGCAGAATATAATATTATTTAACTTTGATGTTATTTATTTAGTCATGAAAATTGGAAAACTGCAAACCATGCTTTGATATATGAACTCAGTCCTGACAACTTTATGTGATAAACAGTTCTGTTGGAGCTGTGTCTTGCAACACTTCATTAGACACTGGGAGGCCCCCCAGGTTCGTCTTTATTGTTTTGGTACTTTATAATAGCTTGTTGTAACTTGATTTTCATCTCAAACTTTTTTTTTGTCTCATGGTTGAAATATGTAAAAGTAGTTCTTGGAAGGCATTTAGAGATTGGCTATAGTAAAAACACTATATTGTATGCACATAATAGTTCATTAAAATCGATCCGTGTCCAAAACATTGCTGACTTTCTTAATGTTTGAGTGTTTGATTTACATAGTGTCAAAGTGTAATCACTATTATCTCTTCTGATTTAACTAAAGCCACTATATTTGTTTTTGATTTAATAACAATATATTAGTGTTTACAGCCTTGTTTTGGTCTGATGTTGAGCTGGCTCAGAGTCAAGTGATTCACTCATAGTGGCTGTGTTGGTAAAAATACTTTTTAACACTAGTTAAGCTGCAGTCTAAAGACCAGGCCCAAAAACGTTATATATTAAAACAAACAAACAAACAGTGTCTTTATCTCCTTCTCTGTCTATCCAACTGTAATTTACTAATCTGTAATATACCATCGCTGTTTGTGTGAGTCAGTTTGTTTTCCCTTTTCTGTTCTCCTGTTTCTCATATTGTCCTCACACTTGTTGGTTGCCGACTAAGTGGCGGAGCAAAAAGGCTCTTTAGGGAGATGCGTGGTTGTTGATGGCAGCACAGGCAGTGATTGTCAGAAAGTGTCAATCACAGCGGACTTGGGTGACCTCGCAGCGAGGCGGGGGGAGCCCTGTTGGAATTCAGTGGAGGGATGCAGAATGCCTCTAACTTGACCTCTCACACTCCATCTCAGTTTTTATCAGGGCTGGTGTTGTGAAGTGCAGCGACTGTGAGATGCATTAATCATCTGTCATGCCCCCTCACGCATCAGATGTTTGTGAAAGAGAAGAAATGATTCAAAAATATTTATGTGCACTTGGTGTGAAATCTCCGTGCTTATCTTGTCGTCTTTGTCCGCGCTGTTGGGAGATTTGACAGAGCTTTGGTGTAAACAGAAGGATCCTCTGTTGCAATAGAAGAACAGTCTGTTGCAACTGATCCCAGTCTTGCAGTAGAGGTGATGTATGTGTTGTGGATGCTGGCTGATGTTGATCTGCTGTCTGTTGAAAATGGAAAATTGAAATCCGTCCCACTCAGCACACGAGACGTAACACACTACTGAAATGAACTTGATGAATATCCACACTCTTATTTCCCACAGAAGTAGTTGTAAGTTTTTTGTTTTGCTCGGTAATAAATATCCCATTTGTGAGTCATAACCCGAAGCCCTGAATTCATGCTGATACCACCCAAATATCACATGCTGCGTTTGCAGCCCTTGCCCCCGTCCAGCTTCCAGTTTGGGCCCTGAGTTGTTGAACAAGCGTGATTCTTTCTGATATTCCTCCTGTGATCCTCTTGAGGTTAGCTGCTCCCGTACACCGAGCCCTGCCGTGCCATGTAGCGTTGCTTAATGGACTTCAATTACCTCAGCAACAGCCAAACCACATTCAACACCCTCAGGCAAACTAACACAGGTTGGTTTCCTCCTACGGTGAGGCTACATGCTATTTCTGTGAGGGCTAGTTGGGGGAAATAAGTTTTGACTGACTCCGGAGCACAGTGTGGGATCATGGCCTTGTGAGCTCACGCATTTGGGTTTTAATGGCTCTCCTGATTGAGCTAAACTTGATAGTGGAAAAGTTTTGACTCCGCTTCCTTGTGCACTGAGCTGAGGTAATGTATGTGTAAATGTCAGAGGATTCTTAGGTTCTTATAAGGACTAAACCTCAGTTTGGTTTTTGAGTAGTAGATCTGGCCAGCATCATTTTTGCAGAGAGGGAGGTTACTGAGGAAAATGACCAGAGAAACCCCCCATATAGCAAATGTTCTAATAAATTGTAACGTGGGTTTCGCAGTACAAAATGACTCATTTTCATTGTTTTCTTGTTTTTCAGCTCACTGCCAGCAGTGTCGAATCCAGCGCTGCAATACGGATTACGTGGCTTCTACCTCACCCTCTAGTGGTCTTCAGGAGGATGTGGCTCTGGATGTGGACTACTGCATCGCCTTGCGGGCCTACGCCTTGTGCACCCGGTGGCAGGCGCGCAGCTGCAGGGGTGACTTGGTTTACCACTCAGCTGTCTTCCGCATTAAGGAGTTATTCTCTCAGCATAATTGCTCCAGCGATGGGCCCACATCCTCCGCCAAGGCCCCCAGCACGTCTCGGCCGGCTGTGTCAGAGCTGTGCGACTATGAGAATCGGGTCCTAGTGTCGGGCTCAGCCGGTCAGCAGAAGAAATATGCCCACTGTGGATTATTCGGAGACCCGCACCTACGGACTTTCCGAGGCGAGTTTCAGACCTGTAAGGTGGAAGGGGCGTGGCCTCTGATCGATAACCGCTTCCTGTCGGTGCAGGTGACCAACGTGCCCGTTGTCCTTGGCTCGAGCGCCACGGCAACCAGCAAGGTAAGGATGGCTTCAGAGCAGGGGGGTTCCCTGTCACAGTCTGCATATTTCTTCAAATTACTCTGTATGCTTCCATCAAAAAAGTCGTTTCTTACATAGTTTCATTTGAAGACATTTTAGAGGCCTAATTAAGTGAATCTATTCAGATTTTCACAATAAAAAAAAGCAGAGATTAAAGAAAAACCTGGCAAAAATTAAATATAATTGATTTTCACCCCACAGATTTATATTGTAAGGCCCCACACTCGCACTAAGGAACCACTAGTTGAGAAGGAGCATCCTGTCCAACTTGAACAAAGTGCTGGTCATTGTTTTTTAATATATAATTTTATCCAAGTGGAAATCTACTACTTTTGTCACAACAACCACCTATGTCCATATTAGAAATGAATGCTCACATTATACTAAGTTTGAATCTAATGGCCTATTTGAGTAGGTTGTTTTTGGGTGCTAGCTCAAGTTGCGAGCTCAAGCATTGCCATATAGTATCAAACATGTGAAGTTAATCGTCATTCCACGGTGCCTCTCGAGCCTCCAGCATTCCTCTTGTGTTGGAGCTCCTTCAGATCTGTGAGGGGAACAGAGAGAGGAGGGGAGTCCTTCAGTGGTGTTGAATCACAGACATGCTTGAGTGCTCTACCTTTAACACATGGGTGGTCATATGGTAGTGATTAACGCTCACTCAAACATTTTCCTCCACCGCCACGATTTGGAATGTTTTTTTCACCCCTCTGGTCAAATAATTAACTCGGCACTTTTTGTGTAAATATGGAATAATGTGGAAAAATGAAGGAATAATTGGACGGCAGCAAGGTTTTTTTTTTTTTTAGTTCTGTTAATTAAATAGGCTCGCCTTTCGTGCTTCAGGTTTTTTTTTTGTTGTTGTTGAAACCATTATCATATCTGTATCTTTATCTGGTACTGAAAGTCTCATTCATATATAAAAAAGGGTTTAATAAGCTTATTTTATGTGAATTTTATGCTTAAATAATAAATCTGGCGTTTCCTAAACTTACCATTTTTAAGTCTCCTGTTTGGGAAAAAAAGATATGTAAAACAGCAAATAGTAATAATGCAACAGGGATTTCAGAGTAAACTTTTTCAAAGGCATTTGCAGCTTAATGCAAACCTGTAGTGTGTGTACAGTATGTCTGTGCCAGCACCCGCATGGACCCATCATGCTTTCGGAGTTGTTTTCAACCGCCAGGCTTAAGACAGGAAATCATCCATCAAATACAGTATCCCCGTAAGTGTAAACGTAACCACAGCCAGTGCTTTGTCAAGATATTTTAAAGAAACAGACATTAGGGCCCAATTTTTCAAGGCTCAGCTGGAATACAAATCACAGTCAGTCACTGAGCAAAAAGCAGCAGCGGCAGTGTAGAGGTGATGGAAGATACACGGAGGATTGAGGCAGTTATGAAACAGTGCTGTTTGATCCAGCATTCAAGGACAGCTAGTGGAGTTATAGCTGTTATTTTCAGTGTTAGTGATTTGTTGTGAGTGTAAGAAAAGATAGTGACTGTTTTGGTCGTGGTTCATCTGAGGAGATGTCTCCTTAGATGAACCAGGTTACAGACCTGGCAGCAATTTGTTTTGAATACTTTGCTATAATTATGGATTAATTGGTATAAAATTGCATCAAAGAGGAAAGTCACTGTCACTCTATAGGAAAAAAAAAATGCCATTGAGGGCTCTGAACATTTAAAATTTGTGATTTCCTGCTGCCACCTTGTGGCTTTAATTGATACTGCTCTTACTCAGGATTTATTTAGGCATCTTCTTCAAGTTTGGATGTGCCCTTCTTATCAGTGGCTTTATGTATGTATGGAATAATAAACATAAACATAGATATATATGTATAAACATTTAAACACATAAGCATATAATATAATTATAAATAAACTTTTGTCTTGTACAGTATATAAATATGTTATTTAATACTTATCTTGTGTTTCTCCCCGTTTCAGATCACAGTGATCTTCAAATCCTACCACGGCTGTACAGATCAGAAGGTGTACCAGGCCACCACTGAGGATCTGCCGCTGGCTTTTCAAGACGGGACTCGCAGCGGTGGTGAGAGCGGCAGCCTGACCATCGTAGAGCGAGGCGGTTCTGGCGTGGGCCGGCAGGTGAAGATTCAGGCCCGTTACATCGGCACTTCCATCATCATCCGGCGCGTTGGCAGCTACCTGACCTTTGCCATCCGCATGCCGGAGGACAACCTGGACTTCTCAGAGGACAATGGCGGTCTGCAGCTCTGCCTGCACGGCTGCCCGCGCAACGAGCTCATCAAAGAGCACATGCTGGGCCGCCAGAGCCAGCAGCCCCGCCTGCAGGGCACCAACACAGAGCTGGGTCCTCTGCGGCCTCCTCACCAGGTCTACACGGTGGAGCGGGCCACTGCCAAGTGTAGAGAGACTCTGCAGGTGGAGGACGTGTACTTTCAGTCCTGTGTGTTTGACTTACTGACCACAGGAGACCCCGAATTCTCTATGGCAGCGTACGGCGCTCTGGAGGATTTAAAGGCTCTGCCGCCCAGTAAACTGAAGCAGAACTCCCCGAGGACTCCTCGTCTTTACAACCAAGGGGTGTCACACACGTCGGCTGCAGCAGCAGCAAACAGCCCACTGCTCTCACTCCTACTCCTCATTCTGCTGCTTTTGTAAAGAGAAAAAAACAAAACAAAATTAAATAAATATAAATGATTTTAACAAAAGAGAAACATGGAGGCAAACAGAACATGGAAGCATTACCAGCTTGAGGACAGATTGACTTTTTTTTTTTTTTTTTTTTTTTTTTTTTCAAATTTTTGAATGTTGTTTTCTTTTCTTTGTCATTTGAAGGATTTCACACTCATAAAAGGTGACATTTGTTCTCACTTCACATTTTCTGTGGATTAATACATGGATCACGTCATTTGAAGAAAAACATAAATACATACAGCCGTCGTGGTTTGAGGTCATTTTCACATTCTCTCTGTTAATTGGTTTGCATCAGTGTTTTTTAAAGGTAAAACTCAGAATTGTGTGCTGGCCTCAATGAGTTTGTTTTTTTTTTTGTAAATATTTCATTTTTACTGAGAAAATGCACAACCTTCAAACACTCCACCATGAATGGAGTTGCATATAACTCCGTATATAAGCTGTTTTTGTTGTTGATTTTTTTTGCAGAGCGATGTGGCTTCTAGATCCTGTATAATCCTGTAACATCAATAGCACTTACAGGTTTTAACATCAAGTTTTGTGTATTTAAATGTTGTTTCTTTGTCTATTTCAAACGTTACTTCAGAAATCAGCATGTTAAATACACAGGATCCAACAACTGTATGTAAAAACTACCTATCCATAATATATGATGTGTCAGTGTGATATTCTCAGCAGTTCTCTTCTTCTGTGAAACACTCCTCTTCAAGCTGTTTGGCTTCCAGTTTTAAAGGATTAAAAAAAACCCCCACAAATCTTTATATAATAATATATTAAAAGAGTGTATATATGTGTTTTATATTGTGTACATTTGCCTGTGTATAGATGTTTTAACTGTAATATGTTTTACTTTTGTTTTGTTTCGTAGGTTATTTTGAGACATTGTAAGAAAAGTGAACTAATATGTGTTGTGTTGTATCTGTAATTTTCTGTATTAAAGTGTTGGACACTCTGGACCGAGGACTGTTTTTCCTCTTTTTTTTTCATTCTGTTAACTTATTGTTGCATTAATAGGAAAATGTATTCACTGTTTTTGGGTTATGACCTCAGGTAATCATAAAATGACAAACAAAACATTCAAAATTTCAACAAGTAAAACAGGGTTTCACAGTAGTGCCATGTCATGTCATCATCTGCTGCTTATCTGGGTCTGGGCCCAGGTCACGGGGACGACTGCCGTCCAGTCCACAATGCACCAAAGTCCTACAGCACCTCCCATGGGTGGTGGGCCCATGGGAGGCGGTGCTGTCCGGAGTGGGGCTCAAACCCACGACCCCGAGAGATTGAGCATTTCACAGTAGTGGCATTTCCTGACTCTGTGCCTGTAACACCACTTCTGTCCTGTTGGGGTCCTCGGTCTACAAGGCCTGACAGCTCCAAGTATAAAGACAGTTTTGACAAAGCTGGCTGTGTAGCTGTAGGGATCCACAGTATGTTCTCAGTCCCCTGTGTAAATGTTACCTCTGAGTGCTGAGCTGGCTGCTGGCTCTGCTTTTGTCTGCCAGTGCGCTGCTTGGCTCCAAATAGGATTTAGTCTGTGGTTAACACCAGGTTAGAGTCAACAACAACACACGGTGCTGATATTTGCACTGTATATGAACAATGCAGGCTGTGATTAGAGAGAGAGCGAGAGAGAGGGAGAGAGAGGGATGTGATCAGCTTTTATGGACATCAAAAATGCAATTAAGAAAGCTCCAGCACACTCCTTATGAAGATATTAAGAATTAATGCTCTATAATTAGCAGATGTAAATTCAATTTTAATCTTGAACTCGGTTAAAAGTACCTGAGTGACAGCGTGTTTCGTCACATGCGCAGTCATACTTAATCTCTCCATGTCCCATTTCTTCAAATACCAGGCAGCACCTCAGCGAGCTGTGCAGTTTGGGACACGGCTGATGAAACATGGCGCCATTTTCAGCCTTTCACATGTGAAGCACATTTCAGACGGCCTGAATCCAGTTCAACACTTCATGCCGAATTCTAGGGTAGGGAGAGACAGAGACAGGGCAGGAAGGTGACTGGTGGTAATTTTCTAGCGCCTGAGGTAATGTCATTAATTGTGTTGTTTTGTCCGACTTGAAAAATGACTTTAACGATTAACTGATTAACTGAACTTGTTACAGATTACTTTGCTGTCGATCAGCTAATCGATTCATCTGCTGATTGTTTCAGCTCTAATCATCTCACAGCTCCTCAGATTCGTCCAGGTACTTTTCCTTTTCATACTTTAAGTACGTTTTGCTGTACTTTTACTATTAACAGTATTTTTTCATAGCTGACGTAAATGACCTGAATAATTTTGCCACCTCTGGTCTCACCTTTCATCTAAACACGACTCATTGCTCTGTGCTGCAAATGATGAGATGTGTTCCTCTATGTGCTTTATGGTTTTAAACAAAGCTAAAAAGCTCCAGGCCTTGCCTCGATTCATGTTATCTGTTGAGATGCAGCCATCTGACAGCACTGTCAGGCAGCACCAGCCTTATAGCAACCCCATGTGAGAGCGCCCTCTCCGTCTGTTGAAGGGTGATGAGTTTCTTGACAACTTGAGAACATTTCCAATGTGGAAGCTCCCCTTTTTTTTTTCTAAATACGCTGACATTGAGAACTTTTATTTTTGAATATATCAGAAATGAAGAATATGTAAAAATAAATAAATAAATAAATAAATCTTCAGCACTTTATAGACAGCTCAAGCCTGTATAGATTGCTTGTCCACCCTCTTTGAGCCACCCTGTCTTGACTTTCCCCTGTAAACAAGGACAATTACCGAGCTAATGAGTTGAGAAAAAAACTGCTTGAGTGATTGATACTCTCAATGGGGAAATTAATTTGATATTAATAGAGCACTTGGCAAGATAAATAGATAGTGTTGTGTGAGTCCTCTCCTTGATTGATAATAGATAGATTGATGGCTGTCTTAACGCAAGACGTTCCTTCGACTGAAATGAGGTGGCCTTGATGAAGAAAGACTTTCGTATAACAAGATAGTCGAGCGTAGAAGGCATTACGGGGCTCAAATTTACTGTGATATTGATATTTAAGGTTTAATCGCACCTCACGTTAGAGAGGAGGCTGGAGGCCTCAGATACATATTACATGATAACATTAATAAAAGATAAGGTAGATGATGAATAGTGGTTCTAGCATATGTAGAAAACATCTTAAATGAGTTGCATTCTAGTTTAGACTCTGGTTGGATTTACTGGTGCTAAATGATGCATAAGATGTTGGTCAACCATTGCTGTAAAAACTCATTCAGCTGCTCTTATGAGATTGTGCTGGCCTCCAGTTTCACAAGTGGCTCCTTAAAATGATCACCTTGCGTCATTCCCGCAGTTCCTGACGACTCATGAGACCCCCCCCCCCCCCCCCCCCCAACCCCCCAGCCCTCTCTCGCTCACGCGTTTTGCTTAATGATGCACTCAGAGTCTGATTGTTGCACCGAGTAGGAGACATCCAGCGTATACATACATTACACTCTGTTACATGGGTCACTGCAGCAGAACAAAGAGCGAGAAGTTACTCATTTCTCAGGGAGTTTTGCGGGAGTGTGTGTGTGTGTGTGTGTGTGTGTGTGTGGTTTTTAGACAGCTCTAGCTGCAGCGATTATACAGCTATCTCATACCGCAGGCTCTCTCATACCTGACCAACTCAATCTCTCTGTGTCTCCTCAATAATCAGAGTGACAGCGAGCAACTACACACATCTCACCCACTGGCTCAGTCTAGAATGGGTATTGACCTACATATCAAATCATACGCTCCTGTTTTGTGTGATTTTTCTTTTTTTTTTCGGGGTGGGGGGGGTTTGATTGGCAGCCCTACTTTGGTAAACACATTGCATCCCCTGAGTGTCTGCCTCTTCATATGTATTTATGTTATAGATAAAATACCCCGTCAAATCCTACAAGCGAGGAGTTCCTGCCACTTCAGCAGTGTTTTCTCAGCTACTGTAACAGTAGAGAACAGCTGAGAACACCTGGTTGTCTGAGTGTGTATTTTTATTAACGAGCCTGTGTCACCAAACTTTTAACAAATGGCCCCCCGGCACCCTGACGCCCAGAAAAACCCAGCTCGGAAATTAAGCATCTGCATCATAAATCTTGGAAAGTTACAATAATTTGCAATTCACTCCCTCATCAAAGGCAATATTACCCTAATTTATTATCTCCCCGCACGAGGGGCGCGCAAAGGCCGTGGAGATAAGAGTTTATCAGGAGGGGGATTGATTTTCATTAACTGATTGTAATAAAGATGAACTGCCTGCCGTGCACACTGACCAAGAGCCACACTTTATTGTAATTGGGACAATTTATTTCATGAGCCAGTGGCTCTACTTTTTTTTTTTGTCCCTCCCATTCTTCTACTTTTTTTTTTTTTTCCATATCTGTCTCTGCTCTTCAAAATGTGAATGTGGTGTCTCAGCTGCACTGCTTCTGTTGCCACGGTGAGTGTTGATGTATGAAGATGAAGATTACAAGGTGTTATGTGCAGAGGCAAGTCAACTGTCAACAGACGTTGCATCAGATTGAGCTTCGGGCATCAAAGCAATGCAAAAGTTATGTAAACTTGCCTGATACTCGATGCTTTCCTTATATCAATTTAATGCGTACTGCTTGTCAAAAATGATGATCTTATTTGTTCCCCTGTCTTTCTCCTGCAGCTTCTCTGTGATACCTCACAATTGAGAATGTCTGATGTTTATCTGAGGTGTTTTTTTCCTTCTGTTCACATCTTATACAACATGGCCTGACATAGTTGAGTCATCTCCCTGCAGCAGAGCAGCATCAGGTGACCTGCTAACTGGTAAATCCTTCAGGATCCACAATGACAGATAATCTAAAGGATCCTACACACAGCAGAGTTATATGAGGAGGGAATGGGCACATTTTCACCACTGAAGCATCCCGCACTTTGAGATGATTTCAAACGTCAACCCTTGTCTGCTGTAAGAGCAACAGAAACTGCCTCAGATTGTATGCCGTTGCCACAAATATATGAAATGTAGCATATTCATGTCACGGCCATGACACTCATCATCACAGTTTCATCACTCAACACAGATGAGGTTTCAGGAACAGATTTCAAGGCGGGCGAGGCGAAAGAGGTTGCAACATCTGCATCCTGCAACACTCAAGGTCCTGGAGGGGAGCGATTCCTTGCACAACAACTCCCCCTCTCTTTGCATTGTGGTTCAGCACTTCATTCAATATTGATGTGAGAAACAAAGCATCCAGTTTGGATTTTTATTGTAAAATTGGAAAAAAAGGAGAGAAAGAGAGAAAAGCCCCAATAAGCATTTCTTTTTGATACATATCTTTATCTTACCATAACCTAAAAGAGAAAGAAAAAAAAATAAAAGTGGATAAATAAATAAATAAATAAATAAATAAATAAATAAATAAATAAATAAACACATAAATAAAAAAATAATAAATAAAGAAATAAAGAAATAAAGAAACATCAAGTTACATACTTGACTTGATAATCAAATATAAAATTATTAAATCATTAATCATTAATATGAAGTAATCTAAGCAGCAAGTATTAAGAAATTTCAACAGGGGGAAAAAAGTTTGGTTTCTCAGGCTAATACAGAACACATAGTTGTTGTTTTTTTAAAGTATTTTTTCTTTATATATAAAAAGATACTGCTTTCCCTGTCAGTTAATCCATGCTGTACTGACTGCTGCCACAAAAACAGGTGGCGCTCTCCTCTTTAAAAAGAATCAAGAAAGAAAGAAAAAAAAACGATACAACCTGTAAACAGCATTTTCTCCTCCAGGTTTAAAGAATAGTACTGAGATTCCTCTTTTTGCGCCCTGTATGTCAGTAAAGTCTACTTCACAGACTCCATACTGCTGTTTTATATGTTTTTGTATGCTTTGTGCTGAGAAACCAGAAAGTTAAGATCTTCATAAAGCGAAACCACCCTCCCTCCCTCCCTCCCCAACCCCCACAGCCCCCCCACCACCCAACCCCATTTCAAACCCTAACCTATATTTACCCAAAGAAAGGTCCTGTGCTGATTTTCCATAATATACAGATTTCATATTTATAATAAGCTACTATCCTTAGCATTCAAACCATATTTAAAGAATCATATTGTTAATACAAGTAGTACCATAATCATAATCTTTAACCCTCCCTGCCCCCCATTGAGCATGCTCAGAGACTGAAAGGGCACCATGGTAGGATGACAAATATTATAGAAATAAAATGATAAAAATGGATGCAAGAGTGAAAACAATGGGAGAGATAAACTTGAGCTCAACCACATGCAGCTAATTTATAACACTAATGGAATCATTACTGCCATCTCCTTTCCTTTTTTTTTCAGTCTGGATTTTTCAGTCAAAAATGTTGAAACAACTCAGTTCATTTCACTCATTTCATTA
Organism: Toxotes jaculatrix; assembly: GCF_017976425.1. NCBI lineage: Eukaryota > Metazoa > Chordata > Actinopteri > Toxotidae > Toxotes > Toxotes jaculatrix. Next base: position 6,558,450 of record NC_054399.1, read on the forward strand.
CGGTTTTCTGAATCATATAGCAGATATGCATCTACAGGCTTATGCTCTACATACGCAACTGCAAACTCAATCAGGTTGGAAACTGTCTCCATCTCAACTTCACTAATTGCGCTCAATCAAATTTCTTTCTTTCTTTTTTTTTCTCCTCTTTGGCAGAATGAAATTAACTCAACATCTTTTCAAACTCATTAAATTTCAGCCACAGCTGGCATCTTTAATTTGCATTACCCAAGCTGTTGTGAAGGCCAAATTTAATTTGATTTTAATAATTTAAAAAACTCTCCAGTAGAAATCCCATAAGAAAAGATTTTTGAGTGGGTTTATAAGGCCCTGTATGGCCCCGGGGAAAGGAGGGCATATATCACAGCTTCCTAAAGCTGCTGGGCCCTGACAGCAGAGAGGAAACTAACAGTTACTCACCAAGGGGGAAAAAAAAAAGATGTCTTCTGGCAAATATATATGACATCTACCCTTTTCACTGGAAAAGTCTATTGTATCTATTGTATGTCATTACAGCATGAACTGACCCTCCTCTTACACCGTTATACTATATCACAAAACCAAATATTTCATTCTCCTAAGATTTCCTGAAAAAAAAAATGGTAACATGTTTACAATAAGTTATCTTAAAATTTCATGGAATCTGGCACACATTAAAAGTCTGATGAGGAGATGCAGTGGATATGCTTGCATAATTTGGCAATTCATGATGAGAAAAGGCATTTTCAGAGACTTTCTTCTCACAACATCTAAGTACCATCTGCAACACAACAATATACAGTGAACAAGGGTCACATTTGTGAGAGGTCTGCTTTTAAATGACACTTCTCCTCTGATAATACTGATCCAATGAACCAGTAATCAAACAAAACAAAAGTAGGGGTGCAGTCATCAGGACCTGGGAGGTCGATCTGGTGATAACATTTGTTGTACCACACTACAGAGACGCATTGTAGTCCTGTTTTGTGAAAACTCTAGTCGTGCGGATGTGGGGCCACAGAGACAGCATTGTGATTTGATGACTGACGCACTGATGTGTCTAAAAGTTTAGAGCGATGATCAGAGCACTGAGGTCTCACAGAGTCCTGAGGGGCAAGCTGCTTCAGAGAGCAAACTGAGCACATGAGCGGCATGAAAAAATTTTCAAATTAAAAGAGACAAACTGAGTGAAAGTTAACTGAACAAATCTGAGACTAAAATGGTTAAAAAAAAAAAAAAAAAAAAAGGTGAATCACAACTCGTTAAAACCAATATCTCATCTCGGATGTCCTGTGTCTGTTTGTAAAAGCATCGCCACAAGATGATGCAAGTTTATTTAATTAATCAAATCTGATACGGCGTGATGTGTCGTGACCACACTGTATAGGAGCCATGTGTGACCGGCGCTAATGGTAAGCTGTCGTCTTGTTGAAGCAGCAGCAGCTGTAGCGGCTACACTTTCAGGCCTGCTGCTGTCTAATTGATGGATCATTTTGCTCTTAATTTGACCTCCTAAGGCTGGTAATGCCAGGCTGTTCCTCACCGTGTACAAGCTCTTACTGTGCTATTATACCCTTTGGAAAAAAAAAAATATACAGCTGCTCTTCACTGAAGAACTTGTACAATCTACTCTAAACACTATATACAGATTATCTGGCAGCCTTGTGAACCTCTGAGCCTTTTTGTTTTTTTGCGATAACAATGCAGATTTCAGTGCCTTCAATGTGTCCCACAGGACACGTGGGACCTCTGTCGGGTTCTGGGGTCCCCCCTCTGAGACTATGGATGATAGTGAAATAGAGAAAAGACTCTCATCCAGCCACTGAGAGAAAAATGAACTCTGTCACTCAGTCAATTCATTCAAAATGCCAATGTGTAATTGATTGTGCATCTCTTGGCCTGCGGTGCTGCTCCCCATCTGATCAATATTATCATTATCCTAATTATGCTGTGGGTTAGCTCTCGGGCCCCCGTGAACTGATGGTCCCTATTAAGAGAGAGATATGCTGGCACTTGGAGGTGAGGAGGGAGGGAGGGAGGAAGGGAGGGAGGGGGGAAGAAGAGGGGAGTCTGCTCTCGCCTGCTGAGAGCAGCTGGAGGAGCTTGGCAGCGGGAGAGGGCACGACCTGGCAGGGACCGCTGTGACACGCCGATGGAAATTTTTACAACTGCTGTCAGGCTCATTTGTATATTTTATTAAGCAGTTACAGATGCTGTGCTGTTTTACTGCTGCGTATCCAGCTCAGCCGGGTGGCACTTTTACCACAGTGCTTTATGGTCAGATTATCTGTAATATCAAGGTTTTAATGATGACATGGAATGACTCCTGTTTCATTTGTGGAATCGCAATGTGCTGACAAAGAACAGAGGACAGCGTTACATGGCTAAATACACTGCGGAGCCGCGATGTTTCGCTTTGAGAGGCTGTTACTGTGTCGCTTTTTTTTGGCACTACAGGGCTGTTTTCTTCTTTCTTCCTCCGACACAATAAACACCCACAGATCACACCTCCGAGATGAAATACTGCGATGCAGATGGAACGATGAGTGGCAAAAGAACATATCTGAACATGCCCGAAACAATGTCTAACCCACGTATTCTACGCCACTAAAATAGTATAGCTTTTATTTTTTTTAAACATTTTTTTTTTCTGTTTTGCTTTAATATTCTCAAACCCAGTAGCTATAAATGTAAAAGGAAAAGAAACCAAAACCCCTTTCCTCTTTTTTTTTTTTCAACCTGAAGCTAGTATTTCTTCTTAAGTTTAACTTGTAATATTAGTAGTAGTAGTTTGTAGTATTAGTATCATTAATACTATATATTACTGTTCAGAACAATAAAAATGTTTGGTCCTTTGGTCCCTTAGGGGTGAAAGATTTGCAGTTCTACTGTTGCTAATGGAAACCTCAGTGACCTCCAAGAGTCATAGTTCTGCACTTGCTGAGAGAGAAGGTGAGAGAATAAGAGAAAGAGGGAAAGAGAAAGAAAGTCTGTCAGTGGACGTATAGAATAGCTTCTTTTTTTCCACTGTTTTTCTTGATCTTCAAGTTTTAACCCTCATTTGTCCAGTACAGTAAAAGCCACAAGCGCCTCTTTCCTTATATATATGTGTATATAATATGTATATAGAAATCTATTTGTTGTTGCTGCTTTTTTGTTTGTTAGTTTGTTGCTTAATTAACAATTCAAGTCTCAACAAGAAAAAGTTCTGTTGTTCAGTCTCATCACATCTTTTCTCAGTTTTTTTTTTTGTGTTGTCTTTCTTGCACTGTGCCATCTGTTACTGTTAAGTCCCCCGGTGAAGCGCCTCTCCTCCTCCTCTTTCGCATCTTCTTTTTCTGCCATAATCTATATCTTCGTAAGTAAATGCTGATATGTCTTCAAAAATTCCTTATGTGTTGATTTTTTTTTTTTTTAAAACATATTTTGCGTTCAAAGAAAAAAAGTTGAACTCCTCAGAGATATCTTCACGTGTCCTCTAAAACCTGGAAAATAGGAAGAAAAAGGCAATTTCAGATCTCACTGCTCATTAAACTGTCATTCCAAAGATCCATTTCTTTAAACTTTGGATAGTTCAATATGGCTCTATTATATCAGTGTAATGGTCTGGAGAGAGCTAACCCACACTGGCACACCAATCAATCTTTGTCAATCATGATGACGACAGATTTTCCCATAATTAATACGCCTGCTGTGCTGCGTATGAAATCAAATTCTATACTCTCTGCAGATACTAAAACGCTGAACAACTTTAAAGAATTTAGCTTTACATTCACTGAACATATAGTATATTTAATACTTAACTGTCAAATAAATAAGAAAACTATAAGCTCTTAAATTCAGGCCATCCCAAGAAGTGGAAAGTACAACGTGTGGCCATCAACATGCCTGACAAAAACCAACTGACACTCTAAACCTAAATCTTGGACCAGTGGCGGTTCTTTGACACGCTGCGGGCTCACCTGTGCTGCTGCAATGAATACTGAAGGTAGGCTGTGTCAGTAAGGGCGGCTGGCATCCTTCGGTCTCTTTAGCTGGACTTTCAACCTCTTCATCCCAATCTGAAAGCCATTCATGGCTTGAATAGCTGCCTGTGCACTAGCAGGGTTGTCGAAGCTCACAAAACCTGGAAAGAAACACAAATTCATGAACTCCAATGAGAATAAAGTGATTCTGAGTGTTAAAACGTTTTAAGGTGACAGTTTAAGCCGATACTGACATCACTCAGTGTTTTTACTGCTTGATCGTTGCGGCCTGCCTGCCTCCTGATGGAGTCTAGATGGCATTGTTGAGGCAGGCAGCACCTTAGAGCCACCTAGCAAATGCTCAGTGCCTGTGACAACATGCTTTAAAGTTGTTTGAAAAAAATAATATTTCAAGACTGTTTGTTTAAAGAGTTTAGTTTTGTCCACCGTGTAAACCATTGAGTTAGAATTGGATTTCGACCCGCTGCTTCCTGCTGCACAGCTTCTCATCAAGTTAAAGCTAAAATAACGGCGGGGCGCCATGTGCAACAAGTGCGTGGGGGTTACTGTCTAAAGGCATCACTGTCCGAATGCTGTCTCCTGGTTGACAGTTTTTGTCTGGAAGAGATGTAATATCAAACTGCTCTGTGATCCCTCAGAGAGGCATGTAGAAGAGCAAAACACATCCAGAATTTTGAACAAGAAGGAAGCAACTGCCGATTTTAAAGCAAGAATAAAACAGATGTAATGAATCAGTAATTCTAGTAAAACACATTGCTTTTGTAGTGAATAAACAGATGCAAATAGGAATTCGTCAATATTTGGTAGCAGTGAGAGCGTCTTTTACTGCTTTTTACTGTTGAATTTTACTGGGTCTCTTATGCAGGCGCTTTCTGTAAAAATGTTACAGACCAACTGATGATCTGAATTACATCAGCAGATTTAAATAAAATATTTGCTGTTTTTAACTTAATAATGTCCCTTTCAGTGCGGCCTTTTGACATCACTCGAAAGCCCAAAAATACAAAAATGAACGAGGACAAGTCAATGCACAAACTAGTTCGAGGAAAACAAGAGCAAACATAGTTCATCATGAGGAGACAGGTCTGCTGCAGACACAAAAAAACCCCTCAGAGCATTTCCCCCAAAATACACCCCTCCTCAAACCTATGCTGAACATCCTGTTTCCATCATGTGTAAAAATAAAGCCTTGAGAATCCAGTGACCAGAAACTGCACTGAAGTGTGTCTCCGCTTGATGCGCTCCCCTGTGTCTGTGGTGTCATTAGGAACAGTCGATGACCCATGAAAAACAGCAGGAGCCTCTCCACGTCCACAGCCACCTGGGGGAGATGTCTGCCTGGCCTGCTTGGCTCTTGGTTGGCCCATTAGGGCGAAGGCTGGGCAGCTGGGAGGAGGGCTGAATGGAAGTCTGAAGAAAGTACAGAGGCAGGGAAAGGAGGTGACCTCCTAACCCACCATCGGGTTAACACATTCGAGTTGGGGAGTGGAGATGAGATGGAGAGGAGATGCGGGCTTAGAGCTCTAAGCCCTCAGCTCAGTCCTGTCACACACTACAAGTGCGCTTTCTCTCCTTCTCTGTGTTTCCCAGTCTTCTGCACACCATCAATCTAAGTTTATCCCCTCTTTCTCTTTTCTAGATTAATTACACCTGTGTGCTCCCTCCTTCCCCAGGCCTAACATTATGTTGTAAATGCATAGTGTATAAGTCAATACTGCAAATAGCTCTTCTTTCATGAATTTATATGTTATTAAGTCCCCCAAGGGAGACAGGACCAGCGATCAATTTTGCCTAGGGTTCTTTGGTTCCCTGAAGTGAAAACAAATGCTGATCCATAATTGTCCTTTGCCCCCACCCCCCAAAACATCCAACATCCCTGCCTACCTCCTCAAAGTTTTTATAAGCCCTGGGGCTTGCTGGCGTGTGGAGGCTGACATAGCTAAATGGGACAGGAGGTGTGGAGGTGTGTGAATCAGCCTCAGCAGTGAGGGTATTGACAGATATTGGGGTTAGAGAACGGTAATGTGGATGCTGATACAGCACGTCAAGGTTTCCAGGTCACACAGCTGCCAAACAGAAACAAGGACATGGACTCTGATCGACTGCATCATGGCTAGTTTGGCTACAATGTACTCAGCACATTTTTTCCACGGCGCTAACGCTAAAACACAACAGTCATCAAGATGCAAATTCAGGTCAGTCAGTCAGGGTAAGATCATTCAATCCTCCACGTCTGTGTGCTGTCAGATGTCATCAGAATATATCCAACATTTGAGAATATATCTATGTCTATCTATCTATCTATATGATGTACACGTGTATAAAAATGCTGAGCAGCCCAGCTGACTGTGATTTTGTATCAAGATGGCAAGAGGAAAAGATCTAAGTGACTTTGAAAGAGGGTTCACTGTTGGGGCACAGATGGCAGGAGTTTCAGTCATCTGCATTTAGATGTACGGGAAAGATGCCAGCAAAGAGGGTCGGACATTGTGGTCGACGGCGCACATTTGATGACTGTGATGCACGTGCGTTAGTGCGATATGTGAGGAAAAACAGGAGAGCAGCTCTTTCTCAGGTGACTGAGAATGTCAGTGCAGGACACTGGATGGTTTGATGAGTATGAAAATGATGTGAATCATTTTCATGACGCCATGGCCTTCACAGTCACCAGATCTCAACCCAGCTGAACACCTATGGGAAATTTTGAACCAATGTGTTAGACAGTGCTCTCCACTACCATCATCAAAACACCAAATAGTGTTCATCCCTGCAGTACAGTTCAGAGACTTGAAGAATCAATGCCAAGGTGCCTTGAAGCTGTTCTCGTAGCACGTGGAAATGAAAATAATAAATAAAAGCTTCAGCTTTTGTGAAAACTTTCCCTATGAATCTTCACATCTAAGCTGTGAGCTTTTACACAACACCCACAAACGTCTGAATGATTTGAGAAAACTACAAGAGATCAAAAACTGGTTTGTGTTGTGCGAGAGTACGATGCTGTGTGCCCAAGTGCTGAAAGCATCTATTATGCATTTACTTTGAATGTATTTATTAAAACAGGGAGTAAGGCTTTCCCTCTGTATTGGACCCTACTTTTTTAAATATTATAAATCAGAGAAGAGACCTGTGGATCCAGACTTGCAATCAATTCATCTTTAAATAAAATCATCTAAATAAAATAAAAAATCACAAACAATTTCAAAACTTTTCAAAATTTCAAAACTTTTTCTAGGAATGGGTCAATAAAAATGTATTAAAAAAAAAAGGTGACAAAAAAAAGGTTAGTGTGAAAGGCAGAGAATAACACACCGAAGCACTTGCTCTGGTTGGTTGCCCGGTCCATGAAGACCTTAGAAGAGATGACAGTGCCGAAGGGCAAAAACATCTGCATGAGTTCATTGTCTCCAAACTCCTGTGGCAGGTGGTAGATGAACAGGTTACAACCTTCCGGACCTGGATACAGAGAGAGACAGAGAGAGAGGGAGGGAGGGAGAGAGGGAGAGGGTGTTTGGGGGGTGAGGGATAGAGAGAGAAACAGCTGTGAATTAGTTATTTTCATATGCAGTTTCTCATGTCGACTAAATTAAGACAAGTGAAAATAGATTTCCAAGTTGTCTGTGACATTGTCAGTTGCAAAACACATTTTTTGCCTTGACTTGCTGATTCTGTATGGATATTGAAATGTACACTTAACCGAACTTTCATATTAAATAAGGATATGGGGGACTAAATCTAGATGATGATCACGATCTTTAAAGAGCAAATATTTGTAGTGTAACCTATGAGCTGCATGTCAACCCTTTTTAAAATAATAATAGCAATACGTTTTTATATTTGTCCCCATTTCTCCCTACTCTCCCCAAACCAACAGTGGATTCTTCCCTGTACCTGATGTGCAAAACTGAGGGCTTGACTGCTTCACATACGGCCTTCAATCATACTTCAGCACCTCCTGTCTGACACAGTTATTTCTAAATTTGAAAATTGAAGATCTAGTCAATTCCAAAAAAAAAAAAAAAAAAAAAAAAAAAAAGCTGCTGTTACTAATTCACTGTAAATTACACAATTTCAAAGCAACCTGAATTCATTTTGATTTTGTAAACCTGCAGCAGCTGCCAGTGGATATCATCAATTTGAATATCCTCAAATATGATACCAGAATTTTCTTGCAACCTGTCTGTCTACATTTTCATTAATTTTATCCATCCGGGTTGCACTGCCACTATTCTCATAGCTCAGAATTTGATTACATAAGCTTTAATTACTGCGTATGAAAAAAGCATGGGGCTTTGTAGATAATGTATAACCTATTTTCAAGACGAACAGTAGGCTATAATAATACAGTTGTATTAACATTTTTTCTGTCATCCTCATGCTTTATATATCTATTACCTAAGATGGGATGTGAACTGCATTCAGTAATACTGTTCTCTCAGCCGTTCCACTTTATTTATCTATTAGAGAGAATGAGATGTTTACAGTGTAAAAGCAATATTGGTCTCTCATTCTCATCTTCTTTATATATCCATTACACAGGATGAGGTGTGTGAAGTGTAAAAGTAATAATGTTCTCTCACCCTCACCTTCTCTCTGCTGCTGCTGCTGGATGACCTGGGGTGGTTGGGGCAGTGTCTGGCCAATGGGAGTCAGCGTGGTGGCTGGATAGATCGCTGCAGAAAGGTAGAGAGAGGGGGAGAAAGGGGGGAGAAAGAGTGAGGGAGAGGGAGGAGTGTAAAAACAGGGATCCCACAGAGAATGGTGTCAAGGATGCTTAAGGTCGATCACACAAGCATAACATGTGTAATCAAAGGCTCTCTGATGTTATGTTCTAAGGCAGTGTCCTACATTTTCTGAATACATACAGCCTCGCACTCATAAAGTAGTTACCCTGCAGTAATTGTCTCCTTGCTGCCACTCATTTAGTATTTACAGCAGATTGTAAAAACCTCAGAAATACATATAGTAAACAGAGCAATCCCGGCTCTCACCTGTGTATTGCTGTACTCCAGTGAAGGCTTGCTGGAGGGTGTCGGCAGCGGTGGGGCTCTGGGTGGAGTAGGGCGGCAGGCCATTGGTGTACACAGTCTCCACGGCAGGGTGTCCGTTGGGCTGATGAGGGATGCCGGTGAATCCGTTGACGATGGGCGTGACGATGCTGGGCACGGCGGAGGTGGTGATGTTGGCTGGTGGAGAACTGAGGCCTGCTGGGGAAAAAAAGGTCTACTGTTACTGGATCAGGAGGACTCCATCTGCATGGCTCTACATGATGCTACAAAACAGTTCGAGTGTGCTCAGACATAAACAAGTGTACACGTTGAAATGCTTTCCCGTTGTGTACAGAGAGTAAAGACTTGCACGCACACTTGCACAAGCAGATAAACACACGCACGCACAAAGCTCGCGACCAGAAGGTACACTGCATCTCCTCTCTAATGCAAGGACACGGGTGCGACGTGAGTCTGTCACATATCTGCCGTTTGTCGTGACACATCCTGCAGGATAGCTGGGAAGTCAACCTGTGAAAAATGAGCCTGTCTGTAGTGTTTGTGCGATACCCTGCTGGCTCCTACTGCTCAAGATGATGAAACTACTATGCAACTTCTGAGAAGGGGTGGGGGGAGGAGAGAGAGAGAGAGAGAGAGAGAGAGAGAGAGAGAGAGAGAGAGAGATCTGGACCAGATAGAAGGCGATTACATAGGGAGATTTGCTTGAATGAGCAGGTAGCAAAAACACAAAGACGCCTCTTACTTTTATACATCATAAAAAAGGCAAAATAACAACAGTTGGCAGTTTGACAAATGGGTGGGTCATAACATATATGGTACATGCCTGAAAGGCAGCTGCAGGAAGGTTCATGAGTGGAATCGAAATTGGATGCTCCCTGTCCTCTCTCGTTCAATGCATTTTAAAAGGACCCTCCTTTGGAAAGTGTTTCCAATTATGCCGGGAACGTCAAAGTACCCATTTTGAGCAGAATCTCACTGTGTGATGGTCTCTCTAAAACGGCTGCTCCGTGGCAAAGCATCCAAGCTTGTTGAAGTACAGCTCCCCTGAGGACCACCTCTCAATCTGGAAACCCTTGCCCTGATTGGACAGAAAGCCCAGGTTGTCACGGAAACCCTCCAGCATGCCATATCCCCACAATCTGGTGCCTCAGTAAAGAACCCCCTGTGAGAGGTGGTCCAGATAGGGTAAACAATCACATCCAGTATACACATAACACGAGCTGAGATTTATGCTAATGCAATGGTAAATATGCTGTATATCACATGCTGAAACCTCCCACCATGGACTAATATCATCTACATATCCATATGGGGTTGCTTTTCCTCTCCTCTCCTCTCCTTCTCCCTTTCCTTCTCCTTCTTCCTCTCCCTGCCTCAGCATTTAAGTCATGAGGAGGCTGACAGTCAGGCAGGCTGCTGCAGTGACCAGGGGAATTGCCCGAGTCCAGTGAGAGCTGTTGTGTCTTTTGCACTGTTTTTTTTTCTGTTTTTTTTTTAAGCCTCCCCACGATTGCTTGTTTCCTGCGGAGCTGTGATGAATTAGACTGCAGCTTCAGCCCATTCTCCTACCAGGACCCTGGAGACTGCCGCTCTTATTCTGAGGGCTAGAGACAGCTAGTCTGCTCGGGCCACACGCACTCTACTGTACCGCCAGATAATGTACCCTCTCCATCATCAGGCAAATTCATTTTCCAAAGCTTAGCAGTGCTTTGGGAGCGTGCGTCTATGTATGTGTAGCAGTTATAGTGGTAGTAGGAGTAGCAGTGGTAGTAGGTGGTAGTGTGGACCCCCTTACATGCAATTACGTAAGTTCCAGGGTCAGCAGTTGGACTTGACATCTGTGGTAAAGGAGAGCACATGACAGGAGTAACAGATTGGGGCCACCAAGTCCAGTCAGGTTATCATGCTGGAAATGTCACAGCAGGGGACGAGCCTAAGAATCATAAGTGTAATAAGGCAGCATTGATACTGTAAGCGAGGCAAAGCTCTGAAACATTGCACATCCAATAACTAAACTAAACTGAATGCTGACTACTACTACTACTACAATAGATGGGTTGTACATGTACTGGGTCACAGAATGGGGTCATAATAGAAGGAAAAGACAATAAGCAACAGCACGCCCAATAAAACAATGATTACATGAGAAAGCAATTTATGTAGCCCAGTCATCATCTTTATCCTCACTGCCACAATGGCCCAATATCCAACCGCAGCAGACGAGCAGACCCTGGAAATGTTCTCCTCAGTTGAAATGGGGAAGTATTTCCTACTATCCTGAACTAGAAAATAAGAAGACATTTTCATTTTATACCTCAGTGGACATATAGTTCTTGCAGTGTGGAAAATTGTATTCATAGCCTGTTTACAATGCACACACAAGAGTGTGGATATACATGTGGCTGTCAGTGTGTGCTGCGTGTGTTGGCCTGTAATAATGACATGTTGTTCCTCACTCTGGCGAGGCTGAATATGAAGCTGTGGGACAGCAGATTACACTTACATGCAACGAGCACTTAACTATCACGTCTCCATTCTTATTACCACGAGAAAGAAGTCTGCAATGCTAAATAGTATGTATATGTGTATGTCACATATATTTATGTTACGGAAGCAAAATTACATTCACATTCTTGCAGGCCGCTTCTTCAAGAGGAAAACTGTTGATTTGCTCCTTGCAATGATTGCCTCACCAAAGAAGTCTTCACATGCGACAGAAGTATTTATTATGCTAATTATACATTCAAATCAACGAGGAATGCTATACCCATACTGGAGAGTGCAGTCATTACCAGCACAAGGACCGTCTTTCGCTGGAGCAAGTAATAAGCACTCAAAACAGATGCTTTCATCTAACTGATTTAAAATGTCATGCATTGAGATTCAGAGAAAATGTCTGTCTGCTTCTGAAACTGTGAATAATAAATCTGAATATGGCAAGGGCAGCTTTTTCAAAAGCCAGCTATTATACCAAAGAAAAAAAAAATGTCACTTTGAATACTGCCCCTTATATTATTGATAAATATTTGAACCTTGGAGCAAATAAAATGTGACATAAAGTGAACTTTTACATTCATTTTTAATCCATTAAACAGTCAAATGTATATCAAAATTCATGTGTATGATTTAGGATGAATCTTACCAATAATGTCATTCACAACTGCTTGTCGGATCTTTAAGGTCCACTTAAAGGCCGCTGAAAATCTCTCTTGTTTCTGCTATGACTGGTGGTGTCCTACATGAACAACTTTCCATCACAGCAAATATCACTGATGTGCACTTGATCTGTACTCTGTAATTTGATGCAGCTTCTGGTTGGATAGAGTTGCGTTGGTGCCTTAATTAATCTATTAAATCTGATACCTATTTGTCATCTTGATAAGCTTGACAGTGTTTGTGAGAATCCACTTGTATGCTGATGATGCAACTCTGTACAGCCACGTAACGTCTGGCTGAAGTGGACATTATCCTGAACTAATGAATAAATAAATATCTGGAAAAGCAAATAAAAATATATCTGAACATTAATATCCAGAGTCAGTGATGCTCTTGAAGATCTGCACTTCAGTCGTCTACTATGAACTCCCAGCATTCTGGGAGTAACAGTGAACAGCAAACTGCCAAGGTCCTAATCAGCTTTGAGGTTTGGGGAGAACTGCAACTAAACTGAGTTGAGCCTTCATGTAGCTGGCGTGCTTGACATTTTCCAGAAGAAAACCCTAGAAACTGTGAGAATGGACCAGACATCGTTTTCCCTGCTGTTAAGGTCTTGTACAAGATGCAAACCCACCAGCGGACCTCCAAGCAAAGTTCCCTGTGACCATATGTCACTGCACCTATCAGCTATCACGCCGTCTCCACTCAGTCTCACCTCCTCGGACAACAGCTTCCTCTAAACTCTTGTTACAGTGTGGAAAAGCCTCTACTTGCAATCTGTTGGAGAGATAACAGGCAATGGTTCCAAGCCTTTAAGGGCAGAATATCACACCTCCAGACCACACAATGAAAATGTGAGTCTATTCAAATATAACATACGTAGTAATCCCACATGATATTAACAATAAAAAAAAAGTATGTGTGATTTATTTTCAGCGGACATTAAAAGACGATAATGTGAAACTTCAACTATCAACCTTCAGTTTTAAATACAACAACTCTCCACACAAATAAGCCTGTAGTGCTGTCTGCACCACTCCTGAGGCTAATGTACATACAATGCACTGACCATACCAATGTGCTTGACTTTCAGATCCCTGAGCAGAGCAGATGGGCAGCTTGTGAAGCTCTGCTGCTCGTGCAGAGCTCGGTTTTGCTCACACAGACCAGATTTGGTTCAGGCGGGGGCTGTGGCTGTGCTCCCTGAAAGTACTTGCACACACATGGATCAGGGATACCTTTTGCTGTCACAGAGCTGCTCACTTCCGCTCCTGGGATTTGTTGCGATTCTGATGCAACAGACCTGATTTAAACTGAAAGAGGGGAAATTTATATCTGAGGGACAATGGCTCTTTGTGAAACTGGACATGTTTCTAAGCTGATATCTTTGTCCTTGAAGATAAAAAAAAAAAAAAAAACATTGTAAAATTCATCTTGGAAAAGAGTAAAGTCTTAAAGAAAGCAACTACAGTGAAAGCATTTTTACAGTTTGAGATTGGCTGTAAGCTGGAGGTCACACCATCAGTTATGACACACAGGTGTTCGTTTCCCCAGCTGTTTCATCTGGTTCTCCACAGACTACACAACTGTGATTTTGATTCAAACAGCTTGGATGTGATGCGTCACTCTCGCAGTAAATCTTTGGTATTCTCATTCATACCCATCAGCCAAGTCACCGCCATGTATAGTGCTGGTTTTTCAGTATTTTGTTGTGGTTTAGTGAACATCTAACCTTATCCGCCCTCAGCATTTGTCTGTTTTAGAATCAGACATTAAATGCCTGTATGACGTGGATGACGCGTTGTGGAGGGCAGGTGCACGCACTGACAAAGATCACTATGTCAAACAGCTCATTAGGTTCATGGTGTTTGTCACAGTGGAAGTGTTCCGCATCAATGATGTAACCACGCTCGCCTCCAGCAAGGATGTTAAGACACATCCAGCCTGCCTGTGAGTGGGCTGTCTCTGGATGTGGAGCATCTGCAGTATATTTTGTGTAATATGTGCTTGTGCGTGTACATCCTCCTCAGTGTAGAGTAGCGCCATGCAACAGAACATTAGAGTGACTTTGATTACACACTTCTCACATCCTAACAAAGCATCCTTGACACTACGTGTTCCTCACCACATATACCCAGCGGGATCTCCGCGGATCTCCATTTCCCTCTCCCTTCTCACTCTCTGCATCTCTATCTCTCTCTCTGTCTGCTACTCTGGCTTGTCCTCTCTCTCTCCCTTGTTTTGTTTAACTTTTATTTCTTTTGCAGCACTCAGGGAACGGCACCTGGTGAACATTATTTTCAAAAAGCATCATCATGCATCATTGTGAGAATACATGCTCTAATCAGCTGAACCATCTGGCAAACGGCTTATGCACCATCAAGCTTAAATGCTTTGCATCTGTTGATCAAATGGATGTCTCATTGTTTTCAGAGTAACACCCTTAACCTCTGAGCCTCTTTGTGCCTCGGCTTGCTGTCACAAACAAGATTTTTTTTTTTTTTTTATGTTGCAGAGGTTATACTGATCATTGAAATAAAAGATTAATGTCACATATTTACCTCAAGATCAGACAGGGTTTTTCATTTATTAAACTACTATTGGAGCTTTATGTTAATGGATGATCATTTCTCTCATTTTGGGAATGAGAACATTAAGCTCTCTACCTTTTATTCCTCTGTACATTTCACACAGCTGCCAAATGTCAGAATTTATAGATTTGTTTTGAGCACTAATTTGGCTGATGAGATAACTTAATGCATAAATTAAACCTCTGTCGAAGCAGGGAAGCGCTCTGCTCCCACACCCTAAAAACAGACTCTGATATTACAATGAATTATTCCACTGACTCGTGGCAGACATCCTACAATCTCTCAGTAGTGTCAGAGTCTCTTGCCTACTTATACAGACAGCCTTGCCAGTAATGTTATGTATGTCAGTGAAGTCTAAATAAGTCATAGCCACAAGTGTGAAAAAGGAGAGAGAAAATAGCTGTGTATACCAAAGCAGTGAGCTAGACTACCACTCATGCAACTGCTGGCAGCTACACTCAAATTAATGAATGAAGGAATGGGAAATAAAACATTTCATATTTATGACGGTCCTTGAAAATTCAGGAAAGCTGTGCTTTCTCCCCAGGATTAATAATATACTACATTCAATAATAAAAGGTGATCAGTCGACTGTAGTTTGCATAGAGGCATGTCCGAAAGCAGATAAATGGCACCGCTTCACACACATCAGATCTGCAGACTCACAGACAGTCTCCTCTCTTTTCTTCTCTCTCCGTCTCTGAATCACAAGCATAAACATATTTTTCCTTGCCTGAGCCAAGTTGTTAGTATTGCCAACTGATATGAAATTGCCTTAAATTACCATATACATAAGTAATTTTGTTTAACTTTTATAAAATATCTAACAAAATTCAGCAATATTTCCTTTTGAGAAAGGCACTGATTTTGGCTTTTGAGAGGCTTACTGTTCAAAAGAGACACACAAACAGCGCAAACAATGCAATCAGACTGGAGGACAAAGCCCCCTCGCACAAACACACACTCGCACTCACACACATACAGACTGAGTTCCTTGCAATACAGTTGCACTATCTTTCATCAGCACTATTGTGTTTCAAAATACAGGTATGTATGCTGAACACAAAGATCTGAATTGCCTTTCTGTCAGTGCTTTACCCATCAAAATAAGAGCTTCTCAGCAAGACTGAGCTCCACTTTTAATCACTGTCTGATTGATTATGCCCGCTCAAAAGTGCACACTTTGCACCAAAACATCACTGTGAATATTTGACAAATGGTTCTCCTCTCTAGATACATTGCCCAACGTTGAAAATGATATACCATGCACATACAGCATGAGCATCCACTGGCATGTTCTATCATCTGACTTCATGCATGTGCATTTCTTCGGCTTTAGGTGGAGAGATGCTTGATTAAAAGGTTAATATGGGTCCTGCAGCATTTATTTCGGCACAATCTGATCTGTACATTTTCATTCAACAGACTGTTGTGACTTGAAGATTATTATATTAGGACCAAATAAGACTGTCCTTATTTGAGTCTATGGATGAAGAAGTGAGCAGAATATCAACGTACGACAATATTTTTTCTCCCCACAGAAAACCATAGCGCAGAGAAAAGATCTGACATAGCAGTGAGACGTTCGTTTCCTGTGATGACTATAAAGAAAATCTAAGATAGAACTTGTTGCAGACACTGATGGTGGTTCTCTCTCTCACGCTGATTGGTTTAAAGTTACCAAAGTCATCACCTTAAAAACTCAATACTGCAGTGTAGACAAAGTAGGTGAGCGGAGCACAACAAAGACTTGGATACTGTATTATTTATTTCGGCTCGTGCTTTTGTTGAGTGGAGAATCTTGAAGTTTCCTCTGTCTCAAGGAAAATGAAGCTCTGCTGAGTAAGCAAATGTTATGCAGCGGGTAGGTATTTCAAAGTCCCTCTCTTTCCTCTGTAATGTATCTGCATAGGAGGTGTTTGTTATGGAAAACAAAACCAACTGCATGCGGATCATGCGCAAGTGCTTCAAAGCACAAGGTCAAAATACTACAGGGAAATTAGCGCCTTATCTGTAAACTTACTTATTGATATTCCTCATTCGACTGCTACTATCCCCAAATATTTCCTGCATTCACAAACAACATAAACATGCAAATCCTATTGGATGTATTTTTTCATCTTTGTCTCTCTTTCTCTCCAGTAGAATAATTTTGGATTACCAGTAAGCAGGCACTCTTTCTTTTGGCCTTGCTACAGTTCTAGGTTTTTCTCTTTTTTTTTTTTTTTATTCACACACACACACACACAGACAAAAACTCACACACTATTCATATATTCATACAGACATTATCAAAAACACAAGCTGACCTCCTAGAGCAAAATTACTGGCATTGTACACACACACACAATAAAATCCGCACACTTAAAATAAGACATTAGAACAAGCACAAAAGAGACCTTGGTCCTTGCAACACTAACCTACGTCCACTTCACAATACAAATATACACGCACACACACTCAGAGGAGGAAAGGGAATGAAACTGAGAGCTCACCCAGGGTTTGATGAAACTCACCCGACACCGGGGTCATGGGGGTGGGTGGGAGGCTGTTGATGTTGAGCGCCCCCATCTGGTGGATCTGTGTGGCGGGGAAAGCCACGCTAGGCGTGAGGTAACCTCCGTGGCTTGCTGCCATGATGGCTGCCTGCTGCTGCATGAGCTAAAGAAGAGGGACACGGAGAGATGGGTGGAGGAAAGGAGGGTTGGATGGGGTGTGTGAGAGAGCAGGAGGGAGAACGAGGTGCGACAGAGGTGAGGGGAGGACAGATGGTAATGAAAAATATAGTAAGTTGGGAAGGAGTCAGACAAAGACGGGAGAAGGGGAGCGAGAGAGGAGAGAGAATCGTAGCAAGGGTAGAACAGAGGGAGGGATGTATGTTGAGGTTGATGGATGGATAGTGCATGGGAAGTACAGAGAAAGTAGAGCGGAATAAAGGGAAGAAAAAAGAAGCCTGTCAACCTATGTTTAGTGAATCTGTCTATCCTCCCAGCAGGAAGCCTGTCACCAGCTGCAGAAACAATTTAATAGCTGTCTGTTGGGCTCATACAAATCAAGGCATTGACATGTGCACATTATCTCTGCGCTAAGGGAACAGGCAAAGTTTGCAGAAGAGTTGAAATGCTTTTTCCTTACAATTGTCAAACTTCACAATATTCTGTTTGGCTGTATAGAAATGCCACAGATGTCTCCCACTCTCTTCGGTTTTTCCCTGGACTCATCTCTAATTTTTCTGATGTATTTGTAATGATTGCTGCTTGTAGCCCAGCATTCATCCAGAGCTCGCTTTGTTTTATAATTCAGTCGGAACACCACTAGGCCTGTCTGTGGGCTACTTTTGCCAAAATAGAAGGCATTTTGCAAACTGAATACATTTGGGGTTGGAACTTCATTACATGACCACAGACTTTGCCTTGTCTGGAAAGCTGTTGTAGAGACATCATTTTACCAAACAACATTGTGATCTTTGGTAAGTACAGTAGAACTTCACTCTGGCTGCTTTGAGATGTCACTGAATCCACAACCTGAGTCATTAAAACAATACTTTTAAAGTAGGCGTAGCTTGCAGCTCAAAATCCAAAACCTTGTTAGTAATATAGTATGTTATGAGTCAGAAAAATTTCAATGGCAGTCGATTTTCACCCACTGGACAGCCCCACAAAGAGATAAAATCAATATGCTTTCATTCACTCTGCACTTCTACTTAGCATGAAGTGAGAAGTGAGAGCTGAAACTATTCTCCATCAAATGCAGCCCACAGAGTGTTTATTCATATGCATAGGACATGCTCACATGCACCGCTGCCCTGCGTACACACACATACGCACACATACGCATAACATGCATGAAGAGCGATAGAGACTATTTGAGTTTCTGCACTCAGCTTAAATTCTCCTTGTGCAAACCACATGCTGAATGCCTAATTCAGAAGAAAATCCATCATTGTACAATGGCTTTTGCAGCTTGTGAACCAATGGGTTTATCTGGGGAATCAATAATCTTTTGCAGGGTTGTGTAGCTGCCCATCAGGCATGCAGACCTGTGTGATATAGGAATACAAACACAAATGGACCAACCTCCTGCCCCCCACTTTGCATCTGTTTAATACTGCATAGCTGCTGCGTGTCAGGGGAGCTGCTGACGGCCGTGGCCTGAGACTGACTTGTATAAGCAGAAATCAAACTCCTCTGCCACTGGCACTAATGCTAATGACGATATTGCGAGACAGTGGAGGTATAGAATGCCACTCTGCTTGTATTTGCATGGGGACCCTGCAACGGAAAAGCCAATTATTTTCCCTCACTGCCCCTGTCAGGTAACCTGAAAGAGACTGTCCCGCTCTAGAATGCCCAACACTGGCATCTCATCCATTAGTCACATGCCTTGCCACTGCTATCTATTAACGCCTTTTGTCATTTGCATAATTTTATCAACGTGACAAATGGGGATCATCCGCTCCTTTACAAATAAGATGAATAGAGCCTTTAAGGGGGCATAGCTGCAAAAGAAAGCAAAGGAACAAGAAACTAAACAAAAGCAATGACATAAAAACAAACAAAGAGGTCTAGAGGATCTGGGGCTCCCTTGCTTAGGCGATGTTGACCCCCTATTAGGATGTGAACAGGGCTGGACTTCAGGATGAAAGGTCTGACTGGGCTGGTATTACAGAATAAATACACTGTCACACCCCTCACTGTTTTTTTTTTTTTGGGGGGGGGTCTTTTCTCGGGCTCCGCTCACTGCTTTCAGTGAGGACTGGGGACTTAGGTCTGATTCTAATAAGCCTGCAGCCTATTCATTTTGGGCCCCATGGCCTTATACAAGCCGGGGGGCCTGGATGGAGAAATAATGGAGTGGGAGTGAATGCTAGTGACTTCAGAATACTAGCCCCTCTCCCAGTGCATGTCTTAGATAATGCAATTCTTAATGCCATCCGTCAGATTGTCATGGATAACAACTCTGGCATTCATTGATGCTTCGTTTCAAATTAAAATGCAGCAAATTGGAAACTCAAGCATGTAATTATGTTGGAATGCAGTAGTTAATACAAACCGGCTCTGATAAAAAAAAAAAAAAATTAAAAATAAATAAATAAAGAACAAAAAGCAGAGTGGTTATTTTGACAGAGATATTCAAAGTCATTCCATTTTACTTTTCGCATGTATATGCTTTTTTTTTCTTTCTTCTTTTTCAAAATTTCAAAGGCATTACATTCAAAAGCCATTCCCGGTTCTTTATTTATGCACTACCCAGCAGATAGCAAATGTCTCTGGCGGAGAATGAGCACAACTGAGTCTTCATCATCACAGACAAAACCTTTTCTGCTTCCTCTTGAAAAGAAAGGAAGAGGGAAGAAAAGGCAGACAAAAACAAGGGGGACAAAAGAGAAGCGCATGAGATGAAAAGGAGCAAAGAAAGTTGCCCGGGCTTCAGTAGCATTCATTTAGTGTTAGACATCTGCTTTTTTATTGCAACCTGATGGCATTACTCTCCCCTGGTGCCAGCAGGCAATCACCTCTTTATCACATGGCAATTATCTCCGTAGCGCTGCTCTGTGACTTGCTGACTCTCAGCACTGTCACATGTGACCCCTTATAGCCCAACCAGCCGGGGACGGAGGGAGGGGAGGGGGACAAAGAGAGGTAAAGAGAGAGAGAGAGAGAGAGAGAGAGAGAGAGAGAGAGGGTGAGAAAGGTTGAAAAAAATGAGAGAGAGACAGAGGGTCACTGAGGTGAACTAAAAGACTGAAGACAGAGGACTGAAGCTCAAGGGCCTCATTTATTACCCCCCCTCATGCCAGCAGGCTGTATTTCCACACAAAGATTTTAATAGGTTTTTTCATCTCTGATGCACTTTGTTCTGCGTGTGCATGTGTGTGTGCAGACACATGCAGGGGCAGTCAAGTGCTAGTCCTCACAAGTATAATACAGCTAAACCAGGTCACATACATGCTCGTCTGTGTGTGTGGGCAGTTTACTGTACAGCCAAATGTTGCAGTAATCTGTTACCATCACTTCTCATGTGGACTGCTTTGCAAAACTGTTTCCAATGTGAGTCCCTCCAACAGGGGGAGATGTTTCCTAATGTGAGTTTACAGTCGTCATCCTCCCTCTCATCCACCCACACACTGTCACTATTAGCACCAAGTTAAACCATTTTCTCTCCTCTCATTTATCTATCTCACACTCAGTCTACAGCATCTTATAGGGAGGCAAGAGGGGTACGGGGCTGGACAAACTTTTCTCTTGTCCTCTGACAGAGCAGGTTGTCCTCCACCTAACAAGATCAAGCAAAGCCAAAATGGGCTGTCTTCACAAAGAGACATGGCTTTGGAAGACGAGGGAAGGAAAGTGGCTTGAATCAAATCTAATCATGTACAAATATGATGTTTGCGTCTTGAAGGGGAAATCCAA
Organism: Toxotes jaculatrix; assembly: GCF_017976425.1. Lineage (NCBI taxonomy): Eukaryota > Metazoa > Chordata > Actinopteri > Toxotidae > Toxotes > Toxotes jaculatrix. The sequence goes on from NC_054399.1 coordinate 6,579,581, forward strand.
AAGGTAATAAAATCTGGTTTTATTACTTGCATTCAGCGATTCATGGGAGAACTATTATCACTCGCCAACAGTTGGAATGAAACATGGAATCTCACCCTCTCGCTCTCCTTCGGCTTGTGTTTTATGAAATCACCTTTTTGCAAATAGGATGTCTCCTGTCAGAGCGCACCAGTGTCTGTGTCTATCGTGAAAATGGCACATTTCTCATTTTTAGCATATGTTGTCAGTGTTGTACCCCTCCAATTTGTGTTCAGAGCCCCCTCCTTCTCCTGGTTTGACTAAAATCCAATTTACTGGCTGTCAGCTCAACTCTATAATCCTATCCACTGCTGTAGTGGAGAGGTAGCTCTTTGAATTTACCATTTACTGTACTCTCTGGTTATAGCTATATATACCATCTCTCCCCACGTCTGTATTCTATACTGTGCCACCTCCTCTTCTCTTGGCCGGTGTATATGAAGAGTAGGCGAACATGTAGTGTGTCTTTGCAGATAAAGTCCTTTTTCTGTCACTGCAGGTTTTTCGTCTTGGGGGAATATGTGCAGTTTATCTTGCCGTAAAGAAACATTCATCGTATCACTTCAGCACATTCCCGGCGGTTACAGGGGAATCAAGGCTGCGCACCATGTGCAGGCAGCAGTGCCAGTGACTGTAATGTAATCATAACCGCTGCACAGGCTGGACACCCACACTAAAGATAACTAATATTTCCCTTTATTCCACATTATTACGCACCTAGCAGTCCGAACCAGTATTTAGATTTATTAAATAAGTCTTTAGCGAGACAGGAAAACAAGACCCTTGTTGCTAATACATTACTGCCTCTTGTGCACTCATTACTTTATCAAAAGTTGGGGTGTGTTTATCTCCAAGGTTGCCTTCCCTCAGAGCTGCTTGCTTTATTTTGCTGAATTCATTATATGCAGGTACATGGCATCCACAGTCTCTGTGATTCATAATACTAATACAAGGAGAATTTCACCTTCACTACCATCATTCATGCTGTATAATCTTTGTGTCGAGAAACCACATACGTGCAATTTCTCCTCTAGATTTAATGGTAATTGATTCTCTCTAATGCTGAAGTATCCCCCGCGCCCTTGTTACTTTCACTTGGAACTCAATTTCCTAGCATCATCCTGCTCTTTGTCGTATTATATGTGTGTATGAGAGAGAGGGGGGGGGGGGGGGGGGGAGGTAAAAAAGAGAAAGAAAGAACATTTGCTGCGCGGTGTGTGTGAGTGTGTACACTCTTGTGTGCGTCTGTATGAGTCGACACGGGTCTCTGCCACAGTAAATAAGAGTCATGGCCAACCTGAGCGGGGCACAATGGTCTCCCCGCAGACCGCCACTGCCTCCTCCACCCCTTAAACATTTGCATTTCTCCACATTTCCTGGGAAAGGACTGCATTTCATGAATGGTAATGAAGGTGGGAGTTTTACTGGAGAGAGCACAAGAGATGGCCTCGCAATTACTCTGGGATGGTCAATTTGCACATTTCACACTGGGTCCCATGGCTGTGATATGAAAATGAGGTAAATGGATAAGCCCCCAAGACCTGGCTAACGTCAACAATTAATCCTGGCATTTAGAAGCAGCAAAAAAAATATATAACTTTTACATCCAAATAAGTACGGGAAAAAAATGAATGTGTTCCTCCTTCTCTGTAAATAAATACTCTGCTAATGTTTATGTGTATTTATGCAGTGTGTTGTGACAGAGGCCCAGGTTTTTATCTCAACGCTGGATGGAAAGCTTTGCTTAAATTCATTTTAGCCTGCTTCAAGTAGGTTGAGCGTATGCTGGGTGTATTTGCTCGCGTGTGTGTGCTCTGCCTCAGCAGGGGAGAAGAAAGTTTGTGTGCAGATAAGTTGCCCATGGAATATTCTGAGTCAACTGTGGCCCCTGAAGCATCTCATGGGCCCAGAGGGAGGGATGGGGGAGGGAGAGGGAGAGGGGAAGGGTAAAGAATCAGTGTGATAGAGGGTAGAGGGGGGCGCGTGGCAAGAGGGGCTGCATAGGCTGTCTGAACTCATCAAAGAGCCGGGGGTCTGCTGTGTGCGTATGGTGCCATGCCCTGAGGGGGGTACGGTAGGCGAGGGTAGGAGGGCAGAGGGAAGCTGATGAAGGGGTTGGAGGGTACAAGCTAACTAAATGTGTGCGTGCCTACGTGCTGAGGGTAGTGAATGTAATGCCATGGCAGCACTACTTAAGAGGAGAGGAGCAGAGTGGTGCTGAAGGCAATGATGGTAGTTTGGCAAGCTAATTTTCACTTGCAACAATATCTACCAATCAGGGGTCCAAACACAGAAACACTGCCAGCAAAAAGTTTGTGTACAGGAATTACCCTAAACTGCAAATTTTAGTGGCAGATATCCCCTGTTAAACTAACTGATGTTTGTTTCGAGCAAATTACACAATTAAGTTTGAGTGTGTGGATTCTGAGTGGTCCTACCGCAACACTGATCACTAATCAGATCAACAGGGATCACAGGTCAAAATAAAATGCGATCTGGGTGATCTTATTCTGATGGCATACATTTTTTGAAGCAATCCCAGCAAAAAACTAATGCAGTCCATGTGTTACTTTCAATCCATTCATCGCTGGATTCACAGGAAGAGGTTTGTTTGGAAATTTTTAAATTCTACACAAAGCTGCTTTAAGCATATTGTCCACATCAAATATAATTTCCCAGACTTTTTATGTTGGTAAGGATGGTGGAAGAAACAATATGAAAAACAAAGTGAGAGATCTGTATCTGGCAGATATGGAGCAACATTAGGTTAAATGAAGCCCAATATTCGCTCTGGTTTGCTTTCCACCAACTCCTGAGGGAAATATCTGGCTCTTTAGCTGCTAAATTCATCACTGTGTTCACCAGCTAGTCGCTAACTTTGTCTGTCTGTCGTTTGGTGTTGGACACATAGCGTACAGCTGGTTTTAGCTGCTGCTTCAAGTGGCTGAAAATGATGCTGTCAGAGTCAGAGTGGACCAAAACAGTAAAGCTGCATCCCATGAAACCAAAACAATGAGCTGAAAGACGCTATAAGGGGAACTGCAGTGGACTGATAGCACTCAGAGGGTTCATCACTTTGAACAACACCTTTCACATAAGTAGTCATTTGATTCATTGTTAACACAAAAAAATTGATTATAGCAGCTTAAAGAACTTAGATATAAAAAGAAATAATTTCAATGTGACACATTGAAATTGGAGCTTAATCTACTTAAATTCAGCCATCTGAGCAAAATATGTCTTTTCCAACTCACCGCATGTGCGTAAGAGCTGTAGGTGCTGAAGGGAAGGGCGATGGCTGGGTTGAAGATGCCAAACTGCCCAACCATCTGCTGCATACGTCTGATGGTGCGCTCCTTGTCTGTGTCGGCAAACTTGACCACCAAGCTGGAGGAAGCGCCCTGACAGGGGGAACAAAAAAATGAATTACTCAGAGGAAAGATAGCATGGACAGTTAACCCTGCTTTGCTGCAAGCACCTTTAACGCCATTAGTTACGCAGTCAGTCAACAGAAGGATAGAACCGTCTTACAGCGTACATCCACTATCCTCAACAGGCTTTGAGCCACTTCAGGGAATAATTTGCATACGTGACTGTTGTTATTTACTAAACATTTAGAGACAGACACAGTGCGTGTGCACGAAGAATATTGCTCCTTTAATTGCATGTCAGAGTTTTCTTTTTTTTTTTTTTTTTTAGAAATTCTAGATGCAACATCATTGCACATTTGTATTATTGCAGAGAACCGTGCCTCCTCATTCCGTGACTGGCAAACATAAACATGAACCTAATAGAAATGTATGATGAATAAAAATATCCTGCTTATTGAGTGAACAGGTAGATGTAGGCAGATGTGCAGACAGAAGCACTCCATTCCTTCAATCAGAGTTTAACAAATGTACAAAGTCACTCAGGGCAAAGCATCCTTGCCGTGCATGACATAAATACTTTATATTTTCCTCCAGCTTTCTTCCTCTGGTACAGTACATATAACAGTACATGTAACCTTGGTGCTCCTTCCCACAGTTAAGGTTAAAAGATCTGCAAGCTACGATGATTTGAAATAAGGCCTACGATTGGCAGTGGTTTCCGCTGACCTTGGTGAGAGTGTTCTTCAAAGAAAATGTTGCTTTTTTTGGGCAATTTCCTTCATTCTGTTTTAACCTCCCTCTCTATGGCTAACCATCCCTTTATCAACACTATTGCCTCTTTTCTGCAGCCCAATAATGAAACCAGCAGGTGTGTCTGCCACACACCTTTCATTAAGAATCTTCAAATGATTTAGCGCTACAGTTGACCTTTTGTGTGCTCCGCCTCTCCTCCCCTCTGTGCCCCCAAACCGGCCAATCGATCCACATAAAAGGCCGAAATATTACTCTGATCTGACAGTGTAGAAAGGTTGTGTGTCAGTCATTATAAGAGGCCCCCTGAAATTGATGCAAGATTGTCAATAACAGTGGTGACTTGTGAAGTCCTGGGATTGAAGGTTGGGAGTTGGGGGTTGGGGGCTTTAAAGGGCTAAAGGGGTATTTCTTGGTTTGCCTGGATCTGGGTGAAACCTGAAAGGAATTGGACTGAACTGAAGACAAGCATTTAAAAATGACAAATGCAATGATGATTTTTACATATTGCAGTATTGGTTTTCGTTCCCTTTCTTTGCCATTTTTCCCTGACTGAGAACTGAGGGTGTATGCGAATAAAGACATCTACAGAGATGTCTAAAGATGTTCAGAGACAGGCACTGGACCTTTCGACTGTAGCGTATAGATTTTATCCTTTTCTTTTCCCTCTCTCCCCACTTTTTTCAATATTCCCTCAAGCCTTCTCTCTCTCTCTCCCTCCTTTCGCTTGCTCACTGGTTGAATCACTGGGTTGAAGGATTGTAGGTGAGTGGCCAGTTGGTTAGTTCCACTGAGAGACTAAATGGCTGATTGTCTAGTTAGAAGAATGACTGACTAGCAGGTTAGTTGGTTAGATGGTTGGTTGACAGACTAATTGTCTGTTAACATGGCTGACATCTGTACTCTGGCCAGCTGAGTGACTAATTCTTTAGTTTTTTCTGTATGCACCATCCCACCACATTGGAAGAACACTTTTCCTGGTCATTGAAAACCATGTAGGATTTTACAATGAGCAGGATGATATGACAGAAACAAGGAACAGAACAACATAACCTCTTCAGCTTCACCTCATATATTAAAGGCACACATTGTCACTTCAAGGTTAAACTTGGCACGGTTGCACAACAGTGTCTGTTGTGTCTGTCCAGCTTTTTACTATTTGCATCATTAACTTTATTATGAGGTTTAACTTTGGGAGAGTCCAGGACAGGGCAGCGCAAGATCAGAATACAGAGCAGATTTGCTACTACATACTGAATATGTTAACTCCCTTTCACTGTTCCTGCTCTGCTTCTCTAATTTTTGAAGGAGCCTGATTTTTTTTTTAATAATCTGAGTATATCAAGTTGGAAGTTTGCAGTCAACCTATTTTCCATTTTGAACCACACTGGAGTTTGCCTGCTTGAATAATAGAAACATGGTTTATTGTGAATTGACCTGTCTGGTTGCATAAGAGCCTTGTGCCATTCTCTTTCATACTCTTGGATGTACATCCCACACTCTGCAAAGCTTTTTTAAGGAGGTCTATACAGTGAGTTTGCCCTCCCACTGCTTCTCCTCAGGACACCTGAATCCTATGGCTTGTCGGCTAAGCATCCATTGCCACATTTGTTTATGTCCCAGGTTTTCCCAGTTAGGCTTGTCAGAATATCAGTGAGCAGAATCTCCATTGCTATAAAGAGAGGAGGATGAAGTGTGAAGTAAAAGTCTCATTAAATTTTTAAGCTGCCAAGTGTGAGCAGAATCCCCCTGCTAGGCGGCTCCCAGCTGCCTAGAGAGGCACTGAAGGAAGGGGAGTTAAACAGGGAGGATAAAATAGGCAGTACAGAGATTCAGAACCACGTAAGGAAAAGTCTGCCTCTTTACAGTTCCTTCTCTTTGCCAAGGAGGGTTGGTGTGTGTCCAAGCTGCACTCCCTCATGTGAATAAAGGAGATAAAGCTGCATGCCCAGCTATATATTCCACACTTCTTTAACTTTAAACACACAGTATGCCAGCTTGAGTTAGTTTCGGGCAAAGCCAGAAGGAAGGCTGATCCTGTGTTGGTGTATAGCTGTACTGGTTTCAAGTGTCACATGGTGAATGTCTTAATGGTGTCCCAGTCTCTGTAGGGTTAGTAATACTATGATTCAGTCCATTCAAATGCTAGCACAAAAACAAAAATGAAGAAATAGATCCTATCTCTCTGATAAATGTGAAAACAGACATGATTTTTTCATCACTGCCTACAAAATAAAAAAATCCCTCTTTTCATAAGGGTGTACTGCCACTAAAGCTGCCTGTTCCTCCACAACATATGGCATCATATTCCATCCACATTGCTTTATCAAAGAGTCTCCCTGAGCAGCATGTGCTGCTCATCTGGACACCACTGGACATGATTATTTTAAGACTATAGTGAGTTTCACATATCTCATACTGTATATGACACACTTCCATCATCAGTGACTGCTTTATTGTGCCCTCAGTAACACACGGCAAAGACATAGAGTGCTATAATGATGCTGCATGCACAGTTAGCAACTACAGTTTACAACCCATAATTCACACACTTCACATGATGCTATGATATACTTATTACTGTATTCTAATAAGCCATTACCCATTTACTCCACCCCAACTACCCACTAGAATCATATATATATATATATATATATATATATATATATATATATATATATATATATATATATATATATATATATATATATATATATATATATATATATGTATATATATATATGTATATACATATATATATATATATATATATATATATATGTATATACATCCTCTTTGAGCTTGGCTAGCAAAATAATGGATAACTATAATCTTTTAGGATATTAGAATGTAAATTGCCTTGAGTGGAAATACTAGGGGGAGAAATTATAAATCTTAAACAATAAATAATAACTTAAAAATACCAAGGCAGAGCATTGTTTAATGAGTAGAAACACAACAATCTATCATCCTTGTGAAATACTGACATTAAAACTCTGCATCTTCTTGAATACAAAACGAGACCATAACAGTTTTCCAGCTGAAATAAGATTTAATACAATATCAGCTGCTTTTTTTTTCATCTTTCCTTCCTTCATTTTATTACTGTTCAAGGCGATAACAGGCTGATCTGTACATTAAAACAATGTGTCCTGTTGAGTGTTAAATCCTGGCACTCATGGCACGTGCATGTGCGTGTTCACTCTCTGAAGTAATGGAGAAGCTCCCACAGCGGGGGAGTCACATTTAGATGCTTTTTTTTTTCATGTGTTGTTTTTTTTTAACCCTCTACACTCTTCACTTCACTCTCAATCCTAAAGCTCTCTCTTCAATGCAAACTTTACCTCATTTGCTTTCCTTTGTTCTGCTCTTATCCTTCCATCATCCTGCTCCAGTGTTTCTATCTCAGTCCCTGTGTCAGCTGAAACAGCCTCAAACTCAGGCTGAGCTGATGAGGATGTGGAGTGAAAAAAATCAGCACAGCTCTGTGGACCTGACCCCCCTTGTCTCGGTGTAATTCTGTCCCGGGACTTACTTCCTACACGGCCCTGCTGAATCCCGGCAATTTGCTTTACAGCTCTAGCGTTTAAATGTTTAATTGAGCCACTCATATCCTGAACTGTGGCAGAGTGTGTGTGTGCGTGTGATAGCTGTAGGAGGCTGAGGGATAGTGGTGGAGGTCTGCATGCTTGAAATATGATGGGTTAGGGTGTGATGAAGATCGAGCCAAGGTCTTACATGTGACCTGCTGGTGCACTCGTATAATTCATGCACTTACACCATCTTTGTCGTAGTTAGTGATTGGCAAATAATTTTTCTTTTGGTATCCATCACAAATGTACACAGATGACTACATGGAAGTATATGTGCTCCCACTCATGGTATGCATACATAAAGTATATCTTTGCATGCACTGCCATTTATGTACACACTCTCCACATAGGTGCACACTATCCATGCAGATTTCCTTTCTCCTTCCCAACTCACATATACAATACATACAAAATGCCCACTCCCGCTCTACATGAATAACAAATGCATTCAGCTCAAGTCCTCCGAGCTGGAAAATAAGATCAGTCAGGGAGCCTTTGACCCTAGCCCGTGGCTGTACGAGCATGTGACAGTGAAACAGAGAGAGAAGCAATATAGAAAGTGTGTGTGCATGTGCACTCATGCAAATGTGCTACCCACAAAGTGCTTGTTTGTAGATGTTTAGGTATGCACACACATGCATTTGTGTGTGTGTGTGCGTGCGTGCGTGTGTGTGTGTGTGTGCGTGTGTGCACATGAACTCTAAGATGTCAGTGTTCATGCTTTGGGGGATTGGCAGTAGATCTATCAAACTGCTGTAGTTAGCCGCAGCGTTAATATTCAGTGCATTTCAGTACCTCAGCTAGCAATGCTATTGACTGGGATTTATTTCGTGGTCATTTCTCTAACTCTGCTCATCGACCACAGCCTTGGTGGGGCAGCAAATATGCAGACACATATACATATGCTGGCTCACTTTGTCTTAGTTCATTAGAACAATTAATTGTTTCTGTTAGCCTTAGAGAAGTAGGAATGCTGCGATTGCTCATAACAGTTGCCAACTGGATCCAGTGGAGGCATCCACTGATTACAAGTTCAGTGTGTATCCTGTACTGTAGCTGTTTTACTTATTTATTTATGTATATATTTTTTAAATTAATCCTAATGTGCTGTAAACAAAAGATTATTTAAACATTTATTCATTCAATCAAAGAATATGTACGACTTTTATTTATAGCAGCGACTCAGTTGCAGTCAACATGAACTCAAATAGACACAGAGGATGTACGGTTCACGTTTTTCCAGGATCTTTGCTTCACTGATGGACACTTTGCTCTGAATATTGTTGTCCTGCTGAGGCGTAATGGTCCACCGGTGGTCCACTAATCTCAGCAAGGCAGGCACACTGTGCCCTCTCCTCCAGCAGCCACAGGATATGAGATGCTGATCAGATTTCTGTAATCAATTTACCAGAGCAGGAGGTATAAATCCTGTCCATTCACTCATTCTCCCTATGCCCTCTCTCTCTCTCTTTCTCTCTGTCTCGCACTCTCTCTCCAACTCTTCCTCCCCTCCTCCTGGCCTCCTGCTTATAGTAAGATGAATAATTCAGCAGCCAATGTGGTGAAAGGTGGAGTAAACAAGTCTATTGCCTAATATCCCGAGAGGCTGCCAAAAAGAGACGAGCGAGGGCAGAGAGCTAGCAGAGATAGGGGGATGGAGCAACAGAGAAGGAGGGTATCTATGGAGAATGGACATCCATAGTCTTTCCTCCTGACCTGCAGTCATTTGCACTTAGATTGACTCAGAGGTTGCCCCAAAATGGCACAGCTGGTTTCTACTGTTTCTAGTCTCTCCACATTCCTCTCTTGAGCCACACATTGGCAACCATTAATAATGAAATCATACAGTGTAGCTCAACACCTGTGAGATAGGGTGGACGAGAGTTCAGGGTCCCTGTTTCTCTGAGATGAGGGTACCCAAAACAAAAAAGAGGATAAAAGCAGAGTATACTTCAGGCCACTGAATAATATGGGGCGTGACTCTCTGTCCACTTGCCGGATGTCACGGAGAATAACTCTATTCGGGTTTGGAGTGCAGAGTAAGTAGCTTTTATTTTGACACCATCAGGTATAAAGGGACCGTGCCAAAACATGAGGCCCATACAAATGAGCAGCACAGCTTCTGTGCTCATAGTAAATCCAATACAGAGAGAATTCTGAGGACACGCTGTGCTTACATAACGAGCAAATGTAATCTCACACTGGAGTTATATTCACTGATTATGCAAGCAGAACTACTGATTGATGACTCACCCAAAATTCAATTATCACTCTAAACAGTTTTATCTGGAAATTAGATTTGCTTTTTTTTAAAAAAGTACTATGTTAATTAAAGAGACAGAAGGTTATTTCTGGTTGTATCTGTTTGCATTTAAAAAAAAAAAAAAACTTCGGATATTTATGAAGGTGGTTGCATTTTCTATAAGTCGATTAAAAATCTTGAAGTTGGGGTTAAGTTCAAAATTGAGAGTTTACAGCTCTTAATCAAGAGAGGTGGATAGCACATAACTATTGTGAGTGGTAGGCTGTGTCTTGTACGTGTTGTGCATACAAAGGATGCTGCACGCTGCGCATATCTTTCTGTTTCTCTGTGTGTTTTTGGATCAGAGGGAGAGGGCTGTACTCACTGGCATGGTCTGGCTGCCGTGGAGGGCACTGATTGCAGACTGAGCCTCAGTATGTGTGGAGAACTTGACGAAGGCGCAACCTGGAGAAGAGAACAGATGCACACCACACGCATGCAAGTACACACACAGACACACACACACAGGCATACAAAATATATATATATATATATATGTGTGTACACAGTGAATGTATTCAACTGAGTGGTTTAAAAGCCTACAGTATTAATAGAGGATGTTTAATTATATTTGACACCACAGAAATCACTGTGCAGTGAGAAGCTCTCATTGCACAGCAGGCTGCCCCACTCCGGGCATTAGGCAGGCAGACAAGCAGGCAGAAGCTGCAGGCTAAACATTGCACTGATGAAGCAGAAAAGCATGCTATTTAGCACCACATGCCTGTCTGTGCATATTAAACACTAACTAAACTGGCTAAACCCATGATGTTTTCAGGTGGAAAAACCATCCCATTTGAGAATTCAGTAAAGTTTATTGTTCCTACAACAGGATGTTCAGGATCAGAATTAGTGAATATGAAACACAAAGGCTAGAAACCACAGAACCAACACTCTTCGTTCCAACGTCCTTAAGGAATATCGCCAGGGATGGTTAAAGTAAAAACAAGTTGAAGATGGCTTTTGTGGGTTCACAGAGTGCACACTGCTGTTGCACATTAATTATTCAATTATTAGACTGAAGTATGGCTTCCATTGCAGAACTGCAAAATGGATACTATTACAACTTGACATATACCACAATTTGATTCCAAGCTGCATATTTTACCTGTTTAAACATTCTCAGTACTGTGGCATTAACTGCTTGAGCTGAACAAACCTTAAGGCTTCTTTAAATAAACTCATAAAAATACTGTGAAAAGCTTTCAGGACTAGTATGGTGTCCCTGTGTCCTACATCCCCATGTCTAATTCAACATGCAAAAATGAGACCCACTCCCAAATCATAATTTTATCAATTACATAACCAGCATGAAAACTAATGTTAAAATGTTAATTATATTTATGCTGCCTTCATCCAGGTGTTTCCCTGGTTGCACTGAGCACCTGGGACACAAGACCAGTCTAAAGCTAACACTCATCTGCAATGTCACATATAGGCAGATTATACACTAATGCCCAATCCACTGCTGCTGTATGTTTCTGCAGTGAGTTTACAGAACTTGAAGAGGCTGTACGAAGACAGAATTTTTACAGAGAAACGTATGAGGACTGAACCTGGGTCTGCTGCAGCGAGGCAGCAGGACTATCCACTGAGCCACCGTGCCCTCTTATAATTATACCCTATTTCACCTAATTTTATTTCATTTTAAATTTCTTTTCTACTCTTATTTAATCTTTCATACTTTATTCTTCTTATCATCTATCCTGCTTGACCCAGCCGCCCTGCCATTCTTCCCCTCTTAATGGGCTTACCCCTGTGGACACCAGCCAGTCAAGATGCCCATTCAGCTGTCAAACCACTGCCCCCTATTGAGATATGGATAGAAAAGAGCTGGAGCTCGGCATGACCTGTACAAGGACTTTGCTACAGTTGTACAAACTATATGCCGCTATAATTAGGCATTTAACTCCTGATATGCTGGTAATTTGCAAGTCATGCATTGACTGCACTTTGTGAAATAAACCCAACAGGAGCGTTGCAATAGATAATAAAAATATTCTGCTATCAAACTCACTGCGAGATATTGCTGTAGTTAATTTTGAGTATTTTGAAAGCCAAGTGCAAAACAGATCTATATTTGAGAGGAACAGAGATATTGCACACCATTAGCGGACAAAGGTGAATATAATAGTAATGTTTGGAGCCTGATGTTTTGAGTGTTTCAACCCTGAGGCTTGACTTAGAAAGAGCACAAATATTGTGGAGCCACAAAGAGGAATGTAACTTCCCTTGGCTGCCCCCATCCTCACAGTGGGGACACTTGAATTGTTTTGACATCCATCTTTCCCTTCTCCCCCTCCAAACCACTGCCGAGTCTGAATGCTCTGGCTTCAAACCCCCTTAGATATTATTCCACAACAATTTCCATAAGCGCTGGACGGGGAATAGGCTTTAGAGACATGAAAAACCACTAGTCCCTTTGCTCTTTGCTGCATGTCAGAGGGAATTGATGTCTCCAAAAGTTTCTGGCTGTCCTAAAAAGGCCTGCAAGACAGCAACACTACAGTACCCGAGTTACAGTACAGAGCCTGCAGTACATCCATAGGAAAAAAAATGCTTCAGATTAGCATTCAAGGACAACGGCAGAATAGAAATCATGGTTTTGTAATGTAGAGGATTGTTTTGTTTTTTTTTTCCTGAAAACGAAATATGCTGAGAAAGAGTTTGTGATGGCAAAGTCAGCATTTTTAAACTATCATTGCTGTAGCACATGCAATTACAATTATCAATAACACAGGGTGTCCTGTTCTGCTGGTGACTTTTGAACCTGGCCTTTGGATTACATCACAGATTATTCCTCTATCTACCCAAAATCCACTTGTCTGTCTTAAAACAGAGATAATAACTGAATTTTTTTTCCCGTTAAAATACGACAAGATTTTAAAACTTTGGAATTTTGACAATTACTGCCACAAAAAAATCTCTACAAAACAAATCAAATATACTAATTATCCACTTGACATCTTTTAGAGTTCCTAATTAAGAAAGTCAGATATCAGCCAACAGTATTTATTATATATCAGTCTAAACCTTTTTTTGTCACTGCTTGCTGCCACTTCAAACAGTGCAGTGTTAAAAAAGTTAGTAATTATGTGAAAATGCAACTTGACCCACATCTGATGTACGTGTCACATACATTTTACATTTCCCAGCTGTCGTGGACACTCACATACACTGTCACTTCTCTGTCAGTGACCTAAATAATGCTGACAACTGTATCATGGCTCCTACCTTTGCTGTTTCCGTCAGGACCTCTTAGGACCGTGCACTCCTCGATGACTCCGTAGGGTTCGAAGAGGCGGTAGACGTCCTCCTCGGTCTGTTGTTTGTTCAGCATCCCGACAAACAGCTTCCTGTCTTCTGGAACAAACAAAGAGACAAAAGGTTAAATAATAACTTTGACCTCAATTATGAAAATTATTTGAGAACACACAGGAGCGAAATGTCATCGTTGTTGGTGGAAAAAAGATTCATTTAAGAAGAAATCTCTTTTTCCACAGATACACTTTCAAAGAGCCTTAGTATAGCAGAGTAACTGTCCACTTTATTTAGTGCTGGTTGAACTCGAGTCACATTGTATTAGCTCTTTTCCAAGACTGATCATTTTAATCTCTAGTATAAGTGGGTTTAGTCCCATATGGGCACATATAATGTAGCTGCTGGGGGTAAGTGAGTGGTCAGGGGCTGGAGGGAAAGAGCAATGGGAAGACTAATGAAGAGGTTTCACACACACAAGCACAGACACACACAGACACACACAAACTTGGGCACAGAGACCCAAGACAATGAGAAAGTCTTTGGTCCCTTAAAAACACCAGGGGCTCCAGGCTGCTTCAACCTCCTACACACTGTACTGCACTGGCTATAAACTCATGCTCTCGCTCTCTTTTACTCACTGTCTCCCTTGGTCTCTTTCTCTATTCATCTCTCCCCCCTCTCTCTTTTCTGCTCTTCTTTTTCTCTCGCTGATTCTACATTTTTCCCCCCTCATTTTTTTCTCAACTGCCTCCCTCCCTCCCTTCCTCTCTTTATCTCTCTCTTACTCTACTAATTGCTGCTGATCCAGTGTTTTTTGTGTAGCCAGAGAAATATTTCAGTGTACTCTTCAGTGAACAATGGCGTGTCTCTCCTGCGAGCAACAAAGGCTGGGAGACATGCCATGAATAACGCTGACTTTTCAATAGATAGCCTGTATGCTATTGAGTCCTGTTAAATGCTGTGGGATCTGATCTTTACCTTGACCTGACACACTGTGTTTACTGATGTACTCTGGCCTCGTATGATTAATGCTACTGTGCAGAGTGTCTGTGCTGGAAGCAGCAGCATTAAAACGTTCCCTTTGTACAGATTGTTTCTCCAACTCTGACCTGTGAAGTCACAGTGGAGAGACTGAGTGAGAGACAGGACCGGCGGCCGCTGCTGTGAAGCGGTTGAGAGCGGCATAAATCGCTGCCAGAGGTACTGCACGGTGTCAGGGTGACCTGTGACGACTACCGAGTATGTCGCGCTGTTGTCGTTTCCTGACCCAGGCACAAGCTGATACCCACATTCCTGCAGCGGGCACGGTGGCGAGTGTATGCGAACACGGCACCCAGCTAGGGTTTCAGCACTCAGCACCGCCAATGATGCACCTTTAAAATAATCACCCGTGTCAGAGCGTTGTCTAGGGAGGGGCGTCCCTGGCGCTGGCTCCTTATTGCAAGTGGCAGGATCAGAGGCAATGTATCAAAATGGAAGTGATGCAATGTGACATCTGTCAGGGTGGATTGGAGAGCATTTATCTGCAAAAAAAGGAAAGCCCTGAACTGGAAAATGAAAGGCCAAGATGGTCCTTCCTTTTGCTGGAGGGAGAATATAAATTCTGAGGTTGGATGGGGGAGATGAGTCGAGGAGAGGGGGAGGGGCTGGATTGCACAAATTTCTCTGAATGCCGCCAGACCAGATCTTATATACTCTCCCGTAAAGAGCTGGAGAGCCACACACAGCACACAGAACCACCCTGTGCAACCACATTCGTCCTTTGCATACCCCTACTCTGGCTGTAACTCCCCTGTTCAAGTAGATGATGGTGGCCTGACAAGTTTTGAATTAATGTATGACCTTTATCAATTTCATATGAGCTGCACTCTGACGATCACACTGCGAACAGCTCACATGTGGCATGTTTTAAAATACGGCACTGCATCCATCCTTCAGCTGAAAGACTGCTAACTGGCAAGTCACCTCCAGCTGAAAGGAATAATATTTATAGGACTCCAAGTATAACAGGATCATTGGCCACTATATATCACATCCCTGTGTAATATTGCTTCACAGTGAGCTACACAAAAGCCTTACACAGTGGAGTCATGTTCAGTGCGTGGGCATTTTTTGCATAACATCTGAAAATCTGAACATGCATGCAGGAGTCAACTAAGAACAATATGACTTTATATGAATTTTAATTTTTTTTTTTTTACAGCAGTAGCATTTAGTGGGAGTTTTTCATGTGTGGCTGAGAGAGAGAGATGGGGTGGAGGTTCTGAGTGTGCTTTGAAAACAAGCTAACAACGCATGAAAACAGATCATCTAGGAGATCTGTTCCACAGTCTAGGATTCTGCGGTGGCTGCTCTCAACTAAAATGCTACCTTGGGAATTCAGGTCTTGTGTGTTCATAGCCAATAGAAACATTATCACATGTATCTACAACACGACAGCACAGGCAGCGTGCAAACAGACACACACTGGGTGCAAAAAGCCTGGTCAAAATCACATGCACAAACTAGGATACTCCCTCACACCCTGACACAGAGGGTCATTAAATGACAGATCCCTCACTATGACCGCACACACAGCAGACACACAATGAGTTACATGTCCCACCGTTAACTATCTCATAACTACAGTGTATTGACTTTTTTTGTCAGAGCAGCTATGCTTCAGATTACTGTTGTCAAAATTGTGTTGTTTAGAGCACAAAACAAAAAGCTGGGGGTGTCTCACAGAAACCATCTTTACCTGCATGATTACTTACTAAGTCTAGCTAGCTATTGTTGATATCTTCCATCCACCATCCACTGCTTTACAATCATCTCACCATCTTAGCCCTTACCATATTAATCACATTAACGTTATGCTACGACTAACTGCTAAACTGGGTTGTACCTCTGACGTTATCTGCTATAGATTTCTTACTACGGTGTAATTCCGCAGAAGAGCACATAGGTGGGACGGGTAACGTTACACAGGCGAAGTCATGTAGTTCCAAGGGAAATAATGTGAGGTCTTCTGTAGAAAGTAAAGTATTTTTTGTACCAAGTTGGCGAGATAATATCTGTGATGTTATTTATGTTTCATTACTATCGCGGCGTAGATTCGTTCCTCGTGGATGAAGATGTGGAAGAGGGAGAGTAACTGGTTGAACCTGAGGAAGAGGCAGAGGTCGGAGTGCAAATGCTTCCAGCAGCCTGTCCTATGCATGAGCACAAACAGCCCCTGTGGCTGATTTGCTGGAAGAGGGCTTTGTGGCTCGGCTGGAGCCACACAGAACAGATATTCGCTGAATTTGACGTAAAATGTATTGGATTAGAATCGCTGACTTTACCTTTAATCTGCAGTTGAATCTCACATCAGTTTCAATCAAGTTTTCAAATCTGCCTTATACATACAGTGCAGTACATGCTGCATAAAATCTCTCTCTCCGACTGGCCCGAGATGCTACTGTGAACTGGACCACTAAGCCAAACGTATTTTCCATAACTAATAGTAAGCCATGATAGGTATGTTTCTGATTGAATTGTGTTTTTAGCACAGTGAAATGAACCCGTCAGTCTCACACAATCCTGAAACATTCTGTAATACAAAGAGGTTAAAACATGATTAGCAGAAAAGGCTATTCTGGATGGCTCTTTTCTCTTTCGCAGCCTTCAAAAACGGCTGAATCATCTTTCTGTTACAGCTCCTCACCTGTGGTAAATGGTTTCTACTGTATAGATGAATACAAAATAAGACAAGATTTTTTTTTTTTTTTTGGTACTTACATCACAACAGAGCCTAGATTAAATGAGAGCGACTCGCTGCTTTAGCATTTACAGTGAAATGTCATCACCTAAACAATTCAGGGGTCTAATAACCACCAGCAAGTTAACTGTGATAACGGTGCAGCGTGCCGAGTTTAAGATACATTTACAGCTCACTGTGGAGGAGTACTGTATCCAACTTTATTGTGACACACCACTGCTGTCCCCAAACCCCCCCATCATGTTTAATTTACTCTGAGTTATTAAACTGATGCTTGTTTGGAATAAATGCATTGGAAATTAAACTCCAGAATGATGAAATGGCTGTGTGCTGCCTGGTTATACATACTGAAGATTACTGGATGGACAAATGAACCCTTTCTAATCAATATAAGCTTCTCAGTATGTGCACATTGGACTCAGTAATGTTTCATATCTCCAATCTTCGTGCCGTAGTCTGACCATTAAAGCACATGTGTGACTAACAACACCATTGTAATTCTTTCCTTATGCACATGCTCCAAATCTTTACACAGCACCCTCTTTTGTTACATAATGTTTAATTCCACTACAAGTCTGAAGGATCTCCAGTCCACACAACACACATACACACTCTGCAGTATACTGGAGACTTATTACTGTATGTTCCGTGATAACACTGCAGACAGCTGAGGATTTTGACAGTGAAATGAGACTTATTGAATAGCAATGGGGCAGAGTAGGAGTTTTGGAGCAACAAGAGAAAGAAAGAAAAAGAGAGAGCCAGGGGAAGCAGAGACGCAGAGAAAGAATGAGAGAGAGAGAGAGAGAGAGGGAGAGAGGGAGAGAGTCAATGTGTGGGAGAGTGAGAACGATGTGCCCATACTGTAAGTTGCTGTGCATACAGTCCTGCAGTCCTTGATAAGCCAGGATGGATGAAAGAGGTGCACCATAGGAGTTGGTAAATCATTGTCAGGGGTGGGGAGGACGAGGAAAGGCAAGGGTGAGAGGAGAGTGAGAGGGGGAGGGATGGGGATGGAAATGGGGGTGAGGGGTGGAAGAAAAGCACACCGACTGCCTTAGGTGCTCTCTGGTTTTCAAATTTTCTGTCTCTGTCTCTTTCTCAGTCGTTACAACAGCAAGGGAGTGGAGATGGAGGGAGGGAGAGAGATATTGTGACAGAGGGCGAGAGTGTGCTATAGAGAAAAAGCACTTGTCAGAAGGATGAGGAGGTTGCTATGACAACTACTTATACAGCGGGCTGTCAGTCATGTTTCATTGGAGTTTGGAGAGGAGGAGAGGAATGAAGGGAGGAGAGGAGTTAGGGAGGGAGGGGTTGGAAAAGGGTCATTTTTCCATCTGTCTGCTGAGCCGGAGCGCAAATTTGACTGTCAGGCTTGGAGATAAGGACAAATTATGAACAATATTAGCTGGCCGATAAAAGGGAACAATAATGAATGGATAAATATATTAAAACCAAATGAGATAGCATCCAGGCAGAAACAGGGGCCCTGAGAAGCCATCCAGGTTTTCTCATTTGGAGGGGAAGATAAGAGCTGGAGAAAGGCTGTGAGGAAAGGAAGGATCCACCATATTAGAGCTAGCTACTGTTGCGTACTTCCTTGTCAAAAGAAAGAAAGAAGGAATCAAAATCACTTTGTAGCCAGAATACCAAACATTGTGGCTTCCTCTCCCTCCTTCACAAGCCTATTATACTTCTCCAATGAGGAGGATGCCACACAATAACAGTGTCAGCATGTGTTCAAGCATAAAAAACACAGACAGAACGGAATGAAATTAATTAACCCTAAGAGATCACAGTGCTTAGCCAGTGGAATTTAATCCAATTTATTACATATTGGGATCTAACTAGGGTTGTGTTTGCATTAATGAGATGATGTGTATGGAAAGTGTGTATGCGTGTGTGTATCTTCAGTACATAGGAGCGGGCCCAGTTGTGCATAGATGTGCTAAGGTCATCCTTCCCATCCTATGTACAGTAAGGGATTGGCGGTAGGAGTGGCAGAGACCAACGGGGGGAGGGAGTCTAAGGTTTGGCACAGCCTCAGGGTGAGAAATGCCTGCCAAATTAACTCCTGAATAATGAGCCTTTCATGTGCTGCGTTATCACCAGCGAGAGGACGGCCGTGTAGTTTGTCATAACGCTGGAGCCACTTCAGACACAACCCAGTTAGTGGGTTCCACCAGCACACCTTTAGCTGAGGAAGGAATGTGGGTTGATAGAATAGTTTGTTTACCAATTTCTAAAGTAAATGAGCACTCCTGTGTGTGTACGCTGTATCTGCAGCTGTCTTTTGAAGTTTGCATGCTAACCCACAGAGTTGACAGCACAAATTGTAAGGCCTACCATGCACCGGCCCTAATGAGGTAGCTTATTAGCGCTGGTTCCCCTCACAACTTCGGAGCTGTTGCTTGGAAACAGCACTGCAAAGAAAACAATACTGTAGTTCTCACCAAAAAAGCCATCACATCCAGAGCTCCCTGTTGTGCAATTTCACCACCAAAGCAAAGCAATATAGACTTCTATTGAAACATATATGACTGAGTAAAGAATGAAAAAGATAATTACAGAGACTGAACTGACATGTAATCATAGTTGAATGTTACACATACTGTATTTCACAGCGGTTCATGCCAGATTGCTTGGTATGTCTTTATGTTAGGTATGTATTCAGCCCATAATTCAGTTTGCACATGTTCACCTTCTCCAACTCTAGCAGCACCAACAGTGACACTGGCTTGATTTCACGTCATAGTTTCATTATTTTGGTGTCAAGGCTGCTCATTGGCAGCTCAGCTGCGACCCATAAAAGCCATCAGTAAAAATGCCACAGAGAACTGTATGGAGGGCATGATAGCCATGCTGCAGCACATCCTTCACTAAGCACACTGACACTAAGCACAGCAGTGAGACAGATTAGGTCTCACTGCTTTCACATATAGAACTGGTCCAGTGAATAACCTTATATGATGCAAAGGTAAACTGACCAACGTCCTCTGATACATTATTAGGACAATACTGTGCTGTGCAGGAAGTAGTACTAGTACTTATAAATTACACTCTTTACAAAAAGTTGTTATCACTTTCATAGCATCTTCAAACCGTGGTGCTGGAGAAAACACTCTAAAGGCGTTTATTATGTATAAATGCATATTGTGCAGCAGTAGTTTTTCATGACGGTAATGAAATAGACATTACCGTTGCTATTTTTAAATACCCCAGGATATGCATTGCCATATTACTGCCCAGCTCTGCTGTATATTGCAATCAGAATGGTGAGGAAAAAAAGGCAAGCAACAAAAGGAAGACAGACTGGTTGGTCAGGGGTTCGTCCCACAGCAAGATAATGACCCAAAACGTTAGAAGAAAAAGAACTAGACGGTGGCTTCAAATGATGGATGACCAGCACTGTCTCCAGACTTAAACCCCATGGAGCTGGTTTGGGATGAACTGGACAGAAGGTGAAAGCGAAGAGCATCACCTTTGTAGTAACTTCTGCAACAGTGTTGGAAAGAAAGAACTTTCTGAGCTATATTTGATTTCTATGGTAGAGAGAATGTCACGAGTGTGTTCGGCTGCTGAATGAGTCAAAAATTTAGATTGAATTTAGTTTAACAGGAAGATTCCATGATTCCTTGTTTTTAAAATCTCCAACTGTTCATCTGTTTTATGCTTTAATTTCACACTGAGAAACTGAATTATGTTCCTTTAAATAAGAGCTGGAAAAACTGAGCTGCTGGAGTAGAGCACATCATGAGGACACATAGGAACACTGACACTGACTGAACACTGGCTGTTCATGTATGCATACACACCGAAAACACGTAGTACCCACAAAGTAAGCATTAAATTGTATAAACTCAAACTCACATGCAGGCTGTCATAAGGTAATAAAACAGCTTGCAAATACAAGTAGCTATATCAACAAACACATACATAAATAAACGTTCACTCTAAGCGCAGTTCATGCTGCGCTGTATACATACAAACGTACAATATCAAGAGACACTTTCTGCAAACACAATATCCCTGCAGTGAGTGGGAGGCTGCGGTTGGTTAACTGTTGCATCACAAGCCCTATATCGTGTTCGTCAGGCCAGAGAGCTTAAGATCAAACTATAGCATGATACCCAACAGCAGCCTCACAGGAGGAGGGCTTCTGCATTCCAACCGTACACGTTTCCTCCACGCACGCCGACCCAGTCGATTGCATCTCAGAGGGGGATTTGGAGACCAGCGATCATGAATTCTTTCTGTGCTGCCGGCAGAATGGATGATGGATATTATATATGACACCTGAAAGACTCAGCTGCACATCTGTACGTGCACACACAGGATCCTATGCACATATAAACACGCAAGACGCACGTAAAACACAAAGGACAACCTGCATGTCAGTCAATATTCTTCAAAAATCTCCATACATTTTCAGCGCAGTCTAACGGCTGCTCTGCTCAGCGCTGCTGGCCAGGGGATTTTTACCTGCCGGAAGCCTTGAACAGACAACTACAGGCTCACTTGGTTCTCCCTTCTCTAAATGCTCCATGTAAAAATCTCTGAGGTGTGTATAACTGCAGGCGTGCATGTGTGTTTTGTGTGCTCCTTTCACTCGCCTTCTGTACAGTTACAGTCAGCTCATGGCCCAGCCAACAGCTTACACACCCCCCCCTTCCCCTCCATCACCCTCCCCTCCTCCCCTACCTCAGAAGGAGAACAGCTGAAAGGAGAAGAATAGAAGGAGAAATTGCTTAAAATATTTTATCTCCACCATATATGTCTCAGCAAATTTACACTCAATATGATAACAAATGTGAAATATTACTCACAGCCTTGTGTTGACTTCAGTGTGTTACAGCTACGGTCATAAATCCTGAAACTGCTGTGCAACGTGTATATACGTAGCTACTGTATATAAACATTTACAATATGGCAGTGCTATTTATATTGTCTCCCTTCATAATGCCATCTGAAGGGCATTTTGGCATCCGTTATGATATGGATTTTTCTCTCCCCATTTTCCTCTATCCCATTTATTGCCATTTTTCTTTTCCGTCCAGATTGCGTTTCTATACAGTAGAATGGGCCTTTTACCTTTGGCAGTATTTAACACAGCGCTAGCCTGTTTCTTAATTATTTTCTCATCGCTCCACTGACACTGATTCATGAGGGTAATGTTAGACACACCCCCTCGGCCAGCCCCCTCAACCAACCCCCACCTCCCTTCTTCTCCATGCGGCTTCTCTCTCTTTCCTTCCTCTTCCTCACAGCAGAGTTGCTCTTGGCTGCTTCTCCTATCACCTCCCTAACATATTTTTCTTTCTTTGTCTGTTCCCCCATTTTTTGCCCATCTCCCTCTGCTGCACTATCTCCATCTCTCCTCTTTCTCTCATATTACCTTGTGATTATCTTGGATGGCTAATGAGTTACCATGAAGGTAACTCATTAGCCTTCATGGCTGCTCTCAAGTAATTACCTTTTTTTCTTATATGGAAGGACAAAATTGACTACAGCAAGAGACAACAAACTTCATTATACAGTGAGCCAAACTGAGCCCCATGTGATATCCTGCCCCTCCGATCGTATTGTGTTAAATATAGAGTACAATACCAATATCCTCTCACCTCCTCACCTCTGGACAACTGCAATATTATGAAATATAAACTCGTGCTGGAACAAAAGCCTCTATCTGAGAATAGACAATGGAAAGGTTGACAGTCAGACAAAGCCGAAATGGAAGAAAACCGCAAGATAATTCTTAAAGGTTATGGTATTGCTGCTAAATTACAGCAGACAGCAAAACAGAAATATATAGGCGTGGATATAATAAAAGTAGAGAGAAATGAAGAAGAAAGAGATGATGTGAAAATGTGAAAAGGGTGCATGAGCATGAGAGAGAAAGAGAGAGGGAGAAATGAAAGGGAGGAGGCTTAGGAGACAGAGAGTGAGGGGCCATGCCCAACTCCAGCTCAAGAGAGAGTGAGGATGTACCAGAATATGGGCTATCTCTCTGAAGCTTTGTCTGCAAGAGCAACTGAGCTGGCAGATGACTTTGCTGCACATGGACAAAAGAGGCTTACAGGCCACCCTGCATGTCAGCTTTCCCCTGGCCCAATGTGTGAGAGCTGTAGGGGAATATAGGGTGCACTTGAGGACTCACTTGCCTAGACCTACACAGACCTTGGGGAAAGTGGATTCAGATGCGCTCTATACATATGACATCAGCCAGCGGCTTTATTTTGCATATACTCCAGTTTAGCACAGAGCATCTCTTTACTATGAGAAAAAAAAACTGCAGTGTTAACAGTTATAAGATTTGGGGGGTGGGGGGGTGTGGGGGGGCTGTATGAGGTAAAGTTGCAAATACATAAATAAATACATAAGCCCTAAAGTGTGTCACTGGTGTACTTTTATACTTTACCATTTCCATATTATTAGTGGGAGCTGATTCTTGATGGGAGGCGAGATGCTAAACTCGGAGCTTTTCCACTCTGTGCTGTCGTGTGCTTTTTGTATGCATGGCCTCTGTAGTGCTGATGTGACTGCAGGGGGAGAGCCTAACCCTGTCAGTCACACTGACAGCCAAGCTGTCTTATCTGCTCTCTGTTGGCAATGGTGCACTTTAATTAGGCTAGAAGGTCAATCAGCACTTTTTTAGAAGATGGGATTCTACTGAAATCTTTTCATAATGTGGGACAGCCATAGTGTTTTGGGAGCCTACGGCACACACGCGTACGAGGCTCCCACACCTCCTATTCTAACTTTTTTGTTTCCATCCCTACTTGTCTGAATAATCAGATCTACTTGTATCACATATTCTCACAGAGCCCTGCGCTGCTGAACTAATGAACTGCTGCAAAGATTTCCACAGCATCTTGTCTATTACATCTGTGAGAAAAGAAATGTGCTTGATATACTGAAGGTATTTTTCACACTCACTCACCACTAGAGATTCAAGAATTAACAGTGTACCTGCTTATCCTCAAGTTCCTCACATAAAAATCTGACTGAATGACCCCCGCAATGTTCTCTAACTCTCTCTCTCTCACACACACACACACACACACACACACACACACACACACACACACACACACACACACACACACACACACACACACAGGCAGGTTGGCTCTGTCTCTGTCTCTCTTTGTCTTTCTCCTCCGGCTCAATCTTCTTGACAGCCCATTTGTTTTCATTCCCAGGATATTTTGCTTGATATCTAATGAAATAAATATCTATATATTGAACAAATCATCAGGAGAGACGGGTGGAATTCTTCATCGGATGTCAGTTACATTTTCGCGTTGCTGTTTCACTTCATGCATCAGATTTATTGGATTGGTTTATTGTCATAGCAAATCATCTAGTGTCCTGGCATGCATACACTCCGTTGATGAAACCGTTGAGCCGTGAGTCTACTTTACTTTTCGATTTTGCATGTGGAATTGCCTAAATGCAATCTGTACCTTGGAATATGATAGATATGTGAGAGAGCAGACATTTGGACCTGTCAAGCTAACACTTAATAGAATTAGACTGCAAAAGAAGGGCATATTTCTCTTTCCAACTTAGACTAAACTCTCAGGCAGATGGCCTTTTCCTCCGGTCCTCTATCCCTTCCTCTCTCTGTCTCTGATAAACCTTACAGTAAGCATTTTAATTCCCCCTGACCTTTGCTGCTCTCACTCAGGCAGTTTGGCCTGTTGCTTTGGGCCAAAACAAAATGAAATTTGAATTTCAGCTCAGAATAATTTAAGACGATCCTTTCTATGCAGGGAGTCCCAACTATTTTGTATTTTGGGTGCTGCCAACTGACTAAATGAACTTTTCGTAAGAGCTCTCTGTCTCTCTCTATTCCTCTGTTGCCCATGGTGCTTTGGGATCACATACAGTGTGATGCGTGCGTGTGAGAAAGAGGAAGACAGGGGAGAACGAGCGAACATAGTGTCCCCAATATTCACATGTATGCACGCATGAGCACATGGCGCGCACACACACACAAACACGGCCATGCTCCAACTCTAGTACACTGAGCACCAGAGGGCTTTGTGTGCAAGGCTGAGAAATGCCATGTCAGCACGCACCACATGGAAGTTTAGAGGGAAGGGAGAAGCTAAATAGTGTAAAAAAAGGGAGCGTGTGATGAAAAATGCATGGAGGGGAGAGGGGGACAGTTGCTCCCTGTGCACTGTTGTCTGCTAGGAAGCTCCTGCAGATCCTCTCCTCCTCTTTATCCAGTTGCCTCTACTGTCACCTGACTGACACATGCAGAGTCAAAATGTCACACAGACCTAACTCAGATGCACAAACCCTGTACTGAATGTATGTCTACGACCTCAGATGTAAAGAATCAATGAAAATTACAACTTAGACCCTCACTTACATGTCTGCATAACAAACGCTGGCCATGCTGGCTAAAATTGGGATTTTCCCTTACTGTGGTCTGCTCACGCTTAAGTGCCTGTTTCCACAGGCATCTGGTTTTTTGGCAACATCTGCTGATTTCTATACAAATCCTATGAAGTTCAGCGTTGACAGCGCTCAAAGTACCCGGCGCAAAAACGCCCTCAGCGTACAGCTTTTTCTCCCGCTGTGCTCACGATGATTTCAGTTGAAAAGAGTTTAACTTTTGGACCACCGCCGAGCTCGTCAATGCCACTTCTCTCTCTCACCTACCATTCAAAATGAAGAAGGGGGCTCTATAAATGAGGTCATGGGCATTTCCAGCACAAAAACAGCTGCCTGTGGACATAGTAGAATAGAGTATGTGACCTATGTTAGGTAACTTTGTTAACTTGCTTCAAACAGATCCAAACTGATTTATCCACAACATAATGATAAACAAACAAATTTAGAATGTGCTGAGATGCTGCTCTCTGAAACTACTGTACCCACAAGCAAATATTAAACGAAAAGTAAAAAGGATGGTGCTTCAAAGCAAAGCAGAGCAACACATAACCAATGTTCAAAAAACAAAAAAACAAAAAAAAAAAACTCCTGAAAGCATATTTTCAGTGTTTTGGATTGAGAAACCTGTAGGCTGTCAATTCTCAGTCAGGTGTGAGTTATAATCAAAGAAGCTATATTCTGCTCCATTCTCCCCAACAACCTTTGCAACGACTCCTTAATCACACAGTAGAGGTGATGTAACAATAGAGAAACACTGGCAATTAGACACCCGCGAAGCAACTCAATTCATTTTAAGAACCCAAACGTTCTTGTTCAACAGTCATTTAACATATTTCACTCTCTTAAGGTGTAGGTACACATGACAGCATATGTACTTACAGTGTATGCCTCACTTTTGGTACTGCAGATATTCTGGGTTCATTTCTTTCAGAGAACACACTGATGGCTGACATCAGGTCAAGCTGTCAAGAGTTTCCTCCACTGCTATGAAAACAGCATGTTGTCCTTTTCACTCTACAATCGTCTGACAATGTTAATCTGCAGGAGAGGACCATGTTGACAGAACACATTATGGAGCTTTAGGGGGGAAAGGTTAGGCGTCAACACAGAAACAGAATTTAAATTGGTAAACCACTTATAGGGCATGAACTTTTATGAGCTAATGCCCACTAGACTTAACCCTGCCCTTTCAACTTAATTCATTATGGCTTGTACATATATGCAGGCTAATAACTATGGTCCATGCTTAAGGTGATGTCACTGTGCATGTGTTATGTGTATATGACTGTATGTGGGTACAACAGTGGTATTTTGCACGCAGTCACGTCAAACTAGAAAATTGTTTTAATCTTCTCAGAGCTCCATCTGCAGCAGATCAACCGTGCTGCCTTTACCTTTGGGAGGTTTGAGTGTGCAGTGAAATGACTGGCACAAGTCAGAGACGAGGGGTGTCTCCATTTCAAATATCAATTGGCGCTGTCAGCATGGCCCGGTATGTTGAAGGATTATCTGAAATTAGTTTAGTTAATTCATCATTTTAAAGGGCAGTTGCTTTGCCGCTGATTAGTTATTGTGCACACTTGTCAATTAAGGTTCCCTGGAGAGTTTGCCCCACGAGGACTGAAGCCGACATCAAATGCATACACAGGGACAGGAGACAGACAAAACAGAGGGTTTGTGGCAAAGTGAAGGAAGAAGAAGAAAATACAGAAGGAATGAGATGCAGCATAAACCCTAACACAGCCTGATGTGTTTCATATAGAAATCTGTGTTGTGCAACTTGAAATAAATGCTTTGTTCTTGCTACAATTGGTTAGATATGGCCTCAGATTAAATCAAAAAGGAAGGCATTAAATATTTTTCTGTTTCTGTGCAGAGGTGGGTGTTGTGTGGCGGAGGTGGTTATAGACACTGTGAATGAGAAAAATCAATGTGCAAGCCTTTGTAGAAAGAGGCCAAGTGGAGGCCATCACTTTGACCTCTCCACAGGTTTCTATCCCCATAGTTACTGTTGCTACGATACTGGGTTCAGCTCACCAAGCTATAAATGGCCGAATAGAGAAACCCTGGTCAAAACCTTGTCAGAGGCGTGTACACTAAGTTTGAAGACAAGCAGGTTTATTGCTCATACTTTGGATTCAATATTTACAGTTGATTCTCTATATTTTGAACTAAATAAAGATCTAAAACTGACTTCCCTAGATTTATTTATTAACAATATATGTCCAATATTTCCCTGAGAACATCACTCCATTTTCTCTAACAGTTGTTCTTTTAACTCTACTATGAGGTAAATATCCCAGGCCAGAAACTATGAAAAAACATTACTTTTAGTTTATTCAGCACTGAACAAGCATTTCACTGTTGCCCATAATTAATTCATAAAGTGCCTTTCTGGTTAATCCAGGAACCCAGGGGGAAGTATGAGAGACAATGTGCCAATTTTATTCAAGGATATGTAGTAAACACACTCTTATTGGACAATAAATAAATAAATAAATGAAATAGGCTTTTCAAACCTGCATGTTTCCACCGACACACTTTTGGAAAATACAATTCATGTGGGAAAAACAAGCTCTCTGATACATATAAGTTCAAAATTTTTGGAAGCAGCAAGGGTGGAGTTTGAAACTATGGTTTAAACATGATTTTGAATATCTTAAAAAAAAAAAAAAAAAATTTAAAATGTTAACATATGTCACATTGCAAAGCCTACTTCAGATACAGTAACACTGTTCAGTTTATGATCTCTTTTATTCTTTGGTAGGTTTGAAAATTCTCTTGAGCCACATGCTTTTGAAACTCATGCTTTCCAATATACAAACTGTATGTTTTGTCACCACTGATATTGCATTCAACAGTGGCTCTTAGTGCTCTTCCTGTTCTGTTGTTCTCCTGCTGCTTAAACCTATTTTCCACCTACCTTTTTTCCAATTTTTCATGATGTTAACAAAGTGGATAGTAAAGTTAAAGTTAAAGTTCCCAGCATGCAAATGCAGCTATCTATGTTTGACTGTCTCCAATTAGGAGACCCTTTTCACAGCAGACATTTTGACTTGTCGTAGCAGGAAAAGCACAGGTGAATTCAAGTGAGCCAGCATACACAACACCAGATCCCTGAAACTGAAGCAGCTCAGTTGAATTCAGTCATCCTTTATTGTATTATATACATCTGTGCTTCTTCTACTGTAACATATAAAAATTTACTCTGTGAAAACAGCGTGTTTACAAAGAAATGTGTGGTAGTTTTGCCTGCCAGTTAGCACTAGAAGTATCTGCGGTAACGTTATTAACGAATAAAACAAAAATAGCAATACCACGTTTGACATAAAGTCTGATAGTTTGTAGAAACAGTGCTATGCGCCTCAGACATCTCATCCTGAACATCTCAGATTGTGTCTTCAGGCCTTAATATTTTTGTAATGAAGCAATCAATGACTCTCCACAAGAAGTAAAATTTGCTACTGAGACTCTCGCCTCTAATGGAGGTTTTTACCTTTATATTTCAATATATCTTTCTCCTTTCACTTCCAGAGAGAGAGAAATTGTGTTAAGTGAGTTTTCCAAGTCACTTCAATGCAGACATTTTCCTTGAAGCCATTAAAGGGAAATGGATCTCAGAGTGAGCTACATACAGTAGGGTGGTTTCACTGAAGAAAGGTAGGTAAGTAGAAAGGTTGCTGCTGCCACAAACATGCATTTTTTCAGCGCATCGATACATTAAAAATAGTGGTGAAGCTTATAGCGCCCAGTTATAAGTCAAAGCTTGTGTAAGATTAACAGAACATTGAATACAGTGTGTCATGTCAACCCAGACAGCCCCAAACTACCATCACTCACTTTGCTATTACTCTAATACCTCACCCCTTCCCCAAAGGTAAAATATCACTGCAAGCAAACCAACAAAATTTTACCCAATGTTCTCCTTGTAAAGGCAGAGCCAACTCCGTGTGCACAGAGGGAGGGTACATGGCAAAGAAAACGAGAAAGGACTTTCATAAATGCTAACCAATGTGGTCTAAAACCACAGGGGTAAATGCAACCTTTTGCATTAGAGGACAGCGTTATTAGAGAGGCCAAAGTCAGAGCACTCATTTAACCATCCTGGCAGTGACTTCTCTTCCCATTAGTTTTTTTGTGCTGACTTCTGGGTGAGAAAACATACAAATGCCAGAAAAATGTTGTGTTGTAAGTGTTTCTACAATTTCCAATTCAATTTCCTCTCGCTGACCTGCACTAACAAGAGAAATCTATGCAGCTGGGAGTAAACCATTCTGAACTGAGGGATGGCAATAACCTCCTGTTTTTCAAGCAAAACTAAAAGGCCATCTTTGTTTTGGAAGATCACTCAGTGAAAAAAATAAATCACTCACGAGTCAAATACTGGCACTTTGGCTCTTTACAGAAGTAGGCACTAACCCAGACTTGCACTCTCTTCCAATTTCTCCTTATAGAAATGGCATTATTATATCAGAGCTTTTAATCTCCACTTCTGCCCTTTGTATTGTGTCCAGTCTGGTACAGATGAGTGTTTTCTTTAACTGTAAAAATAAATAAATAATGAAATAAATAATAGAAGAAAGAAAGAAGAAAAAGTCTGAACACAAATACACATATTTTGTCTGCATGTGGCAAAATACAAATTAACCTCAAGTGTCTCAGTGGAAGCTGCTTCAACAGAGGCAATTTGAACAAATGTCAATAAAAAGAACCGACTGCGATTTCCCTCCATTTCCTGTGACATCTCGTGTTTGTAGTACATGGGAGAAGGAGCAAAGTGAGAGATCTCTGCCTTTCCTTCCACCAAAGGCAAAACCCATCCATCACTGGCGTTGTCAACACAACAATCTGGCCTATAGGCTTGTGGTGTGAACACCCTTTCCAGGTCTAAATTAAATCTTTGATCAGAGGTGTTACCTGGGATTAATGCAGTTGCCTCCATTGAACACAGGAGGCTTAGACAAGAAATCCGGCTCAGAATTATAGCCACAACTTCCCTCTATAGACATCAAAGACGAAGGGGTAATAGGGAAACGAGAGGGAGAGAATAAGTACTGTCACCATGGCAGCCGGTGATGGAGGCACTGCCCTCTGAGACTGTTAGAGCATCACATCTGGCCTCTTCAGTGAGAGAGGAGACCTTCAGCAGCACTACATCCCAACTTCTGAAGAACAGTTTGGCAAGAA
The DNA here is from genome assembly GCF_017976425.1 of Toxotes jaculatrix. Taxonomy (NCBI): domain Eukaryota; kingdom Metazoa; phylum Chordata; class Actinopteri; family Toxotidae; genus Toxotes; species Toxotes jaculatrix. The sequence goes on from NC_054399.1 coordinate 6,610,214, forward strand.
ATATAAGGTAGAGACCCAACACAACCCTCTCACAAAGCATCGATCTATCCAGTGCCGTCTCATGTAAATTAATGTGACAGACTTAAATATCTGCAATCATTGAGACTGTTTACTCTATGCACCTTAAGGGAGCTTTAACATGTTGCTCTCATGAGATGTTCACTGTGAATGAATGAGCTGTAATATGTCGAGAGGAATGCATCAGGCTACTTAGTTATGTGATTGGCTTTTCTTTTTACATACGGTATTACAACTTCGATTTGAAAACAGATACAAGAGTAAAACTCGCACTTCAAGCGGTCGAACATTAAGGTACTACACATTAGAGCTGAAACAACTGATTGGTCGATGGACAGAAAATTAATCTGCAACTATTTCGATAATCAGCACATTTTATCGGCTGACTGTCCAGCAATAAATAGAAGCAGTGTATTTAGCCACAGTTTGCCATGAATTTCACGATGTGGAACACAGTGTGCATGTAGAGAAGCAGACTGAGGTGAGAGGTTTCAGAGAAATCTGAGGAGTAAATTCCACGTGACATGAATTTTGGTTGACGAGGGCCGCTCTGAAAGCCACAGCCAACTCTGTGAATGATCAGCAGTTTGGACTGTCCAAAAATCCCTGATGCAAGAAAAGAATATCAGCTGAAGGATCCCATTTTGAGATGAGAGAAAATGGGCCCAGTGGCTTTATATATGAACTCTGACCTGACTGTAAAATTTACCAAGGTCCAGTCCACTTTTGTTTTTGTGCCACAGGGCTCTTACACTCTTGTCAAAATATGGAATATGGTTCGTCTAAACTTGTCTTCGAATGTGCCTTTCAACCGACACTTGTCTTCACAGCAGAGAAAGGAACCTTTGCTTTGAAAGTGTGTCTGCAAGAAAATGAAGGAAGGTGACTCACTGACCACAGAACAGGGAAAAAAAAGGCTAAATAACTATTGAAGCGTGAAAAGTCTGAAATTTTTCTTTTCCTTTTCCTCTTGGAGCAAAAAAAAAAAGCTTTCAAGGTCCAGAGATTGTGAAATGTTACTTTTCATCTCCCTTTTTTGAGGCACAAGGAAACCTGAAAGGCCATGGCTACAGCAGTTTAGTAACCATCCTATTTCAAAATTGAGGTCTTTTTAGATGTTGTGTGCCATTCAGACCTCCTGGGATTCTCTGCAGTCTGCTGTCCTACCATGTCTACAGGCTGGATGAAATTGTGGAAAGCTTTTTTTTTATTTTTTTATGGTATACCATCACATTTTTCCTCCTTTTGCAGCTATAGCGTAGGCCGGAACCATGCAGAGTGGCCATCTAATGCTGCCTGAAGTCTGATCTGTCCCCATGTGAATAAGTCTTCAATCCCACAATCCCCTCTTACTCAGTTTCTCCTTTTATCATATTTTAAATACGTGACCTTTGATGTACATTTCTATTCAAGGTGTTATTCCACTATGCATGACAATTTTATCACTTGTATGGATTTTTTTTTTTTTTTTTTTATCCTTTCTCAACTCGATAGTTAAGTATGTTATGCTGCTGTTGGTTGGTCATTTCCAAGCTCTTAGACGCACAATCTGTGTTTGGGCTCCTAGATGACTTATCTGCTGTAACAAATAACTGTTGAGAAGCAACAACAACAACAACAGCAGATTGCCATGCAGAACAGAGCCTTTATTGCAGCGGCAATACAAAATGAAATAGCTGTGAGGAGGCAGATGTTATAAACCACTCACTTAATTTGCTCCAGAACAGTTTTCTTCCATCATATTAGAGCTGTTAAGCAGGACAGAGTGCTGCACAGGAATGTTATGTCTCCCCTAAATAAAAACTCATCTTCTCATCAGAAGAGGCTCCCAAGACTATTGTCTTCACTCATCAGTGGATGAACAATAAACCTCTGGTGCTCCAGATATCCTTGATAGCCATCTTAAAAAAACACCATTGGGATTAGTCCTGTCAGCCGGCGTGTGAAGTGTACATTATGGTAATGCAACCATCAGAAAAAATATTATATTTCTTGATTTTTACTTAACCCTCTTCCCCACCTCACCCATCTTCAGCTCCAAGAGACAATTTAGACTCGTCCTTGGCTCAAAGGCAGCACTACTTAAAATACCTTTAGATTTGGTGCGCACACACACATCAAAGAGACCAGAAGCTTATTTTCAAGTATTTTGTACCCTGAGGCAAGAAGATACTTCTGAGGCTGCTGTATTCCCTGTAAATAGCTTGGTTTTTCTGTTCCACAGATCCCAGCAAAGCACCATCTACCAGAGAGCTGTGGGCATGGGCCATGTGCTTTCCACCAGAGGTAAATGGGGGAGAAAAAAAAAAAAAAATCACTGTGCATAATAGTTCTGCCAATTGCTTTCCTAAGGTGTTGATCAGTAATGCTCACAACAACTAAACTCAATCTAAGTCTGCTAGGGCAAAGGCAAAAAGAGTATATTCTGCCGCTCTCGCCTTTGAGAGATTTAACTTCCAATTGTGCGTTTGGTGGTGCTACCCTGTGATGTGAATTCAGAGTTTCTTTTATCCAGTGTTCATCTTGTGAGGACATAAAACAGTAACATGCTGTAAGCACGGTAAAGGATGGTCCACAATAAAGATTTTTATCGCTTGACGCTGTTATAATGTCATCACTAACCAAATAACTTTAAGTGTGCGTATGCAAATGTTTCTCATTTGAATATTTACTTGTTACTGTTTAGCATTTTTTTATGGTTATACATAGCTTTGTGTCAGGACATTGCATGATACGAGAACAGTGATTAAACTTGATCAGAACTTTATATAAATTAGATGGTTTTAACAAACAGTCAGCAAGTATTCACCAACTATGGGATATTTTAATTTAAATCTCACTATATGCATGTATGTATCAGCTGACAAAGACGAGGTAGTAACTGAATTGTCAGTGTATGTGTATTGTGGGATTCAGCTCAGAAATTGACCAGGCTGGCTACACTCACTGGAAAGAATACAAAAAAAAAATAGGCCAAGACTTGAATGTCAGAAACTCTCCCTTCCCTATCTCTTTCAAATAGCATCAATCAACATTAAAGATAATGGTACGTTCACTTGGTAGTGTAAGTGTGCCTTTAAAGAGAGCTGTTTCAGTCTGCTGTGCCTATTGCTCTGCTAAGATCATCCCTTCCACAGTGATGCCCTTCTTCTCCGTAATGACTGCTGCCAGCCTGCAATTCTGATGCCTCACAGTGCACAGCATCATTCATAAGAAGACTGCTTGCTGTGATTAGTCCTATGCCTTAAACCATATATGGAAATTCATTTTAAATGTCCTTTAAAAACCCATAAAACATCCACATTGACTTGGGGCTGCCATGCTGTAGGGTGATGCTAATCAATTCCCTCTATGGTCCATTTACCCTCTGTGTCATTAAAGATAATACAAATAAAATAAGTGTTAACATGGAGGCATTTTGAATCCTTTCCCCCTAAATGAAAAAAAATCTGCCTCCGCTCACCAACTGTCAATAATTTGCACTGGAAGAAGATTTTTTTTTTTTTTTTTTTTTTTAGTTTTCAGTTCCCCACGGTTGCAGTGTATTTGTGCTGAACAAATTCCAGTTAATTACAAGGCAAAAGGTACAAAATGTGCTCTGTGACCATTACAATCCTGTTTGCTATGCTCAGCAAGGATGCATCACTCATCACACCCACACAAACACTAGCACGCACAGATAAATGAAAACAGAGATATAAAGACTCCAGTTAACACATTTACACATTTCTGTAAACCACACACATGCACACTGTTTTCTATCTCTCCTGATTAGACACAAGTATCGTTTTAATCTCTCTCAGCTTCACGCAGATGTAAAATTTCAACACTTTGCTCTACCCTCTCTTGACTTTGACCAATATTGTGAGATAGCAGTATTCCAGCAATGGAACTTTAATGAAAGGTTTTGCAACGAGGCATAGACGCTTGGTTGATCTAATGAGATCCCTAACTGTTTCTGCCATCTGCCAGACCCAAGTCATGACATTAACTATGCAGCCATGCTAAGCTTCAAACCTCTTTTAGATGAAGCAACCCTCATCCGCTCTGTGTCGAGTGCTGATGCACAAACAAAGGCTGACCTCACAGAAAGCGCTCGCTGCTTTCAATAACATCATAAGTATAACTGCGGCTCTGCAGCATGCTGTAGAACACGGTTTAAACTTTATTATATTGTATACTCACAAAGAGAAATGCCCCCCTACCCTCTGTCTAATGTAATGTTTTTCTTTGATTTCACTGAGCTTTTTAGAAGTATTGATGTGCCCAGTATATAAGGCCCTGCTTTGAGTCAAACTAATCTGCAGTTTTCGAGGGTGCCATTGTTCGCCCGGCTGGGGAGAGGTCACTGCAAGAGAGGAGAATAAATGCGGAGTGATTGACTAGTCTCTGTTGGAGAAATGAGTTCTCCATTCATTCCCAGGCTTCCAGAGGTGAAATGTCCTTCAGGAAAGTAAACACAATCTGACAGGGCCCTACAACAGACGCAGAGGCACAGCATGGCACAGTCAGTAAGTATGGCACTTTGCTCTCCTCCACCACGTCTCTCGTTTCCTTCCAGCCTCCAGTCTGCACAATGACCCACAACACATCAGGTTGCATTGCTGAATTTGGACTTTTTTTTTTTTTTAAACTCCTGTGTAGACCTATACAATGATCATAATCGAGCACACACTTAACACAGAAATAAAACTGGGAGACATGAATCCTGAGGGATGGGGTGATCATCCATATAAGCGTATTAGTGCAGTTTCCTCAGTAGGCTACAATCCCAGGTCCTACCAGATCCCAGGTTCCTCCTGGAAAGCAAATTGAAAACCCATCAGAGACCAGATTAGGCTGTTTTCCCGACATGCTAAAATTGCAGTAATCTTGAATGCAGATCACATCTGCAGCTAATTGATGGATTTGCCAGAGGATCTGAGAGTGGCTGGGCTCCGCTGTGAGCTCCTGTTCATTTTCAGAAGGCAGATGCTTTAACCCTTCCCTGGCTGCTGCCAGCAAGGACTCGAGGCCAGTGAATCTTGGAGCTTGCAGCACACTGTGATCAACTGTGTCACAACTGTCCAAAGGCTGAGACTAACATTCAGCCACAAACTCTGCCTAATTAGAGTGAAAGATGTGCGTGGTTTTCTGATATATATTGGTTTACTATGAATAATTCAAATCATATAAGGCTTACTGTCGTTCTTCAGGCCCTCTCTTGCCATTCATGGTGGAAGCTCCAGTGAGTGTACAGGTACTTGTCAAACACGCTTACAGTGAAACTGTAGTTAGCAGCTCACCACAGCATTGTCACATGCAGTTCTGTTAGCTGCAGCCATGAGAATTTAAATCTACCATGATCGAGGTCGGCTACGTCAAAAGTCAGAACTGTTCTCTTGTTCCATCTGAAGACAGAGACAACTCCCTTTATTTGCAGACGGACACAAAGGAACACAATAAGGCTTTCAGAGAACCAACCTGAAACTGCAGATCCAATGCCAAATTATGTTCTCACACGCAATTTAAAAAAAAGTGTGTGTGTGCATATATTAGAGAGAGAGAGAGAGAGAGAGAGAGGGGAAATAATGAAATGCTGTACACACGTTTCCACATGTGTAGGTATTTTTGCATGTGATCGCACAAAAAAAAAAAAAGGCATGAACACTGCTTGTGTTTAGGGATGTTCTCTGTGTTGTGGTTGTGCCAAGCAATGATCTATTTTTTCCCATTACCCCACTGCATACGTGTGGTTCATTTACATTCATGGTTATCCAGATAATGAAGCTTTCAATCCGGGGGATCCTGTGGCGAGAACAATGAACCCAATTACCTCCTGCCGCCTGTGAGATGGGATGGCAGACTCTGAGACAGATGGGAGAGGCTGCACTCGGCCGGCAATCCAATCACATTCATCTCGCTTGCTTCCCGTTTCCCCTGTTCATGTGTTCTGCAGCAACTTATCAACAGACAGGGGCCAAAGAACCTGGGATCATTACATCACACACACACCAACAATTCTGCAAACACACACTCACACACTCACACACACACACACACAAGGGCACAAACGCATTCCCTGAGGTCCACTCAATCCCTGCACCCCCCCCCCCCGTTTCCCACCACGACGAGCTCACATACTTCACCTGCTGGAGGAGGAAAAAGAGGTAAGGAAAGGGTTTGTGGACGAGATAATATCTACCTCAATCTTGATCTCCTTATCAGTTAGCCAGGGGTCTGACTAAGAACATCCCTAATGAATTATGTAAGATACTCAAGTTTCCTTTTTCTAGCTTAATATTTCAGTTGTATGCTCTGACTGAATTCACTCCAAGATGTGCTCAGTGAAAGTTAGTGGCTACATTATCGGCCCTCGCGTGTATGTGCAACATGATGGAAGAAAATGGAAATAGTGTTGATCAAGAAAGAAGTTAAACAAGCGTGAAGAGCATCTTTTTTGATCACGTCCCTGATGCAACCCTATGAAATGAAATCAGCAAAGATGGCTGTTAAATAACCTAGACTTGTGTCATCTGGCACCTTGGGGATTTACTAGATGACGATGTCCAACGTAAAAAAAAAAAAAAAATTAAACTAATAATTTAAAAAACTAAAAAAAAAAAAAAAAAAAAAAAAAAAGTGTAGGTACAAACTTAAGTCCCTTATCTAACTCAGACAGTAAATAGTCTTATCAGTACTTTTCTCCAGCTAAAAGCCCGGGCTGCTTTCTATACATCTCCTGGAAGTTTCAGAGGTAAGAAAAAGTATAATGTAGTTCCTCCATGAGAGGACTTGACACTCAACAGTAGCCAGAGATACAGAGTGTGCCTGGACCCAGACAGTGCTTGAGGGAATGTATTCCACTACTAGATAATTAGCTGGTGATTGCACGAGAGCTGATACCAATTCTGCATAATACTCCAATATTTTCAGCATGTTTTATGCAAAATATACCCCTATCACATACCCCTCCCTCTCCCTCTCTTATGGCACCTAATTTTGACATGGTGATCAATAGTAATTGCCTTAGTGATCAATGTGTCTCTTGAAGTTTTCCATCAGTCTGTAACGCCATTAGTTGTGTCAACGCTATTGTAGGGCAGTGTATGGGCTGTTAGTGGGGATCTGCATGCTAATGCTTCTAGCAGCTCCCCTGAGTGGCATATAGGTGTTTTTATGTTAATGAATGTCAGGAGAAGAGCTCTCGCTGGTCATCCCTGGGTACACACAGGTGTGTAGGTACACACACACACCTGCCCAGCCATGCTATGCTCCCACACACACACTCACACACTCATACACACACACATACTTGTCCTGCTTTGTGAGGACGCTCGTTGACATAATGCTCTCCCTAACCCTTTACCATAACCTTAACCATCACAACTACATGTCTAACCCCAACTCTAACCCTAGGTCTAACCTGAACCCTAAAACCAAATATTAACCCTCAAACAATCATTGGATGGTGTGTCAGAAAGTGCCGACCAGCTAAAATGTCCTCATTGTCCCAAAATGTCCTCACTCCGTAAGGTCTACTATTCAAACCGGTCCTCACCAAGATAGAAGTATAAGCACGCAGACACACCGATGCACACAAACACACACAAGCACACAGACTGAGATTGCATACCCACTGAACCCTTGGATGCATTATTGATAAGCTACTAATTACGCTTGTTGCAATTTCAGCTGACCTTTCCCGGGAACATCCCGGATCATTATAAGCTGCATTCTCTCTTGAAACTGCAAAGGTAATCTACTGTCCACCTCCCTCGTTCTCCTTCTCCTTCCAGTCCTAACACCACCACCTCCCTCGCTTCCCTCGACTCACTGCTGGATGAAGACGTGTTCTTATGTCCTGAAATAGCAGGAGAAATTGTTTAAGAAAAAGATACGGGGAGTTAGAGCAGAGGAGAAAATGGAAAGAAAGAGGAAAGATAGATTTTTTAGAGTATCACTTGAAGTTTATGGTTAACGCTGTAATGTACAGTATCATCTCATTCTGTTAAAGGTTAAAAACTGCACCATCTCGGGTTGTTACACCTGTTTGCATGTCATTATGACACTTAAGTCAGAGGCATTCTCATCATAGTTTACCATTATGGCAAATACATTAGTGTAATGGCTCTGCTTAAAGCAGCTTTCCTGCTCAGAAAGTCATCTCATTTTGGAACGGCCAAATGCTATAATGTTAGTGGTTGTGTAGCTGGTGCTCAGGAAGATCAACTGATGATCAGCTGATCTGAGTGGTGCAAATGACCTAATGTTCCTGCCTGAAAACATGAGTTGCATTATAGATTAACAAAAAAAAAAAAAAGATTTTTCATTAATTTCAGAAGAAAGCCACAAAGATTGACTAGGACATGAGGCCATTTGCTGATTTCTTGTAAGGCCGAAACAACAGCTCACAACAGGTACACAGTCTGAGAAAATGACATGAAACAAAGGGCTCCATTATAAATTGCTAAGTACAGCTACTGAGTGCATGTTTTGTGCTATTGTTCATTAATGTGCATATACAGGTACTGTATAGCCTTGCTAAAACAGGCCAATAATATGATAATCCTCTACCTGAAAGATGCATAAATGCAGGTACTTATGGAAAATAGTATCCACAGTAAGCTTAGCATTTGGCATGTGGCATTTTCAGAAAACTGAAAATGAAATGCCACATGCATTGGTATAATGCTGGGGCACTAAGAATGTGAAGGCGCTGTGAATGAATGTGCCCGAAGCTCACATGAAAAAGGTTTAACTACTTCCATGATGTTTTTAACCATTTGCAAAAACTGGAGGTCTGTGCATACTGAGGCACCTGAAGACCAATAAATGAATGAGGGGCATTTCTTTGGTTGCAAACTTACCACTACACATGAAGAGCATGAAAACTTTGATTAGATTTAGTGGAAGTATCCCGCAAGCTTAAGTCCTGTGTTAGTTACTGAAACACTTGGATTCCTTTCCCGGCACTGAATTATCAAATTATGTATTAATAAGATGTGGGTGTGCAGTAAAAGGTCAATCTCCACTGAGTGAGCTGCGCCGAACTTCAAAGAGCTAAGACCCTGCTCTTATTACTGTTACCAATATAGAGTTATCTGTTCAGAATCACAAGCATAATATCAGTGGATTCTGTTGGAAGGGATATCTATTTGAGAAAAAAAAAAACAACAACAAACATTTATTTTTTCAAACCAATCTGAGGTAATGAAGTTAGGGCAGAGAGATTCAGTGAAACTGTAGAAGACGGTTTTTTTAAGATCTGCAAGTCATTTAAACAACAGAACTGCTGTGTCAAGGTCATGGTGACAAACGTCTGTCAGAATTTCATTCTGTGTTATTTTACTACTTAACCAGCTTTTATCCTTCCACCTCCACAACTTTCCTCATTCTCTGAAACACACACACACATGCACACACACAATTTTCCACAGATTCTGCAATTCTCAGTCTAAGGAGGGGAGTCTATATGCCTAAAGAGTTATTCAGCTCTTCCATTCCAATCAGATTTTGTTGGTGATGGGAGCTGACTCGGAACCAAAATAAATAGATAGAACAGGAAAAAGGCTGGGAACAGCAGTTTGCTAGCAGCGCTGTGAACCAGGTGAGCCGGTGCAGGCAGGGACGACACCAGCCAAAGGATTAATAGTCTCAGGGGAAGCCAAGGTAAGCCTGCTGCTCCTGCTTGACATCTTTGTACTTGTAAGAGCACAGAAATTAGCCAGGCAATGCAGTGAGTAATGGCCAGAGTGCTTCCATCAGTCCCATTTAACAATGCATGCAAAGCCAACAGAGGAAAATGCAGGTGGGGGGGTGGGGGGGTGGGGGGGGGGGGGGGGGAGTAAATGTTCTCTCCTGGGCATGTGCGCAGAGTTGCATGGAGCAGTTTATCACACGAGGCTTGTGTTGTAAATGCAGCAAAAGCATTACACTTATGTCCTGTCTTTTTAATTACATGCACTAGCCGTATATATATCAGTGTACAATCATCAGCCTAATGACTCACAGCAGGAAATTAAGTATTAAAACATCCACGGAAGCTCCACAAACTGCTCCAGCAGCCCAGTCCACTTCGCCAGAGCCCATCCATTTGTCTGCTCCAGTCATTGTTAGTCGGTATTGCTGACCTCAGCCACTTTGGCTTGTAGCAAAAAGTTATCATGGGGTGCATGATACTCAAAAGATCAGCATACATACTATGTATATTTATGCTAACTACATATCTTTCCGACACAGAAAGTTTTGCCATCATTTTATAAACTATTGTTGCTTTAATTTAGTAAAATGTGTAATAAATCCAACTGTAATTCAGGCACCAGCTATTTGCCCCCTTTAGAACTCATGTTTTATTTGCTTATCACTTATTTATGCACTTTTTTAAAAAAAAATTGCAAATTACTTTTAAAGCTTAGACTACTCATTGGCATGTTCAGTAGCTGCCTTTTGAAGTGTGATTTAGTTATTTTAAATTTAATGCCCTTGATACTTTTTTTTACCCCTTGTATATCCTTGCAACAGCTGAGTATTCCCCAACCAGCCTCCTTTCTGCCTAATCCATAAACAATGATGCAGGAAAATGTATTATGTATGTATTTCCCAGATAGACATAGAGCTATAATAAAAACCAGGGACAACATATTATGATGAGTGCCGACAGCGGTCCAGACCAATGTGGTGCCTGGGCCCCTCCAGATGTTCACACACTGTATCATACAGACGGGGGCCCGCTCTCCCCACTCCACTCAGCAGAGACTTATGTCTCAGCACACACCAAATGTCAGTGACTCATAAGTCAGATGGTATCGCAACATGCTCAGAAATCCACGCACGCACAAACACACACACAAACAAACACGCACACACATATGTGCCCCTTAACAGGATCACCAGAGAAACTGCAAGGATAAAGCAAACATCAGGGTCTATGTTTACGTATTTCTATCTTATTTAGAATAAGAAAGTATGTATACATTAAATATTTCCTCTTTCAATTTTCCCATCACCCGAGAACAAATCCATATTTCTACCATTTTCTGTTCTCTCACAAAGAATCCACTCAGCAAAATATTCTAGCTGCAAATACACTAAAAGATGCTGGATATGAAACATTTGTATGATTTTGACTTTGGCTGCACCAAGGTCACACTTGCTGTGAAAACAAAGTGGAACGGTACATCCTACTCTACAGTGTGGATAGGGTTTGAAAGTGGATCTTGGCAAATTCTTCATAAATCTTCTTCCCAAGGGCAGCCCCTCTGCATCTGGACTAAAATATAACAAGTGGTGGCACTGTTATGTGGAAAAACACGGAAAATATCCACTTTATTGCTATTGTAAACAACTGTACTGTAGTAATTACAATGCTTTAATTTGGACAGAGTGGGCTTTGTAATAGCCACCTAAGCAGCTAAGCTACAATGTCCCCCTTAAACTATCTATTTTTGGACAATCTGTAAATCTTTTAAATACTCCAAAGAATGGCACAAACTACAACGTCTTCATCCACAGTCTACTTCCCCCTGAATTTGTTTAATTATTAATTAGACTGAAACCACGCACCTCCACCTTTTTTTTCATTCCAAACTTTCCAGAAAAAACACCCAAAAGATCCTTCGTGTGAAAACTCTGTACTTGTCCCACAGCCCAAACTGTCTTTCCTCTCTCCTTCCACACCAGCCACATGGGAATGAGCCTTTCTTAGTGTTGCGTGAGAGCCAAGGGGGTTGAGAATACAGAATCCTTCTTGGCAGGGATGGGGGAATGGATGGACGGAGGAATGAAGGGATGAGGGGTGATAGAGGTCCCCCAGCTGCCTAAGACCCGGGCCCGTCCCAGCACACTGGTTCTCACTAATGACCAGAGGCCCTGAATTCCTGTGGCTCCCTTGGGACAGCAGCTGCTGCCATCCCCAGCTTCTCTGCAGGCTTTGAAGGGGACGTGGCAGCAGTTGAGCTGGCTACACTCCTGCCTAGCAGAGCAGCAACTCAGGGATGGGGACAGACAGGCTTGTTGTGCCAGCAGGGTGGCTAAGCCTGCTGAAACCCCATCCAGCCAATTACTCCCTCCGAATGCCAAGCTGGCTCACTAATGGAGAAACTGGGGACCACACACTGCTAGGTCCTCTCACAGGTTTACAGGTTTTACAGGTAAGCAGTAACACTCCCACTTCAGGTCAGCGTTTTTTTTTCCCTGTCCATTCTGACAGTTCGGAGTAAATGGTGAGAAAAGCTCAGCTTGATTCTCTCCAAACCAATTTGTTTAAAATGACAAATTCCTTTTAGAGCTCTTGTTTCTCTCTGTCGTCCATCCACTCACACATAGCCCCTGGTTAAGCTTACCCTTTAGACTATTTGTAGAGAGAGAACCTGCTGTATAGGAAAAGTAGTGAAAATGGCCCGGCTGGAGGGGGTGGACGCCTATGGTTAGACTACCTAATCATTCCGTTCACGTTCCTGCTGTTCAGATAAGCAGCACAGTGCCTCCAGTGAGCCTTCCCTCCATCGACGGCATACATATACTTTAACACAGCTAATTTGTGCAAGTCTTGCAGCACTTGCACACCATTTAGAGATACACTTCAGATTTCACTAGAGACCCAGTGGACCGTATGGCAGGATGGAGGTCAGAATAAATAGAGCAGCTACAACCCAGGAGAAATAAATTTAAAATGTGTATTGTTTCAGCAACCATTGTTCTCAGTGAAAGCTGTTGAAGTAGCAATCAACAAACAGCAAATGTAGAGTAGCAGCTGTGGGTAAATACAGTAAAACAGGGAATAGTTTTCCCATGCCACACAACCAACACAAAAACTTACATCTAATTAAACCCTTTCATTTAATGTTAAAGGAATACCTGAGTTTCTCTATGACATTTTCTAAACTAAGGGATCAAAACAAATAGAATCAGAGCGAAATATAGAATTACAGGCTGGGAAAATTCATTTTGTTACATGTGACAGCTTCTGGACTGTTCTTCTTTCCTCTGTGTTTACAAAACAATTTGTGGGAGTCTGCTGGACCAACTTTCCTCTAACAATGTGTTATCAGACAGAGAAAAACAAGAGAGAATCAATAGGACCTGTGGTCATGTATAATTTGCAGGGCCAGCACCCGGCTGCCAACGAATAAAGATTTTTTTCCTGCGCGTTGAATTCAAGGATATTGGACAATTTTGTTGGAGGTAGGCGGCTATTTTCACCAAATCCTGGCTGCAGGTCAGCTGAAATGATTGAATCTCTGTAAGCTCTGTGGGAGCACACAGCACTGTCCCCATGTAAACAGGAGGCCTGATTGTGTTCTTCACACTTCTTTGCATGTTATGTTTGTTTCCTTGCACAAGCTCAGCTGAGACACACTGACAAACTGTACCTTGCAGAAATCATAGCCAAACCGCACTGGCGGTAAAATAAATCTTTTTTAATTGCATGGAGAGTAGTGTGTGATTCTCAGCATTTTTTTCTGTGTCCAATCTTCTTAACCATGCACTATGTGATTGTCTGTGTGTGTCTATGTGCGTGTGTGTGTGTGTGTGTGTCAGGTTGGTTGGCAGGCTGTGAGGCTGCCTTGGCTAGTCAGAGAGCTCTTCTCCCTGAACCAGCTGGGCCCTCCTGCCTCCCTCCAAAGCAGTCAGTGCAGACCACATGGTCTCACCACCACTCTGAAAGGTGCCATTCAGCCTGACACAGCTAGACACACATGGACACATACAAGCAGACACACATATACTGTGCACCGAAGCTCTCACATAGAAATATTCCAAAGGAAGAACTCGTGCTGTCCAAACACACACCAAACTAACCTGCTCAGCTGAGCCGCCCATTCACAATAATTCTAATCTAACAAGCCAGCAAAAACATGTACATCATCCAAAGATAGGAATTAAAGCAACATGAATGCAGTGTTAGTAGAAACCAGACCAGACTGCAAGTAAATGTACATAGCTGGCTATTCCAGTGTCCCTTGTTAATATTTCATTGTATAAATACGCTTTGCATTAAAGTCTTTGTCCTAATATTTATTTATTATTATACATTATGTACATAATTTACTGAAGAAATTCTGCGTTCATATCCTAATTCTACTTTTGCTACTCTGTGTATACTCTGTAAAATTGCATGTCTGATTTTGGTTGATCCTCTCATTTCCTATGTTGTACATTGCACCGATATATATATATAAATATACCATTTTTTCCCCAGCATGCTCATTTTGTATTTTGTTGATTTTTCCTTCTTCCTTCATTCTGCACAACTATAAAATGCCATTAGGTAAGAGGCAGTTGTAACTGTAGTATTTGGTCCCTTCAGCTGCATAATTTAAACATGTTCTGTTTTTGTGTGTAGAAAAGGGCCAAACTGGTACTTTGCTTTGTCAACAGTGTTATTCTGCAAAACAGGTGAACTTTTGAACTGAGTCGTGTTTGCTCTCAGAGGTTTCGGTCTCTCTGGATGGGGTCACTGCGGTGGATGGAGATAAAGAGATATATTGTGAAGGAAAAGGTAAAGAAGAGAAGTGCAAGAGCAAGATGTTGGGAGGTCCAGGTCATATGGTGGGCCCCAGGACCTTGTGGTGGGGGTAGCAAACTTCCCTTGAGCTACATTTACCTTTTAGCTGCAGTCAGGCAGGCAGGCTGAGTGGACAGAAGTAGGTGGTGGGGGGGGGGGGGGGGGAGTGAGGGGCACCGAGGGACTGAGAGAGAAAGCGAGACAAGTGAGCTGGAGAGAGAAATGTAGCAGTGAATTCTAATGTCAGATCAGAGCTGAGCTGAGCGGCAAGGAGATCTCTCCTGCCAGCAGCGTACGAACATGCATCAGTATCAAGGGTAAAATATTGTGATCTTTGATTATTCCCTCTTTCACCTTTCATTAATGTCATCCAGATAGAAGGCAAGGCAGCTTGACATGCACAAAGGAAAGGATTTCACAGACATACTGGTGAGATAGCCGAGGATTTTGACAGAACCCTTTGTTTCCTCTGTGCTGTTGCTGTACATTTCTTCTCTGCAGTTGTAGGTCACATTCATTTCACAGTGAGATGGGAGCTTTCTGTCTGGCTTTCTGACTGTTTCCAGCTTTTTATGTTCTGTTTGTGGGCTCATGTGATAAGAACTAAACTAGGCAATTAGCCCTCATCATGTCCAATAACAACAGAAAGGACGAGTCACACATAGTATAATCACTCTCTCTCTCTCTCTCTCACACACACACACACACACACACACACACACACACACACACACACACACTACAATATGTGTGTGTGAGACAACGGACACAGTAAGAGCAACCAAAGGGATGGAAAAGAGGAAGGTGTGTAAGGGTTGGGCTGGGTGATATGGTGGAACTTATCACAGTATTAATTAGGAACATTTCTGGTAGTGATATCTATCACTATATGTCAAATATATGCAAAATCTCTGGTAATAACTCTCTGGTATCTCTGGTATCCAGAGCTGGAAAAGTTCTGCTGTGGCTAGCACTGTTGCCTAACAGTAAGAAGGCTCTGGGTTCGAACCTGCCGACCTACTCGGCAGTGGTTTCAGGCCTGCGCGGTTTCCTCCCATATGTCCAAAGGTTAGATTAACTGCTGATTCTAAATTGCTCATAGTGTGAATGTGAGCGTGAATGGTTGTTTGTGTCTGAATGTCAGCCCTGTGATAGAATGTCGACCTGTCCAGGGTGTACTCCACCTCTCGCCCAATGTCAGCAGGGATTGGCTCAAAAGAAACCCAAGATTATGATTTGGATAAAACTAAACAAATGATAATACAGCGCTTTTGCCGAGCATTAGGTGGGGACGTGGCAAACTTTGTTTATTTTAACGGAATCAAATGGCACAAATAAAATCCTGTTTCACTGTCGTGCAGAGATCCCATTTCTCCAGATAAATAATTCAGACTGTACATGCTGGGAGGCCAAGAATAGATTGCTAAAATAACAGGAGGATGGAGGGGATAGTAGGAAAGAGGACGGCAACTATCTGAGGGGGCTGACAGCCAGCGAGCTGGGGATTTCGTCATCCCTCAGCATCTCAGACTCCAGTCCCTCCTTGACCTAGGAAAGGGAGCATTTCTTGATACCACTGCTGTTCCAGCTATCATTACACCCACCATGCTGCCAGAAGATGCCGTTCCCCTGTCTTACTCCTGATAGGCCCAGATTTAACATGTTCCCCCTGTCATTGGCTGCTGCCCCTGCTGTCAGATTGGTCCTGTTAAACCGAGCTGCCACAGATTAAGACGCCTGATCAGATTAGAATGCCAAATCGCCTCGCAAAAGTACCCCTCGCTCCAACAGTCAAAGTCGGATGGTTGCAGCAGTGCTTCAAGGTTTCACTTCAACATTCAGGAATCAATCCCCGCTTCCAATCCAGCATATTAGGTTGATGTGTGCCAGCAGTCCGGGCAGGCAGCTGTCGAGGGCTGTACCTTTCCCTAAAGCACATTGTGCCTGCACTGCTCCCCGATTCCCTGATAACATTAATGCCAGGCAGATGTCCCTGAACTAGTCCAGACATTTTCTTAATATTAGAGCAATAGACTGGCCTCTTTTCTTTGTCCCTACCAAATTCCTTGAAAATCTCCTGTGGCTTTTAAGAGCAACACAATATTGACCCACAATATCTTCCACATCAACAACAGCCGAGCCATTCGCTTCCCTAATGGTAGGAAAATCAATAGGTAACGAATGGGCTTATTTATATTTCAAGTGATGATGTGTCATGTTTTGGGTTTTGTGACAAGTTTATTGCTGTAGGGGGATACTGAGGATGCGAGAAAGAAGATGTGCAATACAATAAAGATTTAAAAAAAAAAAACAAAACACATGCCTGTGGATCTCTATCAGCTGTTGTCATTCCACAGCAAATAACATCTGTTCCAGATGGGAATCTCTTCCTTATCAAGACACTGCTCCACCACTGTCATTAGTCTAAGTCCAACTCAGCAGCTAATCTAGAATGAAAAGACAGTTTGGGCCCTCAGATCTCACCAAATAACTCCCTGCACTATCAAAGTCTTCTTTGAAGTTCATGTTCTATAAAACTGGCTCAAGTGTCAGGTCAGAGTTCCCGCAGCTGAAGGTACGGCAGTCATTTAAAGCCTCATCCTTCTTTCTATATATTCCCCAAAGCAACCTCGGCTGCCTTTGTATTCTTTATCAGGGACCCTCTTCATGTTGATTGGAAAGAGTCAACCAGGATGGCCTGTGTTTGCACCTGGTCAAAAGCCCCTAAGAACTGAATTGTCTGGGGATATGCTTATTAACCTCTGCACAGATTCGCCAATCATCCTTGACAAGGAGTACAGAAAAAAGAATAAAGGAGAGAAAAGGCAAACAAAGCACACATTAGAGGACAGGATAAACATGACACAAATATCAGTGCAAGCCTTAAGGGATGTACTGAGAGAAAAGGAATGTAGGATAAGTTGAAAGAAACGAGAAAATACAAACTCCCATCACAAGTTACCATGAACCATGGCAAGGCCAGGGCAGTCAGAGCATGTCCACATCAACACTCGTACTTCAGGTGGCAGTGCTGTAATAATGACTCAGTAAGGAATACACACAGACACACACACACACGCACACACACTTGCACGTATACTTATGAATAATGTCAAAACACTCCTTCTTCCTTCATGCACCAAAGCAAAGGTTACCCCAATCATCTTTTCGGCTGCTGCAGTTTTACAGCCCCGGAATGACTGCTTCTCTCTCCATTACCTCTGCACTCGTTTGACTGGCAGATGGGTGGAAAGACGGTGGATGGAGAGTGGGCGGGTGGGTAATCATGGGGCTGTGTGTCACAGTGCGTGCATGTTCGCAGCACTATTTGTCGTCTCAGCAGGTGAGACGGGAAAGGCAGGTGAGACGTGGCTGGGCCTAATTTAAAAGCCTCTTTACGGTGCCCACTGAACCAACGTTGGCATTCCCTAATGGTGCATCACAGGAACGTCATCCCTGCACTGTTCCTCGCCATCCCCACGTCCTATGTCCTTGTCTGTTGTCATTGCTTTAATAGCTGCCACAGCTTTAAGTCACAATGTACGCATGAAAACACATAGCCAAATTTCTAACAGATTCAACGTTCTACTAAGCACTGTATTTTTGTGGCCTGCAGGAGTGCTAATCTCTGTGTAATCCACTGCCTCCATATCTGCGCTCGAATCATTTGGTTGGAGCAGGTGTCCTTTCCAGTCCAATGGTAGCATGACGCAGTGATTTAAGTGAATGGCGTGAACTGACAGCGAGAGAGACAGAGGGTGATATGAGAGGCTAATGGAGTTAATATGCTGAGATGGAGAGATAGAGGAAAGGAGAGGTGAGATTGGAGGGAAAGACATGGAGAGCTAGCTGTGTTACAGATACTGAATCTGAATACAGATCTAATTTTACACCTGATTGTTTCCTCCATAACTTTGTTTCTTGTTTCTCCAACTTTCCGCTGTTGAAACTGGTTTCTACCTTGCAGAGCTTAAATGCACTCAAAAATCTATTACTGTCATCACGCATGCACCTAATGTGTAAAATCTTTACTTTATATTAAAAAATATATGACCTGGCATTTTCATACATCGGGAGGTGGCATATTGTTACATTCAATTTTCCCTACACTAAACTGCTCCGCCAACATTTTCATAGTAAAGTTGTAGTGTGTCGTATTGTGTAAACAAAAATAAAAAGTGAATGCATTGCATATATCTTGAGTTCTCTTTTATTCTGACTGGAAAGGCATTTTCTTTCTGTCCATATCCTGAGGTGCAAAAAGCTCTTGTTTTCTTCTTTCCTGTCTCTTTCTTTGTCATCACTTATTTGCCCTGCCATTCTTGCTCTTGTGCTTGCTCTGTCTCTCATTTTCTATTTGTCACTCATGCTCTTTTCATGTCCCCAACTCATGAGAGATACAAGGTCATTTTTATATAATGGCAACCACAAGAAAAAAAAATATTTAGAAAAAGGAACCCAATTTCTCTTCATATTAAACAATACGGCAAACAATATGAATGTGTAAAAACAGTCGCACCTTTTGAACACTGCAAAGCAATTCATTAGATACAAAGAGCTATTAGCTCTCAACAACTAACAACTATAAACTGCAGCATGGCTTGTGCTCACGAGGGCACATCTGATTATGAGCGTCAGCATGAGAATGTTTGTGTGTATTCAAATGTGCCGGTGTTTGTGTATGAGCAACAATCATTTTTGTTTCTCTCTTGTCAGTTTCTGTACACACCAAAGCTCCTAATAGTATCTGACCTCTCTCTGGGAACAAACAGGACATTTTCTTTCCACATGGAGTGTCGGGAGCAAAGGTCTCACAAAATTAGGGCACAGAATTCAGGGCTGGGAAGAGGCCAGACAGTGAAGAGAGGAGGGCAAAATCTAGTCTAGTCTATTGTTGGGCTGAAAGTGATCAAACCCCAAGAAAAATATCTTACTAACAATCTATTGCCTGTAGGAATAATTATTCCTCTGTTGCAAGCTGCAAATACAAACTTCAGAAACCCAACACTACACACCATGACACTTGTCTAATTCAGTCAAACTCAACCCAAAGTGGAGAGTGGAGCTTGTATCTCTGATGTATAAGTGTTTTTTATATATATATATATATATAAATGTGTGCATGTGTGTGTGTTCATTTGCTTGTCTGCATGTGTCTCCAGCCTGCTTTAATCTCCTCCCATCTGCTGGTGGACCTCCTCTCCCTGTTCTGAGGCCTGCTGCGCCCCGCCCGATCTGCTGAGCCTGACCTCACTGTGTATATGTGTGTGTGTGCGTGTGTGTGTGTGTGTGTATGTGAGTGGGTGGTGGGGTTGCTTGATGAGCCTGGTTCCTTATGAAGTGGTGTCATTAAAGCTGAGAGAAGGAGCAAACGGGTGATTGCGGTGATTTGGCAGAGGTTGCACAGAGTCCGTCCTCCAATCAGAGCCTTCGCCTGGCCTCCTCCAGCTCCACTGCAATCACAGAGCACTAAGTCCACAGAGAGCGCGCGCGCACGCACGCACGCACGCACGCACGCACGCACACACACACAGAAAGACAGACAAATCCACACCACACTAGTTTATCAGCCCAGGTATGGGCTTTTCGTTATCATTATCTGCTTACACTGTGGATACACATTTCACATCAGCAGGTCACAGTCAACTTCTAACAGGGATATAAATAATGTTTTTAATTTATGGAAGGGTACTATGAAGTGTGCAGTGGTGTTGTGAGATTATTACTTGCAAGCCCTCAATCGTCACCAAAGGACCCTTACTAGCAGGTGCCTGTGTAATGAACAGGGAAATGTGACTGACAGTTAAAAAACATGGAATTTATTTTCAGTTAACATCATGTCAATATGTTTTCTTTGACAGTCTAAACCCTTACATTGTAATTATACTGCATAGTATGTGCAGCATAAGTCAAAGAATCTCATTTAACAATGTGATTTTTTCTTTTCTGCCATCATGTCATATCTAAAGAAACTTTCTTAGCTGATATCCAAAATTAAGTGGTGGTGAACCGATGAAAGGCCACCATTTGGCCTAAGTCAAAATATCTTGTATCAGTAACATAACGGTTTATTCTCTTTTTAGTCACATTGAGATATAAAGATTATGTATGTATGACGTCTTTAGAAAATGATAACTCAAAGATCAAAGTGCCACATTTGTGTGGTACAGATCTTAGGAATTTGGAAAACTACTCTATAACATGTTTTGATGTGCTCAAAGGGGTACAGAGAAAATAGGCATGAGAACAAGATGGGAACAAAGAGAGAGGGAGAGAGAGACAGAGAGAGAATGAATTATAAAGTGTAGAGAATTGAGCACTAAATTGATCTGCAGTCTGTCTGTCCCCAAAGAGGTTGAGGTGCTGTAATGAGAATGGCAGACCAGATGCATACGGGGGCCCGTCTCTTCCCCATCTCCATCCCTCTCTCAAAGAAGACAAGTTTGTTTCTCAAGGTGATTGTTGCAGTGATAAGGGAGAGGGTATTATTAAGGGTGACAGCGGAGGGGCTGAGAGGCAGCGGCTGACTGGATAACCTTGTCCCCATCCCCGCCTCGCTTCCTTCTGCATGAGCATCTCCACCACTGGCCTGCCCTGCCTGCTTGCTCGTCTGAACACAATCTGCTGGCTGGAATTACCTCCCGGCCCCAGGAAAACTAAACATGATTTCTGACCTTTCCTTTCTGTGTTCAACAGTAACCTTTGCTGATCCGCCCACGCTACGAGACCATCGCAACGAGCAGGGGACGGAGCGGAAGGGATGTGTGTGTTTTTATTTTATTTTTATAATTTATTTTTTTTTTTTAATGGAGTCAGGATGTCTGTGTGTTTAACTGAATTTATGTATGTGTGCATGTGGCACATTCACAAGCAAGTAGATGCAATAACCGCAATGATGGCGCCTCAAAATGTCCAATTTTTGTCTACCCCGTGTAAGTTGCTGCTGTTTCCATTTGTATATGTACAGACCATGAACCAAAGAACTTGCAATAATAGTGTATTTTGTAGGGGGGGGGGGGGGGGGGGGGGGGGGGAGTATGAGACACTGCGTTTGCAGAAATACCGCATCTTTCAACTAGCTAAATTCATTACATCATCACTCTGCCTTCTCTTGTTGTTCTTTGCTGCGTCAGCAAGTTTTGCATTGCTATTATCATCAGTAGTTTGTTAGATAAGGCTAATTGATCTCCACCTACCCAGTGTATTAGCGAAATGTTGTGATCTACTTCTTCCACTGACTCTGCATAACTGCTTCAGCCTCAGCACAATCTGACCCTCAGGAGCAAAGCACGTCCCTACAGAAATGATTTCATCATCTCTTTCTCTCCCTCTGTTTGTCTGTTGCTCTCCAGCTCTCTCTCCTGTTGTCTGTCTTCCATAGACCTAATTCAGCCCCCCCCCCCAACCCCTCCGCCAGCCCTCCCCTTCAAAACAAACTAGTTTGTGCTGATGTGAGGGTAATTTTTAGAGCTTACAGGCAGAGTGACCTGAACATCCCAGGCTGGCTTGGTGGAGTTAGCTGACTGAACTCTGGGCTAGCAAAGGGCCCGTGTATCAGTATTGTTTGTGTAAGAGCACCAGAGGGGATTTGGACAAGGAGTGGGAGCTCTGAATGTGTGACCCACTGCTG
Source organism: Toxotes jaculatrix (assembly GCF_017976425.1). Classification (NCBI taxonomy): domain Eukaryota; kingdom Metazoa; phylum Chordata; class Actinopteri; family Toxotidae; genus Toxotes; species Toxotes jaculatrix. Next base: position 6,632,350 of record NC_054399.1, read on the forward strand.
GCCTTACCATTGGATTAGCTCACCCTGATCCCCACAACCTCTGAACATGCTACCTACTATTTCAAGATCTCTCCATTTATGCCCAGCCAAGCACATTGTGACCAGTAATCTATAGTTTTCTTCTCTCCAAAGGGAGAAGATACAGTGTTCAGCTTTCTGCTTTGCCCCTGCCGCCCCTCCCTCTCACTGTTTTATCCACTTTTCTCTGTTTATTTTGCACTTGCCCCCCCCCCCCCCCCCCCCCCAAAACACACACACTTTTAGTGTCTCAGAACAAATTCACTTCTTTCACCTCTCTACTCTCACCATCTGTCTTTTGTACCCCCGCCATTCCTCTCCCCTATAACTGCTCCTCTTTCCTACATTCCTCCTCTCTTTTCTGAAGGGGATCAGTGGAGCTTAGAGGCCTTCCTGCTTGGTTCATTACTGAGCTGCTCTGACACGGGAGCTCGTCTCTCTAGTAAGAAAAGGAGAACACCACTGATGTTTAATACATGGACCACTCTGTTGTCTTTTACGCCAGATAAATTCATCATCAAAAACTGAGCACAGAACAGCAACAGAGCATGTAGCCCCGCTCTCTCAATCTAGATTCCCAATCTCTCTTTTTTTTTGAACTCACTCTCCATTTAACTTATTGCTTTTTACTCTGTCTCTCTCTCAATCCCCCCCCCCCCCCCCCCTCTCTCTCTCTCTTTCTCTTTGTTCCGTCACATCTCAGTGAACTGGAGCAAACCTTTTCCATTGTCCTTCAGTTGGAGTAAACACACAAACACAATGCAACGTTGCTGCTCGGGCCCACAACATGAAACACAGCTCATGAAAAGAAAATTGACCCACTCTATTCGGCATGTGTGTACATTGTGTGTCTGTGTGTAAATATGTAACGTATACTGGACATGGCCCTGTGTGTGCACGTGTTCCTATTATCATGTACATCCAACTTCCCACTGTTTGTGTGTATGTGTTTGCATATGAGGGAGAGAGAGAGAGCAAGAGTGAGTGTGTGTGTGTGTGTGTGTGTGTCAGAGCCGTATGGGTAAGTACGTGTTTGCCTGTTTGTCCTCTCTGTGTGGGTGTGTGCGTGGGCGGCAGGTCTGCCTTGATAATGCCAGAGCCTGTTTCTAATCCAGGCCTCCTCAGTGGGCTGTAGCTCTAGCTGTGCCAGGCAGGCCTGCTGCAACACCAACAGAGCCCCAGCTGACAGCTAGCCTGCTCCTCTCTCTCTACATTCTGGACAATCTCTGAGCACAAAACTTTAACAATGGATTAAGCTGGGGAAGGAGAAGAGCCATTAAGGAACACGAAAAAGCATCATTTGCACAGAGAAACAATTTAGCCCATGAGTAAGACAGGTCTTTTAAGATGAACTAAAAAAAAAACAGATGATACAAAAGACAAAATGAAATGAATTGAAATGGCAGGCTGCAAAAGAAGGAAACAAGCAGTGGGAGATATTAATGGTGGAATTCTATGGGGGTGTGCCGCTGGTAAAGGCTTTAGGATGAAATCAAAGTGGTTAAAGCTGATTCATCCTGTGTAAAGACGCCAAGCCCTCTAAAGAGGCAGTGAACAGCCCTTCAAAAATGAAATATCAGCAGCAGTCAGTGCCAGTCATCAGTGCCATGTGTGAAGGAAAATCAATCTATTTCATATCAGAAACCTGTGAGGAGAAAACGAGAGAGACAGGTCCCCGCTGCTTTCACGCTGCTCTTCTTTAAACGTCTCCCGAACAGAAACATCCCAGAATGGTCTGCGTCATCAGTGACGGAGACATTCGTGGCGCTGGTGGTTCAATGTGTAACGGCTGCTGTTCTGCTAGATTAGGTAGGTGATTGGCCATTAATATTCATTTCACAGTGTGTCTTTGTTAGGTGCCAGCAGGGGCTGACAGAGTGTTTGCATGGATTTACTCTACCATTTCCTTTTAAATTCTATAGGCAAGGTGGTTTACTCATATGGCCTCAGTGAAGCTCCCTGTGGCTGAATGTACTGTAAGTTTTACCTGTTTGTTCTTAGTGTCCGACACGGTAAAAGCTTATGAAGATTTCTATTGGAAAACTCCTCAGTTTTGATCAAATCTCCAAGAGTCATCAAACATTTAGAAGAATTAGCTAGAAGAATATGTTCTACTGTCTTCCTGTTTGATGACTGTAGGAAGGCAGTTTCAGGGAAAGTACAGTGGTCTGGTCTGAACTCGTCTGGTTTTAATAACTGCAGAGACTTGCTCCTTGGAGGAATGGAGGTCCAGAAGGCATAAAACCACAGTAACAGGTCTTTCCCTAATGGTCGGCCAACCTGGCACCAGGTGATCTGAACTGTCCTACCCATAATGAGATTAAGGGACTAATTAGTATGACTGTGTGTGAGCACTGAGGAATATCTGCCCCCTATTGGACTGGAAGTGGCCCCTGAGAGAGCGGGCCAGACTATGTCTGTCCCTAAAGTCCCTCCCTCCGAGAGGCTAATTAATATTTCTTGCATCCGCTCTTCCAGCTCCTTTACACCATGCTGAGCTATAGTTCTTAAGTTATTGATCTGGATTCTGGCAACAGCAGGCACAGAAGAACTGAAATAACAAAAATTTAATCTTGGCAGTTTTGATAGTGTGAAATAAGGAGAGTAATAATTACTAGACCCTGACAGCACAGACAGCACAATGAAATCCTGTTCAGTCTTTTACAGCAAATAAGAAGCAAAGGCTTGTAAAAGTAGGCCATGGAGGAGCATCAGCCACACAGTCCATCAGCCAACAGTAGCAAGAGCAGCTGAAGTCGGAAACAGATAGGGAGAAAACCGAAATTATCTTTGCCAGTGATTATCACAGAAAGAATTAAGGCCAGCAGATTAGAAGCAGGATGAGCATAGGAGAAAGAAATGAAGATCAGATCCATTCCCCTTTGCACGTTCCCTGTCTCGCCTTTCATTCTACTTCCTAACCCATTAAAGTCACGCAAGTGTTTGATTGCCCCTGCGGCGCCACTCTGACCTGTTCATTTAAGATGATGTGCAACTCTCAGGTCTGTTCCAGCACTCATTTGTTCCTCCGTGGGGTCCCCACGGCTGGCCAATAAGAGGACCCCATACTGACCAAAGTGCCCTGGGAGCTCTAAAACTGGCCACTCACAACCAAGTAAAGAGACAGCTGAGTGTCATTGTTAATGTGGACACACAGCACCACAATGGCAAAATCAATGGAGCTATAGGGGACATCAATCTTGACAGCACAAGACCCTCTCGCTTGTCTCACCACTCCTCTAAAGCTCTGAGTGAATACTTGGGAAGAAGGAGAAAGAAAGAGAGAAAGAAAGAAAGAAAAAAGAAAGAAAGAAAGAAAAAAGGAAGCAAGCACGGGCGACTGACAGTGATCTTTATTGGCCTTTCCTCCATCCATCTCAAGGGGTTATGCTGTCCTTTGAAGATTGTGTGCATTTGACAGGCAGCCAAGTGGCCAGCCATCCTAATTCACCCAAAACAGGCAGAGGTTTTTAGGTAAAGCCTCAGAAGTGCAGCACAGCAGCTGTATGCGGTTGGCATCGTTTGAGCATTTTCTCTCCCTGCCCGTTTTTCATTTCCAAGTCTCTCTCTCTTTCTCTCTGTCTCTCCTTCTCCCTCCCGCCTCCACCAGGATGAAAAAGACTGAAAACAGTGTTCCTCCTTTAAATAACAAAAAAAGGCACTTGCTTTGTTACAGGGTGACACATGAGATGCACACCAAAAAAAAAAAAAAAACTAACAGCAAGGTTCATTGTCTCTGCCACTGACTTGAAGGATGCCTCCTCATCTCATTAACATATATGCAGATAGGCAGGGAGTAAATGAAAGCCTCCAAAAGCGGAAGAGATCAAAGACAACAGAATTAAGGCCAAGCAATGAGGATCTTGGCAAGAACCCTGCAAATTTATTGATTGTTTGGCAAGCTGTACGTGCTCCTGCTCCATTTTTTCCCTCCCTCTATACCATTTACTCTCGTGTTTCAGATGCACACAGATCAAGCAGTGTGGGCTTTAACAGGGCCTCTGCGTGGCTGTGGCTCCAGTATTGAGCCTAAACACCATCTAATTTACAGTGCAATGATAATGTACTTGGCATAGGAAACCAGAAAAGAGAGAGCGGCGGCGGGAGAGCCCATCAGAGCCCTACATCCTTTCAATAACATAGACTCTCTAATCAGTTACAACAAATACAAGGGCACAAGCCGGATGAGGCTGTGAAACAAGGAGGGATTATTACATAAACCCAGTGGATATGAACCAGTTACAAATAAAAAAAATATGAGTAAAAAAAATAAAAATATAAGCTGAGAGACATGCAGTCGAATCAAGATTTCATCAAACCTCACATAACGTGTTTGACAACAGTTTGGTTTAAATTATTTGTTAAACTTTGTTTGCAGTGATCAAACTGCCACAACTATGTACGTATGAGCAGCAATACAAAAACGGGAAAAAAAATGGGGAGAAAGACAAAAAAAGAAAGAAAAACTGCATTGAGAGGAGTGGAACAGATGAGATCAGAGGGAAAGAATGAAAAGAATTAGCCTAGATAAGGCAGATGAAAAGGGGGACATGAATAAATGATGAAGAAAAGAAGACAACTACCTCCACGGCTCTCGCTGTCAGCCGGTTTCACCTGGATGGGGCGAGTCATCTGGAGGAGAGAAAAGAAAGGGCAACAGAGAAGTTAGCGCTGGCGACTCGGGCTGTCGTTGCTACAACAAGAGGCCACAAACCAGAGGTGTCAAGAACCTCTCCCCCATACTAAATAGCTGTTCTGCGATACTGATCAAAGTGCCTTGGCTGGAGAGGAAACCAAAACACCATCCTGCAGCTAAGTTGACTTGACACTATGGTGTTTCTGCTGCCTGTTATTCAGTGTAAACAAAACAACCACAGCTCTCATTCACACGTAAAAAAAAATAGGGTGTGTGTGTGCGTCTACACGTGTATTTGTGGTTTTTCATGGCAGGTGCATGGAGAGGTTGAAGGGCTGCATATGTGTGTCTAAGTGAGAAACACCAAGGCAGTCCTAATAAAAGCGAATCCAGCCACAGGAGGAGAGAGATCAATGCAGGCCTATTGATCCAGGCCCTTGGGCTGTGGAGAGTGTCTGGCTGGGAAGGATTCTCTGGTTAGGAGGCTCACTCTAATCCACTGGACCCTGATAAGAATGGCATTGCCTGGATTAGATGCCTCTGTCATCACAGTTTTTGTGTCACGCTCTCCTCCTTCCCCAACTTTACCTCCTTCTCTTTTCATTATTGTTGTTCGAGCTGAACAATTTTACCAGACTTGGGCCCGATTTGTTTGGAGGAAAAGTTTGAAAGATGTAGCTGTGATTTACAATGTTTTTTTTTCTTTTACAGCTGCAGCACCGCTTTTTTTTTTTTATTGAACACATGCCTCCTAGCTACACATTAGCACACAAGCCGAATATATACCCACCCACGCATGTGCATAATATACATATATGTACTACAGCATAAAGCTTACAAGATATTTCATGTTCACAGATCTGTGCCAGTGACCTCCCCCTTTGATTCATCCCTAAACAAATAGATTTAATAATAAAAACACACATATTTTAATAAAACTGGGGCCAAAACTATTTGCCATTACCAGGCATCCAAGTCAAATCACTGAAAACCCTTCAGCACTGATATTTTTATATCTTCATATGTATATTTTGCTCCATCATCCTGTCATGTATCTTTTTTTTTCCGTTCAATTCCAGATCAGGGCTGAAAAGGTCAGATTTAAAGACAGGGCAGTCCAATAAAAGCATGACATGTTCAAGGAGAAACACCATAATGGGATTTTAAAATGTCTTAATAACATGCTGATATATGGGGGAGAGGCCCAGGCCCCGATTCATTAAGTGCTAAACGTATCCATTTTCACCTTGAGGAACTGAGTAACCTTCCTTCACTGAAATTATTCCATAAATTTACCCATTGTAAATAATAACTAGCACCAGCTAAGTCTTTGTACAAAAACAGGGATGATATTGTGCTTGTGAAGGTTGAGGTTTTAGCTTCTTGTTTCTTGGCTTTGTTCCCCATCTTCCTCCCTCCCCATCTACAAGTGCTTTCTTTTCCTTGTACAGCACGAGCAAAGTAACCCTACAGTATGCTAATGCCAAGCCACAGGGTGCACTGCTCCACAGCATGTACAGATAGATTACAGAATCAACCGCGACGCTATCGTGCACGTGTTCAAAGCAACCTCTGAGACAGAAGCACCTCCGAATGGGGGTGGTGGGGAGGGGGAAGGGGGGCATCCGCAAGACAAATTCACAGATAAGTTTACAACCCTCCACTCCTTCACAACAACACAGGAAATCTTTGAATTTGCCTTTGACATGTCAAACGGACAAAAGATGCTTCCATCCTGCCAGTTGATTTTTGTTCAAACGCGTGATGCTATGATCTCAGCCGTCTCTACAGGGCGTCTGTGTGTGGGAGGCAGCTCTCTCTAAAGCTAGTTACTGTTCAGCCTCCAACATGCCAGCTTAATGGTCTATTTATTTGCCTGAAAGCTATGCATCATGGTCCGGAACAGTCACTACTGATGGCTCTCGGTTTGTTCCATTTCCCTTGAACACATATGAAGAAAACCATGTAATTCCAGCAGAAATTAAGTGCATAATGCAAAGCACACTTGTACTATATGCATGCTCACACATGCAGGGACATAGTGGCTTTAAGTAAAATTTATTAAGCGCTACTGTTTCCAAGGAGACCATTCATTAACTTCAGATACTGTAGGGCATGTTTTTTACCCTGTCCTTTGTGGGCTGGAGCTAGTAGCTTCTCGAAACACCCACGAAGGAACTGAGTAGAACAGTCGCTGCTGCTTTCTGTACAAGTAACACACGCTTTAATAGGGATGTTTTTAGCTAAGGGAGTGGTTAGGTGAGGCAGTTGGGAAGCAAGAAGAGGAAAGAGGGAGAGATTGCGTAAAACGACAACAAGAGATGGAGAGAGGGGTAAGAGAGATACAGTACATACAGAGAGAAAGCGAGGGAGAGAGGAAAAAGCTGCCTGCAACTCCTAGATAAGACTGCTCCTCTGTTGAGTGGCGTTTCTACAGCTTTGACTCCACCCTCCTGCCTTTCACTTTCAAACACACACTGAAAAAGACAGCACAACTGCTCTCTACAAACACTGCATATTTACAAACCAACCACCTGCCTCCCTATTGCACCCCGGCCAAAAATGTAGGCTCCCGTTTGCATTTTGTGGGACATTAATTATAAATGGGCCAAATGATGAAAACGCTTTATAAACATAAAAAGTTCCTGACAGAGAAACTTTTGACTGGCCTCGTATTCTGTTTCCATGCCATGTTTATTTACCTGAGGATGTGTGTTTGACTTAAGTACCTTGATTTAATCAATACGGTTTTCCATACCAGGCATGACGTTCCTGGCATTAATATAATAAAAAAGAATTTTTCAAAATACGAATGGTAGGGATGTGTCCAATCCAAATGTGATATTCAGTGAAGCAGAAATAATGTCTCCTACAAATATTTGTTGTTTCTGAATTTGCTCTGTGTTGTTTGCATTTCAATACCCATGAGGAAAACACAGACCAGTGAAAAACACGTTCTTAAAAGACACTGTGCTTTGCATGTTTCAACAACTGACATATTGTGTACATCAACAATTTTTATGTTGTTGACTTCTGTCTTCCAGAAAGCCCTTATTTTCCTTTCATCTGTTCATTTTAGCATTGTATAAACAAGTTCTGAGATATAAAGTTTAATAAAAAAGTTTAATAAAAAAAGACGGGGGGATGAGTGCAGGGAACAATGTGTGGTCATGCAATTGAAAGACACATTTGACAAGTCTTTGCTGACTCACGGTGCATTTACGTGTTGGTGAGAGGCTGTAAAATCCTGTTTATAGTATGTAGAAAAAAAAAAAACAGCCAACATGGACATAAGGGACACTTTCACAGTTGACAGTTTTTTTGCGCTTTTCATTAGATTATTTTGTATCTCACAGGCCATAAACAGGTTTAAGTGAATGTGAGCTAAGCTTCTCCAGTGACTCACAACATCTTACTCATAACCATGAGCCTCATAACCCTCAAATTAGTTACTGCTCTTCATTTTCCTCCTTCCTAGCAGAAAATAGGTTTTTTGTTTTCCTCACTCCACAAGCCGTGCTACTCTGAGGGCTTTGGCAAATCTATAGTTCCATATGCTTTTATTGAGCCACCTCATCTGCCCAGTTAAGCCTCCAGTCAGCTGAATTAAAGCTCTTAGCCATAATATGCTGCTGCTTTATATTGAGGGCGAGATAGAAACCCCCCCTGGCCTACAGTACATAATGTAGTGTGCACTAGGCCTGGAAAACACACACACATAGCCCATTGGTTTGTTTCAGTTTTTTTTTGTTAGCCAGTCTGTATTCTTGACTGAAGCTGGCCACAAAACAATATGCCTAAATGTGAGAAATAGAGACAAATATATGAACATCACACAGATCTATAATTTCTCTGACTTCATTTCTCTGACTTTATCGTACAGGATTCCCAGTGCTCTGGTAAAGTTTGGCCCGGCTGGGTTAGCAAATGTCTTTTTACTGAAACTATCATTACCCACAAAAAGGACCAAAGGCACTGGGCTGCGACCACAAACGACATCCCACTGCCTTATTTCATATTACACCGAGCTAGTCAGGGAACTGTAGTCAGGACTTGGCCTGTTAGTAGTGGGGAGGATTTAGAGTCTACTGTTGGCACTGCCTATGACACTAATGAGTTCACGACTAGTAGAGTTTAGAAAGATTGAGCAGTAGAGTCCCAGAATCCACACTGTTTAAACTCTAGAGAGGGGCCAGTAGCAAGACAATAATACTGCTTTGGAAAGGGTTTCAAAGACCTGGTGCAATTCCAAGCCCCAAACTTTGCTCGTCTTTAACTTTCATATTATTCAAAAAGATGAACCTCCAATTCACAGAAACGCAGTAAACAGAAAATAAAAATGCAATAAATCTTGTCCTGGTTTCTGCAGAAGCTCATCTCTCACTAGTAAAATTCTTTTTACAACAGTTTTGCAACAGCACTTACTTACAGCGCTTGCAATAAAATAACTCTGATAGCTATTCACTGTGTGGTGTCTTCTGGCTTTCACTCAGGTTTAATACAGAGTAATGTTTGTCCTGGGATCATTAATACGTATTAGCGAGCCATCAAAGCTCATATTGCTGCGCTGCTCAGTAACAGGAGCATAAACAGGCCCCTTCTGACTGGGCCATCTTTGCTGATATAATTAATATTTCCAATTATTGATCTGAGAGAGTGCTGAGCGGTGACCGTCCAAGGGCCCCAGCATCAGCTAATAAATCTGTTCTGTATACAGTAAGAGGGAGGATGAAAGAGTAGGAGAGAGAGAGTTACAGTGAGAGATGCTGTGACAGAGAGAGAGAGAGAGAGAGAGAGAGAGAGAGAGAGAGAGAGAGAGAGAGAGAGAGAGCGTGAGAGAGGCATGGTGCAATGATTTACAATTATCAAGTGCTTCATTGCAATCACAATAATTGTTCATTAACACCAAAATTCTAAATGAAGATCAAATTTAAAAGGCTTACTTGAGCTGGTAATGAACAATTTCTTAATATTGTAAATGAACTGAATATGGATATGAAGGGACATCTCACTACTTTTACATGAAAATGTGACAGATTATGCATTTTCCCACCAAAAATTTGCTCATTTTTAGTCGGATAATAAAACACCATGCTAAGAGTGTTTGTAATGAACAAGTACTAGGGGTTCTTCGTTCTTCACGTTTTTGTTAATTTACAAATTATTTAGTCACAGCTCAACCCCCGGGTGAAGCTCCGGGTGAAGCTTCATCTCCAATTACCAAACGCTGCAAGAAATACAGTGAATCAAAGGTAAAATGACCTGTTGTATGTTCTGTATTTATGAAATATTAGTATCCCCTCCACATCTCAGGCTGAGCTGTGCATTCACATGTGGATTTTCTGAAATTCAAGATTGGCTCATATACACGAGAGGGTATGTGCAGGTGCATTGCTGACTGAGTCATCGCTGTACTTTTGAATGAAACGTACTCATTCTATAGTAGCCCTTCCTTGTATGAATGTAATCAATCTATGCTACCGTGTTCATATATGTGCTCGAGCGCATGTGGGAGAATGTTTGTGCAAGTGATTTATAATTTAGCCATATGTGAAAATGTGCTGGCAGCAGCAGTGTGGTGGTCCTGATAAGAAGCATCAGTCAGTGCTGAGGAGATGGCAGCCACTATAAGCTTTGGGATTCCTATCAGAACTGAGAGGATTTAGAGCTTGAGGCGCTGACATGGACTGAGAAAACACCTGCAGACCTCAGCTAGTCGGTATCACGTTTGTATGTGTACCAAAAGTTCGACTCCATGATGCTCTATCCATTCTGAATCAGAAAAAAAAAACATGAACTTTATTATTATTATTTCCTTAAGTATAGAGGCTGCATTCTGTAAAGGTGAGTTTTGTCATTCAGTGACAAAAATGCACAATCTCATTTAGAAAGTGCAATTAGTTTTTTTGCTTTGTGGTTATTTTGCACAAATAAGTGTTACTTTTTTCTTTTCTTTCAAAGGCTGAATAGCTGCTTTTGGAACAAAACTGTTATCCATCTGTTACACTGAATGCTCCTTGCAATACACCAATTAGCAATGAGGCTGCAGCTAACTCGCAAACATGTGCGATATGTAGTACCACTACAACGAGTACCACCGCAACATCTCTGATTAAGTCCATTAGACCTTCTGTTGTCTGATGCCATCCAAGTTCCTGTTTATCTCTTTCCCCAAAACACTAACTGCCTCCCAGACAGCCTGAAGTCCATCTACCGAGTGCTTTCCAAAAGCCTTTCCAACCCTCTCTATTATCATAGCTTTACTAGCTGAAGTGGTTGGCCAGCTGTCTGACTGCTACAGCCCTCATTATACAGACAGCAGAACTCAGCTCTCATCAAGATTTCATGAAGGTGAATGTCACACATCAAAACCACCTCATTTGTGGCGCCCCATGACTCAGCAGAGTTGCATGGCACAAGCCTGTGCTGGTTCCCTTCAAACTCTTTATTACTTCTGTACAGTCTGATTAACTCAAAATACAAAAAAAATCCAATACAAAAATCTCCCTCTCCACCTCTGAGTTTGCAAACCACTGTCCCAACCTTTCGCACAGTCACTCTCTCTCACGCCATGCTTGCCGGTCTAGCTGATTATGTCTTCCTGTCTTGTGGAGTATAAGCTCTCTACCAGTATTTGTATAAGAGACTCTGAGTCCTGCTAGACTTGTGCGCGGTAGACTAGGGTATGTGGGTGACAGAAACAGTGTGCAATCATGAAGGGGAGTAGATTGGGGGATTGAGCTAATGCCTAAATCCTGTCCTACTGAGCCTGTAGCAGGGCGTCCAAGAGATAAAGAGAAACACAGGGAGAGAGGAGTAAGAGACTGAGAGAGAGGGGTGAGGGGGGGGTAGGATCTTAGAGGAAGTGACAGAAAAGGGAAAACTAATGAAAAGATGCTTGAGAAGATGTAGAGATTGAGAGAAAAGAGTGGGTGGGAATTTATTAATAAGAGAAAAGAGAAACAAAAAGACAAAAAAAAAAAAAAATAAAAATCCTTTTCACCCCCCTCTCCTGCCCCTCCTTATCCTCCACTTCCTGACTTATGAGCCACACTTTGGTTATCAGGGGAAGGGCATCACTCCCAGACATCTTTGGCACGGCTGCTTTTCAAGCCCAGAGAGCTATTGACATGGCGTGTTACTGTAATGCGTGAAGCAGTGGGAGACTCATTGTAAATCTGTGTCAACAAATGCTGGAGCAGCAGCAAGCTCAATCTCTCTCTCTCTCTCTCTCTCTCTCTCTCTCTCCCTCTCTGTCTGCCTCACTTTGCCTCTCTCTTGCATTTACCAACCTATCTAATGAATCTTATCTGCACAGCACACTGGAGGCTTAAGCTTTTGGTGGGCTCACATCTCTCCCACACACACACACTCTCTCTCTCTCTCTCTCACTCTCTTTCTTATTCCGCTCGCTGTTTGATGTGGTTTACGCTCTTCAGTTCATTTTTGAGGAACTGTCCTTAGAAAGATAAGATCATGACGACAGACCCAACCCAGAGGCTTCAGAAGGGCAACATCCTGCCAATCCCAGTGTGCGCCACAGCGAGGGTCCGGAGTGAGCAGGAAGTAACGAAATGGCAGAGGATATGTTCCGTGACAGAATTACAGATCTCGAGTTGTGTGAGGCTTTAATGCTTAAAGGTGCCCTTATGCACTGACGCCATGTTCCCTATCTGGCTGCTGCCTTGATATTTGCTTTGAAGATTATGTCCTGCCTGACTGTCAGTGAGTTACAACTATGATAATGATGTACAACATCACAGCAGGAGCACAAGCAAGCATGCTACTGCGAGTGCACTTCGGGGCTAGGTGATCTGACCTGAAAGCCGTATCATAATTAATCGTGACATTTACCTAAATAACAATGAACAAAACATATTATTTGTACTGAACAATAAACAAAATAATTAATAATGACTGTGAGTAACATTTATTTTCATCTGCGGGTTCATTCCAGGATATGGAGTGACATTAGCAAATGCTTATGTAATAGACTAAACATGCTCTGGTGAAGTGAGTGACTTTTTTGTTCTTCCTCAGCCATAAACTGGTCTAACTATAGTTACGTTTCTGTTTATGAAACAAAATTGCTGATGCTTCCTCTAGAAAGGGGAACTATGTAGTAACAGTTAAACTGGGCACGTACATGGTTATTTAAATCGCTATTAAAACTGCTGACTTGACTTCGCCAGTTTGGATTAAAACCCACAGAAATGACGCGAGCGCAGTGATTAGTTTGCATTTCGGATTATACACTATTTGCTGTAGTACTGTCAGCTGCATTAAAGGTGTACGCTACATTGACAACTTACCTAACGGAATCAATTTACTGAACATACCAACATGACTTAAATTGTGACACATGCATCATGTCAGTTTTGGTGAATTTTCCAGTCACTGAGCAGCCCTAGCTTATACATGGAAAACACACATACACATACACACACACACATACAGGGACACACAAACCTTTAGCTGCACGTTTCCTTTACCCTCTGTGTTGAGCCCAGAATGCTCCTGCTGCTGTCACAGCAACTCCAGGATTGTGACAGATTACGGCCTGCTGCCCTGACCAATGGGAGCCAAGAAGTGTTGCCTGCCCACTGACTCATAATTCTTGGCATACCTATGCCGAGTTGACGTTTCTTTAATGGTCCCTAGACCTCCGGTATCCAGCATCCTTGTCCTGAGCACTATGATTGCCTATTAGCAATTCACCAGCTCTTGCACTTTTCTACCCCTGCGCTCCCTATGCCACCCCTCCTGGAAGGGGAGAGGACCAGGAGAAGAAGCAGCCAGAGGGGGATACAGGGGGAGAGGGAGAAAGACAGGGACGCAGCCAAGCATTTTGGCTTTGGATTTGAGAGAGGTCTGTGGGGTGCCAGAAAGAGAGAGGAAAAAAAAAAAGAGACACAAATGGAGATAGTAAAACAATACATCCCTCAACCAACTACCCACCTCTCACTGTACATATACTATGCTTACAGTCTACACACACTCTTCCCCATATCCGGCTATCTCCTCAGATATGCCACTGGAGGTCTTCTCCATTTGGTCTCATTAACCAGCCACATCTGCCGTAGCTACAGATCAGTATGGCACACTGGTTATTAATGATAGGATTATCGACCATTTGTTATCCTATAGGAATATTATCAAGTTGGTAAAATATAGACTCTGCGCAGTTGCCAGGGCCATAGGTATTTGTGTGTGTGTGTGTGTCTGTGTCCATCAAAGGGGGCTTGCGAGAAGGTGCCAGAGCTCACAGGATCGACACAGGGCCAGCCTGCTCTGTCCATCTGCTCCGAGCTTCATTCCCAGCATATCAATACCCCACGTCTACACACACACATACATACACACACACACACACACACACACACACACACAGAGAGCATTCTGTCACCAGCGACTTCTGCTGGTTCCATCACTCTCCCACCACTCCAGCTCTTGGCTGTGAAGCCTGCTTATGTTTCATCCTGACACTTAGAGAAAATCCCTGCTTGTCTATAAGCGCATTCAGCACCAAACAAAAGGGACAGGCCTGTCTTTTAGCCCCGTCTCTCGTCTCCTCCTCCTCCTCTCAAGTCTGACGATGCAACACAGTGAAATTGTTTTCTAAATAAACACAAAAAAAAAACCCTCTCACTGCGTCTGGTTCAACCTTGAACTGCACAGAACCTGAGGGCCGTACAAGCAGCACACCAGCCTGACCTCTCGCCATTTCTCCCAATCTGTAGCAAACACACTCTGACGAAGTGAGAACAAGAAGCACTGGAGTGGAAAACACATTGGAAGTGTGTCTGCCAACTCCCACTCCTCAACCCCCCCCTCCAGGCCTAGGGTGGCTTATTTCATTGGTAGGGTTTGGAGTGGGTGAGTGAGTGTGGTTTGGGGCACTGTTTTGTGTGTTTGTGTGTGTTCATGTCGAAATTTCATCAAAATTCTAAGCGCATAGGGAATAAAATGAGTTATGTCATGTACTATATGTAAAAAAGATGTAAAAATGTATGTGCTGCAGGGCGCACTTATACTGCAGAGTGATCTGAGGTTTGGGAGGGATTTTTGACTTTCAGAACAAGAGAAACATGTTCTTTGGAGACCCAGGGTAAATGTGAGAGCTATAAACACAGATAGATGCAAAAAATCCTGTGAAACTCTTCGAATTGATTTAAGACCACACGTCTTTGTGGGTCCAGACCCAGCCCGTGACCCAAGTCTAACTGGGTCCAGGTAGGGCCTGTTCTATTACTACAGGTTCTGACTGCCCTTGGTTCTCCCTCAGATGAGAAAATGTATGCCATTTCAGAATAGGTCCAAAATTTTGGACCCATGAAAACATCTATTGAGGTGTAAAGGACGTGAGCCCCCACGCTAATCTACAGTAAAATCTCCTGTTATCCAGTTATGATGCCCTAACCCGAGGTTCAAGTGATTTGCTACACACTTGTGTACTCCACCATCTCCACCACTAACCTCACACTGTAACAGCATCCTTGACAGCCCATGACCCCACCTGCCCCTCACGCCTTCCACCATCCAGAAAAATTTGTATGCATGCATGTATTCATGAGCAGGTATTAAATTTAAAGATGTGGGGGTTTTTTTCTAGTCACTGATACACAGCACATGGAGGCCAAGAAGAGAGAGACAGATTGAGGGAGGGAGAAAGGGAGACACTCTGTGCACTCTGAATGAACTCAAGTTAAATCACACTCAGAAGCCTCCCACACTTCCGCCCCTTCCTTGTCTTAGGTTTTATTATTTATTAATTTATCCATTTTAATGATGTTCATCTGAGCACATTCGTCTAACAATTAGTACTTAAAGGTTTAACATCACGCAATATAGGATCTAAAATCCTACTGAAATTACATTTGGGATTTGAGATGAATTCTCCCTTTCTTTACCCTCCTCTGCACCCCTGCAGTCGTGAGGTGGATGTTGTGTCTGTCGTTCCATGAGGTCAGGATTGTTTCCCTCGGTTCTGTGGCTCTGAGGGCAGTCCTGGCTGCTCTAATGGCTTGTTCACACTCTCTGCTTTGCATTTGTTCCTAGCTGCAAATACCAAGGGGCCAAGTCACAGAAAGAGCCCTTCTAAAGCACTTAACAATGTAACCTACATACACTCAAGCATGGACAGAAACAGGCATACATAAACACTAAAGCAAGAATATAAAGCGTGCACACACACACGCAGACAGAAGCACTTTGGCATGGTGGGTGGGGGGGGCTCTTAACTCAATGAGGGGGTCACACAGGGGACACTTTATTTGCTCTCAGACTATGCCACCCACAGAGCTCAGCCAATACAGTGTACAGTACTTATTCCAAAGTAAAGAGGACAGAGAAAAAGAGAGAAATAAGAAAGAAGAGTGCAAAGAAAATGGAAAGGGCCAGAGAAACTGATTTTGCCTCATAGTTCATCTTCATCTGGGTGCCCTGTCCCAAACCCCAGTTCATGAAATAAGTCCTGCTGAAAATCAATGGCAGTCGGAGCCGTGTAAAGGTCAGCCATTCAGCAGCGCTGGCCTTGGTGGACCAGTCAAGCCCAGGCTTGTACTGTGAAGCTCAGCTAAGTAGAATTAATGGAGGGATCGATTATTCTGCACACAACTTAAACTGAACTAAGCAGAGAATCATTTTAAGGCAGGAACTGTACCATGACGTAGAATGAGATGCAATTGCCACAGAGCCAACCCCAGAGCTCATTTAGCAAGCACAAAGTAAAGAAAAGGGTGGAAATAAAAAAAAAAAGAGATTTTTTTAAATGAAGGGTCTCACACTCCCTCTATCCCTGCTCTCTTCTTTTTGAGTTCAGCCACTGTACACTGACCTCCAGATAATACCCTGAACCCACCTGGGACCCAACTCACAGACATGATACATAGAAGTGCTTTTCCTCTTCTCTCTTTCCTCCCCCCAACTCCCTTTCCCCCTTACCTCTTTTTTAATTTCATGTCACCTCCGGCACCTCATTCTTCTTGTATTTTTCCCTTGTTTAAAACAAAATCAATATGGAACCGGAGGAGACAAATCAACGTCCGGTAGCACTGCAGGGGGGAGGCCCAGCAGGCTCTCTGGTCACATGCTCCTCTCTCGCTCGCTCCGTGGTGTGGGGGAAGGGCAAAATAAGTGAAGGAAGGTAGGGCGGATGGGTGGAAGTAAAGATGTAAGGCTTGACTTATGGAAGGATGAAATGATAAGAGACCAAAGGGCTGGAGAGGGATGAAAGGGAGCTGGTGAGGGATGAAACAACACTCCAATGGGAGGGCATATGGAAGGAGAAATGAATGGAGAGAGGGATGAGAGAAAGAGAGGAGTGGGCGGCAGCAGGGGTGGTGGTGGTGAGGGGGTGCGTATCATGGAAAATTCTGCTCCAGTGACTGGAGTGCAGAACGGGAGCCCTCATCTATAATGTATATCATGGATCCGTGAGAGATTTTCATACATATAAAATGGAGCAGCACCAGGAAGTGTCTCTCTGCCACAGCACAGCCGAGAATCGCCCGTGGGGGCAATTTCAATATTCTGTTCTGTTTGTACTTTCATACTGTTAATTCACATATACCCCTGTGTTCCTTAGCGTTGCTTCATACTGTGTAAGTCAAAAAGGATTAAAAGACTCCATGACTATATGTAAACACATTTTATTCAAGATTATTCAAATACCTCCACAACGAGAGAAGCCGGTACTTGTGTATTTAACCTATCTCCGCACTTAAAGAGAACACGCTCTCTTCCAAAAACCTAAAAATAACAACCAACTCCGTTTAAAGATTCACAAGTTTATGAAACACAAACAGACAACAGATCATATATGGTGCTTATATATCCATCAAAGCGCTTGTCTCTCCCTCCGGTCTTGCATTTCTTTCTAAACGGCTTGGACAGCAAACATGGGCATCATGTGGGAATCGGGTAAAAATGAAATAAATAAACATGACAAGTGGCCACTTAGCCACAGCCTCCCTCAATGAAACCTGACGAGGGCCCTGTCTCGGCAAACTTCAACAAACGCTAAGTGACATGCTTAAGTGGGTTCAGGTTGCGCATCCGGGGTAATTCAGTAAAAATACAAATGAGGCTGGCTGGGAAAACAGATCACTATGGACTCATTCAAAATAGAAGGAGAGAGAGAGCCAAGGAGAGAGACAGAGCAAAAGACTTTCATTTCTTTTCTCTGTCCTTCAGAGCATTCTCTCAGTCTCACATCGACCGGCTGGTACACACACACACACACAAACACACACACACCTTGCCCAGCCATAAACAGCACTATATAGACCTGGTGATTTCCCTCATTGGGAATCGATAACAAATAACCTCACTTTTCACTGGCCATTATGGTCGGTGTCGACCATACCCAGTTGTCTTTATCTGCACACCAGTGTCACGCCTGACCTTGAGCTCTTCGCTTGCCTCTCTCTCTGCTCCCCAGGTAGATTTCAAGCAGAGGGTTCGGTCCTGGTTTTTTGGAAAGGTTCAAATTGAGCCCTATGGGAGCGAGGAGCAGGGAGCAGCCATCTCCCATGACAGATCAATGGTGGGTCTCACCACAGGGCAGGGGGCCAGCGACTCGCACAACCTGCTAATAGAATCCCAATGTCATTGCTGACACTACATCGCCGGGGCTGCTTGAGGTTAGCCTGAGGTAGGACAGTAGGACAGCCACAGTTTAAAATGCCTTCAAGGTCTCCATGTTTCACATTCCTATGCCGTGTGCTCAACTGTACATGTAAAAGAAAACAGAGTGAGGAGATATTGTTCTAATTGTACTAAAGTGTAGTATGTTGACATGCATGGTATTTACCAAAAATTCCACATATGGTGGTGCATAAAAAGCAAAACAGTCCATACAACTTTCTTTAACTTCCTTACGCTCCCTGCAAACTCTTTGCTCCCTTGCAGTCTCTGCCTCTCTCTTAAAATGAATTCAGGCTCTTGCCTTCCCTCCTTTTGCATTTTTTAAATTCTCCTCTTCTCCCTCGCAGTTCAAAGATACAGTGGCAATTTTAGGCCTTCATTAACATCCCAGACATCCCACCGCACTGCAGAGCAGTGAAACCCATGATTCATAGCACAAATCATTTCATATGTTCCACTTACAAGTAGGCTGCAGTGGCTGTTAAGCCACTATAAACACCTTTACACACACACAGACACACACACACAGATGTATGAGTGAGCGATGAGTGCAAGGGAAATCTTGGTCACCAGAGGAAACTTGTCTCAGAGAGTCTTAAGAGCTCCTGATGAAGATGAAGAGAGGATTTAGACCTTTGCATATTTTACTCCCACTTTTACTCTCTCTGTGCTCTACAGTGTGTGTCACACATACACAGCATATATAGTATAGGACTTCAGAGCCTTTTCTGCTGCTCTTCTTTTACTGGATTTTCTCTTCAACACCCACACTAAAGTTCTGCAGCTTGAGCCACAAGTTTCAAAATCTTCACACCAGAAACGAAGCTCAATATTACATTTGCTGTCATGTGTCCTGGCCCACAGTGTAACACGCATTTCTAACATGTACAACAACCAACTCTGGGGCAAGTAATATGAAAATATACAAACTGTACCAACAGTTAACACTCAGTCCCATTTTCTTTATCAATTTTAATTACCCACTGACCCATCTAAGCCTACCTCCATCCTCCTGTCAGTGGGAGTCATGGCATTTGCCAGTTGTATAGCATGTCAGCCCCCAGGGGCAGCTTGGAGATCCCCAGCAAACAGCTACTGTACGTTAATTAATTACCATGAAATTAGAGTGCCGTGTTTTCGAATGGGTGCCTCCAATAGACTCCGCCCTCTATTTTTCCATGACTTCACCCACGCCCATATATACCCCTAACAGTATCCTTGAACAACAGAAACAACTGTGTGCTCTGTCACTCCCATCCAGGACAAGGACAGATGGACAGTAAAGGCATCTGAAGGCAGCAGAAAAGAATAACATTTGATACCAATACTTGAGAATGATAAAATACTAGGCCAGTCACTCAGCTGGGCCAATATATCAGACAATATTAGCTTATTGTCGATTTCTCAATATTAGCCCGAGAGCACTGATAAGTTTATCAACTGCTAATTGCGCCACTTAGTCAAAATTCATGAAAAAAAAAAAAGCCTTTGTTAAAGGTTGTCTACAAAATGAATCTAAGCTGATATACTGTAACAATATAATTTTAAAAACTTCTAAGTATTGATTGTGTTATAGACCATAAAAATCCATTTCATGGCTACCAAAACACATGAAGACATGAAGAACAGAAACAAGTGTCATTTATATTGGAATTCTCCAAAATGATCGTTAAATAAAACAATCCATAAAACATCCACAAAACACAAAATTGGATTACTCTTACATTGATTTTGTTAGTGTATCACGGTTACTTGTAAGTATGTGTGTATTTAGCTCAGTGGCGGTCAATTTGCTTAATTCAAATAAAGAAGTACAAACAAGAAGCACTATAGAATGGCCTGTTAATGGTCACATTGAATATCTCTTCAAAATAATACCAAAAAAAAAAGAAACTTCATCATGATGTTGATTGCAAAAGTAAAAATGTTTTCTGCGATGGCAGCAGCAACCACATGAGCGCCACACTAAAGTAATCACACACACAATAATATCCATCCCCGCAAGTGAATCCAGATGGGTATGGATGGTTGGTTAACTTCAGTGCTCAGTGATGTAAAAAAATTCAAAAGCAAACCAACACATGCGCACAAACACACACACACATAGACATACTGTATGCATTCACAAACCAACACTCTGACACTTGCTTCCAGACCAGGCAAGCAGAGAGAAGTTGTGTGTGCTTCTGCCTGCATTAATTCTGTTAATGATCACAGAGGGTCAGCCTGCCTGTGATCCCTGTCCTACCATTAAACAAATAAAAACAACACTGATTACCAGGATGTTCACTGGATGCATCAATCTTGAGTAATTAGAGAGTGGTGTTTTGACTCTCTCCCCTTTTCTTTTCCTCTTTTCTTTCCCTCGCTTATACCAAAGTCAGGCAGCAGCGGCGGCGGGCTCCTTTTAATGAACTAATAAGGGTGCGTGCTTGGCTAACCAAGAATGAGACAGGAAAGAGACAAATAAGCAGGAAGAGAGGGCTGCTTTACCAGCTAAATAAAGCAGCTACAAGCACTAGCTCTGCTGCCTTTCTCTACGAGAGTTCATCGCTCTCCTTTTTAGAACAGAAGAAAGTAGTGCTGTATTTTGTGTGGTGATAATTAGTTATGTGTGCGTGAGTGTGTTGCTGCCTGGAAAAGGACACAGCTGTCACATTAAGATCATGCAGGCCTGTGGCATTAATCTGTCTTGTAAAACCTTGAGACCTAGAGTACTGTGGTACTTAAGGCTATAGTGTTCACTATAGAGTGTGTGTGTGGGGGTGTGTGTGTACATGTCTTTCTATGGTTGTGTGGACAAAATGAGGTTGTCCTCAACATTTTAGGACAACCTCAAAAGGCTGTTTGACGGTTAAGACTCGGTTTAAAGGTATAGCTTAGGGTAAACACTGGGGTTTGGCAATGATTTGTGATGGTTAAAGTTGGGGTAAGGGGCTAGGGAAAGCATTATGTAAGTGAGTGTCCTCACAACTCTAGAAAGACCTGTGTGTGTGTGTGTGTGTGTGAGAACATGTGAGTGGGTTGCATGAGTAAGGAAGGAGTGAGATGAAGATGCTAGTAGGGCATATGGCTCAGGATTCAAATCCAGATGCTCACGCAAAGCAAAGGCGTGAGAATGTAATATGGGAAGAAAACATGGCGGAGGAAGAGAAGCAAAACGTGGGAGGCTGAAAGGAAAGATTGAAAACTGGAGTTTAAATAAGAGCTAGAGCAGAACATGAAGGCCATAAAGAGAAAAAGCAAAAAACTGAAAGAAAAATGATAAGCAGGTGAAAAATGAACAGGAGTGTGGCACAGGATGCTGCACACAACATAAATTTGCACCTAATGATGAGCTGGGTTGTTGCTTATACTGTGCTGTACTGTGCTATGCTGAGCTGTGTTATTCCCGCACTGTGATGTGCAAAGTTTGCTATGCTGTTTGTGCGCTATGCTAACCTGACTGTGCTGTTTCTGTGCTATGCTGTGCAATGCTGTGCTGCGCTGTGATAAGCTGGCTATGTTGTTTCTTTGCTGTGCTGTCCTGGGTGGTGACAGCCTCAGCCACTGACAGGTCCTTTAAATTCACCACTGCCAATTAGAGTCACTCCAGACCTGGTGGTGGGTGTGTGGGGGGAGGAGGGGAAGTAAAAAAAAAACTGCTGGGACGATGGTTGCAGGCCTGACAGGCCTGATGTGGAGATGGAAATACGGTAATTTGGAGTAATTCGGCAACTCGCTGGCGCTTGCCTTGCCTGCC
Source organism: Toxotes jaculatrix (assembly GCF_017976425.1). Classification (NCBI taxonomy): domain Eukaryota; kingdom Metazoa; phylum Chordata; class Actinopteri; family Toxotidae; genus Toxotes; species Toxotes jaculatrix. The sequence continues at coordinate 6,654,393 of NC_054399.1, forward strand.
TGTCTGTCTGTCCGCTGAAATAAATGGGGTCAGCAGCGTGTGATCGGCAACTTTCATTTATATGTAAATGACCCCATCGTTGCTGCAGCAGCTGCTGTGGAAGCTGCTGCTAAGTCTGTACACACACTGAGACGCTGGGCCGGAGAGAGAAAGTCGGCCAGCCGGGCTGACTCCTGTCGCTGCTTCTGCTTCTTCCTTTCTCTCTCTCTTGATCTTTGTTGGTCTCTCTCTTGCCCTGCCTCTCTGTATACAGCATAGTCACAATAATCCACACATATACTAAAAATACTTCTGAACTTTTCTTCTTCCTCTGTGTTAACAAATGATCATTTTTTTGCACACAGTCCATTCCACAAAGCCACGAGGGCACACAAATCAAGGCAAACCTTGAAAAAAAACCCTGTAAAATGGGCGAAAAAAAGTGGACTTTGTCAGTGACAAGTACATGCTCAAAAAAAAAGTGATGATAGGCTGTGCCAAAGTTTTTTTTTCTCTGCCTGGAGTGTCAGATTGCATACTTAATCAGTTGTTATGTCAAAATATGCAAATGCATCATGGAAAACTAACTTTCCAAACATCTAATGAATTCTCTGAGATTGTAAAACAAAATGAAAATTTTGAACAGGAATTTTGTTTGCAAATTGTCTTGTCTGATGTCAGCACAATAAGTGCAGGGCTACATCTTACAACTTTGACATGTTTGCTTTAATGAATCAACTAATAACATGAACACAGAGATCAAAAATCTTCATAAAGCATTTTAGTAATTTTTTTAATCCATCATTTCTTTTAGTGAACTTTCCTATTATACTACATTGTATTTTTATTATTATAAACAAATACCAGCAACTTCACAGCTTACAGCTGTGATATACTGCAGACATGTAGAATAGTGTAGCAAAAAGCAACAGTGAAAACAGTGGCAGAGATCAGACAGTGTATTGTAGGGCCTGGAGGTGTGTTCACTTCATTACCTAGCTAGCCACTGTGCTGATGCAGAACCGGGGTCCTGTAAATTCCTGCCTGCGTGTGACACCGTAGATAATTACACTTCCATAAATAATGGAGTGTGCCTTGCCCACTTCCTATAGTACTCTTCTAATGAGATTAATATACAGGAGGCAGCCGAGAACACTTGGTAGGTAAATCCTGAATCTTTTTTCTTAGTTAAAGGAATAAAACACCCTAAAAAATACTGAATGTTTTAAACAGTTTGAGGCAGTGTATTATCAACTCCTGAGGCAAGTTCAGTGCAATCTCCTCTACCACAAATTGGATTACGTGAGAATACCACAAAGAGGACAAGCCATTTGCATCTGTTCCTAATGTTAAATGGTTATGCAAGTAAACAGGGTTAGCATCCAGGCTCAAGTTGAAGTTGAGGCAGCTACGCCTGCAAGGGTAAAGTTAGGCATCTACTGTAAATCAGTTTGATCAGGCAAGTCTTTGATCGTGTTTCTCTCAAGACATCACAAGTATTTCGTGAAATTCAATAGACCGTTCTCCTCTATTCTACTGGTTTTTTTTTTTTTATTCTTATGGATAATTGGCCAAACGTCGACAGCGTAACATCATGCTGAGATTTTCTTCAGTGCAGCTACAATGATGTTTAATGGGAGAAAAGTTTTCAGCTTTCAAAAACATCAATGGTTATCTCCAGGTTTCAGTGTCAGTCCCTAAGAATAAAAGCACAAAGGATTTCTTTGCCAGACTCACTCCTTTGCACAGAGGAATAACACAGAGAGAAATCTATTTCCAAAAGGGAGACATAGCAATTTATTCATCAACAGTGATGTCTATGTCTATGATGCAATGCAGTATGTTTTGAATAAGGCATCACTTTTGCTTTTATCAAACGGTATTGACAGACAGGGCTGGTACTACTGCTCTCTTTGCCTACAAGTAAGAAATTGAAGCGCTTTTTCTCCAACCACACATAGTCGCCACCTGCAACATCAAAATTTACTCATTAGCTCTCTAATGGACAGTCCTGGACACATTAAAATGACCTTTTACATAAATTGCTGCACTGCTTTCATATTTTGCACTGCCTGCGAGTCATGCTTATTTGTCATTACTAATTCATGAAAGAGATATCTTTGATGATGCATTGATTTCATTATCAAAATCTTTAAGTTGTATTTCATCTAGAGCACGTCTTTTCTTTATATCTCATCTTAAAAGAGCTGAAATATGTGCGAAGATCTAATTTGGCTCTATGGGCTGGACTGCTTTGGATTAGAGTCGAGTAAATTATTCATGTGTTGAAATAGTTCCATCTGGTATACATGTGAAGTATGGCAAACATACAGAGAAGAGTCTTGCATCTCTGTTGTGAAAATGAGTTACCTTTTAATAAACTTCTTCTGGTCCCTTTTTCTGTCCCTTTTAAGAGAGAGATCTTAACACAGCACACAGGCTGAACCAAGATCTGTTTAAAGTGTGATATAATCCCACAGAAGATGTTTCAAAGACAACTTTCAAAAACTTTATCTGTCTGTGCCAGATCGTAGGTTGTAACGCATGTCTGTGTGTGTGTGTGTGTGTCTGTGTGTGTGTGGTGTGTGTGTGTGTGTGGAGTCATCAATGAGGACTAAAGACTTCTTAGGGTTACTATTGGGAGGATGTACCATTTCTTTCACAGTAGTGAGCCAACACATAAAGAACCATTCTGCAGCTAGCGAAAATACCTCCAAGAGTGTTATGGGCACACACAAACACACACAGCAACACCGGCCTGCATTTCCATTCTTATAGTTTCCTCTCAGTTATATTCACTCAGCTCTCCAATTCCTTCCCAACTGCCAAGGCAATAAAATCACATCACACTGGAACAGTGGCTAATAAATTTGATTTGTTTGGACGCACGCGCACACACACACACACACCAAAACAAGCTGTTTGTATCTAAAATGTGCAGTTCTGTGACCATTTTCATTTGGAAAAAAATGCATACTCTTATGATCTGCGGTGCTATCTAGAGCTAATGAACATGCAAGTGGAAAAAATGTGGGAAAGCAGTTGTTCTTTAACTGAACAACGGAAAAGAAGAAAGAAATGGTTAACGGTTAATTAAGAAAGAAATGGTAGCAATGAAAGTATGAACTGCACAATAAAATGGTCAGGCGCATTACAAGTGTCCCTCTCATCACCTAAAATGGCATTAAATTATTTCAAAATATCTCAAAATTTGAAGCCAGAAAGTTAACATTAAATGGTCATAAACGCACACTTGATTCAGTGGATCCTACACCAACAAACATGTATTTTGTAGACATCTTACATTCTGTGTGTCAAGGACAGATCAGTGTGAATATTTCTCTCGACGACAGAAGGTAACTGAAGTGTGCAGTATGTCATCAAGTAACATGTGTGGAACACGTATAGCGTGAACTCTCACATTAATATTCTGCATCAGAATCAACTATTACACATCTTCACTTTTAATAGGTGATGCTGATATGCACGGTTTTGTGTGTGAATGTGGGTGTGTGAAATTAAACTGAATACAGTGCATGGTTGTGTACTCTGCACACTCCACATACTCCCTAATGACACCACACTGCGTTACCAATACAATAAACCAACGTGCGCTTCAAAGAGGATAGGGACTGAGTGAAGGGGAGATGGGTGGAAAGAAAGAGTGGGAGGTGGGGAGCGGGGTGGGCTGCCTTTAGACTCAAACCACAGCTCCCCAGTATCCTTTCACTGGCTTAGGTAATGTTGAGGGAGAAAATAGTTCCACTGATGTCTGAATACTCAACCACAATGTCTGGCTGTGGAGGGGAAATAAAGAGAGGGCCTAATTAAAATTTCAGAGGTACCAGCTGGGTGTCTGATCCCCCCCCCCCACAATGTCCTTGTGTCTGGATTGAAACACACTCACCTTGATTTCTTCATTTATTAACCTTGACAGAAACAAATCTGCATCCCCACTCACAGTGCCACAAAGCATGGATAATGGGGCAAGTATGCAAACATACAGTGCATGCACACACTCCCTCATGTACCCACACAAAGCCTCGCACACACGCATACCACTGTACATACACATTTCCACGTATACACACAAAAACGCTCTTTCAAGCACCCTCACGCACACATACTGTACACACATCACATTAATGCACCTGCGCACAGGCACACAGACACAGACACACACACACACACACACACACCCTGTAGGCCCAGACAAGGCCGTTCTTTAATGAACAGCTTAATGGGCAAAGAAAGATACAACAAAGCCGTCTGGGAGGACTGTTTGTAGTGAAGTGATCAAATACACTCAGCAATGATATCCTTAGCATGAATAGTTATGATGATAAGCACGGATGAATATGAAATCAGGTTCATTTTCACTAAATTGAAGCATCATTTGCCACTGCACACAGCATCCAGGGACAGGCAGATCAACTGGAAAACTCATTCTTCATCATTTATCCATTGTAAAATGCAACGTTGATGAAAGATTGAGGTGTCACTTAGCATTTTGATTTACTTTTGAGCTTGATTGCTGTTTCAAAGTTGTTTTTGTTTTGTTTGTACATGGAAACCGAGGGCTGATGTGACAGTGTGAGCACGAGAAATATGCAGAAAGCAGTACAATATGTTTGTATATGTTCATGCGTGTATTGGTGTCTGGGTACATGAGTGCGTGGTGTTCCCATAAGAGTTGCTAAATTGAGGGGCTGCATCTTCATTTGGCCTGCCGGATGGCGACCTTGCAGCCCCGTCTCCGCGTGTTCTATGACTGCCTAATGAAGACTTCAGGGCCACACAAACAAATTCTAATAAACTGCCGTGCTGTGACTGAAAAGTAGCTGTTCCAGTACAAACACACACGCATCAATATTGAAATGCACATACTGTATAAACACAACACACGCACATTAAAAAAATATTTCCTTGCGCGCACACACACACAAACACACAGGTACACGCGCTCATTGAATATTAGACAGTGCATTAATTCTCATCAGCTTGGGAGCAAGAGTGGATGTGACGTGTGTCCTGCGAATGCCTCCTGTTCAAGAGCTGCTTCTCCCTCACAAAACAAGCTCCTTTAATAAAAACATCGCGATCAATATCTGATATCCCAAGTGAAACGTTTAAGAAAAAACCCACCCACCCTCCCACCCAGCCATCGGCAAACCTTCAGCCAATCTTACGCAAGAGAAAACAGAAGAAATCTTCAGAAAGAAAAAAAAAAACAACCACAGTGGAAGGAGAGAGAGGGTCAGGTATGTGTGAGAGCTAGTTTGAGTTTGCACCTGCCTGTTTGTTTTTCTGCAGTGTGTGTGTGTGTATGTGCGAGTGTGTGTATGTACGTGTGTTGCGAGCGGTAGTTGTCACCACAGCGATGTCTGACCTTTAACGGTGTTCCGAAGTTAGGTGAAGTTGTCTTTCTTCTTCACTTAAAGGGGAGTGACATTTAATAGTCCCCAGAGGTCAAAGAGGGTAACAAACACCAAATAAAGGGCTGCCAGATGCCTAAAAAAAAGGAAAAAATCTCACACTGTGAAGCTGAGTGAATGACTTCTGCCTTTTTAATGTATTACAGTGTAAGTCAGCCATTCAGGTAGTACCGTTTCTCTTCTCATTTTTACTCCTTATTACTATTAATTTTTTTTTGTTGACCTCAACACTTCTATACCACTACAGTACCTGTCCAGTCCATGTTCCGGGGCAATTAAGTGTAAGCAATGGAGAGGTGGTGAGATTGAGGGACAGAAAGGAGGAGTGATGGCCCAAGGCGTGCCATGTGCTCCACCAGACAGACCCTGTTGTCATTGGTCACTGTAACAGATCCATGTCTCTGGAGTTTTAAATGATTCAAACATTTGCCCTTCGCTGTTCCTGTGGTGGGCAAAGATGTTCCTCGTCTCCTCTCTTGCCTCCCCTCCCCCCTTTTCTCTCCTTTATTCTCTATGTATTGTTGCTCGGTTTCTCCTCCATCCCTTTATCTGGCCACATCTGCAACTCTGTGGAACACACTTTGTCACGCAAGCAGCACACTAGCTAAGCAATTTACTACTTTCACTTTTTGTTTGTATAGTCTTTCTCACATATATTTATCTTTAAACTCTGTTCCACTGCTAAAGCAGCTCTTGAGGTTTTGAGATTGAGCATGCAAATTTAAATTTAAAAAAAAAAAAAAGCTCCTTGTTGATCATCATTCTCCAAGACCTTTTTCCAGGATGCCCAAAAAGTTTTAAATGTTCAGTAAATGCAATTTTTAATGTCCAACAGAACAAAATGATGCTCCTGGAGCTGTTTTTGCTGGATGCATCATCTAATATCCATCTATATGCATACATACAGTGTGTACAATACAACAGCATTCCATGTGCAAAAAAGCTTATTAAATTTTTGATACAATATAAATTTGGCCACACCACTTTAGTGAACATCAACTAGAGACCAACAGGAGACTGTAAAAAATGAAGCAAGACCATAGCCTAATAAACCCGAAACAATAATAAACCACATCTTGAACCTAAAGCCTGGAATAGCGAGAGATGTATTTGGATATAATTGGCAGACTTTTCTCGGTTCTTGGCAGACACGATAGTGGACTAAAAATGAGGAGAAATGTACTGCATTCAGTTGACAGAGCTCCAGGGAGGTAAGTCGTTCATCCCCCAGAACTAAGCAGCGGAGGTGAGCAGATGAGGGTAGGCCAAGGGTGCAGCAGGCAAACAGCAACGCTGCAGCGCAACAAAACTCCCAAGCCCTAATGACTGACAGACCAAGAGCAGATGAGCTTGCAGTAAATACATTAATTACACAGACCAAGGTCAAGAAGAGCTGAACTGAACTGAGCTGAGTTGAGCTGAGCTGGGCTGAGCTGGGCTGAGCTGGGTCGAGTTGTCTCTCACTAAGCTGAGTTAGGCCTCAGTGCAGGGCTAGTGGAGGATGCTCGGTCTCTGCAGAGTGTGCTTTGCAATCCCCAGGCCTCATTAGGGATGCAGAGAGGTTCTGACTCCCATCACCTGTGAGCTTTTTATATCTGGCATAATCTCTTAGTAGATATTTCTTACATCCAATAATGAGCAAGTTATTACTCCATACAACAGAGAGAGAGAGAGAGAGAGAGAGAGAGAGAGAGAGAGAGAGCAGGGGAAAAGGGGCGAAGGAAGGAGGGCGGAGGCAGGGAAGGAAAGAAATAAAGTGAGCAAATATAAAGAGAGCTGAAATACAAGGAGAGATGGAAAATCCACTCAGATTAGAGATAAGGAGGCATCGCTATTCAGTTTGATTGTTAACATCAGCAGTGTGTTCGCAGCATTATGACCCTGGTAAAATCAAATACCTTGACAGCCCCTGCCTGCTCCCTATTCGGGCCTCGGAGGGAGTGGAGGGGAAAACGGGAGCACAGAAGGGGAGCAGCACTGCCTAATAAATACATAAATAAGTGCATAAATAAACAGAGCATCAGACCTCTGCCTGACATGTCAGAGACAGCACCTGAAGCACTGGAAGACAAGTCATTCTTCTCTCTCTTTCTCTTTTCTCTGCTGTCTGCATTGATTGATGTGAGGGAGGAGGATCAAAGGCTGCTGAACGGTGGTACTCAGGAAGATGGAGAGATGGAGAGATGGGGGGAGGAGGATGGAGGTGAAGGAGGAATGAGGGATGGAGGGGGAAAGGGGGGAAAAGAGAAGAGAAGTTCAGGGCCCTGCTGTCTGTCAGTCAGCTCCACGAAATGACCCTCTAACTACAGGGCTAAGTCAGACATTAAGGCCTCCAGAGTCAAAGAGGATTCACTCATTCTCATTCTCCCTCTCTCCCTCTGTTCACCCCATTCCCTCCCTCTTTTCTCTCCCTCTCCTTTATCTTTTCTCCTCTATGTCCCATCCTGAAGAGGAGGAGCAGGGCCAAGCACCATTAATCTCCTATCTAATAACACTGGTAATGTTACACATTATTGGAAAGAGATGGGCAAAATGAACCAATAAGTTATCTGATATGGGTCTCCCTTCTCCACGCACGCTCCGATCCCAAGGACATTTAGGCAAAAGAACAGACACAGATGCAGTGACTGGGGAAGACAGAGAGAGAGAGAGAGAAGGAAAGAGAGGGAGAAGGAGAATCAGTGATGGAAATAGGGTGGGCAATGTAAAATATTTCCTGCTATCGACCTCTTGGCCAGGGACATGCATAGATTTCTGTATGCGGAAGATAAGTGTCTTTGATAAAGTAGGTTAGCATTGATTAATCCATGAAATCTTGGGGCTGTGGACTTGAAGTTAATGAGTAAGGTTTTCTACTTTCTCTGCAATCTCTCATGACATACGTTCCCAGCACAGGCCCGGGACCCCGCGGCCACAGCATGGCGGCCCCCCTCATTTTATACATCTGTTATTTTGGGCCAAGATGACCAATCAATGAAGTTGACATTTGTTACTGTGAAGGATTCACAATGCAATCAGGGAATAAGGGTTGTAAGGACCTGCTAGGTGCATATAGACGGGGTGGAAAGGTCATGGCTAATCTAAAGGGAACAGGAGTTATTTATCCATACACCAGAATAAAAAGAAGATGAGAGACACAATCTATATATACAGCCCCTGGGGGGTTATGGAGCCCTCGCACACAAATACAGGCACACACACACATGCACACACACACAAACAAAGCGTCCTATCTGCTGCAAAGTAATTTCCCCCCCTATTTCAATTGGTAATAAACACTGTGCATCAAGTGACCTATCTCACAGCCCATAACTGAGTTTTGTAGCAGCATTCAACAGCTCACAAGGATGAGAGAATTTGAATACGCCATTAAATGCTCACCCCGGTATGAGGTTAGGCTGGAGATAACCCTGTCTGAAGCGTCCATCTGCATCGTTTGTGCAGCGTGTTTTTCTGCCACATTTAATATGGTATGACAGTCTTTTTCGCATGCAGCTGTAGTGAAGGAAAGCAAAGCAAACAGCACGTTGGCTGTACACATCAGTCACATTTGGAACAACCTTGAAACAAATAGCACTATGGACGCATCCTCAGGCACAGAGTGCTGGGAGAAAGAAATCAAGGGAGACAGACAGGCGGGCATTGGAGGCAGGCAAACAGGCAGCTTTCTCTTTCTTTCCCTCCCTATCTCTCTTACTGACTGTACATCAACACCTCTGTTGCCCACACTCTTTCACATTCTAGTCTCTCCCTCCTCTCAGTCACATTAATCCATCTCTCTCTCCGCTGTAAATCATCCCTCTCTTCCTCAACCTCAGCAGCAGCTGTGCGGAGGAGGCAGAGTGGATGTCAAAATATTTGGCAGCCATCTCTAGTGCCGGTGTAGCATTTTAACCTCCGTGGTTATTACACATACACAGGTTTGTCTGACATCCCCCCAGGCATTAGCCTTGAAATCTCTCTCTCTCTCTCTCTCCCTCTCTTTCTCCCACTCTCTCCCTCTCTCCATTCATCACATCATTATCCTTACAGCAAGGATACACAAACAACAAGCTCACCCCCACCCTCACTGCTCAACACTCTGTGAATGGCTGAAGCTTTACGCCAAACACAGCATGCCCCTAATCCACCAGAGTAAAAAAAAAAAAAAACTGGAGTAAGGCAGAGGGCTCACCTTTTCAGCTCACTGCAACCACTAGAGTGAGGATGGACAAGCAGAACACATGCGCTCAATCTTAGGTCTTGTGTAATCGCATACCACGCCCCCCAACTGCTCATACACACAAACACACACACACACACTTTAATAAACACTATGTGGTGCTCTCTCTGTCACACACATATCTTCAGTAGCTAATTATCTAATTCCTTCCTTCAGCATTGACTTGGAGTGTGTAAATCAGGAGTGTTGCAGGAACTTTCACCCCCAGGCTCTGCCTCCATCATGCGTATACACACACACATACATAGACACAAGTAGCATCTCCACCCTTAAGTCTTTGTTTCATTGCTTTTTTTTTTTTCAGAGGAGGTGTAGGTTATTCCAGGAAGGGAAGACAGCCCCACAGGGCTCTTGACAGCCCCTGTAAATCAAATGTCACAGAAAGATCTAATGGTGCTGCATGGACCTGATATACAGTGCTGTAGTATGCTGACAGTTGCATGTACTGTGTGTGCACATACACGCAGCACATGCCAACATACGCAGACACACGTATGTGCGTTTACACGCCAGCACAACCAGCATGTAAACTCTAATGCAGTACATAACATCCAGCTTAAATGTGACTGACAGTTGCCTTGCTCAGCAGTACAATGGCTGTTATGTCCCCTTGACTGGACTGAATGTGTCTTTTTTATTGCACACAAAGCCTACACATACACAGGTATACACATATATACAATACAGCATGTGAGCAATTTATTTTTCTCAAATATGAAATACGTCAAGCCTGAAAAAGTCATTCCAAGAGCTCTACTTAGATTCTGTATGAAAGTCTGCCAGTCATTCCTTTACTGCTTGCTCTACACACAAAAAAAAAAACAAATCTTACATTAAACTGAGGTAATTGATTTGTATTTTTTCTGCAGTTTCACCTGAGATTCTTAGAAATAACATGAAAAAGGGAAGTTCAGTGCATTCAAGATTACCATTTGACTTGAGAATATCTTGGGCACAAGTTAATTTGCACTGAAGAAAGTGCAATTATTTCACAACCATGTTTATTTATTTAAGAAATAAGTAAATAAGCAAGTGTTTTAGGAGAGGACTAAAACACATCTAATTAAAATAATGTCCCACATGTACACACACAAAAACACACAGACACACACACACAACATCTGAAAACACATATATGAATGTAAAAGGAAAAAAAAAGAAGAAGAAACATTATTTTTCTCCCATGTTTGTACAGTGTGTACAGTTAGATCAAGGAAAGCACAGGAGCTACTGATGTTACTGTTGTGGTTAAGACACACAAACATATCTCCTCCTTTCCGCCCCATTAAAACCTGTTCTCCTCTCCTGTGCCCTATTATCACCAATCCACCTCTGTTCTTCTGTGTACCATCAAAGATATTTCCCTGCAGTGCTTAATAAACTAACCAAAAAAAACACTTGTTGGCATACTTCTTAGTATACTGTGACACGACCACAACACACCAACAACACAGTAAGACAGTAAAGCAGTAAGGGATTAACTTCTATGGTGGATACGCTAACAGAACATTTTGAATTATGTACGGAAGCAGCTATATACAGGCAGTATGGGGTATGATAAATTTCACATGTGCTTAAGGTTGTACAGAATTACTAACACTCCCATTGATCTCTGTTCCTGCTGTGTTGGTTCACAGTATAGATGAAGAATATATATGAAGTTGCTTGATAGAATAGTGATAGGTACCATTAACACCAATAAAGATAAAAGGGTAGAGAGAAAGTAGACAAGAACTGTGACACTTGAGATGTTAAAGCTTGCGGGTTCAGAAGTGCATGGCTGTAGCTGTCCAAGTTAAATTTATAATTTTCCCCATCTGCCTGATGCTTACTTATGCACATCATGATTCAGCCTGACAACTGATTTGACAGAGGAACCAAGTACAGAACGTGATGACCTGTAGGCTCACCACCCCAAGCATAAATATTTATAGAGAAGCCAGGAGGCCAAGGAGAGTCATTATAACCTTGCGCAGACATGAATACGGCACCCTAGAGTCAGAAATCTTGTTTATCATGATCTTCAGATAATATTTACTTCTGCTGGAGTCATTTGTGAATTAGAAATTGTGAGTAGAGCACTGAAAAAGAAGGAAAAGTCTTGATGGCCACAGCAGGCTTAGGATACCAGTGAGGGGGGAGAAAGTTACACACTGGGACGAGACAGTAAGTGTGGGGGTGTGAGATGAAAAGGTTTGGGGTGAGTGGGGTGAGTGAGGATGATAATGAAGTATGAGTATATGGAGTTGGTCTGAGAGACAGAGCTGGATGCAGAAAGCAGCTTACTCAAACTGGTGGTGAATCATTGCGCCCTGCCTGATAAGCTCTGACTCACTGAGAGGAGGGGAGAACAGATGAGAAAAAAAAAAAAGACTGTAGGTGGAAAACGAGCAGAGTGTGTGTGTGTGTGTGTGTGTGTGTGTGTGTGTGTGTGTGTGTGTGTGTGTGTGTGTGTGTGTGTGTGTGTGTGTGTGTGTGCCCCTGTGTCCACTGCGTGTGTCTGAGCAACACAGATAACTCTCGGCTATGGCTGCAAGAACATGGACCCATGTGAGTGCATGGCACTGTGGTGTGTGTCTGTCTGTGTGTGTGTGTGTTTGCTGCAATGGTGACAGTGAAGGTCAGTAGCGTGGGTGTGTCTCAGGCCTCCCAGCTGTGGCCCGGGGCTAAGGAGCCATCACTGTCACATCTCTGTCTCACTGCTGCGTGCTCCTGGCCCTGCAGTACAGCAGCACACTGACTCACACATATACACATATATACACACACATACATACACACAAAGCCCTGTGGCTCTGAGCACTCACACACATACACAGAAACAACACATAAACTAACCCCAGGATACACAAGTACATGCACACTCACAAATAAATACCCAGAGTGAGATGTCACATGAGTATATACAGCACATGCTCATTCAAAGCAACTTTAGCTACAGCACATACACACGCCATCGAAACACTCACTTTACATTCCTGAGATGGAAAACATAAAGCATGTCCCTCCTCCAATACGTGAGCCCGATGACCTTGTCCACGCTCATTCAATCACCAGTGGAAAGAGCACAATTAATCCAGCAGCTCGGCTCTGTGGTCCCTGCTGTATCGTCTCAGCCTTGCTCTGTGCTGTATTCAGCAAATATGTACAAAGAATCTCATATGGCAGTTCTGTGCTTCTACAACACAGCCTGCTCGACACGATACCTCAATCTCCAATTCTGTGTCTCCGCAGATTTTTTTCGTTTCATTTCATTCGATTCAAAAAGTAAAACTCGTAAAACGAGTCCACCTTTGATCCTCTGTAAGTTCACAACAGATGACAAGGAAATAAACTTGTGGAATCTGCGTAGGTGTAAATACAAACACCAGATGCAAATTGGATGTTATAAATGAAAGACATTAGCAGATATTAGCAATGTACCACAGTAAACTATGACTTATTATATAGCATATATAGCAGTAAGAGTTAAAGGCATGCAGCCAGTTAAGGTGACAGCCTCTTTCATTAGCCCTTACAGAGAAATACAGCAGGGGGTTGGGCCTCTTCCACTCCCCTTCAAAAAAGAAGTATATGTGACCTCTGGCCATGGCAGCCCTGAAATGAGCTGATGCTATAACACACACCTCAGTGTCCCTCTCTCCCAGCCATCCTCGCACTGGCCTCTTTATGGCCCAATGCATGGCACATAAAAAGGAGAGCACATTGCACAATTACTGCCTAATTAACTGGCCGATATTTTATGCGGTCGGAGAGGCCGCAGACAGACTGCAGATCATTTGCCAGGGTTTTAGAGGATGTGTGTCTTACTGGGCAGCTCTTAGCTTGATTTACTGACCCCCACAGCTAATGCGTGTGTGTGTGTGTGTGTTTGTCTACATGTGAGCTTGCTTAAATAAAAGAGGGCACATACTGTGTGTCTTTGGAAGGAGTAGGCTATTTGTCTGAGTCATGGTTTATACTCTACACCGCTCCCCAACCTCCTCCCCTTTCCTCCTTCCAACCCCACCTCCCTCCGCCCTTAACAGCAGCAGGTTTGCATTGGGATTTGAGGTGTAATTAAATTCAATAAATAGGCGAAGGTGAAGAAATAAATCAAGCGGAAACTGATGAACAACAGGAGATTAAATGCCACTGAGCCGTGCAAACAAATATTTCAATAGAATTTTCAACAAAGGGCACTCAGGGCCCCCCTGTAAACCTCGAAAACTTTTTAAACTCAAAGTCAGCTCTCCAAAGCCGCCACAGCTATAATTACTTTTGACGCCGTTGTCCTCATTGACATCATACTATGGCACACAATAAGGAAATAAATAACTATTTGAAGGACATACATTGTAGGAGCTGACAGGCTATGTTCCCTGCCCTCTATCGCTCACACACCTCATCATCCTCCCGCATCATCGTTTATTCAGAGGCCAGCCAACTCTTTATTAATGACTATTGAAGTAGCAGTTAATGCTGCATAATACATGAACTACAGCTGTGCAAATCTGAATAAAGTCTGATTAGGTTCTAAAGAGGATAGGGGAAATGCTGCTGGTGCATATTAATGCTACCATTTTAGAGGGGGGAGGTCAGTAGGGGGCTGCTCTTTGTGCCGGACCAGCCTGATGAAGCCAACAAATCAGTTACCCAGGCAGTCCTAAAAGTCAGTCACCTAACTAGTCAGTAACAAAGAAACTCAGAGGGAGGGAGAGCACAGTACCCATGCTCCCGTTCAATTTTAAGCAGTGTGAGTCATAGTGGCTCGGTTCACACACTGATTTGCTTGCACTACTCCATACCACACCATACTGCCCTCCTGGGCATAACAAGCCTAAGTGCTTAAAGTCCCCAGAATGGAAATGAGGTCTTTTTTTCAACAGGCATCCTTCAAGGCCACACCTGGTGCACTGAAAGCACCCGGGTCCAGTGCTCTATGAATTAATGAAGGATCCTAGCAGCAGGGAGGACAATCTCTGGCTCCAGCTACTCATTCACAGAGCTCAGACCAGGTGTGAGTAACCTTACAAACATGTCTGACTCTATGTAGGTGTGTGTATAGCTCGCCTGCTCATTCTCTCGCCATCGTCTTCATTGAGGCATGCTGTCCAACCCCAGATTAAAATGACAAGGACAAAAATGCTTCCACTCAGGCCTTTTGAAATGATTAGCCATGTCCATTCTTCTCTCCAATCCACTCCCTCTCCCTCTCTGTCTCTTCTTCGCCTCTGCTCTTTCACCACTCAATAAATCTTTAATTCCTAAAAATACAGTCTCTAGTCTTCCCGCAATCTCTCTCTCTCACACAGACACACACACACACACACACTTTCTCAGGCTCTCTCTCCCACTCTTTCCTTCTCTTTTCTCCTCCACTCTTGTCCTCTTTTGAACAGCTGCTCTGCGTTTATTATGTTGCTCTCTCTTTCACTCTCTCCCCCTGTCTGGCCTTTCACTCTAATCCTCCAATGGCCTTTCACATGCACAATATTCGCCCCTGAGCCCCCATTCCTCTGACAGGCTTTCCCATATTAGATTAGGCTTAGCTTTGTTTATTTATATATTTGTTTAGTCGGGGCTATTGTCTCTGAAACTTTTGCCAACACAAAAAAAATAAAGAATTTTAAAAAAGCCACTGACTGTAATTTTCATCTTGTTTCCCTTTTCCAGCAGCAACATTCTGCTACGTATCAATTTGGCTCTCGAATGCTCTATTGCAATCACTCTTTGGTGCGAGTGTTTGGCACTGAACATGGCGGCAGAAACAGAGTGTTTTAGAATAGGCTATCTAATGCAAGCTTGTACCATTTTGTGGTTTCCAATCATTCGGTAGCAACAGAAAGACACAGTAGCAAATGGCTTGAGCAGTCACCCATTAAGCCGGCCACCAGCACCTCAGTCTAATTGTGGTAATGAAGTCCAGGCTGACCCTATAATGCAAGGTCCATGCATGCTGTCATCCTGACGTTTTTATAGACCTGACCTGAGTTATGATCCTCTCTCTGATAGGCCAGTGGCGAGAAAGATGGAGCGAGGGATGGAAGAAGCGTGGGAGGGGGAACAAGAAAAAAAATAAAACAGAATGGGAGAGTGCAAGAGAGAGCAATAGGCTGCTAAAAAGTCAGGCAATGACAGGCGGACACAGGAAGGGGCTTCCACTAAATCATTATAATGAAATGAGTAATTTACCTAAAGGACAGTGTAGTTCCAAGGAACTGTTATTGAAGAGCTCTATCCTGGCCTGGCCCTACCCTTCAGCCTTGCCCCCTTGGCCCATTAGCCCTGGAGCTGGCCTTCTGTCTCTCTCTCTCCATCTCTCTAACCTCTCGAGTGAGCAGGCCCAATCAGGAATCAATAGCCATGTCACAGGGAACCCACGCTGCTTTGACACCACTGGATACGACAAAAAAGTCTATTACACGGCAGTTATCTCCATTACTGCTGAGCAACTTGGTCTCGAAAAGGCACAGAATGGAGGATGGCAGGCTGAGGA
Organism: Toxotes jaculatrix; assembly: GCF_017976425.1. Taxonomy (NCBI): domain Eukaryota; kingdom Metazoa; phylum Chordata; class Actinopteri; family Toxotidae; genus Toxotes; species Toxotes jaculatrix. Next base: position 6,670,507 of record NC_054399.1, read on the forward strand.
AATCAGCGAGGGTGGTGGTGGTGACAGGTTGTGAAACTCTAATTCAGAGTAACATCTCTGATTAACCTGCATCTCTCCTTTGGGATCTGGTCTCTGCGCCCGGGAGAAGACAGAACACACAGACACACATGCTCCAAAACAGACAGACAGACACTTTTACGCTCACTAACTCATCCATTCCCCGCCGGTTCTGACCATACATACAGTGTCCCTCACTGTGGCCTAATAGAGCTGTGAAGTCGGAGAAGCCACTGTTTTCTGGAAGTATTATTCCTCACACTCAATTCCCATTTCAACTTTTTTTCAGTCCTACTTAACATACAAACAAGATAGTCTTCTGGATAATGTAACAATTTTATAATTATTTCAACTGTTTTTTTTTTTTTAAATCCTGCTTTTGCCACCAGCTTGGTATGGCAGATGGCTCTAAAAGTGACAATATCCATGAACCTCAGCCACGGTTGCTATGGAGAAAATGCCATTTAGAAGCGTGAATCAGTAAGAAAATTAAAGTACTTCATCACTGCAGTTGTGAACGAGACACAGCATACTTGCATTCATCCAAAATTAACTCTGAATTGATTCAAGCTGCAGATTGTACGATCGGTTTCCTCAACAGCACAGTCTTTAGTTTCCTCCCACTGTTAGCACACATTAGACAGACACATTAGCAGGATTTTAACAGGCCCTGTGATTGGATGTTCTGACTGAAATGCACCTTGGGAATAAATTCTATTACATCTTTCATTTTTTAAGTGCACACACTTGCCCCTTCAACTTTTTATCAAGCAGCCACAATTTTTTAATGCAGTTGTTGATCTTTTGTACCGTTGATTCAAGAGTTTCCGACCCATCCGCACCATGAAACTGCTCACACCAAATATTGTCCATAGAGGAAATCGGTGGTGCTTTTATTCCCAGAGCAAGGTAGACCTTTGGGCAAGGGCACTGGAAGTAGGGGAGGCCAATGGGCCATTGGTCCTTCCACTCTACGCCCCTGTTCCAGGTTCTTTTAAAGTCGCAGACAACTCTAGCTTCATATCAAACATTCCCATCCACTCTGAGATATTAAATAGCATAAAACAAGCAAATCTAAAATATTTTTAATATTATAATATTTCAATTTTAATCCAGTCAAAGAGGACATTGTGTAACGAGGGGGACTGGCAGCAGCCAGGTGAGCCCAATAAGATGGAACTCCAACTTGGAGGGAAAAGACCTAAGGCTCTGTGACTCAGTTCACCGCAGGAGAACTCTTGCAACATGAGTGTGAGAAAGTCACTCAGGCAGAGAGCAATTCAGAACCTGCACTCTTTCACATCAGTACATTTGTTTTAGAACTCTGTCAGTGGCATTGTGTGGGGAAATGACTCAGGTGTGCAGTTCACAACAATGAGACATGTTATTGCTCAGTTTGACAAAAGAAGCATTGTAGCACATGAAGAATATTTAGGATTATAGCAGGTTTAGACGCATTTACCGACCAGCCTCCCTCCTGCCATTACACACAAGATATGAGCGGTTTCTCTGATGTTTCCACATACGAGTTACTCATTCTGAAATTATAGCTGGTGGTGAAAACCTAATTTTAACCACAGAAGATTTTGACTTAAATCTGGGTGATGTGAAATCCTTTAAAGCAGTGCAGCCAAATGAGAATAAAATGCCTGAAATGATATAAAAAGCACGACTTGATGTTTTAGCCTTCTGATAGCATAACTCATCTGTGTCTACAAGCTGCTGGCGGTGATGTCCTATAGTTTGCAGACATTGTAATTTACCACTGCCTGCTCAAGTGCAGGCTTGGAGAGCACCTAAAACCATCTCTGTGCCTCTCTCACGTTCAGCTTAGTGTCTCGAGCCCTGTACAGAATTGCGCTGCCTATCAAATTCACAATCTTGCGGCCAGTCAGTGGCAACGCTCCGCAGATACAGGCGGCAAGCCAGTAGGAGAAGCGCCTTTCCCTGGTCATCTCCACGCCCCACGTGTTGCGGTCTCTGTAGCAGCAGGGGGTATGCGACTTCAGCGGAGCCATGCATAGAGCTCCATATAGTCAAAAAATGAAGTAATGGATTTGTTGCTCAATATGAGTAGCACACACTTTTTGGCCCCCCCTCCAACACTTATGAAATGAATCCTGCGCCCTTGCCTATGGGACAGAAACCATAAAGCAATGTGACACTGTTCATTGGGCTTCACCTTGGTCCAGTAACCTTGATCAGTCAGGGCATCAGTCAATGTTTAATTGCTGAAATGTTGTGTGTGGGGACATGGGTAGGGGTGGGTCGGTTTGGTCTATTCCCAGAGGGGGAGAATCTGTCCTCAGTGGGTTTCCTCGTTGCGGCACTCTGCACCCCTCCTGCCTCTGGCCTGCTTTATGACACTCATTTGCCTGATTAGCTAAACAAACGCTGACTGCTCCCTCACTCACCTCTACAAATATACTCATGGACCTTCGCTCTCTGCTCACCGCCTGTGTCTACAGCATGTGCATGCGGACTACGCACACACGGACACTTGCGTACTTCCACATAAAACTCCTTGGAATGAACAATGCGCATGATGAAAATAATCAGCTGTAAAGGTGCCCATAAATCGTTACAGGGTCTGAATCAGCAAACAGTGACATTAATCAGTGGATTTAGCACAGATACTACACAATTAATGCAATCTATTCATCTTCATGTGTGGGATGAGCATATTGTACAAGCTCCATGCTTCATGATATATGATAGGTCCAGAATGAACTAAAAAGATTCTAGTAATGTTTTCATCCAGGGCTTTTTGTACGCAGCATGCATGTTTAAAGTATGCAAATGACCATTCAGACCCTCCCACCGTCGAAGACTCACGGCATAACATTTATCTTAGTAAAATATAGCCTTTGATGCACAGAGCTTCGGTGGTAATGAAAGCAATAGGTCTCTGTGAGTAGAGATTGCTTTTCCAGAGCTTCATTTTACAGCCGGTTGTTGAATACACTCCTCTGGCAACTCCTCTTGAATGTTTCATCACAGAGCAGATCCCAGGGGTTGGTACAACCCCCTCATCACACATACATACTCACTATGAGGAGCCTTCACATCATGCATGTGGAGGATATGAGAGTCAACTGGATGCCATTGCATCTGCTAGGGGAGCGATTTGATTGCATAGTGAATGTGGGAGGATACAAACAAGGCAGAACACCAAGCCAGGCAGCTATAGTACCTACAGTTGCCCTGGTGCGTCGAAAATAGGTTTTGGAGGTGTCAAATTATCCCTTCTTATCTATGGTGGAAATCTTAAATACTATTCTCATGTGGCCGAACATACATGGTCACATTTGTGAAAACATGTTTTTACAACACTCTTAACAACAGCTTCTCTGCTGTCTAGAAGATTTGAGTTCAGTACCTTGATATTCTCATTTGACAACAGGGTTTTGTGGCCTGTTGGAAGGGTTTTAGACAACTACAGTAGGTGAAACATATTAATCCTGCTTATTTCCTTGCCAAATAATCAGTCAAATAGTCTTAATATAATTATGGCATCCATAAATATTAGCCACTGCCAAGAAGATGCCAGATGGCTTATTGAGGGATCGTGATTGACGCATCTCTGTACAAAAACAGAGTGATTTTCTTCGACTCAGTAGTTCAACAGAACTATACAGTACATCTGTCTCAGAGAAACAGACAGACAAGACAAGAATGAAACAGAGCCAGTGGAGCCTAGTCTTTGAAGAATGTCGGGACTGTGTCTGGATTGAAACCACCTACCTGGGGAAAGCCTGTATGTGTGTGTTTCTGTGAGCAAGACTGTGTGTATCTACATGCATCAGAGCATGTGAATTAGTGTCTGTGTGCGAGCGGTCTTTGTGCTTGCTTTGCATGAATCCCTGCGTAAAAGCGTGTGGGCGCAATGTTTGTGTAGTGTCAGGTGGAGGAATTTACGTTAGTGAGCTAGAAGCACGTGTACGCTGCTGCCTCTGAACTAGTCTTTAAAGGCACGCTTGGCAGCTGCTTTCATTGTGCTGCACACTCGGCCGTGACTGTAACCCTGAGGTGTGTGAATGGCATTCCTGTACCCCGAATCACACACAACCGCAGACGTGAAATACACAAAGATGAGAACATTTGATAGGAAAAATTTTAAATTATTCATATGAATGAGAAATCCTAATGGGTGCATTGTCTTACGGTCATGCCATGCTGTATGTGCTGTGAAGGCCAGCATGACTGGCATAAAGACAAATTACATTTAATTTTCTTTAGAATTAAAATACTGGCTTGAAAAAACATGGAAGGTCTACAGTTGCATTATTTCACAGTATTCCATATTTACCAGATGCACGGAAAGAAGTCAAAAGTCAGATGTTAGTGGAGCACATGCACATGATAGATTGGTATATCTGCCAAACAGAATCTTGTGCGGACACTGTTGTCACGTCTAGAATTGAACCCACTGCTCACAGGCCAAAGGCTGTGAGTCAACTCTGTCTGCACTGAAATCCCATCCTCAAACACAAACAAACTAAAAACAAAATTGGTATGTACCCTAAACACTCTGACTCTCTCTGTGTATGTATATGTGTATATATGTATATATATATATATATGTGTGTGTGTGTGTGTGTATATGTGTATATGTATATATATGCATATACGTGGGCCATACTAAATGAGAAAGAAATGAATAAAGGAAGGAAGGAAATAAAAGAAAAGGGTCTGACACTTCAAACATAAGCACACAATAAGGGCTAAAGCATTCAGCTTTTAATTAACATTAGCCATATCAGCATAGAGTAATTTGAAATTGTCTTTAGGACTTCAGAGAGAAAGAGTGAGAGACAGAGACTTTAAACCATTAAGCTCAGCTGATAAACCAGTCATACCGGTGGAATCACTATCTCTTGCTATAATTTGATCTCTTTCACTTTGTATTTTGCTTCTTTTTTAGAAACACATGGTGCTTTCCTTCCTTCCTTCCTCCCCCTTATCTTTTTGATCCAGCCCCCTTTTCTTTCCACACTTCTCTTCCTTCAAGCTTCATCTTTTTTTCCACATTCTTTTTTCCCATGTTCTTTATTTCTTCTTGCTCTCAGCTTTTCTCTTGCTTTTATCTCCACTTCATACAGAATAACTGTGCAGCTTGGTGAGTATAATGAGGCTGTTCCTCTACAACTTCAAACCTTCCCTTCACCCGTTTGCCAGGGTTCTAAAACAAACCCGGAACAAATATTTTGACATTCAGACACAAGGGAAGGCGTGTGCAGCGATTCCAAGCATTCTGATTCATCTTCTACTAAGACAAAAAAAAAGTAATAGGGAGAAAAACCCTTTAAAAATACCGTAGAGTAAATGAGAAAGAGAGGCCACTCAAATGCTGATGTGTTTTTTTTTTTCTTTTTTAACTGTAGTGATGATGTGATCCTAATATTAGAAGTCCACTGTAAAATTAGTAAGCATAATACTGGAGCTTATTGAGAGTGAGGGTAATTAAAGCCAAGAACAGGCTCTATATGTTATACTGTAAATGATTTAGCAGGCCAGCAGTGTACCACATTGTCATGGATCACAGTAAATTGGCCTGGGCAGCTTATTGTGCAGATACACAGTCACTGTGGCACGTCTATAACAGTAATTGCTATGAATGAAACACCCATGGTACTGCATAGCACGCCACTCCACAATAAACTTGATTATTATGGTAATTATATAAGTATAAAACACTTTAACATGAAGGCCTAGATTTATCATCACAATTGCTGTAAGTGCATTTACAGAGCTGGGAATTGGGACTCTGGCTATTCAAAGGCCAAACCATTGAGTTGATGGGAGTTCAAAATTAGAAATCCATCTGGAGAAAAGGAAACTTTCTTACTATTGTAATCATAATCATTTTTCTTGTTCTGCTATTGATTTAGCTATGGATGCTCTGGTCGCTTTCTCACAAGGACAGCGAGGAAAGGGAGTGGTTAAGGCAGGATGAAAAGACAGAAGGATGGCGCGATGAGGGGGCGGAGGAGGAGGGTCGGTGATGAGTCTAGAGCTGCCCTGAGCAGTAATGAGGAAGCAGTAAAAATGAGACGGCATTGTGTTGTACTTTAAGGTAGTTCATCTTTAAAATGAATAGTCCCTGAAGGGCCAGGTGGTTAATGCCATTTATTAATAGACAGACAGGGCCAGCAGTTTAGGCTGTGGCCCTCTGAGAGCCCTTAGTTAGGATGGAGAGAGACAATGAGTGACTAAGAGACAAAAAGAAGGAGTTTAGGGTGGGGTGGCAGGGCTGCAACTGAGCAAGTGAAGGACAGAATGGTAGAAGAGGATAGTGCTGAGCCTGCCTATTTATTGCAAGGATGAGCTGTAACAGATGTTAGGGTGTTCTCAACTGTCAATAGAGAATATTTTGATTAAAACGTGAAGCCATTTAAGGTGGGATCAACTCTCTAATGCCAGCTAATCATCAGAGACACACTTCATCTCAGTCCGTTTGGCCAAGGTCAGTGGGTCAGAGGTCAGGGATTATTTGGGAAAATCTCGTTAAAAGAGCATTTAAACATCAATGGATCACATAGGCAATATGAAAAATGAACACGTCACCAGGTGATTTTGTCTCATCAGGTTTAGGAAGCAGAAAGTAAATGCATGAAATGTGTTGTAACATCTCCATTTTGCATTGTGCATACATACACAAAAACACATGCTCACACCAATCAAAAAAAATCAGTAACTGGTTTTCATGATGTGGCAGATCGGTTTATGTTATTTGTGCATATGTAAGAGACCAGTGTATCGGTCCATCAGCCTCAGAGTGAGGAGTTTAGAGCAGTATATGTCTGGTCCTGAGCCCACAGTGACCTGGCCTACTAATGAACCAACAGGTATTACCTCCCTGTTAGCCCGCACAGCGCCCCGCCATTTGTCATAAAGTGGGGGGAGCTGTCACAGGAGGGCTGAGGACTGAGAGGACGCACCACACAACGGCAGGAGCAGTATAGCTGCCTGAGCCGAGCACTGAGCTGTTTTCAACGTGAGCCAGAGCATTTTTTTTTTTCTTCCTCCCAGGACGCCAACATAGCGACAGCTCTTGCCAAATAGCTTTCATTACATGGGAAGTATCAGTCTTGATAAAAGATCCAAACAAAGGAAGAGAGGTGGATTTACTGTGCTGCTCCACCTGGGCTCTGATAATATTGTTGGTGTCTGGAGTAAAATATCACTGCTGCCATTTGCACACATCTAAATCTTTGAGTGTAGACAGTGTCAGTGGGTCGCTAGCTATAGGCCATATTGCTATTGATTGGTGGAATGATAGAACAATTTCTTACCTGATGTTGGAGATGCACCAGAGGCGAAGGCATGGGAGAGAGAAAAAGAGAGAATTTGATTAGTGGTGGCCTTGTACTGTACACAGTACATGCTCAATAGGGAAGTACTAAGGGGGGTTGAGGACACTCCATTATAACACTATTGCAGTCAAAGTCTGCAAACTCCACCCTGAAAATCAATTCAACATTTCCTTTATGGTTTTTCTACATCAAGTGATACAAAAACCGCCATGAGTGAAATCTGACACTTTTATTTAAAAGATCCTAAAGAGTAATTTACTGTTTCACCCTCTGTAAGTGAAGATCATCACCACAATGTGAGTCAAAACCACAGCAGACATACATTTCTAGTCTGAATATTGTATGTATGTACAACTCTTCACTCTTTACAACTCTTTACATGTTAATGTGTGTGTCCTAGAGTTGCAACTATGACCTAAGTTCTACTTGTGCCTCTTTTATTCTCCTCTTCTTTGACTATTTTCTTTACTACACTGTAAATGAAATAAAACATCTTAAAGAAAGCTGGACAGCCCACTCACTTTTACAGAGTATTTGTATTGCATATTCATGTTGCAGTCCCACTGATAAATACATAGACATTTTAAGCCACAAAGCCAGCTGAATAGGAATCCTCATCCCCTTAAGCCACACTCCAATGCCCCTTACGCCCCCCTGACACTCACTAAGGCTCTGAGTCAAAGTCTTGTTCTCATATCCACAGGAGCCTCCCACCACAAATGTGCTTTAAACACATAAATATTCATTGGCATTGCACATAAACCCTACCCATACGCCAGCAGAAGCAGCCATCTGCATTAACAGGACTCAAGCTGTGAGCTAGTCTCCATCCACCAACCTTCTTCATATGTATATACATCAGTGGGAGCTTGGGCAAAGCCAAATCCCAGCACCCAATTCCAAAGCAACCTACACTTGGCAGGTGAGATGGTGAAAAGTACAGCTCAACTATTGATGGTACAGTAGCCCTCTTCCATATATAGCTGTTCCACATGATCTTAGTTTGGAGTGTTTAGTGGGCGTGTGTTACTTTTATGCTAGTTTTTGAAATGCCTCCACACAAAGCTGTAGTGTGAAGACTATAGTGTTTGGTTTGGTTTGTGTACTTTGCTGCTTGTTGGCAATATAAAAACACAGAGAACACTTATTATGTATAGTGTAAAAAGTGTTTCTGTCAGCTCCTCTGTTCTGTTTCTCCACCTGCTTCACCTCACACTGTGTAAACAGCAGCAGCATATTAACACATTACCACACGGAAGCAGAAGGCTGTGTAACTATTCTCATAATGCATCTTTGACTAAAATCACTGGATCTGGAGTGAAAGTCGAGGCCGATGTAGATTTTCAGCAAGTTGCTTTTGTAAATGTTTGTGAGGAAAGCAACAGAGGATCAGTGGGAAAAAGTTCATCTTCACCAAAACAGGCGTAAAAATTAGAAATCACGCAATTTTTCAAGTAACACCCAACCACAGAGAAACCTGACCTCTGATCTGCCTAAACTCTTAAGTACAGATCATCCTCCTTTTTTCAGGCCCTGTCAATCAGCTCTCTGAGCTGACAGATTCCCTTCACAGATAAAGCCTGGGGATCTCCAACCAGATACTCTGTCACTAGAAAGCTGTTTTTCCCACAGATTACATCAGGCTTGGTTTTAAACAGCCAGGCAAACTGACACGGAGACAGTCAGTTTGCCTGGCTGTTTAAAACCAAGTGTGATGTTCACAGCTTCGCCTATCAGTAGCCTGCTTTAAGATGGCATAAACCGCAGCACGGTGAAGGGGTTAAATTTCACTGAGCCCTAGGTTCCCATTCGGCCGCTCTAGAGGACTTCTGTGTGTAATTATTTAAAAACCTTGTATTACAGTCTACAACAGCAGCGAGCAGAGAGAGGGAGATAGAGGAAGATAGAAGAAAGGGAGGATGGATGGAGGGGTACAGGGGAGGGATCAGGCTCCTGCTGAGAGAGTAAAGCCTTTCAAGTTGGTCCTATGCAGAAATAGGGTGGGGGTGAGTTACATGATGTGTGTTACTTCCATGTCGCCATGCTGTGAAGCTGCAACAGTCCACAGCCAACAGCAGGCTCCTGGGATCAGCCACAGGGGTGAACTAACTCCCTCTGAAATCAGAAATGAACCAACAGCACCACTGCACACACATGCGCACACGCATATATACATCGGCGCTAGTCAGGCTGCTAATTCTGATGCAACAACCTGGAGCTAGAATGCTCCAATGATGATAAACAAACAACATTTTGGATGGGGAGGGACGGATGGAGGGCTGGATGGAGAGAAGGAGGGAGAGAGTGTGGCAGTGCTGGGCAAATAAGACTCAGGGGCTTTTTTTTTCTTTTTCTTTTTCTTTTTCTTTCTTTTTTTTTTAAACATGAGATAGTTTTGGTTCTTTTAAAATGTATGTTTGAAGTTGGGGCTCAGCTGAACACAAGCTGTTTGAAAAAGACTGATGCAAGAGTGGAGCAGGAGATGAGAGAGAGGCCAGAAAGAGAGAGAGGGGGAAAGGGGGATGGGGGAAGACAGAAAAGCATCCATGAGAGAAACATGCGCAGACACAGTGTGAGAAATATATGGAAAGAGTATAAGGTTATATTGCAAGACAAGAAAACAGACGGACACAGACAGAAAGGAGGCCTCCAGTGGTACAAGGAGGATGTTGCAGCAGAGATTCAATATGCAGCTGATCTGAAATTAGATGTAAAATGAATTGAGAAATGAACAGGCAAATATAATGCCCCCCCCAGAGGCATTATTATACTACTTCCTAAATTCTTTTTAAAAAAGTAAAAAGGGATAAGCTTAGAAAAGAAGTCTATCACATTCCAATAGCATTAAATTTGATTCAGTAGATTGTGCATTGATTCTGCTCTTGTTAAGGAGGACTCTTATGTGGGAAGGTCAAAGATGACAAAGTGTTCTTTTTCCTTCCTACCATCCAAAGATTTTCTACTGCGCAAGACACACACACATACACACACACACCCACACATTTCTACGACACTTTAATCAGAGCGTGGCATGCTCTCAGTCCAGACAAAGCCCAATCAGGGCGGTGATAATTTGGCCTCTCCTTCAATCAGCAGCACCGTAATTGCATCAGTCACAATCTCCATTTCATCTTTCATCTCTGTGTCAGGGTGGCAGACAGGAGACAGAAGGACACTCTGAAGCTCAGACCTATCATTAAAACAGACAACCAGCAAATCCAGGGAGAACAATACAACAAATTGTTGTCACTTCAATACGGCTCACTCAAGTCCTCCCTACCATCAACGTTCATGCCGAAAAATTTGATCTCATCTCTTTTCCATGTCAATATAATGGCATTCAAAGAAAGACTGCATAAGTAAGTAAGACAGAGAGTATCTGCTTCACAAGTGTATATAAAGACCATAAATTACAACAAAGCAATTATAGGAAATTGCGTGACATAGAGACTGAAAGATAAATAAATCATAAACAACATAAAATGATCAGAGTAATATTGGTAGACTTTGGAGTTCTAGAGTTAGAGAGTTATGCCAATATTTCTCAATCTCTGATATGTATAACCTAGCAGTGGGATACATCAGTGAAAACAGAAAAAGAAATCATGCTCTGATGTATCAAATCAAAGCCTTTGATTTCAAAATTTAAGTATGATGTTGATAATGAAACTATATGCAATTTAATAATTCATTACCGCTCAGTGCAATACAGGAAGAGTGACAGGACAAAGAGAGAGAGCAAGACAGAGGGATTGAAAATGAGAAATCGGGATTGTGGAAACAAAGAAAGAAAAATAAAGAGCTGAGGGTGATAGGTGAAGAAAAATGTATTACTTCTCCTGTCTTGATATCTTTTGGCAAAATTAGTCATATATATGTTTTGCATGTAGCATAATGCATATGTCATGTAGGTGAAATTAGCCTGTGAATGATTAATGGGACATTTGAAATTTTCATAGGGAACACTAAGCGCTGAGAGAGAGAGAGAGAGAGAGAGAGAGAGGGGGGAATGTATTATATATTAAAGTTGAAGGCAGACCCCGCGCATGAAGATTCACGCCTGGATCTATAACTATTACCGTGCACGTTACACATTCATTTATACACAATTTGCTTGAAATGCAATTTATTAATTACACAAAATATTCCAACAAGGACTTAAGACACATACATGCAACTTCATAGGACCACATGGTTGGGAGCCCCAGCTGGACCAAGATAGTCCCTCACCTTGTCTAAGGGAAACATAAATACACACACATGCTTATCTGTCCTGTCCTGTCTATACATAACCAAATACACAACAAGATTGTCCCTCACTCCCAACTAATGGATCCATGCTGGGCAGCCTAGATAAAAGCAGACAGAAGGATCAATTTAGATGATCTATGAAAGTTATTAGTAATGACATTTATGAATATTTTATGGAAGGTAGAGAATGTCATCATAAATTTTTATATAAGGAAATGAGGCAGGAATATAAAACAAACAGCATTAAACATTGAACGTGGCCCCCATGTCAAAAGGATTGTGTCCAGAATAATGGGTGAGTTAACAGGGAAGAGGGGGTGGAATGAAAAGAGAGACGACAATCAGTCGTCCTGGATATTTCTGCTTTTTTGTAGATGGAAAGGTCAAGTAAGTGTGCCTAACGACCATTAGAAAGACAGCCAGGGAGAACCATGTTGTACAGGTATAAGTGTGTGCGTGTGTGCGTGTGTGTGTATATGTGTTCGGGGGTTCCTCGAAAGTAAGAGCCATCATCATTTATTCATTTATTGATTTGATCTGTCCCCACCAGTTGTATTGTTCCTCTTAATGTACTGCATTCAAAATAAAAAAGCCTGCAAAATGTTTTACACTCAATATGCCTCGTCCCCAGTATTAACATGCATCTGCAGCACAGAGAGAGAGAGAGAGAGAGAGAGAGAGAGAGAGAGAGAGAGAGAGAGAGAGAGAGAGAGAGAGAGAGAGAGAGAGAGAAGCCATTTGGGACACTATGGTTCAAACAGTCGGCATATACTCAACCGCATGGAGACAAGAGACACCTGATCCACCAATTCAGACTACACCACACTAACTCAGTATTTCTACTGTTTTGTCTGTGTGCTCCTGGCTTCAGTACATGTTCTGCATGCACTGGCTGTATTGAGAAAGCCTGCTGATTCCTAAAAAGCTGGTACTACTGGTGCTTGGTGCTTTCCAGATTATTTTCCAGATTCAGTCTTCTACCCACCTTGTGCTCACCTTCTTCAACTCCATATTTACATAAGAGTGAGTAGACCTGTGTTTATCCTCTCGTGTATCCCTGTCGTGTCAGATGAGGTCTATTAAAAGCACAGCTGATCCCTGGCACAGATGGCCAAGCAAAAGTATAAATAAAGAGATATTGCTCATTTTCATTGGGATGGCACTCAGGCAAAATACGGTGAAATGCACTATAAATACAGGTAGGGGACCTGACATTTTTACTCCAGACCATAGTCAAAGTGCAGCAGCCAAGGTAATACGCACTGATGTCCTTGCCTCAGTTAGTGTATATCACTTTAAAGAGGCTATATTTTGCCATTTAGTGCTGACGTGAGCAGATTTCGTGGGGACAGGAGAGGCATGGAACATCTGGATAGCGTTTAGGCTGTTTATAAAGACAGGAAGTCCTCTCTGACCTGTTTTTCACACTTCATTTAATGCCATGGATTGATGTCAAATCTCTGTGTGTGTGTGTGTGTGTGTGTGTCTCTGCACTTGTGTTTCTGTGTATGCAGACTAAGCTCATGTACACACATTACCATAAGGAGGAAAGGATGCCATACCATAATTCATACATATGGCCACACACACATCAGTGTACACACTCAACAAAAGCTCTACATTTTAACTACACTTGACATCCCACAACTTAACATCGCTGGGCAGCATAATTATTGTCCACGCGCACGCAGCTCTGAAGGAGTGCGCAGCTTTGGAGTGTCTTTCCTTCTGCCAGTGACAGTTGGTTTGTCAGAGGCCAGGCAGAAGAATAGCATGCGGCCGGGTGGAGGGGATTAGCATTCACATGGCACCTGTTGCCAGCCAGTGTGCCCATGCAGGCTACAGATAATTACAGTGATTTTGTGGGGGAGAGGAGTGCAGGGGTAATTGTAGTCTTGGCAGAGCAAAGGGAGAGGAGAGAAAGGAGGACAGCACTTTCATTATCTCACGTCACAGAGCTGTTGACGAACACACACCCGCTCGTTGCGCATGTGCACATTCGTATACACACAGATATAATGCCGGCTAAAGCTGAGGGCCACGTGCACATGCACGCCGACATACAAACGCATACACACATATAAAAACCATAATTAAGCCTTGGTTACCATAGCAACCCTTTGCTGGACAGATGATAGTGTTAGGCTAAAGCGGTGCAAAACATTTAGAATGGTAATCAGAAGACCTAATGGCACTGATGTCTGCGGGGCTGCTGTAAGTAGACCTGCCAGGACTCAGCTCTCCACCATAGATCCGCTTTAATAAAAAACAACCCTCAGCCATAAAACACTTGCTTCTGCTCACTCACTTAGCGGGCCTGTTGTGCCATCACTTCAGCCATTACAAATTATGTTATTTAGTAAACGTCTGCTGCGACACCCGAGGGATGGCAGCGGGGGAGGGAGTAGGGGTGGATGAAGGGAACATATAATATTACATAAAGCGTTAGCACGGTGTAAAGCTTCAATGATTGGTGTTAAGGTTTTCATTACACAAAATGAGTAATTGCTTGTCATTTGGAGCTGGCATATCCCACAATCATCCTCACTTCTATGTCATCAATCAAGCGTTTAAGTGCTGATGACTCTCCTCACATTTAAAGCAGGGCAGCCGAGCCACAATGCACTGGGGAAACTCATTGTTTGCTTCGTTACTCCTCAAAGCTCAGCTACTATGCGTGTGTGTGTATTCCTGTGTATGCGTGTCTTTGTCTGTGTGTGTAGTTAAGTGCGCTTATTTGCGCGGAGGAGAAATAAGATTGGGATGTGGTCTTGCTTTCCTAAGTAGCACTTCATTCCTCAGTCCATAATATGTCAGGCAGTGCTGTGACAAAGACAATAAACTGTAGACTCACAGTGTGTCATTCATATTGTGTGTGTGTGCGTGTGTGTGTGTGGTCTGCGAGCAAAAGCAAAACGAAAACTTACTGGGACTGACTTTAAAATTTCATAAGCTCCTCATTGACTGTAAAGTGGGACAATTTCCACACACACACACCCACACACACACACATAAACGCAAACAGCAACACTCACAGACACACTTCATTTGGATTATGCGGCTGGAGTGGGGCCACACATTTGCCCCATCTACATCCATACAGCTCAGTGATCTGGAAGTTGTGGCGAGTTATCATTGCTTATACCCTTGCTCATGACCAGCAGGACATAGGGGAAACAGCCACTCACACACCCCACACACAAACACACACCCTTCTCCCCAATCTGGAGGAGAGCGGCAGAGGGCAGAGTGGGACAGGAGATGAGAAGACGGAAGGTGGAGGAAGTGGGGGGGGGGCACACACCATGCCAGTCAACCAAATGATTTGCTCAGTAAAGTAAAACTCAAGTGGAACAACAGCTAACTCTCCAGTCGAGCCCGAGCCATCATCTCTGTCTCTTCCCTCACCTCTCGTCTCCCTCCCTCCCTCATTCCCCCTTTGCTCCTGATTCCCACCAAATCTCAAGCTTGGTTTGACAGCAATAAAGTGTGCTGCTCAGGCAGGGAGAGCTAGTAATATACTTTTTTTCATACAGATCATTTTGGACTGAGATATAGCCAGAAGGCAGAAGATGAATATAGTGTACAAAACGATGACAAGGAATGAGTCACAAACTACAAGGAAAGACAAAGATAGATGGACAAAAAGGGGCTTATACGCCAACACATGAAATGCTTTAAACAGTATTAAAACAAGGTTACAAGCATGCACATTTGATTTGGTACTTTCGACTATAGACAAAAAACGAGAGCCGTGACGCCAGTCAACATGTTGACATACCGACCCACGAGTACTCTGTCGTCATGGCTACACTTTTACGTAAGTACTCAGCACCCATGGGTCAGACCACACCCATCTTCAAACTCAGCCTTCATTTCACTCTCAACTACATACCTGTTAGGTTTCGTGACTGCATCGTACATCGCTGTGGCTCTATTGTTGTGACAAAATATGTTCAGAGACAAACAGGCATATAAACACCTGCCAAAGCACTCAAAACCATCTCTGTGGTAGTTCCCGCCACAGTAGGTGTCTCCAGGACCACATTTTTCCGTGATAACTCATGCGCGCGCACACACACACTCACAAGGTGAAAACAATACCAGCCACATGCTGTCACAGCTGGTAATCATTCACATTCAGAAAAACACCATATATTCTAGTCGTATCAGTAATGTGGCTACCTCTTTTGCGGTAACCAGCTCAGTCAGCATCTCGACTTTGTTGTGCAGTGTGCAAGCTGCTCCTCTTTGTTTGTCCGTGATACACTAGCACCATGTTGAGAGATGTCTGAAAAGTTATTTTTCCTGCTGTAAAAACAGCGGATAGACGGGCAGACGGATGGACAGCATGAAACTGAGCTAGAGCCCTGGGCCCGGGCAAACTAAACAGGTATTCATAGCTAGTGCAGGGCCAAAGCTGAGGCAGCGAGAGATCAATAGCTTAATGGAATTAAACTGGCTTTGAAGCATGACTGGCGATCATATTTACCGAAGGCTGTTTATGTTTGCTATAGAGCCAGACTCGATATTTAAAAGCTAAGCACAGAAACTTGTCCAAGCTGACAACAGGAAGAACAAAATCTTCACTGGTGCTTTAACACAACAGCGGCTGTCTGCAGTCATTTACCCCTGAAGGAATAACAATGAGATTTGAGGCCACATTAAGCCCACGGACACGTCCACGGCTGTTTCACTTGGATTTCATGTCATTTCACGTCTTATCTTTTGTACTAACAATGAGGTTTAAATTAGATTAAATTTAAACTTGCAGTCGGGGCCCATTTCCACAGAGGCCTTTATTCCAGGAGCATCATCAACAACATTCTCCTGTGTACTGTACAATAGTGAAATACAAGATCCTTAAAAACATGGACTTGCCCGTCCACATGACAATGACTGCATGTCAATCTAAATCTGTCTGCTTAAGTTCATCGACAAGTATCAGCTTCCTATAAAAAGTCTTGATGAATTCCTGATTTTGTTTTCAACTTAACTGCGTCAGTGTGAACAAGCCTCAGCCTGTGAAACCAGCCTGCAACTAGAAACTAAATCCCCCTTACCCCTGACTGAAGGCAGCAGAGAGGTGACACACAAAGACACCCATACTGTACACAGATATAAATACATCCCTCCACAAAACCACACACATTCGCACACACAAAAAGCCAAGCTCACCACAGGGATGGCGGGTGCGGCAAGCGATTAAGGGCATGGAACAGATGCCCACCTGCTCCCCCTGAACCTGGCCATGCCTCAGCTATGCCAGGGCGCCCAGGGTTGCCCCTGGGTGCCTTAATACACTGTTTCCATCTGTTGCCTGGAAAGTGAAGGGCAGAGATGTCCAAGTGCATGGGCATTACCCCCCACCCCCCTCTCTCTCTCTCACTCTTTTGCTGTCAACCCTCCCTCTCTAAGCCTGCCATCCCTGTTGCATCCACCTACCAATCCACAGTGAGAAGAAAATTGTACATTATTGGAATAACAAAATGTCTGACTCTCCCCTTCAAGCCATCACACCAACTAAGCAGAGTCTTCAGCTTTCAGCTGACAGACCAGTTCTGTACATTTAGCATAATGATGGCATGAAGGCAGGGAGGGAAGAGATGAAGAAAGCTGCCCAGCATGTCTTCTTTGATTTAGCTCAAGCTCACCCATTCATCAAAGAAAGGCCTGTATTTGCACACTGAACAAAACAGCTGCAAGATGAAAAAGGGGCAGCCCATGTGTAGAGTGAAGTGTGTTTACAGATAGGATAAAACATTGATAACTACATATAGTGTGCTGAACTGCCTGTCCATCAAATAATAGTGATTCTGCTTTTTTTCCCCTCTCTTTTACTGCAGTTGTAAATGATTATTATCAGGACAAAGCCTGCCTTTATTCTAATTACCTTGTAAATAAACTTGCTTGTCATTACTTTTCAAACCAATTACAGGCTGCCTAATGGAAGCGCTTAATTAGCAGACACTCTACCGGAAAAAAAGAGAAAGAGACAGGAGGAAAGAAAAGGAATGAATAGAAAAAAAGGGGAAAATGCTGGTGGGGGAGGGACTGCATTCACTGTGTAATTATACAGTCATCAGATGTTTTTTTTCGTCTCCTCTGCTGTTTTGCAACGGTGCCACAATAGAGGTTGGACCTCTCTCTCCCCTCTCTGCCTGTTAAGCGGGCAGCTGACAATGGAGCGCTCGGCAGGCGGTGACCCAGACCCCCTAATAGTGCTGTGGCAGCCGTGGCCCTCACAGCTGGAGGACAGGAAACAGCAGAATACTGCATGTTGGCCCGGCCCACCCGCTACTGCACGCTTCTTCCAAACTACAACCCCCTATATATCTCCAGTACATCCTCTGCAACACCCCATCATCACCACTATTCACAGAGATGCAATCCCTGCAACTAAAGACATCTTCTTCCTGCATAATAATGTCATCAATGCCATCTGAACACTAGTCCTGCTTTGTTTGATCGTGGAACAGAATGAGCCCGTTTCCATTTTACTGTATTACTATGTAAATATTTGGGATTTGGACTGTACTTCAGATACCTTGCTCTCCAAGAACCTTTGAAAAGCTGCCTGACATTATACAAGACAAACAAAATAAAACTGATTTGTTCGCTGACATTGATATCGCCATGTCTGGGATAATGGCTGGCTTTTTCTATCGACTGTCAGGGTTAGTCACCATTATTATAATTAGAGTCCATTTTCCTTGACAGAGAGCTTTGGGAAAGGAGAATGCCCCTCTGTCATTAGCAGAAAATGTTCCAGCCCTAGTAACTGCCTCCTGAAAGGGTCGTGACTAAGTAGCTGAAGGAACAACTGTCCAGAATTTCTATACCATTCCTTAAGCCATTCCTAATGAATAAGGCAGAAGGTAAGGGAATATAAATATAATACATACAGAACAAAATGGAATATGACATTATATACTATATTGTTGGTGGGCTGGGAAGTGGAAGACTGAAAATAATGCGTGCTGCTGTTAACTGTGACATGTATTCCCCCATTACAACCTCAAAGATGCTCAGAGTAAGTGTGAAACGCATTAAGGAAGAAAGAGGAAAACAGCTGTAACTATCTCCAAGCTGACAGGAGTGCTGGCCTATTCCATGGAGGGAAAAAAATGTTTCTTCAGCGGTGCTGTTATCAGGCACAGTCCATCTGACTGGGGAGGGTTGGGGAGGAGAGGGGGAGGCTGGTGGAGAGAGAGAGAGATGGCGAGGGGTGTGATTACAGCCATGTTAAGACCTGAGAGAGAGATCTGTAACCACAGAGATTAGACACTCTTCATTCACAGAAAGGGAGGGATGGAGGGATGGAGGGATAAAGGGTGGAGGAATGGCGATCGAGGTGGCAGTAGTGTTATACTGGTGTTTGGAGTTTAATATAAGAATTCTGCCAGCATAATTGCATTTCGGGCCTTATCCTCGGCTGCATCAGGCCTCGTTTGGCAACAGTTTCGGGTGCCTTATCTGCTGCCATTCTCTCCCTATCCAGACCCAATCAAATTTGCTCCGGCTAGCTAGGGACAGGCAGAGGAGGGAGGAATACAGCAATGATAACGGAGGGGGGGGGGCACGACTTGTATTTTTTTATGTGAGGGGATTTTTTTTTTTTCTAATTTGAAATGAACAGTTTGCTTGGCATGCTTATCTTGCTTTCATTAGTGGGCTGTCATACTGTGAAGGCAGGCACAGAGTATGGCAGGAGTGTAGGCAGGCAGGGGAGAGAGAGAAAACAGGCAGACAGGCTGTTAGAGGAGTGTGGAGTCATGCAGGTAAGAAAGGAAGACCGGCAGGAAGAGGAAGAGAAGCAGACAGACAGCATAGGGAGAGGGGATGCAGGCAGAAACGGAGACAGGATAGGATGATGTCAGGCCTATAACACATGAATGAGGTAACAGTAATCTAATGAAGGCTGACAAAAAAAATGTAATCTCTATTTGTGAATTTGCCAAGAAGTATCACTCGGAAAGAGACAGAGGATGGACTTACAGAAATTACACAGCTCTAGATTCCCGTAATAACAAATTTATTGCAATTATTTGCTGAGGTCTGGGACCTCAACAAAGTCCCAAAAAACACAATTATCTAGAGCACTTTACTTGGTAGTAAAACCAAAAAGTCAGTAGGTCAAAGATGAACCAGAACGCCGATGGATGTTTACAAAAGACAATTTGTGTAATAATTTTACTGTTAAACTTTATATGTCACCCAAATGAGTTTGTCTAACCTGAGAGTTTGATTAAAACCAATATGATTGTTGTACTACTTGTGTTTCTGTTTCCTTTCTGGCATCTTTTTATGTTGCATTGGGCTCTCAGCATCTAACTTGGTGAGGACAGGTTTATATTACCAAAGGATGTCTTACTTTATAGCACCCATAACATAGTAGTGTGTATTTGAGGAGATCAGAAGATCAGCTGTATTAAATCACGATGTTGCCTGTTGTCCATTAGCAATCACAATGTGATGTATCAGCCTCCTACTGGGGGCCTAGAGAAGCACATAGCCATGCACCCACGCAACACATGTGCACACACATACACACATGCTTTACAACTGTGCTATTGTGTAGGAGGTCTGCGAGCTGCCTGTGCAGTTTCCATTTTAAAATGTATTCTTCTTTGGACCATAAAAAATTGTCTCCTCCACGCTCAAAATATTCCCTGCCATTTTCCCAGCATTAGTCATGGTCCCATCTGAAAGAAAGGGATGAGGAAATCACATACGGTGGCAATGTAAATGCCACATGTACTGCATGGCTGTGTGTGTTTGTGACAACTTACACAGAAGTGTATGAAATGTTCATGTGCATGTGTGTGCATAATGTGTGTCACTTTGCTACTGTACTCGCCACACAGAACAGGCAATTCTGTTCTCATTGTGTGGTTAAATAATTAATTTTAGAGTGAAAGGGAAAAAAAGAAGCCTTTTGAATAGGAAAATTAAATAAACACACATTGATAAATTCTAATAAGTTAGGGGGAAGCCTTCAGGGTATGAAGACGGGTCTGAATTTTAAGGTTAATTTGTGCAAAAGAAATACACAACACAATTACACTGGCCTTGGAAAAAAAAACTGTGTGCAATCAGATGTGCAGTAATATAAGTGAACATGTTCAGCAGTCTTGGGTGAATCCCCCATCATCATGATCTTAGCTCGGCTGATTGCAAATGAAAAGTTGGCGTGTGTACATGCTTTAATTACAAAATAAATTGATTTCTGTCTGCATCAGATTATTATCCTGTGAATTAATTTAACATGAAGGAAAAATATACAGGTATATCATGTCATACTACAGATAGTACAGGAGACAACTCATATCTGAGAATAACATTATCTGTAATTACAAATGTGATATGCCGTAAAGTTCCCTTATTTAACCTTGAAGTTTGACACATATTAGTGCCATGGTGCTTACTTGGAAGACTTTGCAGAGCCAAACATGCTGTGAACGGTAGTCGTAAACCTTAAACAACTTCTTAATTTCATAGTTCTCGAAGTGAAATAGTGCGCAAGTTGATGCAAGAGCTGTTCTACAAATAAAAGGGGGAAAAATGTGCATGGCATGTTATCAACAGAGTGTCAGGGGGCAAATGCGGAATAGATTACAGAATGAATTAAAATGAGCAGAAATGAGCATGAAGTACATTTTTGTTCCTAGCCTGCAGTTTGTCTATATTTGGGCATAAGAACATTTAATAATGCAATCACGTTACGCAGTTGCACTTCAAAGTATTTACTGAATCATCGCCTGGGGTTAGGATTTAAATTCTGAATAAATGTGTTTATGGATGAGGCAGGTAGTGGTGGATCTAATCTGACAGATTGGAACAGAAGAGCAGAATGTATGCTCGAAACCAGGTGAAGGTTAGCATAGCCCCACAAGGCATCAATCTCCATGACAGAACACGACAGACAGATGGAAAGCAAGTGAGGCCCAGGATGGAGAGAGTAACTAAAGACAGGCTGATATGGGGGGGGTGGGGGGGAGAGCGAAGTGGGAGTGAAGGCAAATGTAAAAGGAGATGAGGGCTGGCTAGATCAATAGAGAAGTGTTGCCATGGCAACAGGTCATTGAGAACCATCATTGTCATGTTTTTTTTTTCTTTTTTTCCCCACCAACACCTTCTTCATAAAATAACAAAATATTAATGAGAGGTGTCATTTAAAACAAATAATGTTTGCTGCAACACAGATACAATGAATGCACAAGCCTGGGAGCCTGAAGTAACACGACAGACCTTTATTTGAGTATGTTTGATTGCAGGACTAGGAGCCATTTTCTGGTAACAATGTGTCTAGGCTTAAAGTGGGATTGCTGTTGGTAAATGAAAAGGTGGATGGATTAGGGTGAACAATGTCCAATCAGACTAAAGAGGCCTCGCCTGCGGGTTTAAGGGGAAATTTCTGTATGCCGTAATCACACCTCAGACGTTGACAGCTAAACTATAGGTAAACACAAAGCACAAATAACTCTCGCTCCTCCATCCCACACATTGTTTACGCATCTAAAACCAATTGCATAGTCCAAAAGAAATAAAAAAAAATCTGCATATAAAATGCCTTCAAGATATGCATTTCATTACCACCCCAATTTTTGTTATGGGTGGAGGGTTGAGACTCCCCACGACTACCTATTGTAGTGATTAGCTGCTAGAATTCTTTCTGAGTGTAGGTCGTGTACAGCTGATGCTCTAATCGCCCTGGATCTATGCGATCCATTTTTCAGCAGAAGAGAAGCTGCCGTCTTCCCCGGGCCCAGATGGTGTCATTACTGTGGTTGGGCTGAGTGATTATACAGCGCTCACACTGGGAGAAACAACGGTTGAGAGTTCTATAGGCATCTTTCCTTACACGCGCTGCCTCCCCACGCTTCCACACCCGTCTCCTCACTCTTCTCACTCTTCCTCGAATCTTTGTAGTTTGTTTTATCTCATTTCTTTAAATTTGTAATGCCTCTATTTCTCTATTTTTTTTGGTCTTCCCCGCCACCTCTCTTTCACTTTCTCTTACATGGACAGACCACTAATAGAGGGAAGTCTTAAAGTTGTTGGTGTTGGTTAACACCAACACACATAAATATAAACTTGCCCACACACACGTACGCTCACAGCCCAATCTCAACTCCGTGGCAGGTTGAGATAGGGGCAGCTGACTGGAAGCCGACAGGGTGGCATGGTCAGAGCGCATCAGCCGATGCTTTTGTTGCCAGGCAATCTTGTCAATCCTCGCTGGCAAGGAAAGAGCTGTGAGCGGAGTAATCTCTAAGACAAAGGTCAACAAGTTGAGAGAGCGACGGGGAGAGCCGTGACACACCTGTCACACCTCTGACAGACCAGGGGGTCAGGATGGAGGGGGTGAGAGGACGGCGAAGGAGAGAGGAAAGAAGGAAAAGGGAGGGGAGGGGAGGGAGGCTGCCGGGAGGAGGACAGAAGAGTCAAGAGAGAAAGGCAGCGAAGGAGAACATTACCATGGGTAGAATCCCCCCAAAAATATATGAAACAAAATAAAAGATAAAGGGAAGCAAAGGGAGCCAGTGGTTTGAAACACAAAGGAATGGAGTGAAGAGTGAGCTCGAGCTGCAGTCTGTGATCTGCTGGGAATTGGGGGAGTGTGGAATGGAGGGGGGGGGGGGGTCAGATTTTGTTATTTTTCCCTTTCATGGTCTATTTGGTTTGCCAGACCATGGAGCTTAAATACCTCCCCTCCCTCCTCCCCTTACCAGTAGTGGTGCAAATTCATGATTGAGGTCAAAATACACTCGCTCTTTTACATACAGTAGATGCAATGTCATGCGTGTAAACACACACACAGATGCACGCGTACAACATGCACAAGTGAACCACGTCAGACGCGGCCATTTAATGCTTCAGAGTATTACAAGATAGCTAAATTATTAATAAAACACTGGAGTTACGCTTATCATGTCCTGAGTGGTTTGGAACTTGCTTTCGCACAAGGTTACACTTTAAACGCAAAACACACACACAGTACACACACACACATACACAAGTGTAGACACACATTCCCAGTTTTCCTTCTAAGCCATTTAATCCCTCATCGACCCACTCGCTTTCTGGGACTTTGACTCTCTGTGATGCGTACACTGTACTGTATTCTTTTCTCAAATGCATCACTGCCTCTCACTCATCTCCACATTTTCTCCAGCCTTGGCTCTTTTGCCAGCCACACAAGCCCTTCCAGTCTGTCTTTTCAGACCGCTCCAACCCTTGACACACTCGCTCTAATGTTTTCTTCTATATTTCTTTATGCCTTTCTCAGTATTTCTGTCTGGTATTTTTTATGTCTTGCCTGTCTCCCCTCTGTCTGTCCGCTTTCCCTCCTTCGGGTGACAGAGAGCCTTCCTCGTCTCCAGCTGAAGCCCACAGTTCCCTAGCAGCGGCATCTGCTTATATAACTCAGTTAGCTTGATGCCGGTTTGCTCCTGGTAACCCTCTTGTCTCTCCTTTGTTGTTCTTTGTCTCATAACCTCCCCGTCTTAGTTGTTCCCACCTGCCACGCACCACATTCTTCTCCACCTGTGTTTCCTTTTCACACTTTCTCATTTTAATGTCCTTTCGTATTACGATTGTCTCTTCCTCTTTTCCTCAACCACATCTCTTAGCCTCGCTCCCTGCCCTCACCCATTTGCTGTCTGCAATCATTTTCATTCTCTCTTGTTCATCTCCACTCTCTCTCTTCCCTGTCACAATCTCTCCTTTCTTTTCTCTTTCTTTCCTTTCTGTCTTTTTCACCCCTCCCTGTCTCACATGCTCTGCTCTCTCACACCTCTTTCAGCATGTTGAGATGGGAATCACACAATGCCAGGGAGGAGAAGGGGGTGGCGGAGTGCCATTTCTACACAGTATTCACACCTCTACTGGTGAGGACGTGAGAGAGGGAGCGCTGCAATGTTTGGAAGGAGAAAATATGTGGCAATATCTGACACAACTGAAGGTTATTCAGTGCCACCGGTTCATATTGATATGCAGTGCATTCGGAAAGTTTTCAGACCCCTTCGCTTTTTTTCCCACATTTTTTGTTTCAGCCATATGTTAAAATTGTAACAAATTTCTTTCCTTATCAACTGACATTCAATAACCCATATTGGCAAAGTGGAAACAGAATTTTAGAAATTGTTTTGCAAATTTATTAAGAAGGAAAAATGTAAATATCACATTGATAGAAGAATTCAGACCCTTTGCAATGATACCTGAAATTAAGCTCATATGCATCCAATCTCTCGATACATTGACTGGCATCCACCTGTGGTACATTAAATTGATTTAGGCACACACCTGTCCATAAAGGTCCCACAGCTGACAGTGCAGAGCAAAAACTAAGCCATGAGGCTGAAGGAACACCTGCAGAGCTCAGAGACAGAATTCTGTCCAGGCACAGAGAGGGGGAAGGCTACAAAAAAATTCTGCTGCATTGAAGCTTCCCAAGAGCACAGAGGCTTCCACAATTATTAAATGGAAGAAGTTTGGGAGCAACCAGGGTTCTTTCTAGATGTAGCTGCCTGGCCAAACTTAGCAACCGAGGGGAAGGGGCTTGGTAAGAGAGGTGACCACTCACTCTGGGTGAGTGGAGAAGGGAGAAACCATCACTACAAGGCTCCACCGATCAGGGCTTTATGGCAGAATGGCTGGACAGAAGACGCGTGAAAGTCTTGCAAAAAAAAACAAGATTGAACTGTTCTGCTTCAAAGAAAAAAAAAGAGAATTTTAACATAAGGGTGTATCAAAATGCAAAAAAGTGAAGGGGGCTGAATCATTTCTGAATGCACTGTAACTCCAGAACATTCATGTATAAATAAAATTGCATTTGAGCTATTGACAAACTAGTTTGCATCCTTAAATCCAAAGTTTCACTCACACACACACTCACTTTACATACTCTACAAAGCAACCGAAGCCATAAATTGGTGCCATCCAGGATGCAGTATTGCTGAGAAGACGGCACCTCTGTCTCTACAAGCGAACGTGGCAAAGTGCCTAGACTTCTCATAAGGATGTGAGGAGCGAGGAGCAGTGCAGGGGGACAAAGAGGAGAGAGAGGGATAGAGAATTGGTAATGCACTCCCCCAGCATACAGCGAGCTGCATGGAGGAGCCAGATAAGACACCCTGGCCCCTGCTCTGACTGCTGGAGTAAAGCCTCTCCACCGACGCGAGCGATGACTGCAAGGCTTTGGCCGACGCTTCGCTCTATCCATCTATAGCCCTGTGATGCCTCTATTACAATGGCTGCCCCAGAGCTACGTGGGCCCACGCCAGCTGCACAGGATTATAATTAGAGGAACCATGAAGTGCCCTGGACACTGGCAATTGATCTGACTGACAGTCCAATATTTCCACAGGGGAAATAAACCATAGTTTGCCACTGACAGGGGTGCAAACTCATCAGGGGTGAAAAAGGTGACAAATATGCACCCCCCCCCCCCCCCCCCCCACCACCACCACCACCACCACCACCACCACCGCCCTTTGGACGCGGGGGGGCTAGAAAAAATTAATGTGGTTTTTGGTCTTTACAGCTATTGCAACTGCTGTTTGGTCATTGGGGCTTATGTATGATGTTCATATACCAACTTCACAGCCACTACAACTAAAAGAAAAACTGTCACAAGGTGATTTCAAGTCAGATTGTGTCATTTTCTGTGCACTTGGCATTTGACTTTCTCAAGTGACATAATTAGGCTACTGCAACAAGAGTTCTTTCTCTTTAACTGTATCATAAGTAATGTAGATCCATTTTAGTTAAACCTCTACTCTGTTGTCTCATAAATTAGTCTCATGCTCCAGAACAAATCCAAAAGCTAATCAATCAGTTTTGAGAGAATGAATTAGCCTTGAAACTATTATTTTACAATAAAGAAAGTGAAACAATTAGGGGGCTATAATGTTAACATTAAGCTGGCAGAGGAGCTTAACTTATTGTAATCTTTGGTAAAAAGTTAACATTATACATGTGGAATTTGGAATAAAAAGTAAGCTAGCTAAAGTTAGACTCCACGGAGATCACGGCCCTCTTCAGTCCTCACTCGTGTATTGTACATGCCAAGTACAGAAGCCAGGACTCAGAAGGCGTGGTTCTCATTTTAAATGACCTACTTTAGATTCACAGCGGCAATTTTGGCCAAAAGGTGACCAGTTTTCACCCCTGCACTGAAGCGGGGATGCTTCAGTGCAGGGGTAGTGTGAATGGGGTTGGGAGTGAGAACATTGTGGGCGTAGGGTGTAAGAGGGATAGAAAATGAAATGGTAGGAAACCGGGGGGTCATTTGGAAAATTCTTCCTTGCTGCACTCTTTGTGTTTTCTACTTTCCCTTAACCGAAACGGAAGGCTGATTAAGTTCACATGAGCAAGTCCGTGGACAACAGCATGTGTCCATGTAGGTGTGCCTTTGTGTGTGTGTGTGGACCCACCATTGTGATTTTGGCACTATGACTGAGACTGAGTGCCGCCTTCTCTTGCCTTTAAACGGCGAAGTCTCGTTTGTTGCAGCGAGTTACTCTTGCTCTTAATAACGTTCAGCCTTGAGAAGGGGGTTCCTGCAGATATGTGAGCAGGCGCATCAGCATCTGAAGCGGAGAACTACACTTAACAATGTCAAACCCATCTGTTTTTCTATCTCTCAAAAAAGCAATATGTTGTGTGGTGACAGTTTCCTATGGTAAGACTGAATGCTGTTTTGAGTAAATCCAGGTCAGCCTGACAAATCCATGGGTTTGTGTCGACATTTTGAGGTTGTTCTAATGTTTCCTTCTGTTGTTTCCTCTGTGACTCTGGGGAGGCTTTCAGCTTGACAGCATCACTACAGTCCCCACAAGTCTGATGCTGGGTCACATGCCCCACAGAGAGAGAGAGAGAGAGAGCAAAAGAGAGAGAGTGAGCAAGAGAGAGACAGCTGGAGAGTGAAATCAGAGAGAGAGCGAGACAGAGCAACAACTTTCTAGAACAAAAATGGAGGATGATGACAACTTATTGCAGATTTTAAGGTTGTGAAATGTTGTGGGAATACACATTGGTCTTGCTTTTTATCTATTGAGCTTGCCTACATACTCCATATATATATAACTACTCCTGGTCTAGCATACCCACCCACAGACAAGTGTGAGTTGCTGTTTCACAATGAAGCAGTTCACATGGCCATCAACACATTTGGCATTTTTGTCATTATATCCCTTATAGTCTGCATTAAGCCAGATGGTGCTGTAGGAGGTACAGAGCGTTTCAAAATGGAAAGTCACTGTTATTATTACACATTAAACTGAATTTTTATATGGCAACCCAATCATTCACTTCCTGCGTTTGTCATTCAAAACTTTTTATGTTTTTATATTATCATTAAAATTTGAATAAGAAAAAACTTTTTTTTTTTTTTTTTTTTGGTTCAACTATACAATCTGACTGACTTTCACTGTTTTTATTCACTGAAAAAAAGTACATGATGAATACAGGCACATCATGAACAGAAATGAGCCATTAAATTTGATTCCATTTTAACTGTTCTCTGTCAATGCATTATTTACTGATACCAATTTTGCACTGGAATACTAAAGATTAATAAAGGATGAATGCAGCCAAAGAAAACAGAGGAAAGACTGACGCAAACAACAAGAGCCTACAAGTCTGTTAGGCTGCTGCTCAAACAGATGTATGTGATAAAGGAAAAAGGAACAGTACAATAACGGTTAATATTTTTAATGATAGAAAGAGAAACGGAGATGTCTCTGCATGAACTGAAAGGATTTGTCTGCTCTGTCTTTTTCAACAGATCCTCTTTGTAAAGTCCAGCACTGAATAGATGCACTGCACTTTCTGCATTGATTTGTTAAACATCTCTCTCAAGGAGAGGCTGTGGACGAGCACACCGCTGTACAAGATATAATAAATATTGTGATTTTTCTGTAACTCTTTAATGGCTTTCTTTGTTTTGTTCTATGCTGCTTCCTTTTAGCTATTCTTTTCTTTTCCTCTATTTCTTTTTCTTTCTTAAACTGTCCTTTGATCAAACTTAATTCCACATCTCTTAGCTCTCTTTCTCTGAACCAAATCGCCCTTCTCCTCTTCCCACATTTCTTACTCTATTTTTCTTTCTTTTTTCCAGGCCTCTGCTACCCCCAACGCATCAAGGCTATTCAAAGCAGGCACCCAGAGAAAGCTTCATGTGTCATCTGCCAGGGTGACAGTAATGCACTATTTCTTTTCATCTTCAAGCAATGCCACCATTATCATTGTGTAAGATGTATGGCAAGACAATATTAATGGTCTCTTTCTCCCGTGCGAAATGAAGGAGGCCTCAGCAAAACAAACAATCTGCTCTTTCTTCTCAAGGCAACTGAGCAGGTATATCAAAGGAGAATAAAAAATGACCACGATGTGTGCTGTTTGTCTCTGCTGGGTTATGAGAGGGATGGCTTTCTACAGCAGGAGCCCCAGCTCAAAGCCTCAGCTGCACTTCACACGAGCAGGATCCACTGTTGGACTGTGACTGTTCTGCATGGAGCACTGAATGAGCACTGACACTATATGAGATGATGAAGCTTAGAGTAATGCTTAGCAAGTATCAAAACGCTCAAGTAAAGCAGTATGTGATGCTGACAATGCAGAATATTAATAAGATAAGTAATAAAATCAATTGAATCCTAAGATTTTGTGTTACTGTGCATTGAATCATCATACAGTGTATCACCAGTGTCAGCATTATGCATTCCCCTCTCAGTCACATTCTATATCCATTCAGAGTCCATCTTTAGTGGTATTAGGGTGAAAAGAATCTGAACTTACTAAAGGTAGTCGCATTTTTTTTTTTTTTTTTTTTTTTAAACCACAAAGCTTGTGCACGTAGCAACTGGCTGTGTAGAGCTCGGGGTCTATTTGTCAGGAACAGGGCATGACTATAAAGGACAGAGCTGTCTCTCTGCATTAAAACAAAATGTACTAGAATAGGGGGCTTTCCACGTGAATGAGTGGGCGCAAAGTGACTTAATTTCTCATGCAATGTGGTGGACGGAGTAAATATAAAAAAAATTAAAAAAGGGTTCAGGGGCAAATGAGAGGAGAAAAAAAAAGTAGGATTGAAATTAAGGCATTGAACCCTTTTGGCTAATTATAAAGCATAAGCTTAATTGGAAACCAAAACGGTTATTTCATATCCATAATCCAGTGAATGCATTTTTGTCTATTTTTTTTCTATCTGCTCTACTTACGCAGATCTAAGTTTTAATGAGCCTCTCTTAAAAATTATGCACAGAGACCAAGCCAGTATGATGGAGAATAGGTTAGGAAAAGTGCATTAATAAATTACCCTTTCTGTCCGTATTCATTTTTGTCAGGATCTGCTTTGCCACTGCTGATTCTATGCCTTTATTCCAGCTTAGAGTAAGATCTAAACAGGAAGGCGGGGCAGATTAAATCCCTTTTTATTTATTAGACGTAGACGTTTTAATATTATCGGTGTATTGGAAAGCCAGTGCTGTATTCAGCTGCTTATAATGCTCTCACACACTGGTAATGTATGGAAGGGCTATCTTGCTGCTGAGGAGATATATTACAGCGGGAGATACCTCCCAAGCAAGTTATTAAAAACACTAAACCATTAGCTGGTGAAGCTGGGGCTCACTCCTCCTTCACTCTCCTGATCTCCTCACTGCTCTCTTCTCCCGAGAGCCTAAAATTAGACAGAACATCCCTGACACACACACACACACACAACAACAACACACTCGCCTGCTCGCACGTCCACACACACAACTATTTATAGCACATTACCATAACAGTGACCTATTTGTTTGGTTTTTAAACTGTCTGGGCTACACATCTTATACAGTAGATTTTATACACACTGTGTGCTGAATATTTGAGATGAAATTAGACACAGCATAATGAGGGGCATGTCCATTAGAGGAATTTGACTTTACATTCACTGGTTTTAAAAATAAGTCAGACAAATTGGCATACTGCAGACTGCTGCCTTGGCCTATATTGCAGAACAGATCCTTTGTCCGCCACCCATTGATACAGAATCCAGATATTGGATGGCTGTACTTTATTTAAGCAGGGCTAATATAAAGGAGTCCTGTCTGGTCTTAGACAGAGTGTTTGTAGGCTACGTTCTGGCTCCAGGGAAGCCTGCGGCGCTCTAGCACCCACGGTCCCGAGAGGAGTGCCACCACCGCTGAGTGAGGAGAAAAATGGCTCTGAGACACAGAGATGGAAGTATGTAGAAAAGAGGTAAGAAGAAAGAAAATGTAGAGGGAGGAAAAAAAGGTAGAGAGAAATACAAGAGAGACAAAGAAAGAGGATAATGAATAGAAGACAGTAACGTGTTTTCAGCCAGACCTTTAAAATGTTTCTGTCCTAAACATATAGACAGCCCAAGGGCAGACATAAACAACAGCATATCCACTGTGATTTACAGTAGCCTACTCAAAGGAGCAGCATAATGCACAGTCATCACATAGCACTAATTAACCAAACAAAATAACAATTTAAAACCAAAAAAATTACTATGTGGACCAAAAATGTCTAATTCAAAATGTTTAATCCGTCAACAGCTCAGGGAGAGCTAAGAAAAAAAAACAAAAAAAAATGTCCAGGCCCACATGGGTTCAAGTAATTCAAAGGAGTTCGGAAGCATGACAAAAGACATAAATCAAAAGGTATGCATTTTGGTTTATACAAAGGCTGAGCTAAAATTACAGGTCAGAAAAGCAATTACTCTTTTCTAAGGCTGTCAAATCGAATAAGAAATGTGTTTTAGACAAAAGACGGAAAGCAGCCTACTAGATGGGTGTCATAACACGCTGCAGTTTTGCCCTGAGGTGGTAAGAATTGTTTTGCCTTGCAAAAAAATATTTTCTTTAATGTGCATTTTTCACAGCAAATGGTCTATGGCTCACAACACACACGCATTTCATTCAGGTCACATGTACTGGATTGCGGAGTACTCCTCTGCTACTACGCACTGTCTCTTTATTACTACTAAAAGGCCAGATGGAGAAAAGGAGCTAAGTCCATGTAATTCACACTGAAGAGAAACTGACAAGTTCACATCTAGAAGAAATGGTGCCTATGCCAGCGGCCATTTCAGCACCAGGGACAGCACCACAAGCAGCAGAGTTCAGTACTTTGTTGTTGCAATGGATCCTCCAATGTAACGTCACACTGGTAGGTAGGATTCACTGTTTTTCATATTTTAAGCCACTAAAAATAGCTTTATAGACATAAAAAACAGCAGCAAGCATAAAGCAGTGTCAGATGCCACAGACATTTGATTAGCAGCTTAAACCTATAGCTGCATGACAACATAATTGCAACTCCACCATCGTCTGCACACCCTCTGATTATCCTGCTGGAAAACAACACATAAGCAAACAAACAAACAAGCAAACAAACAAATTAAAATAGCAAGCTACAAAAGCATATAGCCCTGATTTTGGAAGCCAGCACTCCAGTTAAAACCTCCATCTGTTGAAATGCATTCCCGAGGTGCTCCTAGAAACTGTGAACGCCCACACACAGAAAACTCTGCCAGGAGAACAAAGACAAACATTTCAGAACCCCCGTGCACCTCTCGCACCACAGCGCATGCAGAAGAAAAAAGCTTTTCCCCCTGCTAAATATATGGGCTTGACGTGGGAGCGTGTGGGCTGGTGAAAGCTCAAGATGCAATGCTTTACTTCAACACAGATCTGCAGTATTAAGACAGCCATATCTCTTATCATTTCTCCTTATTCTGAACAGTACTCACATTCCCAAAACCGTACCCTGGTTTTGTAGGATACAGTTATCTCACAATATTTTGAGAGGAACAGGGAGAATATGATGCCAGATGGTATAACTAATTTTCGAATAGCTTTGTAGCTATTAGATAAATAGCTAAAATAGATTACAATGATATTTAAGTAAACTGAAGCCTATGATTCTATGTACTTAAATCTCCTGATATTCAGTGTTCCCCTGCTGTCAGTGTTGCTCTTCATAAACATCCACAAATATCTCCCAAAAAAGATTTCTATACAATAATAACCACAGGCCCCAGTCCATTCATATTTATAGTCAACATCAAAGGGAAGAGGCAATGCTTCAGAGCCCATTTTGGCTCAAGGGGAAAAGCCATTTCCACAATTTCTCAACGGGAGAGTAAAACTGCCTTCATCCTGTAACCTATGGCAATCCCAAATATCACAACCAGTGTGATCAACAGTCAAACAAAAATGTTTCATTTGAGGCAACTGTGTTAATTTGATTTAGTCTGACCTATGGTTCTCAATCAGAGGGCTGAAGAGCCATAAGGTTTAACGCTCCAGGCTCAGAGACACACAACGGACACACAAAAGCCCTAGAGACAGGTATCACACAGGGTTGAATGTTGCTTTACGACAGATCTAAACAAACACTTGTGCACAAAGTATATTTGCATAAGCACACATACACAAGGACGCAAAAACCCAAGTACACATTATAAAGATTTGTTTACTATAATGCCTCTGCTTCAATCCTCACTATGTACTTAAGTGTCAATGTCAAATCAAAGGACTGAACTACACAGTTAAATGTAATTTTAACAATGTCATTAAGATTTGTTATACACACACACACACACACACACACACCAAGATAACATCAATGGATGCCATATGATAAAACTGTACAATCAACTGCTCAGTTGTACCACTGTTCGATAATTTTGTGAATTTTGATCACAATTTGAAATTATTTTCTGAACAAAGTAAAACATTTGTAAATTATAAAATGTTACTGCAATATTTCTACAACGGAATTCCACTTCATGTCAGTAAATATACTACTAAATTATCATCCTGCCCTAATTACTAGGCATACTCATAAATCCTTGCATAACCCACAGCAAGTAATGCAACATCAATGTAAAAATACAAAACTCATAGTGACACAGAATGAATGGCAATGCAAACAGATTTCTTTCAGTTGAATCAAAATCACTCTTAAAGACCAAGAATGTGATTGACATGAATGTGAGTTCAAGAATAAGCTAAAGAGCCTGAGTATTTTTTTAAGATCACCTGAATGTTTTTTTTGTCTCTAATATGTAACAGCACATCACCACAACAAGCACACACACACACACAAAACCTTCTATTAACCTCTGTCCACCCATCACTGAGGATGCTAGCAACCAAACAACACACACTTAAAAAGCACAAGCATATCCATTTTGTTCATTCTGTTTGCAATTCACACGGTGGCATTAAGAGATCACATCCACTTCTCTGTGAGAAGAAATCAAACCAAACACTGACATTTGCTGTGTCAAACACACAAGTAGCCTTTACTTTGTTTCACAACAGCGTGATAGCTCCGAATGGTGACTGAATGGTGAATAATTTCAGCTTCTTGCAGAAAAATGCACAATTTGAAACCACCGGAGGGGGGAGGCGCATTTAAATGTCTGTGTTGTTTTAAATCTCAGGAACAGTTTATGCCTTTGGTGATGATTATTGTGTTCATCATTCACTATGGGCTTTTGTGAGTAAGACTGCAGCCACAATACAATATCTTGTTTTATTCACACAGTATTCATTTTTAAAAAGTGAGAGGAAATAGATTCAGGGGCATTACATCTGTGACTACTAAAATGTTTTGACAACATGTGGCACACATGCAAGCTATAAACGTATTTCTATTAAGATGTCTGATTTTGTGTTTTTTGAACACCCTTGTTTCTGAGTCAGTCTGAAAAACATCCTGTCTCTTCCTGCCTTCCAGGCAATAAGAGAGGATGCAGCACCCAGGGCTTTGTTGTTCTCCCTAATGTGAGTTAATCTGGACACTGTCACATCAAACACAGGGACATCTTAGGTGTTATGTAGAGAGCGTTAATAGAAACTTAGCCTGGCTCCGTCCCTGTGGGCCCCTCTCTTGCCTTTTCATTTGTATGGAGGCAGAGAGATAGGCCATCTTCAAAGCCCTGTGTGTCTTCTCTGTATCGACCACGCTCCTCTGCAGCCCTAGAGGCTTCCTATTAGAAAGGATTTGTCTTACAAGCTCTGTGTGCTGCCACTCAAAAAAAAAAAAAAGAAAAATTAAAAAAAACAAATATGTTACTAGGTGTGTTGTTCTGCAGTTGTCCCTTTGCTTCCAGATGCTTTTTAGCTCTAGTTTTGTAACAGCTATGTTATTTCCACCTTGCTGCTCTGCCAGCATACACTACACCTATAGAGACATATCTGACATGGCAAGATATCAGTATGTCTGACCAACAGACCCAGATCCTGCTATCAAACACACACACTGCCGTGATAGCTCCATTCACACATTAACCCAGGCATTATGTCACTGTTCTTGTTTTATTGCAAAAGGGAATAGATCTTTCTGCCTATGTGGTTTGCACCCAAAAAAAAATAAGCCAGGATTTACAGCTCAGTGATGCTGTGTTTTGATAGGGTAGGGCTGAGGTGGGCAGACATTTTTTTGATATTTGTAATTTCTTATTTTCTCTTTAGCTGCGCTCCATGCTGATCCTTAGATAACCTGCCATCTCTTCTACCTTTATTACTGTATGTCCTATTTCTGTAAGCTATAGCCAGACCACTATCAAACATCTTCAATAAAGGTGACTGGGCTGCAAGAGATAGCAGTGTAGACAGAGAAAGAAAGTGCGAGAGAGAAAGAGTTAAAGAGAGACTGGAAGAGAGAGAAAGAGAAAGAAAAGGCTTTTATTCTCTCTTCTTTGCCACAACCTGAAATATACACTGGCAGTGTAACTAAAGCTGGACAGCCTATACCCACGGGGCTCTCACTACGTACGGACACTACAATAAATCTGGCATTATCAGATCCTGGTCATCCAGCAGACACAGCCTAAGTGCTTTTAGATGTGTCAGAGGACATGACAGACTTTCACTGCCCCACTGATGACTTCCCATTCATCCAAGTTAGACAACCGTCCCCTATAGGGCTTTAAATGTTCACAATTATGGTTTTCTTTATATACAGCATTTTTCACCAAAACAGACTGTGCATCCTTAAGGCCTGACAAATACACAGAATGCATTTCCTAAAGCATTTGCAAAGCCTTTCATACTTTCTGATATCTTCATTGTTAGCATCTTCTCCCCTTTTACTGGCACACTAATAAGACATTATCAACCCATGGACCAAAAATATGGACCACGTGACTCCCATTTTCATACAGACATCACGTTAGAACATGTGAAACAAATACCAAAGAGACCACTCATCCAACATTTGATTTAGAGCACCACTAGTGGTCAAAACTCCCGATAGTACCTTTAGTCCTGTCAACTGGTAGAGCAAGAGAAGACTAAAGAGGAGATATTCGGCTACTGGGGAGAAAGTAGTGGTTAGTAGCTAGTGTGGATGAAGAAGTGGGTTGGACACCATGCTCTGTCCTTTCCCAATCTTGAAAGAGGGGCATTGGAGAGTAGTCTTTCAGGAATATATTAATAACACTGCAGTAAAAGCACACCCATGGGTACAAGCTGAACCCATCAAATTAATCTGAGATAAATTTGCAAGTCATCATCATAATTTAAAATGTTTTAGAGACAGAATAAAAGATCAAAGAATAAGAGGAACAAGCCTGATGACAAAGATGTATGCTAGAAAGAGATGAGAGGCAGAATAAAAGAGAAAGAGCGTGAGAAAAGGAGGGAGAGACAGTTTGCATAGCAGACATATTTTGATGGGCAAAGAAGAGGCCTTGTAAGGCCAGACAGACACATAGAAACTGGCAGATGGGAAAATAGGCAGGAAAGAAGCCAAACTATATGCTGCTGCAGAGTCCTACAGATTGATAGATTCATAAATAATGAATCAAGAAAAACAGGCAAAATAAACTCTGTAAATAAATGTGCTGTCTCGTCCTCTGCCCCAGCGCCTAATGGATTGTGCCTGTGCACATCTTTGCTTCAGTCTATATTTATGTGTGTGTGCCTCTGTGCGTGTACACTCATTTAAGCAGTGTGGCGGCCCACGCTGCCAAGGCAATCATTTTCCTGAGCCCCATTACTGATGTTGTGTGATGATGATGATGAGAGACAGCTT
Source organism: Toxotes jaculatrix (assembly GCF_017976425.1). NCBI lineage: Eukaryota > Metazoa > Chordata > Actinopteri > Toxotidae > Toxotes > Toxotes jaculatrix. The sequence continues at coordinate 6,707,160 of NC_054399.1, forward strand.
TAGTATACCTCATAGAAACACTAACAGACACATGTGCATCCTTATGCATGTCTGTCAGAGAACATATTCATGCACTCATATTCACGTGTCATCTTCTATAGCTATTAAAACATACAGCCAGATTTAGAGAGACACTTCATATACCAAATGTCATAAAACAAAAGCAGAGTATTGCATTTTTCCAGGAGCTTGAAATGAAATGACATCAAGGCAAGTTCAAGACCATTCTCCGCAAAAAATTCCAGGTGAAATATCACCACAGATATAGTATTGTCATTTATATTCAAACTGAGCTTTTTTTTTAGAGCAAAGACAAGAAATGGTATGAAAAGCTATCATTTTTTAATTATTTCCAATTATCAGTGGGTGGATAACAGTCTGCTGTAGACTATGATCTATCCGTCCTGTAGAAGCAAGTATAAAATTGCACATTTTTGTCTTAATTCAAATCACTCAACATTTTATCAAAGATTACTCTTCAGCAGCCAGTGCAGGGGATACACTGACAAAAGAACAATAAAATGGTTTGTTTTATATACCCATTACACTATGGTATATTGTAGTCCAATATACACAGTTGTCCAAGTTACCACAGTTACTTGGTGAGTAAATACATAAATTTAGTTCCCAAGGAAAAAAAAAAAAAACAGAGGCAGAGGAATAGAGGAATAAGTGCTTTGGTCCTGAGCTTTATTGAGAGAATTGCTGAAAGATGTTTTATGGGCCCCGTCAATACCACATATTAATATATTGACAGAACAGAGGAAACAATGGACTCTGGTTCCATATAAAAAACATAGATTATCCTGGGGATGTGAGGGATCAAAGCTGAATGATTGCTTTGGTTCTTAAGTATTTTGTTCATTCTGATTCTCCTGCCTTCTTTTCTCTTTTTTTTTTAAATTCTTTTTTTTTCTTTCAACAAATCCATATATTCTAATAAGAAAATCTGGGAGGCGGTGCATTGTCAGTGAGTGAGCGCCACACTGTTAACCTAATGATTGCCTTTGGGATGCCTTTGGACTTCATCATGGGATTCAGCAAAAGAAGGACCACAGCTGTGCTGCTTTTTTTCCTATTTCACACAGTGCAGGTTAAAACCACCAGTCCTGATCAGGCAGCGAGGCCCTCCATCAGTACCTCCCACTCTCCATTTCCCTCTATCTCACTCCCTCCATCTCATTTCTTAATCTTCACAACTCAGTGATTCAAATATCTTTCCTCTTACTTCTCATTCCATTTCAGTCCCCCTGTCTTCATTTCGACCCATCTCTACTCCTTCTCCTGTCTCCTTCTCTCTCTAATCCACATATCTTCATCTTTTTCTCCCTCTTTTCCATTTTCTCTCTTCCAACTCCAAGCTGACTTCACAGAATCACCTCCAGTCTGAGAACTTCCCGAAAGCACATTAAAGGATGCACACTGGCAAACCCTGCAGAGCAGCGTGACTCTAAATTGCATCCTCCAAAGAGGGCCACACGTTTGTATGTATGTGTGCCACAGCTATGTAGGGAGCCACAAGGCCTGACAAGAGTGAATGACCATGCAGCCTCTGTCCACTGCATACTCACTCTCTCTCATGTACACTCTCACTCGTACAAGGACATATAAACACACATAAATGGAGAGCTATGCTCGGTGCCAAAAAACTCTGCTGCAAACGACCACAGAACCCAGGAATGTGCATGTCCCACAAGCCCTTCGCAGGTATAGGATACAGCCCCACCATGGTTTTGGGGTTGTGGTGTGAGTGAGGGGTAGAGGGGAATTTATTGTTTCACCTAAATGTGAGCTTGCTGCCTGGAAGACATCCAGTATACTGTTTTACTTTGAATTATTAAAAGCTGCCTCTTATTGCAGCTGGGACTGAAATAGTTTAGAGGCCACAGACTATAGCTGTTGGCAATAACTATAAAATTTACAACGATCCGCCACAACATTAAAACCACCTGCCTAATATTGTGTAGGTCCCCCTTGTGCTGCCAAAACAGCTCTCACTCGTCGAGGCGTGGACTCAACAAGACCTCTGAGGGTGTCCTCTGGTATCTGAAACCAAGACATTAGCAGCACATACTTTATGTCCTGTGAGATGCGAGGTGGGGGTGGATCTGACTTGTTTTTTCCAGCACGTCCCACAGATGCTCATTCGGACTGACATCTGGGGAATTTTAGGCAAAGTTAACACCCTGAACTCTTTGATGCACCTCCCCTTTCCACATGATATAAAAGAAAACATAATTCATTCATCTTGGGCGCCCATGAACCTTTTGTCAGTTCACCCGTTGTCATTCCTTGGACCACTTTTGGTACGTACTAGCCACCGCATACCAGAAAAACAAGACATCACAATCTGGCCCTTGTCAAAGTCGTTCAGATCCATGCACTTGCCCATTTTTCCTGCCTCCAACACATCAGCTTCAAAGGACTGAAAGGACTGAAAGGACTGTTCATTTACAGCCTTATATAGCCCACTCCCTGACAGGTGCCATTGTAACAAGATAATCAATGTTATTCACTTCACCTGTCACATTGTGGCCGATCTGTGTATACTTCTATATATTCTGCAGCCATCCAGCTGATTGTAATTTCCTATATGAATGGCTTTAAGGCTGCTATGGTGGACAAAACAGAAACACTGAAATGAAATATAAGGTAAAATCTACCTATGATGAAAATGAAAAACTTTGAAAAAGAATCCAAACACAAAGAAGCGTTGATGTGCCAACATGTTTGATCTTGCTGGCGCTAGCTCAGCTATATGCAGCGTCTGCAGGGCAGACGACAGAAGATTTCACCGCTAGCTATCACCCTGACACTGGCTCTCTGAGCCAGCTCTACTGTCAGCCCTCCTCTGCAATGCAAATACCCACTTCCACATGAGCAGGCCCATCACTAGCACTCCCCATACACATGTATTTCATGTCATTACCCCCAGGGACCCTCACACACATCGTTCCTCACCTCTACCCAATGCCTCATGCTGCTGCCCTTATCTGGGATGGGAAGGGTGCTGGGGCTTAAAACAAATCAGTATGCCTGGCTGATACGTTGGTAGCCATGATGGAGAGCTGCCATAGGCTGTTTCCGCTCATGCCTCCTGTCAGTCACACTCCTCTCCTTGCCCTCCAGCCATGTGTACTGTATTTCATTAGTCCTGATTTTTGCTGACAAATGCTGGCTGTCATGCTGTGCAGCCCCCTTACCCTCTCTGTGGACACTACACCAAAGCACGGGTAGATCTGCCTTACAAATGAGCTCCCTCTGGTTCCACCACACAAGTGTGCCATTTCGGTCCAGCGCAGATATAAAGCACATGCTGTGTGTATATGGACAGAATATACACACACACACACACACACTCTTACACACAGAGACAAGGGAATAGTTGTGAAGGTATGACTTCAAGCTGTCAACATGACCCTGTGCCTCCCTCTCCCTCCCTTCCTCTTTTCTCAATATTTCAACTATTCTGTCACTTCATCCTCCTCTAATCTCTCACACAATCCTTACTCATGCCCCTCTCTCTCCCCCCAACGGCACAAGGTCCACCCAGTGAGATGTCAGCTCCGATTACCCACACTGGGTGACACGTTTTAAGTGTGTCCTTCATTACTGAGTAAAGTGACATGTTCTCAGCAACACTTGCTTGTGACTCCTAAACGTGTCGTCTTGTCTATTTGGATATCCAGTTTTTGTAAGCTAATCTTTTCTACTCTCTCTTTCAACATACACACAAGGACACACACTCACACGGAGACACTTACACACCCCATATTCAGGGCCACAGTTTATCATCCATGTGCGCACCCCACCACTCACTCCCACTGTTCCTCTTTGTGTCTGCAGGCAGTGGCACACCTGTACAAGTCTGTACAGGGACCCGCAGATAGATTGTCAGTCGGTATCTGGGCCTTACCTCTTTCACAGCCCTGCGCAGCCATGCCCGCCGGGCTGGAATAAAACCAGACTCATCTGGTTCGGGTCCCCAGTAGTACAGGTGATGCTTCACAGTGCCAAACTGACATTAGATCATCTGAACTGCGCAGCATCAAAATGAACCAGACCAGCACAAGTTATTCTGGTATGCAGGCAGTGACGATCAAAGCCAAAAAAACAAACCTACCTACACACTTACACAGTTCCCCCCATTACACACAAAACCCAGCTCTATAACCCAGATCACAGCCGTGTCACATGATTGAATCTCACAGACAGGCGGGCGAGCAGTCTCCAGCCACAACCAGAAATAGGTTAAACAGGCTAAAAATATCAAAAACATTAATAATTCAGCTTTTTTGCTAACCTGTACCTCAGGAAAAAAAAATAGCACACTTCTCACTGTGAAGTGGCTTAATGGGCAGGGTGTGCAGCGGATTATTTTGGTATTTCAAGCAATGTCTCCTGCCAAGAGACGGTTAGCGAGATACCCTGAACAGCGAGAGGAAGAGCAGCATTGTAATGTCATCAGTGCTAGTGTCACAGATGGGATCAAACTACGGTCATTTATAACTCAAAGCATGCTCTTTGAACTTTTGAATTTTTGGTGGACTTTGCTTCTATTATAATTATAGAGGGTATTTTACTGCAATTTTTGTTATGTTTTTTTAATATAAAAAAATATAAAAACTAATTTGTATTGTTTGGCAGTCTACCAATATATCACATTTACAATATTGCATCATTTTCATACAAACAACAAATATGGTTTACGCTTTAAATGCAACAAATATTTGATTGTTATAGTTTTCGGCAGCACTCCTTATAGCTACTAAAGAGAGACCACGGCATGTGAATGTAGTATACACTGTATGAAACAAAATGAATTTCATGATGAAACGCATTTTCAGTGTTTCGGTGGATGTTGTTTATTCTCCAAAGGCAGGTGCAGAGTGCAGATCCTGCTCTTTTTTCCAAATACCCTCGGAAGCCAATCCCCTGGGGAGAAGAAGGTTTCTCTAAATATATGGCTAATCTACCACACAGAAAAACGAACCGAACAAAGGAGAGGCGTGTGTGTGTGTGTGTGTGCACGTGTTTTAGAGGGGTACCAGGGGAGCAACAGCGAGACAGAGAGAGACAGAAGGTGGAAAACAAGCAACATTGTGGTGGCTCCAACAGTTTACCTTGTGTGTTTTAGTCTATTTCTAGCCCCTGTGCTTCAGAGGTGTGTATATTCATATATGTGTGTGTGTGTGTGTGAGAAAGAGAGCATTAGTGCATGTTCCGAGGGTGTGGAGATTCAGTTCCCTTAGGAGCACTACGACATTTCTTTATTGTGTGTACATTACACCCATATGCCTTTACAGCACACATACACACGCACATATACACACATAACCATACACAAAAGAAAACTGGTTTTGCTGTGCTTACATACTGTTGCTGGCACTGTAGTAATACCTGTAGCAACCTATAATAAGTACAAAAAAAAAAAGTCTACTCATAACAGCTCCCTACCTCCAGATTTTTTATGATATCACCTGGTCCTTCTATTCATCAGTGTGATAAGTTCAGAGGCAGGCCAGGTTATAGACATAAGACCATTAGAGCTCCAGTATCTACAAAGCCCTCTTTATTCTCATCTCGGTGTATCAACAAAGGTTATAAAACATAAGACATCAGAGGCAAACTTATGTAGCCTCTGAGATCAGCTGCAGCCACTGAACTTGCTGTAGTGCTGAGGTCAGCCGGTGGTATTTTTCCATAAGAGAAAATTCCCACCACGGATGGTGTTGAAATGTTTTAACAGACATCTGGGTCCTTAGATATGTGTTTGTTCATCACAGAGACACAGAGATCTTATAAGAGTGAAACCCAAATAAAACATCTGAGTTCACAAATTACATACATGCCCAAGGCTAATATAAAAAATGAAAAACAAAGTAGAACTTGGGCAGCAAAGATGCAACAGCATTTTACTTTAAACTCAAATATTAAATTCACCACACATACCCCTGTTTAATTCATAGAGCTGAAAAAGAACTTAAAAAAAAAAAAGAAGACCTTGACCATGCCTGTTTCAACTTCCACTCCACAATGATCTTCTTCCTGAAAATACACACACTCGTGTTACCCAAAGGCTAAAGTCTAACGAGTCCCCTCTCCCTGACTACAAGGCCTCCAATCCTGCCAGGACCGATTGGCTTCATGCTGACCGGTCCGCTCCACTCCCGCCCCCACAACACAGACACATACAGTACACACACACACACACACACACACACACACACTATCATACAGTACACTACACTCATACACCTCCAACCTTCACAGAGTGTAGCACTGAATTATTCAGCTTTTGCGGCAGCTAGCCCAGCACACAAGAAAGCTTGGCCGTAGTTGATAAACAGGTGGGTAAGCACGCGCACACACAGAGACGTATAGGTGTATGGTTTTTTTTTTTTGTCTGTGTTCATGAGTGTGCACAAAGCCCAACGGAGGAAGGTTGGGCGGTTTATGTCGTGCCGAGGAACGGCTCTGTGGAACGTCAGCCTCATTTCCACAGCACAAGGTCGGCCACTCTCCACAACACAGCCAGGCTCTGCTCCTCGCTCCTCATGCATCTTATTATGGCTGAACTGAGCACTGACACATACACACAATTACACATACAAATCCACGCAAACTCATGCACTCACACGCATGCAAACAAACAAACACAAGCACGGATGTGCACTCGTGTACAGCAGACCAACAGTGCAGGTATGTGTGCAGCAAAGGGCACAGCGCGAGAGTGAGAGAGCGAGAGAGACAGAAATGGAGACAGAGGGAGACGGAGGCAATTGAGAGGGAGGGGATCTACTTAGAGTGTTGACATTGCAGGAGCCCACATGTGTGTGCCGGAGCATAATCTTCTCCCTGCTCTCATTGGGTTTTTAATGCGGGTGCTATTTCCATAAACCTGCCTCCTGAATCACTGCCAGCCTCTTGCACTCCCCCCAGGTCGAGCTGTATTAATACTAGAAGTAAATGCATGCAGCAAACACGTTTCCACCAAGACAATCACTGTTGTACACAATGCTAGCATGACAAAGAGGGGAGGGTGGCATGTTTTTCTGTGCTACAGCAAATAGACTTGCTGCAGTCACTGAGATTATTTCTTGGATCTGCTGGATTTGAGGAGTGGCAGTGAGAGGACAGAGAGTTTGAGGAGGGAGAGAGGGAGAGAGAGAGAGAGAGGGCGGATGGGGATTGAGGGAGGGGAATGGGTGGGTGGATAGTGTGAAGGATGCAGGATTTTGTCATGATGCTGAGCTGGGTAGAGTAAATCTCCTGCGGACTTGTGTAGAGAGCTGCACTCACACCAACTGCTGCAGAAACAACCACTATGGGCCTTCACTGTCTGTCTGTTTCTGTTGCATGTTTTTTTTTTTTTAAAGAAATATTCAATAAAGGGATCATCAGTAATACTTTTTAGTACTTTTTAGGTCATCAGCTAAAACTTTACTTGATGAGCGGGAAAAAAAATAAATAATGATACTCAGTTTTTAAAGTTAACACACGCAAGCATATTCACATACACAAAATCACCCGTGGTTATGTAATATACAAAGTAGTGCATTTCCATCAGCAGCAAACAAGCACAAAACAGCACACAAATAATATATTCAAGCCTCAGTGTCGTAGGCGGTGTGTGATCACGGCAAGCTGCCATGTGCACATGTTTTTCTTCCCACCTTCATACACTGCTATCTGTATGTACATAGTGCTGGCTGCAATGCAAAGCCAGCTTACCACACAGGCACTGACACACACGGCTAATAGAGCCAAGCAATGCACACCTGGTAAACTGTCAGCTTCTCCTATTCAGTGGCCAAACTTATGTCAGGCACTTGTGTCCCCAAGGTTCCCATCACACTTCACCACAGGAATCTATATTCCAGTCCAGTACACTTCCATTAGGCCATACTGTTCCTTTCAGCAGCTAATGTGTAACATGGGGATGTGGATAATAACATCCAAGAACACAGGCGCTTCTTTCTAATAATAAGAGGACACTAGGTTGTGTGTGTAGTGCCTTTATGCTAGCATCTGAGTTTGTGCAGACATGCAGTATGAATAACAAATATCTGTAGTTAAAGTATCTTCAGGATTAAAGTTATAGTCCTAAAAATTATATTTATCAAAACACATTTTTGACAACAATTTAATTTTGCATTAGCATTTTATAGTTGCCTCTCTACAGCACGTAGTAGTTTTCATTGTTTTGGTAGAGTCAAAGTGCACATGCACACAGGAGCAAACCAAAGGAAACGATCAATACACGTACTGGAAGTCATGCAGAAGTCAAAGGCCAACAACACTTGATCATTGGTTCAGTACAAGAACAACAGATTACACAGTTGACTGTGTTCTTCAGTACATTAAAACATGTTTTTTTTGCAAACCAAAGTTTATCGGTTTGTACAAAGCAGATGCACAAGCTGTTTGTCTTCCTTTGTATATCTGACAAAGCAACACGTCTGCTGCCCCAGGGGCCAATACAACTGTCATTTCAAGCCTCTAAAACATGCCTGCCATTTCCACTGGTAAACACAGATGATGCCAAATCAACCAGGACTGAAGTCTAAAGGGTTTTGATTTTAAAGTAATTTTGTCTTGTCCGCCTGAAACAGGAAAGGCAAGGTAGAAGTCCTGGATTCAATGCTTCTCCCAAGGACACTACAGAAAACCCAGGGCGTGAACCTCCAGCTGGAGACTTACTCAAAAATACTAACACTCCATCTCATAAAATTCAAGTGTGTTTCTGTGTGTGTGGTAATGAGCATGTGCATGCTGGAGTCCATGTGTTCAGCAAGGAGCCCTGCATGACACTCAGACTTGCTTGTTAGGTGCTACGATTTTCATACGTGGTTCTAGTAATTTGCAACACGTAAAATCCAGCAGGATTTTCAGGAATTCAGATTCAAAAATTTAAAGTAACATATATGGATGAGCAGCCATGCCAGTCAAAGCCCTATGCAAGAGAGCAGCAACGCAGGGGTTAATGACAAAACGCAGACGTTAATAACTCATAACTCATCTCTGGAGAATTCATAGTTTACATTAATTACACCATAGCCCCTGGCAAACTGCATATCAAGCAGGATTCTGCAAACAAACAACTGGCACATCTAGTTACCATCAAGCAGAGAAGCAACAGGGGTCAAATCGCAAAAGATTTAGGAGCAGGGAGGATCGAAAGAGAAGGACAGGGGAAGCAGTGGGAGGCACTCGAACACACAAAATGCAGCGTGTATTTTCTTTGTTATATTGCTGAAAATTATCCTTCCACTTCAGGAGTTGCTCCATCAGGATGTAAAACAGGTCTATAAGATGTTTGGAGAGACCGCCATGCTACAGAAATTGTGCGAAGCTAATGTTGTTCCTGCTTGTGCTATGTGTGGCTGCAGTGTTACAGCACACGCTCCCTGTGTTTCCTTGGACCACTGGTGTTTGTTTGTGTGTGTGAGTGAAGTTGAAGGGAAGGGAACAGCAGAGCAACCTCGTCTGTGAGGCCTGACACCCATCAACGTCTGCCTGTTACATTTCTATGACACACTCTGTCTCAGGAAGAGAGGCGGCAGTGGAGCTGTGGGAGAGAGGGGAGACAGGAGGATGTGGGGTGGACAGGACCGGGTGGGGTAGAGGGAAAGTCAGCAGGAGGGCTAAAGTGGGACTGAAAGGTACAAGAAAAGGGTTTTATTTCTCTCGAGTGATACACGGCAACTTTCAGAGTCACTGTGTGAAAAATTCAACATGCAAGGCTGTGTTTGCTCGGTCTCTACATACTCTATGTATCATGGCTGTATAATCATGAAATGTTATTTTTTTCCTGTTAACATAAAGTCGTGCCGTTTATAGCACTCAATTGAGATGATTGTTAAACCTGTCAGGGCCCAGATGGTTTGGAGATATGCTCTTCTCTCAGAACACACTAAGTAAAGGGGGGGGGGGGGGGGGGGGGGGGGGCAAGTATCAGATTTGTTAGTGTCTGCACCCTCATGCCCCTCATTTATACATTCAGCCACATTAACTATTTAATCCCAGTGGTAGGTCAGCCTTAAGGGGATGCCATGCCAAGCTGGTGGGGTGGTGGGAGGGGCTATTTTAAAGACTATGAGATGTGAGGGAGAAACTTACTAGAAAGCCAGACCAGAGACAAAAAAAAAAAAAAACAGAACAACAATCAAATCTTCCTTTTTTTTTTAAACACGCTGCTGAACACAGTTCTAACCTCTCAGGAACACATCCTCTGGCATTATGTGAAATAACTTTTTTCCTCTCCCTCTGTCTTCCATCTTATTATTCAAATACAGAGGAAAACGAGGAGAACAACGTCCTCCAGCCTCCAGCTTGACTAATTTGCAGGATAAACGAAACAACTTGTTTCTCAAGAAAGCCACCAGAAAAATGTTCGGAGTTGGTGGTAGCTGTATTTGCATGTTTGATCTGAAACATGTGGGCTGGCTTTCTCAAGCTCTTAGTTTTCCATTGGAGGGAGGGCTGTGGGTGAGGAGTGATGGGTGAGTTAATCTTTACTGATGTTTCTCCCCGCTGCAGTGCTTGGTCTGACCATGTTGAGCCATGCTGTCTCTACAGGGAGTCATCTCTACCACACCGCATAGAAGAGGTGGTTTACATACATACAAATGCATAAACACCAAAAGGTGAATTCCACTTCAATGAGCACAAATTAAAGTTCACTAGTGTGATTTTCTCTTAATCAAATTAACTTAATGAACCTAAACTCTGACATATTTTCTGTTGGCATCAACTTTGCACAAATCCAGAGCTTTGCCCCCGAAAAACTGTCATTCTATGCTATTGCTTCAAAAGTATGAGGCAGAGTGGGTCTGATCAATGCTGGCAATATCCCCTAGAGAACAGACACATGGAAAAGTTAAAACCAGGCCTTCAAAAAGGCTGAGCTATTGATTGAATTGCTTTCCAAAGTGTTTTTCATCTCTGGGACTATACAAGGAGAATGCCGGCTGGTGTGCAGCCGGGTGCAGATGGCATGGCTGACCACCACAGAGAGCAAAGAGAGAGAGAGAGAGTGAGAAGAGGAAGGGAGAGAGGCAGACAGACAGAGAGAGAAAGAGAGAGAGACAGACACTTACCCCTGGCAGTGTTTTCTGTTCATGGAGGGCGTTCTGGGCTTTGATGGCCGACTCTCGGGCGCAGTAGGTGAGGAATGCACAACCTGCAATAGAGGTACACAACATATAAATCTGGTAATAATCAGATACGTTAAACTGAGGATCAAACAAACATAAGTGATATACAAAACATTTAATATAATTACAAAACCGTGTAGCAATTAAAGAGAAATACCCACTAAGAATATCAGGACAGTAATGAAAATGAATTAAAATGCACTCAGACAATTACTGAGCAATTAAAAAAAATTAAAGAACCAGATCTGTATGGAGAGTCTCATGGGTTACTGAAAACACAAAACTCACTGCAAACATTTCTTGGAAAAAAAATAGAGCAAGTTCATGAAAACAGACAACCGTGCAATACACCAGGCTACATGTGGGTAGTTTGCTATGGTGCCATGGGGACAGGAGCAAAAGTAGGAGATGAGCAGAGAATTCTTTGGATGAATTGCCAGGTCTGTCCAGCCTCCCCATTCCCAGTAACATGTCCTCTCCAAAGCTCCTAGCAGTCTGACCAGAGTCCCAACTCTGAATGGTTGTGACAGGAGCAAAAACAAAGGGAAGGACTGCAGAAGAGTATTTTAGGGGGGTGAAGAGAGTAGAAAAGGAGAAACGTAGGAATGAGATCAGTGTATGGATGGAGGAAAGAGGGAGATAGTGACAGAGATGGAGGGAGGACAGGACGTAGCGTAAAAACTCTCCAGGGTGAATGCCTAACTGCAAGATACATGTATGCCTCCATGCGTACACACACACTTACAAAGATCCACACAGACTGCCTAAAACCAATGTGAAGTATGCAAACACACATATCTGACAAATTCTCTGCAGAAGAGAAGAGAAGGCAGGGAGAACGAGAGATGGAGAGAAACCAGATGGAGTATTGAGGCAATCATTTTCCCCCTGACTGTCTGAATAAATAGATTTGCTTGTGTTCTATTAATGAGGTTCATATGGGTTACCATGCATCATATTTCTGCCACTCTGAAGATGGTTTATTAGCAGCCACTGCATTTTGGATCTCATTTCAATAGCCAAATGTATTCAGTGGGTGGTGATGTATTAAGTGTCTTTACACAGACAATATTCCAATCCGTTTTCCTTGTTGCATATGAGATCACTTTTACCCACTGAAACATGCATCATCCATTTCTGTCTTGTGCCTGCACTTGTGTATTTTTTATTTTTTTTTTGCCATTTCAATAACCTTTGCACTTTGGATACCCCTCCACTGTAACCTCTGCAGGACTGCATCAAAAAGAAGGGTTAAAATGCCATGTCACTCATTGATCTATTGATTGACCTGTAACCTGTTTTGCCTTGCTGCCCTAAGCCTAAAGTACCTGCACATGTGTGTCTGCGCATGCATGTCTGCACATTTACATACAACAAGTATTTGACCACTGTTGACAAAAATCGCATTCAATTCTTTCTGTTCTGTTTCATGAACCTCCTCTGTCTGTTTGGGACAGTCAGTGGTCAATCCTGTCGGACTTTTCAGTACGAGAAAGACAGACAGTGATGGAGTCTGTCCAGGGTCGTGACCTCAGAGGTGGCTGACTGTAGCACTGGTGTGACGGCGTAGCCCTCCCCATCACCTACCTTGGCCCAGCACCCCTAACCTAATGATTTCCGATGGCCACCAAGCAAATCCATCACTCAATCATTCACACTGCTGTCTAATTCCTTTTCTCTTTTCTCCATCAGCTTGTAAAGAAATACCAAGACAAGACTGCGGAAAATGTCACTGCTGTTTTGGGGTTTTTTTTTGTTTGTTTGTTTGTTTCTCAAATGAGTGAGGGTAATAGGAGGGAATGGCTCCATTTTGGTGGTTGTTTTTCTCCCTTCTTCTCTCTCACTGGGCTTGTTGTTGTTGGTTTACTTGACAAATGCTGGCCCTATATCTGAATAAGAAACAAGTGTTTTGCATTACAATCACAAACACGATTTATTTGTTAATGTGTAATGCATAGGGCATTGAGAATAAATTAATAAAAACCCCAACACTGGCAAACAAAAGAGAAACATGAACTCCATTTAAATGTGATTCTGTGTTCTTTAATGTATGGCTTAATAAGAATTTGCAGGCCACAGGCGAAAAAGATTTAACAGCTCCATTATAGGAATCCAAACACGTACAAATTGCCACTGCTGTATTGCATACCAAGTACAAAATTGTGAGGGGGGGGGGGGGGCACATGATGAAATTGTTTGAAACACAACAAAAAGCCACTGTAATCGCAGCCTGCTGACACAGCATTGGGGGAAGCCTTCCCATTGTGAGGAGATGATCCTCTACATCATCTGATAGAAACCTAAAACAGTCTTATCTCACACATTGATTTCAGCTCCAAAGAGAAGAAATTCCTGCTTTCCTCTTTACTCCCCTTCGCTCTTTTCTCCTCTCCTCTCCTCTCCCGGCTTCTTTCTCTTTACCAATGCCAACTCCACTCCGCTCATCTCCTATTTCTTAATGGTATATTTTTAAGTGTGCAGAGTGTGTGTAGTAGGAAATTGGGCTAAGTCTCTCCATCTCCACTGTGTTGAATTGGCATGTAATTAAAGAATCTTACATGGAGAGAAAGTGAGTGAGTGAGACTTAGAGAGAAGAAGAAGAAGAAGAAGAAGATGCTGCTGTATAGCTGTGGTGACAGCAGCCATTTACATTCACAATGGCCACAAGCTCTACTTTAAAAAACTGTGGGTCTGTCTCTGGCATGTGTCTAGTACGTGCGTCAAGTTCACAAATCCTGTAAAGAAAATCCATTTATATTAAAATGCACACACATCTGATCCTGGTCTTCCCTCTCACCATGTCTAAGCACGTCTTTCAAGCACACAATTAGCACAGTGACTATGTCCCAAACCCATATTGCACACTAAAAGGAGACAGTGTTCGATGTACTTCGAACAAATGATCAGTTTACCATTTTTGTAGAACTGAATTTACTAACTTCTCCTTTGACCCAAAAACACACAAATGTTGACACATCCAATGTAAAGAGTATTAAGGTTATAGAATTTAAACTTATTACAAACAAACAGCATTCAACTGTTATCTTTTTCATTCTAAAACAGCACGTCTGACAAAACTTTTACACCTTAACCAGCTACCGAAGGTTACAGCTAAACACTGAGAAAATGCACACACACACACACAGGAGCTACATATCAACCCCAAAACAGTGAGCTAACTGCTCTGTTCTCTAGCCAAACACTACTTCTAGCCACATTCCAATTTAATTTAAGCCACTTTTAACACCACCGCTTATGGCGTAGAACTAATTTACTGATTTCTTGTCATGACTCACCGACTTCAAAGAGCTTTCTCACGGTATATTTTGGTGAACAGGTCCTCCTGAGCACGCACAGCTTCGAGCTCCCAGCAAAGCAGAGCCTTACTTTACATTTCTGATTAAAGTGCAGCGGATACTTAGTATTTTAACGATACTTGCGTTACTTTTTGTCGCTTTGCAGCAAGTCTGGTGGAAGGTTGTAACTCCACAACGGCACCTGTTCTCCGCCGAGAGACGCTGTAATCTGATTGGCTAATTCAAATTCAAATTAGTTTTATTGGCAAGAGTGTAAAAATAACGTTACTGCTAAAGCTACCTTACATATTGTTGAAAAGCTGGAGAAGTCCCCATCTAACACCTACAGAAGGTCTGATATTTTTAGTTATTAATGTCCACTCCACAGGTGCTGGAATGATAGTTAGATGTACTTCTGACGCCAATGTCCTATACAAACTAGTAAATATCCCCATTACAGAGCTGATTGAAAAATATTTAAAAAATACAATACGTGAAATAAATTTAAATACATTTATTTGCTGTTTTATATGGATTAGTAACTTAAGTGTATAGCTTCCATTTCCAAGCACTGTTTCAGAAAGTTATAAATTTATAAGATGGTCACTGTTTTTGATTTTTTGTTTATTTTTTGTTTTTGTTTTTTTTTTTACATTGAGGAAATTTTCTTTGCAAGTGCCTCACAACTACCTAATTGCCTCAGCAGGCAATAAAATTGATATATCCAAGCAAGATCATGAAGAGATTGCACCTGCCACTGTGGCGACTGACTGCTACAAATGTGACGTCAATTGCAGGAGCTCAGTGTGAACGTCCTACTTCACATCATTGGCATTGGGCATAAATCGTGTACTGCAGAATCGTAATGCAATTCCTAGGAGGTTTAAACCACAACCTCTCTCTTTTCACTCCACCTTTCATTCCCTCTTTGCTCCCTTTTCTCCATCTCTTTGCCCCAGAGGAGCCAAGCTGCCCCAGTGTAATGAAAAAGTGTGAACTTGCTCTCAATGTGGCATTTCCTTGGCCAGAAAGTGTGAAGGTAGCAGAAACAGAGCCAGTCCTGGCACCAGTCTCGCCTACTCCCTCACACATCATTTGCACTCTGGAAAATGCTATCACTGTGGGTAGATTACTTGCTTACTTCATTTACTGCCATGTGGGGCTCCGGGGGAACTGATAGCCTTTCAGAGGGGTCGGAAGCTGAAACACACATCATCAGCACTGATACAATGTGATTATGACCTGAATCATTGCCAGCCAGGGAGGCAGGAGGCTCAGTGGCGCAGATTGACCGTGAGGGGGGTAATCAGTCTGGTCTCAGAGAAGCTTTTAACTCATATAATCACTCCCTCACCTTTGAAAAAAAGATCCTCGATCTGTTCACACACTCAAACAATCATGCCAATGTTCAGGGAGAAGGAGGACAGAGCGGGGGAGGACAGACAGAGAGGTATAATAAAGAAGAAGAGCTGGAGCATGGAGTTGGCAGGGACTTTCCAAAATGCTCTCACTCATTGTTCTGACAACAATATTTTCTCTGCCCAGGCCTAATGGGCTTGTAATGAGCGCTGTAATATAAGCAGTAGCCTAGCGTAACCTGTAAACCTTAATTAAGTCAGACAGCCACCTTAAAGTGAGCCAGCGACTGCGCTCAGTCACAATCTCCTGATCCTGAAGCTGACTACACTCTTCCATCACTCCTTCATCAATCACTCCATCCTTTCATCCCTGCTGCCTCCAATTCCAAATCCTTCTCCTGTTCTCCTTTCACTACCCCTCCCATCATCCCCTCACCTTGAGCAATGGCTGGGGGGAGGATGAACGTCACAGAGCACTGAGGAGCATCAGTGTCCATCAAGAGGGCAAGAAATAGTCCCCTGACGCTCCCTCGTATCCTTTCTGACCCCTGAGTAGGAGACCTCAGCCATTGATTTGTTGCTACTCACTCACATAGACTACACTAGCCTCCGAGCAGCAGTCAAACAGATCCATAGGCAGCACATCCCAATGGACACCATGCGTGTGTGAACATGAGTGTGTATTTACAGAACGTATACATACACATGTTATCATGTGGTGTGCATTGCCTAATGAGTGTGACAAATGCAATAAATTCTTTCTGAAAGGCTCCGTACTTGTTTCAGGATCAATACTGGGGCAAAGAAGCCATCATAACAATGCAGGGAGACAGACTTTGACAACTTCACACTCACCATAAATTGTGTGGCACTGAGGTTAAATAGTTCTCTCAGGGCACAAGTGGTGCTTCATATATAATCCAACTGTAGAGTATTTCTCTCAAAAGCCGACATACTACTTATATCTACATTCTGTAGACGTACCAGTATAAAGAAGGCTTAAAACAGTGATACAGTCCCAACTTGTTCCCAATAAAAGTTCCTAAGATAATGCTGTTCGGCAGTGGGTGCAGTTTTGGGAGGTGATGTGATAAATTGCAACCGGCTGCCCAATCCCAAGTTGGCCAGAACTCTTTCAGTATGTGGCTCTGGACACAACACTTGGTATACAGCACTTTGGCATCTTCCACTGTGCTGTAGCCTTTAAAGTCAGCCTTGGCTTTTGCAGACTATCTGGATACTTCATTCCTCTTCTGCTATTAAAGCCAGCGCCCAATCTATAAATACATCTAGTGGCCTGCATCCCTGATGAGCAAGTTAATTGACACTGTTAATGGATGGAGTTTCACAGAGCTGTAAATAATGTGTAGGTTCACACTTACTGCCTCCTGCTGTGTTTCTTCTGGGAGGCCAACAGGAGTTTACCTGCCAAGTTCTGTCTCTCCAGCCCGTTGTCCCTCCCTCCTCCAGCCAAGCTTGCTTGGGCCAGGGGATTTACTCAGAGATCAATAGAAGTTTCTCTGAGCCCCTCCCCACCTACAAAGTCAGAAAACTGCATCTCTTCCTCTTTGTGTACTGCAACAACCTCTAGGAAAAACAAACAAGTCCAGGCAAAAGGAAATAATAAAATTACTTTCACTTGGCTCTCACCCCTTTCCTACGGCTGTGTGGTAGAACACAATGCACTATATTTTCACTGATGAGATGTCTTCATTTCATGCCTCTGATTGGCACATTTGATGCAATATTCTTAACAATGCTTGCCCTCTTTCGAAAGGTGAAAGGCATTTTAACCTTTGAGGCAGATCAAATGATCACAGCGAAGCCACAATCATAGATGACTGGCAGCCGCAAACTGACTCTGGGCTAAGAGAAGGATCAGGTTTTCAGTCACTTTGATTTTACAAATTGAAAGATACCTTTAAAGACAGAGCTTCAAAGGCCCAGGGGTTGCCTGGATGGAGTGACTGAAGGAGGAATGAGGAAGAAAGACATGTGAGGAGGAGAAAAACCGCTACCTGGCAATACTGTACCCTCATATTCTTCTTCATTATCCTGCTGTACACAGGCCACCTTGAGAGGAAACACTAACACATATTTTCAATTATGCCTTGCATGCCAAAAAATACAACTTTGTGTCCTTGTTCCAGCTTACTTTCTTCCTTTATTTATTTATCTCATGTCACCACTGAGCTGAAGAAGAGTAATAATTAACACTAATGGTCTGACTAACAAGCAGGCACCAGGGTGTTAATTGCATTGACGTATATTTCCTAGTAACCACATTCAGCCTAGAGGATTCCTGAAATACTGTTCTGCTAATGACCACCCAAGAAATGAATAATAGATAGACAGACAGACAGACAGACAGACAGACAGATAGATAGATAGATAGATAGATAGATAGATAGATAGATAGATAGATAGATAGATAGATAGATAGATAGATAGATAGATAGATAGATCAGAAGAATAAAGAAGCCAGTGCTCTGAAATGAATCCAAAGAGCAGGCAAAGTGATATGAAAACCCATCAGCCATTAATTAATTTGAGTAGTCTTCTTTAATTACGCCAGATCTACCGTTGAAGAGTGAACCACAGATCGGGTGCCATGTTGGAACTCATATAAAGTCCACATGCTCGGTTCATTCAACCAAATTAACATTTGATCATCAAAAAAGGAACACAAATTCCATCTTTCATCTGTCTCTTCTGCACTATTTGGCTTTCAGCTTGCTTGTATCACGCTAAAAAAAAAAAAAAAAACAAGAAAGAAAATGTGGACGCGATACATCTTCAGTACAAAGCCGCTGACCAGTTTGTGTCTCTGGCAATAAAGCACAGAGACTGTTAGCTACAGCGTTGCTCCTTCAGTGGGAAAGATAGATGGAAGGAGTGAGGGGAGAGATGGCTTTGTGATGGAAGGGACGGGGTGTGAGGGAAAGGGAGGGGAGGGCAGGGGAACGGCGCAAGAGCTGAGGGGGACATGGCCCTACAGTCGCCCACAGATGCTCCCTCTGTCTCTCCCTCATTCTCTCCCTCCTTTTGAGCACAGTATGGGAGCAGTCTTTTGGGGGAGGCTGGCAGGCAATCAGTGATGTCATGCCAGCAGTGCAGCGATGGCAGCTTAACCTATTTTCGGAAATACCACAGAATTTCTATTTATAACCGTGCTGAGCAGCATGTATCTTCACACATCCCTCCCAGGCCTGAGCATTCATAGACATTTTCCAATCTAAACTATGTCTTCATCATTAGATGGGGATTGCTTAATATCTGCAAGAAAGAGGTCTCGATGTTGATCGTGCTGTTTACCATTGTCATAATTGCCATTTACGGAGGTAATGTGGAGAATTATTCATGTTGTCAGAAAAACTGACACTTTTAGCATCTTGTTTTCTGTTGTCTCAACTAATAAGATCATTTTAATTGTTGCTTATATTTGTAGTTTAGGAATAATAATAACAGTAAATCACCACTAAGACAACTGATAGAGGTAGCAGTATTAGTACAAGCAGAGCCAAATGTAATATAGGAATAACTATTACCAGTGTTACTAGAACGATTTTCTTGTGAGAACAGCTTTTAGGTTATTCTTTTATGTGCCTGTCAAACTTGGCCTCTGCTCCTCCTCCTCCACCCTCTGTCCGTCCCGCCCCCTGGTGCCCAAACAGCTCTCAACCTGTCAGAGGGATCGTCCATGTCCCAAGCTCAGCCATCACTCCACTCTCCCACTGCCTTGGGATAAAAGCAACCATTTGTTTGTGCATCTCTGACAAACACTTCATCTTTTCCCCTCCACTTATCCATCTGTCCATACATCCATTGTTCGGTGCCCATGTGTCTGTCTGTCATTTGCCTTGTGGGCCCTGCTGCATACATGTGCCATCCTCCCTGTCCAATTCTTCTCTGTCACATTGGGCTGTGTGACAGAGAGGGATCGAGTGACAGTGCTAAGTCATACCCGCTCAGCTTTGCGTTCACGTGCACTCTCAGACAGATACATGTACGACATTTATGCATTGTTCATTCACACCAGCATCAAGGGCTCAACCATTTGGCAATCAGAGAGATGTGACAGCTTGACTAATCTGTGATTGTTTTTTGGCCAAAACATGGGGGTTAGCGAGCCCTCCAAGGGCACAGCACTATAAGGCAAGACAAATAACTTATTATTTTCCAGGCTTGTACAAGGCTTTATCGCATGAGTTCTCCTGAACCATTCCAAAATGGAGAGGGATTATCACAAAACATTGCATTAAAATCTCCTCTCTCCCCTCTCCCTTGTTATTTCATTTTCCTTCTAAAATGAATCTGTGCCCAGTCAGGCTCAAACACAACATTAAAGAGCTCATGCTATTCTAACACAAACTACCAACCCCCTCCTTCCTCGCTCCCTCCTTTTTTTTCCCTGTGCCTTTATACACCCCCCCTCCATAAGAGTACACTTTGCTCTGTAGGCAATGGCAGTCTCTGCTAAGCTACCCATACAAAATAGATAGGCTTCTATCCCTCTATTTAGACTAAGGAAATAGCTGTGACCTTTGTGAATGAACACGGAGTTGGTACACTTCTCCCCACTCTACCTTTAGAAGAAAAATGTGAACTACAAAGCACAAAAAATAATTCAGCCAAACATCCTCTCTTTAGAATTTGAAAATACTGTTAGCAGCACTGTTGTTGTATCAACTATATCAATAATATTTCTAATATTTCTAATCCCAATTAATATTAGAGAGCCTACCAAAAGCTATTACATCAATATGTGTGCAAACAATTGTGGCAATTTTTAAATACTTTTTTGACCAGTGCTTAATTCGGAGCTATATTTACTGGTATTAACATAAAACATCTACAAGATAATCAAAACATTTGCATCAACAAGTGAAAAAAAAAAGTGAATTTACCAGTGAATTTACTTTCAGGTATCAAAGTGATAAAAATACACAGATACTGCAGGTTTCATAAATGAGTGTCACTGTAATAAAGTTGGTCCATGCTTTCTCTGAAACCTCACAGTACATCCTCCCATGTCTGTCCCTGCTCCAGACACCCATTAACAGCAAACATATTCCACAAAGGTCATGGAATAAAGGCACTTCCAATATACTGAAAGCAAAATATACTGCAAGCCATAATGACTGTTGCATCAGTTCAGGAAATCAATCCATCTGAAAGGCTCTCTTGGGCAGGGATTAAGGGGAAAAAAGCAGTGAAAGAAAAAAAAACCAGGTGAGTCTGGTGTGCGGACACTAACCTCCAGCAGAGTGCGGCCTTGTCGGCATCTGAGATTGGCAATCTCCTTGGAAAACCAACAAAAAAGAGGAGAAGAGAGAAGGAGGCAGCACTCTCATCCTGAAGTCAAGGCCCATAGCGCCCGTCAGTACCAGTTGAGCTGCTGCATCTTTTATGAGGAAAGCCCTGTTGCTTATTACAATATTTACAGATGGTTAAAGATTGCGAAGCGAGTGTTGTTACGGCATTAGCTTGGCTCGGTGGCCTTCGCTCACTAGCCCTGACAGAAGATTTTATTCTAGATTTGTTAAATCGAATCACTGCACAAAACTGCAAGGAGAATGATTATTGTTCTTCCTGAGACTCAGTGTTCCTATACACAGGTGGAATGAAATTTATTTCTCCTTAAAACCTTTATGAAATTATTTAATTTCATTAGCAACCACACAACGGTGACACTGCAAAAGCCCTATGCAACACAGATGTCTATTAAATCAATAAAACCACAGTGCATTTATGTATGTACTATCCATGTCACTTCTACAGCTCTGTTTATGGTCTGTAAGTGAATTTATTCCATCTGTTTCCTCGGGGTGGGGGGGGGGGGGGTGCTGTCCTACAGCAGTGCCATGATCTTTGACACCTTCCATAAGGAATCCACAAAATGGAGACATGGAGATGCACTCACACTTCCATCATATCAACAAGCCAGAGCTTATTTTAATCAGTGCTAATGCCTTTCAGGTTTAATTATATATAGGAACACGTCCGTCTCATATTAATACCCTGTCTTTTTGGTTTGATGCAAATGCTACGTTCCAAATATTCCTATTTCCTTCCTTGTCTCCTTTTTATTGGAAGGACAACCCACAGAGGAATACTATCCATCAAAATGACTCAGAAGGAGAAAAAAAAAATAAAAACTTGAATAAATATTTCATTAGATTATTCTGTGATTTAATGTGCTTCTGCTTGGCTGAGGTCTACGGCAATATCTCTGGTCCATTTATAAATGCATTAACACAATGATACCCGACACTAGCTTAATATTGATACTGGGCTGCCTTTTGCTGGCAGATTGGAGCAGCGTAGGGATTGTTTGGTCTGTCTGTCTTTTTGCTGTGCTGAATCACACCTGCAGAAAAAAAGAAGCTTTTCTTCCTTCTCTATCTCTCTCCTTTGAGTCCATGTTACTTAACTGCAAGAGGGAAGATTAGTAAATCAACCAAACTCATAGGATATAATCAGTCTCTACAAATGCAGCAATTCTAAATAAATAAATAAATAAATAATAAAATAACATTGAAAAAGATTCGGCACTGCTCTGAGGGCATATTCAGTTTTTAAAGGAAAACTGTCAACTTGAAAAAAAAATCTGAAAAACAGCAACCTAAACACAAGAAAAAAATAAGACTACTGATTTGCCTTCGTTCTGCATACATACATGCATGCATGTGCATAAATGTGAAAGTGTGTGTTCTGCATGTGCTATAAGTGGAAGCTAATTAGAGCCAAAGGGAGAAGTTTTCATAGCCTGTGATAAATTCAACATCAGGAAATGCTCTACCTATTAATACCAATTGGGCGACAATAATTGGCAGGCCATCGACAGTGTGGGCAGAATTAATCATTTGAAGAGGCAGACTAGACTGAATTTTTAATTGGCAGAGGCAGCCACTGTTTAGGGAGGCAACCAGCTGATCACCCAAGAGACTGCTGCTTCAGACAATCCACATTTGCTAATCCTCTTGAGTCAAGTTATTATGGCCATGCATTATTATCACGCTTTACAAACTAATTCCATGTTTTCCCTCATGGATTACCATGGGGAAAAAATAGTTGCATAAGAAAAGAGGAAACAATAAACACACAAAGCACAATGTGGATGAAATAAAGAAAATCAAAATGACAGAATAAGTGCAAGGACTACAAATGCACAACATTTAGTATGATGATGATGATGATGTGTGTGTGTGTGTGTGTTTATCCCTCTGTCCGTCAACGTGTTTGTCAGTATGAATGTGCCTCTTTGAGGGTTAGCTGTCCCACTGTTTCCATTGGGATCCATATTCATAATCCTTTCTGCTTAATAACATGATTAACTATAAAATAACCTCATCCGAGATCATTGACATATTAGGGTTTGATTATGTATTGTTAATTGTGTGGCCAGAATTCATTACATTCTAAGCCATTTAATTTCACTGACTTATCTAAAATTAATTAGTTGTTTGTACGTTAATGAATAACGGTAGAAATTCACTTTGAGAAGTAAATTCAGAATGAATCATTTTCAATATATTTACGTACTTTAGAGAGATGATCTCATCCACCTGCATTAAACAAGCAAATGTTTTGTTTTGTTTTTGTTATTTATTAAACTGAATAAATGGTAACAAAACTTATGACTGACATAAAAGTTCACAAGATTTTTTTTCTATTTTATACAAAAAGGGATTTCACTTTGTTACAAGTCTTCTTTGAGCTTGAGTTTTGCATTTCAAACTGAGAAGGGACCTGAGGGGATGATCACACAAACTTTTCACCAAATACAGTACATCACAATTACAGATTTTCATATATATTCAGCTCTTTTACTTTATCACTAGGGCAAGACTGATGTAATAAACACAAAGTTAGTTGTTAAGATAATATGAAGAAAACAGACAAAAAAAATCAAATGTAAAAATATGTGAGCAAATAACTCATTATATTTATGCTAATAATAATATTAGTACTATATATTGTACTATTAGTAATACTACAGCATTTCCATCATAGTAGTTCATAATTAATTGTCACATGACATGACATTTTAGTATATGTATGCACACACATGCACACACATACAAACACACACCGATGAATGCAAAGTGAGTGCTATACTGGAAAACGTCTACAAGCTGACAATATCAACTATGAGATCATGAGCAGTTGCCATCCAGACATGTGGCTTCATGAAATATGTGGCATAATCTAACGCTAGTTATATCTGGCACGAAACCTTCATTAACTTTAACATTCCGTGATACAAATGTGACGAAAGACTGTATGAAATATTTTCGATCTCTGGCTAATCACAGCATGAGCGTGCCCATAAAAAAAAAACAAAAAACATGTTTATATATTTGTTCATTTGTCTTCCTAATTTACGTCGCTTAAATTCCATTTATTATAATTTTACTTTAGTTTGTTACTTTGATTGTTGAAATACTGTGTCTTCTGTCACTTAGCGAGCACTCACCACATTGGGCTTTATTATAGTTGGGTGTAATGGTAACAAATTTCATATCTTCTGATGGTGATTCTATATGTCATAGGAGACATGACACTGTTTGTAATGTTTTCAAATGGCATTTACATTACTGTCACAGATTGTTATTTGTCTTTTCTAAATGTCACTGCAATAAAAGGCTTATCTCCTCTACTAACATCCCTCACATATCAACATCTGCTTTGCAAGAGTGCAAGAAGAAGAATCCAAAATGGCATTCAGAGAGAGCAACGCTGTGACAAAATGACAGTCATGGTTATGTCTCTGGTCCGTAACATGGACGGGGCAGTTTCAGAATCAGGCAATAAACCATAAAGGTTATGGAAAAAGAATAAAGCATATGATGACAACTCTTGTTCAGACAGTGTTGTTTTTGTCTCCCTTTGGATCAGGCTGCAAACAATATCAACAGTGCATTGGCCCAATATGTTAAAATTATGATTGAAACCAATACTTATTATACTCATACCTATATCCATGTCTCTAATTGTCCAGTGTGTCATTATTTTCACCAGCATACAGCCCCACACTCCGCGAGAGCCTATGTATGTGTGTTTTTTTCCCCACATATAAATGTAAAGTAATTAAAGTTGGTTGCAAGTGTTGATGTGATGGATGGTGATGATGATGATGATGATGATTATGATGATGATGATGATGACGTCTACACTGCGTGGATCGACTATAAGGTGGGAGGGGGAGCGAGGGGGGCACGTATTGTGAAATGGTTTTCCCACCCAGGCAGTGATCTCTACCCCCGTATATCCTTGAAAACCAACTTCATTATGGAAGGTGGAAGTTGTCAGTGTATATCGTGAACTGAGTGGATTTACACTCTGCCTCTGCCTGACTCAGTCTTCCATTTCAGCGGCACAGGCAGCGCAGCATCACTGCCCGCTCTCCGTGGCGGCGTCCGTCATCTTGTGACAGTTCTTGCGCCCTTTGGAGACACCGTGGTACTGAACTGATTTCGCTGTGTCGGGTCTGCACCCCCTCCCCAGCCCGCTCCATTCGCACTCGGGGAGATGTTAAAGAAAGCATATGGATGAATAAATGATGGCACCCCTCCGCACAAAAAAAAAAGATGGGCACTGACGAGCGAAGAGGCTCTTTAAAAATGCATCCTTTCCGAGCGCCTCTGCCCCACTTAAGAGCGTGTTAAGAAAAATACTCTTCAATTGCGATAAAATAAAGAACACAGTCAACACAGTTTGTCACCTTCTCATTCGTGATGCTGAATGTACTCATAGTATTCTAATATCTCCCATTTTGACTGCTCGTGCAATAGTAAAAAAAAAAAAGTGGAATTACCAGCATGGAAATACAAAAGCTCAGAGGAATATTCAGTCGTCTTAACATGTAAGGACTTAATAATTTAAAAAATAATAATAACAATAATAATTGGGTCAAAATGGCAAACCTCGTGAGTGTTGGATGGAAATATGTGAGCAATGATGCACATGATGAATGTTTTGGAATAGTAGACTGATATCATTTCTGGATTAAGCCTGATAACATTTTTTAAAAGTGACAAATATCCGTCATTTCCGACTCACTATTTTTTAATGAAAATTTGTTCAAAAGGTGCAGGTAATAATAAGCGATTATTAAGCTATATATGGGCCTCGCAGCCATTTGAGGGGCGACACGTTACCTTTGTGCATGCCGGTGTATCGGTCCTTGAGAACTGTCAGTTCGTGGATTTTCCCAAACTGTTCAAACAGGGGTTTCAGGTCTTTTTCCTCCAAGTTCCGCGGTATCTGCCCGATAAACAGCTTAATGGCATCTTGGTCTTTCATGTTGCCGCTCTCCGGATGAATTGAAATGGGTTCTGACCCGTTCATGGGTTTCGGAAATGTGATCTGAGGGTACTGGTGCTGATGTGGGATAAGTAGTAGTGGTTGTTGGGTCGGTGGTGCCCCCGGTCCGGTGAAAACCAGGCTGGAGTGAGCGGGCTGGGGCTGCTGTGGATGGTGCTGCCTTCTTGTTTCAGTCTGAGTGAATCTGGCCATTCTGAGCTGGGAGCAGAGTGGATAATAATGACAACACACACACACACTGTGAGAGAGCAAGCACTCAGCTGGA
Organism: Toxotes jaculatrix; assembly: GCF_017976425.1. Taxonomy (NCBI): domain Eukaryota; kingdom Metazoa; phylum Chordata; class Actinopteri; family Toxotidae; genus Toxotes; species Toxotes jaculatrix. Next base: position 6,733,567 of record NC_054399.1, read on the forward strand.
AACCAGGCTGACTTTCTATCCGACACACAACACACACGCACACACAGTACAAGGCAGAAGGAGGAGGGGGTGATAGAGGCGGAATAAAGGCACGGGAGCGATATTAGACACTCTGGAGCGACACCCAGTGTCACTTATGAAGTACTTCAACATAGAAACCAAGCCTGTGCTTACTGGAAATATGGACCCTGAGCAGCTTTCAGTACACGACCAGGCATGTTTGTAAAATATATTCCTTCTAAACAGTGATGGAGGAACTATTACAAATCCTTCATATTGGAAAAAAAAATCACACATGTTGACTTGTTGAAGCAGAAAAAGCACAAGTGTCGCTAACATCATTATCAACGGCTCCTTTCTATTTCGGTGTCCAAGTAAGCCATGACAGTCATCATTAATTTCATTATTCACACCTGTGCTTCTCCTACTATGACATGTCAAAATGAATGTCTTCCATGAAAAGGCCAATTTGCATGTAAACATCCTTAATTTAAAATGTTACTTGAATTAAAGTAAACAAGAATTGGCAGCGCATAAGTCATACTACACTGTTTCAAACCACTGGTGTTTTAATGTGACAACAGCATTTCAGTGTAGCTCATATGGGCTGTGCTGAGTCTGACTACACTCAGTCAAGTAAAATGCACAGAGCTGCTGCAGCAATTGGAAAAAAACTTTATTGACAACAACAGAAACACTGTAGATAACTGAATTAACATAGAACAAGGTTTCCCTCTGAAATGTGGGGGAGAAAAGTGTAGACTCATGAAGTTTAAAGTACCAGCGGGTAAAAGATGGAACCTCAACAGTACCCGAATCAAATGGTTATTTTCCAGAGTTAGTGTCTTTTTAGAACAAAATTCCCTCATTGTGTTACTAGACTTCTTTGTGCACTTTTGCACAGAGAGAGAGAGCTGTGGATTTTGTCCCCCCAATTTTTAACATGCAGTTGCACTGGGAAGGGTTCACTTCACAGCCAGCATTGAGAGGAGAAATGATTGCAGTGATCAGTAACTCTTTCAGGGATTTCACTAAATTGTATTATGTGTGCAGGCACGTGAGAGTTGTACTAAGATAGTACAGAAAAAACATGAACCTATCCTTCAATAGCCACTTTTCATTAAAATAAATAATGAAATATAGTCGCAAGCAACAATTTGTGGGTTCCAGTCTTTTTTGTGCACAACAGAAAGAAGCTGCTCAATTGCCCAAAATTAAAGCTGTGAGCAGCAAGGAGCGGGTTTCAGGCTTGATGAAGCCGAGCAAAATCCCTTCAGCTTGTTTAATTCTGTTTAAAGAGGGAGCGAGACCAAACACACACTTGTTTTACCATCAGAATGTATACAGAAAAAAAAAATCTAAATTCTTACCTTGTCTTGTGGAGCTCACAGATGAAAAAAAAAAAAAAAACTTGATGTGTATTAATATTTTCATCCAAATAAATTTCACCAAAAGTAAATACTTTGACTGGAGTACATGACAGGGTTAATGAAAAGTAAAAAAAAGAGTAATGAAATGGAATGTGCTAGTTTGATGTTAAGCTTTTTTTTTGCCCCATTTTAGCTACTATTGATCCAGGTTGCATTGTATGTTTGATTTGCTGTTATTTTACATGTGTGTAACTTACTTATTAAACATATTGATGTTTATGTTAATGATACAGTTCACGGATGGGGGTTAAAATTTAAATTTCTCTTAAAATTTCTCACCTTTTTGACTGTTAATCAGACTAAGACTTCACAGTTTCTCCCCTAATTTAGCTATTTTTGAAAGGACAGTAATCAATACAGAGTCTTTGCTCTCCCTCCTGGAATTTGATGAAAATGTATTAATATTTTAGCTCTAATACCAGGATAATTGGACCAAGAGATTTGTTTGGCAAGTGGGCATGCAATCAAAGTTTTAAAGAGTACAATAAAATCATTTTAAAATCCCTTTCCTTAACCTTAAGAGATATGACTAATACTGAAATACTGAAATGCTGCCCATGATGTAGTAGTTCATTAACTTAAAATAAAACTGAGACTTGATTTACACTTCAAAAAATATAACCTTTGAATTATAAAATAAAGTGCTCATTGTGGTTACATATACACCACTATTAAATACACAAATATAAGCTGAATATAAGCTCTCCTACATTGCATATTAGAAGTTAAAAGACACTGGGTGTCCATGTTGTATAGGGAATGTTACCAGTTATAAGTGACCTATTTATAAGGTGAGTCGTGTTGTCAGTCGAATTGGCAGTCATTCATTGGATTCAAGGGAACAGCAAACATTAACTACAATTAGAAGACTTACTGTAAGTACTTTTCAAATAGCAAGCAGGCTAATCCCCCAAGAGAGGGTGTATTTGCTTCGTTTGCCTTCTCTTTGCAGACACTGTCAATAGACCTCAGATCCAAATCCATCATCTAAATAAAATACTGAAGCGAGAACAACACTGCCAAAACTAATGTACAACAGGCAGCGTAGTCTGACTTAGCCACAAACCAGCCTTTAGCTAAAACACATCTGTTGGACAGATTTCTAATTACAGCCTATTTAACAGTGGATTAAATAAAGTGATATACTGTCTCTGACAGCAGGCTCGAGGCTGTAAGGTGAATCAATATTGCTGCTGGCTGCTGCTGCTGCTTCCCTTACTGTGGCGAAGCGGCACCACAGGGGTCCCCTCCAAGAACTTCGACTTACACGTGGCTACATCATTGTGTGAGAGAGGCTCGGCTGCCTGTGTTGCTCTGAATTCAGCTGTGTACCTGTAAAGCAAGGAAAGGCGCACATCTAAAGGGCCGTGGTTTGCAGTAAAAACAGACTGGTCAACAAAGTTCAGGGCTGAGAAGTTTGGAGAAAGACACGGCTGTTTTCTTTGCGGAGGGAAGTGGGGATAGTTTCAGCTCTATTGAACCGTGCTCATAATATTTCTTTCTAAAAAAGTTCAATAAGTGCAAGTGCAGAGGGAAAGACATGAGCAGGCAGGGGTACACATTGACATTACCAGTCAATAAAGCAGTGGGTGGTAGCTACACAGACACAGGCATTTTTTTATTGTAAACTTGTTCTTTTGAAATGTGAATGTAATTCTTTGAAGCAGTAGGTCCCAGAGTGCAGAGTAAGATAGAGTTGCTGAAACTGCTGTTTGTTTTCGATTTGCACGCCCAAGTCACGGAGTTATTTTATGCTCAGTTCATCATGTTATAAATTTATTGATTAAAAGAGGCAGGGTACTCACTGAATGTGGCTGGCCATCTGAATGGGAGTTGGCAGGGACAGGAGTCGAAGTAGATGTGTTTGGCGGATGGCTCAGCATGTTAGCCTGCTTACATCTGCAGTGAGGAAACAAACAGTGCAGCTCATATCGAATAAGAGCACTGAGCTGTCATGGCACCGGCTCACCAGCCTCTGAGGGAGGTTGAGAGGCTATTTTTAGGGATGTGGTCAACACAGGGGGAGGGGTATTGAGAACTTCCACTTCATGGTTTTTTATTGACCAATGCCATTAGTGTTTCACCGAGCTGAAGGCAAAGACAAGAAATCAATAAAGGTCACACTATTAGTGCGAACTAAAAAGTTACATACAATTTAACCGGCTGGCGTTTATTCTGCTGCTTGTTAACCAGTCTGGACCCTGAGAGGGAGGCAGCCTGGCTGGATCTGTTCAGCTCGGGAAGTCTGGAGGGCCCAGAGGGAGACAAAGGCAGCTAAGGGAGTCATTTTGTATTCTGAGTGCACTTGTAGACATTACAGTCAAGACAGTCAGCTAGCCACACATACACACACTTCCTAATTACTCAAATTCAACATTAATCTCCACATCCCGTACTTTTCTTGCATATTGTGCAAACACAGCAATTCTCATAGGCAAAAAAAAGCATACATACAGTTTAACCCTTCATATGCCATCTACTTATGAGCTGAAGCCTGTAAGTGAATGAGGAGCTTGACAAAACAAAATGTGCAACACTTTGCAGTTAAGGGAAAGCTTCTTCTCTGCTTGGTCTGGCATGGCGAAGCTCTGAAAGTGTAGTGGTGGTTTAATAAGCGGCAAGAGTTGGAGGTGTCCCCCGGTGCCTAATTCACCGTTGCACTCTGGTTATGCATTGCAAAGCATGCTTGTTCAACTGTAAGGTGTTGTTCAAGAAAATTAGGGTGTGATGTGATGATGACATATCACACTGCAGACAGTTTTATGGACCAGTGACTTAACAGGCTGATGAGATGTGATAAGAGCAAGCTGAACTGGGAAGTCAGTGCACAGCACCTTTCTCTCCGGGCCTTAGGACCTTGGTTCTAAAAGTAGAATTGAACTCTTTGATATCGATCATAGCTTTTCCACTAAAGAACACTCACAGCATTGTTTCCTGACACTGGTCCTGCTGCAACCATTAAAAGGATTGGTTCTGTTAAATATGATTAAGCAAATAAACTAAAACTGCACTTAAATAATTGAAAAAGTGAATGTCCGGCATTGTTTTTGAGCCTAAAATATATAAGTGCTATTCTGCTTGATCAGTTTGAATTTACTTTAATGAAACCTCACATCCTGAGCTGTCAAAACATGAAAGAGCAGCGCCCACAAATGATTGTAGGTCTCATAAATTCTCTGTTCCTGTCTGTCTGTGGAGTGTAAATAATCAAAAGACAGAGATAAATGTGAAAGCACGCAGACTATACAAATATTTGCGCAACCCGATGTCACGCTTTTAATTCCAATTAGGATGGAGCATGAATGTAGTCATTAGTGCAAAGGGGGCAGAGAACTGGTTCTTGCAATTGGGCTCACTGTAACTGGCTGTCTTAATAATCACACAGTAAGCTATGATTATATCAACTTTGCTTCACCCACAATTCATTAACAAAATATTGTAATGAAAATAGCAGATGAACTGCATCAGAGGAATTTAGAAAGTGTCTCTTTCTTCAGATTTGCACCACAGCATAACATCTTTGATAATCTTTTACCATTACAGTTTTAAACATTTAAATGTTTCTCAAATTCCTAATTATCCCAGGCTACTTTTGATATTATTGGAATCTGGATAGTTTATGGCAGCTGGCTGATTTGGCTACAACTCTACATAAATCCAAATCCTGTATGTACCTGTATGACTGGCATGAAGCAGACTATTATTTCCAGGACCTGGTCTCTTTATGACTTGCATTATAAGAGAAGGGCAAGAATCGTTGAAACGATGAAACAGTTTTGACATTTTGAAGATTAAATTTATCACCCAAAAACTGCCTCTCATGGAATCCTATCACCCACTGTGTTTGTCGCAGTTTTGTTATTTTTGAAAAAAAAAAAATCATCAGCCTGCAGGGCAATCTTTTTTTTTTTTTTGGCAAATCTAAGTCACTGCTGTGATCTCAGTAGCCTCTACAACTGCCTCAATTTCAAGATCGTCTGGACTGCTGCTGTTTTAGTATTAATACAATTATCTCCAGAAAAACATCATCATATCAACAGACTACATGGTGTTCAAACTCCTGTGTCGTCCCTTCCAGCATCCTTGGCTCAATTTTGTCCATTTTGTAGAGACAATATTTGTCTTTCCCATGATTCAAAGAAAAAATGGCTTGAAATGTAACACAAAACCAAAATTAAGTAAATACTTACAATAATGAAACAGAATATGCAGAAGATACAGAGGATGTGTTCAATGATCCAGGTTCCTACACAGGAATTTTTGACCCTTTTTTGTTGAAAAATTAATATAAATCTGTGCCAGAACAGTGGAAACCACAGTCAACATATGCAGCTGTAAATATAGTAAAATTCATATTAAATGTATCATGTATCTACATAAATACAAATACAATAATCACCGATCAGTTATGAAACTCTGAATCCTGGTCATGGCTGTGGCATGTATCTTTGGAGCACACTAGTCACAGTGAATTGGGGAAAGTGGTTTGATTTTGATCTGGATCACATGGGCATTTTATTATTCAACACTACAACGCATCAACGTGTGAGAAAAAATCAGTGACTCTTACTCTCCAATGTAATGTGTGTGAATTTGTACTTACACTTTCTAACCACCAGATGGAAGCTCCGTTCTGTTGAGGTTTTCCTCTCCATTCCTGCCAGTCACGTAAGGACACCTGAGCCTAAATAATGACTAACCTGATATAAATTATTGCCAATTCCCCCTAAAGCTGTGTCTTAAATTTCACATTTGCTGTTAATAATCCATATCGACAGGAATCAACCAGCCAGCCAAACAAGCAGGGCTTAGCAGATAGCTCTGGATATTTGGCCTCCTTCGTCAGCTGGTTATCTCTCTGCTTTGGCAGAGAAGTGTGTACAGACGAGGCTTTTGCATAACTTTAACTAATGTGTTACTACAAGCAGCTGTGGCTGGAAACTTTGTAATACTGAAGGCTCATGTCATAGTAGTGGTGTGGCATGTAAAAGTGTTGGTGTTTGACAGCATATACAAGTGGTAGTGGTGAAATGTGTTTGCTGCGTTGCGTTGAGGCCAGCTGAAATGGGACTGTTTCAGGATCACTGAACAGCTGCTGTGTATGAGCCACAAGGACACGCTGGTGGAAGGTGCCCCGAAGCACTCCTCCCACACAGATGTCAATATCTGACAGCACGTTTTTCAGCCTTCATTATTTCTTTCAATTTGTGGGTCATTCAAGAAAATACATTTGTGACTACTTTAATTCATGCACAAATAGCACTTGTACCATGGGGTCCTTTTGGCCTTTACTGAGGTGCAAATCTGTAGTATACATTCCTTAAGTATTTCCATTCGATGTCACATTATACTTTTTACTTGAAAGTAAACACAAAGTAGACACATTCTTGTACAGTTAATAAAATAGATAAAATTAGTTCAACCTTGACAACATGACAATGACACTTACACATTAATGTGTCAGCATTAACAATCTAATAATACACCATCTACTAAGAGTAACACTCAGAGGACACAAGGGGACACCCTTGTAAAAGTCATCATCTGGGCAAGCAGCCTATTACGACCCACTATTATGTTTTATAGTTAGGTGTTAAAGGAATAGATAATGACAACTGGAGATTTGCAAACTGCATATTAACGTGTCAAATCACAACATGAACTTACCTCGTAACAGTGAAACTAAGGAGTCCAGTCTGTGTTGACCTTGCACTGCAGTGAACTGTGGAGTACATTTCACACTGGAAGCATGATATGCATTCATCCTAGCTAAAAAAAAAAAAAAAAAAAGGAGGTAATGGAAGGAAGTGGAAGGACTCTTATTGTGAAGCAGCTGCAGGCATGTGACATACATGGGCATTTCTAGTTTGTGCCTCACTTGTTGGTTGCAACTTTGCATCTTCCACTCACTTTTTCTTTCAGTCAGCAACACAAGCAAACTTGACAATGTAAGATTTGATTTCATGGGCGTGCCAATCAATACTTCATTATCATGTAGCATATCTTCACCCCTGCCAAAGCAAGTTTGAAATAAAATAAATGGATAAATGGAGTAACTGGTAGTTTAAGTATAGCATCAAAACAAAAAAAAATAAGATCAAATTTAATGAGAAAAAAAACTTAAAGAAAAAATGTCCATTCGTTTGTTAGTGGGACTCATTGTGACAAGAGAGCAAAGCAGCCTAGGCAGCCTTTTGAGCAGAGGCCCTCAGCTGATTCTCAGACATTCTTATTCAGCTGGGAAAAGAAGTCCCTGCAGCTCGTTTGTGGGTTAGCCCAAAGCAAAGATTCTTCACTGCATGGGGCAGAGACTCCCTCCTGCAAGATGCAATGTTTGAAGCTATTGTTTGTTTTTACTGTCACTCAGAATTTTTCTGAAGCACAGTTGCCATTCACAGCATCTGAAATTACAAGAAAAGCAAATTAGCCGTCTTTTCTTAAAGGAGGTACATGGACAACAGATGGACATTCCTTTTATATGCAAATGATATCAAGAAAGCAGTGATTGATGAAAATGACCTCTAGATGTCACACAAAAACACTTGTACACGGTTGAAGCTGCTAGACGACAGTGGTTGGTTAACAATGGTGCACAATATGAATGTAAAAGAAGAAGATTCCCTTGGACATTGTTTGGGCTAGAGTAGCTTTAACAACCCTGAAAAAAAAAAACCCTGAAAAACCTGAAGGAGCTGGAAACACTGTGATGCAGCCTCACCATGTTAAAACACATAAAGTCACTGAATATTCAGTGCCTTTTATTTTGAATGCCAACAGAGCATGAATGCACATGAGAAGTGGGACCGGTTTTATGTGATGCACCCAAAAGCAATTTAGAAAAACAACCCAGTGAACTGCACACATGAAAAGCGATGTCTCTGAAGCAGAGAGAGATACACGCATGTAGATGCAGAAAAAAAAAAGCAAAGACCTCTGTCAAAGCACAAAATTTAAACTCAGATACAGGTGCAAAATTAACAATGGCTTAATTCCATTTGGATGCTGCTGTGGCATTGCCAGGGCTTTGTTGTTCTGCGTGTTGGCGCACTGACATTGTTTACTGGCAAAGATAAATAAATCTGAGGAATAATGAATGTTATTTGTAACATCAAATGTGAGTCATAATTGGTCAAAATGCCTGTTGGATAAGTCAGTGATGCCAAAAGGCTGACTGAAGCGACATTAGTGCTTTTGACCACAGACAGACAAGACACACTCAAACCATATGTACAGTTCTTTTATACCTCAAGCTACTCATGTTCTTATGACTATACTGTACATGCAAGTGAAAATGAGCAACATGAGCATCCCACACAGGAGTCACAGTCCTCATTCCCAATAGATGTAAGCACAGTATTTACTTTTTTATGCACCAACTCTTGAGAAAGAACTACTGTTTACTTTAGCTTTCTCAGTGACTCTCTTTACCCGTGTTTTGTTTACTTTAGCTCTAGCTAATCCATTTTTCACTTGACTTGAGTGCAATCAGATTGTTTAAGCATAACTGAGTAAACCATACAGACCAGTGAATCACTATAAATGAGCAGAATGAGGCTCAGGGAAAGGTAAGCAGTTAAGGTTTCTGTCCTTCAGTTGTTCAGGTCCAACAGTTTCCTAACGTGGCTTGAAAAAAAGTTTCAAGTTTCTTGTGCTCCTAAGGAATTAAGTGCCACCTCTACCTGCACACACGTGCAGCTTGAGCACATTTCAAACCATGATTGAAAATGTCAGGAAAATGTGAGGCCACTTCAGCACTGCGGGACTGCTTTTATGTTGCAGACTGGAACATATTCGCAGCAGATGCAGAACTGGAGAGACACACATCGATTGTCCTCTCCTTTGCAAACTTTTGTTATGCAAATGCGACTGTAACAAAGACGGTCAAAATGTTTCCCAATTAGAAAATCATGGCTGAAAAGCGAGGTACAGATTCTGCTCAGAGCACAGGACTCGGCATTTAAATCTGGTGACACTCTTTCGCTTACAAAGAAGCACATGGGAGACAGGGGAGGCATCACACATGGGTATAAACACTGCATAGAGGAGCCCTTCGACAATAACAACTCCTGGTGATTGTGAAAGAAGAGAAGGATAAACACAAGCTACAAGGACAGTTACACAGTCTCAAGGTCCAGCTGTGACAATATTCATCACCAAAGTGACTAGACCAGATGGAGTCCTCGGTCAATACTGAAGGCCAACTAACAGAGGTATTCACTAACATCTTCAGCCTCTCACTACAGCAAACTTTAGTCCCCAACTGCCTTAAGTCAGCCACGGTTCCCAAGAAGGCAGCAGTGAATTGTTTGAATGACTGTTGCCCAGTTGTTTTAACCCCCGTCATCATCAAGTGTTTCCAGAGACTGATTCTCTCCCACATCAAGGCTGCTATCCCTGCTGATCTTGATCAACTACCAGTTCACATATCAGACCAACAGATCAACAGCTGGTGCAGTCATAACATCTTTTCACACAGCCCTTACATATCACACTAATTTTAGTTTAGCATTTAATGCAATAATCCTCCACAAACTTTTCCAAAAAAAACGGAGTGACGTGGGCTTAGACAGTTCACTGTGTTCATGGATACAACAGTTTGTCAGCAACAGACCACAAAATGACAAGATTGGAGGTCACACCTCCTCAACTCCGATCCAGAGCACAGGAGCACCAACAGCAACATTTAAGGTGGAATGTTTTTTTTGCAACTCATGAATTTACTCAATTCATGAGTTGACGGAGTGAATCAATAAATACACCTTAAATGTCAATGTGACTTTGACCATTCCATTTGTTTTTATTGGCTCTCTTGCATGTGCTTTAGTGATGATTGGATTTTCAGCTTAAGAAACATAAATGAATTTCAACCGGATCACGTTGTACATCCCCGTGCACAGAGGACATTAGTTGAGTAGATGGTCCTTCAGCGTGGCCCAGGACACATTTGCATTTACATTAAAAGAATATGGTCTAAGTGATCGGAACTAAAATGCGTCTTGGGTGCATTCATACCTGTAATTAGAGCTGTCCACTTCTGATGCATGTTAATACCAGGTCTGAACAGGGCCTGTACTTCTTTAGGAAGTTACAACACTCCCATCTCCCACAGCTGATGCTGGTAAACTTCTACTGTACCACCACTGACAGTCTCCTGAGCAACTGCTTCACAGAGTGGTATTCAGGTGTACTGTGGAAGACCGGAGGGATCTGCAACGGGCAGTGAAGGCAGCTCAGCGTGTCACTGGGACTATACTACCCCCTCTGAAGGACATTTGCACTGGCCGACTACCAAAGAAAGTCGGCCCATCCATGTAAAACAGCTTCTGTCCAAGAGCTGGAACCTCTGTTTACCCCCCACTGCAAGACTGAAAAGGACTGACTGCTGTGAGCAATAACCCCACCAACCAACCCACCCACACATTCATTACTCTCTTCAGTCTTGGACCATGGACCATATTGGACATGGATCATATTGCACACATTGCAGTACTGCACACATTGCAGCTGCACTTTTTGCTTTTATTTATTGAACTTTACTGTTGTTGTTATCGCTGCACACTGCTGGAGAACTAAACGGATTTTCATTTTTTTCTGAGCACTATCACAATAAAGACCTAATCAGGAAGAATAATGAAATGCAAGTGAATTCTTCCATTTAAGTTGTTTTGTTGCAGCCCGACTGAATAATAAGAAAAAAAAAATCACCTTTCTTATTTCCTGTCCATAAAATGGAATTGAATACCCAAGCCACTTCAAAAACAAAATATCCTTAATAAAGTAATTTGAAGGGGTAGGAGGGGCAGCTCAGATTTGTTGCTGTGCTGAAGCTGTTTGTGCTCAGGAATTCATTTTGCCAGAGGCTGATGCATCTCAATGTTGAAGTGAAACTTTACTGATCTGCTATAAGTTCTGATAAAGTTTTTGATATCATTTGTTTATATGGTGGGTACACAGACAATGTCTCAGCTCGTTATTTTTAAGTAGCCCCAACTTCTCAGTCCTTCACTGTTAATTTTGAGGACACCAGTAATGACTGTGACTGTTGATACTTTTTAAAACCAGTGCCGTGAAACTAAATGCCTCCTTATGACCTTCAGTCAGAAATAGGCGTGGTGAAGCATACATTTCATTCTGAGGATAATTCAGTGGTAGAAAAACTTCTATTGTGAAGCTCTTCTTCTTCCCACCACTGCTCGTGGTTTAGATTGGACTGGTTCATGTTGTTTCTCACTACAGGGCTTTTTTCGCTTTCTTCCTGACCTTATGTTCATAGTCCAGTGGGCATGTACAGCTTTACTTTCTGGTAAATGAATGTGTTGATGAATACTAACAAAGTAACAGAATCTTGGTTAAAATATTTATGTCTAGTGCTTTGGACATAAACATACAATGACAAATTACCAGCTCAAAGTGACGTTTAAAAAGTCTCAAGTGATTTTACTTATGTGAAACAAAGAAAATTAAGCCAATTTTAATATTTCAAATTCTTAAACCAGAAAAAACGTTTGTATCTCCAATTGATAAAGAACTTACAATTAGAAGATGGTCAAATCTTTTGTCTAGGATTAATTATCTGTTGATCACAGAATTGACTCATCTAGTCAGTGCTTCTGGCAAGTAGAGCTGAACTTAAGGTCTGTCACAGTTGAAGCCAGAAACACAGGGGAAAGGGACCAAATGCAGACGCCAGAGGCAGAGCTAATTAGTTCAGTGAATGTGTTTACACAGAGAAGAACAAAGGCTTATGGGGTGGTGAGACAGGCAAGGGTCAAAACTGGGGAATGCAGACCAAGCAGGCAAACAAATCCAAAAATACAAAGACAGGAATCCAAAGTTCAATAAACAAGCTGAAGGTCAAAATGTAGGCCAGCAGATACAAGGAGCAAAGACTCGATGCTTGCAGCAAACACAACAAAACAGTCTGGCAAAAAAGGAAGGAAGAGAATATATATAGAGCAGAGTTGATGAGGTAATCAGGTACAAGAGGGGAGAAGTCAGGTGACTGCACAGCTGATGAGAAGTGGCAACAGGTGAGTGGATGGGTGGGGCAGTCAGGTGATGAAAGAAGTAGGGAAAGTCCCTGTGCATCTGGTGGACAGATGGAAAATGACAGCTTACAGGCTAAGATGGAGATGAAAGGTAGAACATGGTTTAGGAGAAGTGAGCAGGGGCTGAGGGGAAACTTGGAAGCAGATCGTGACAAGGCCTTATTATTTTTGTTATACTTGCAGCTACTTCATTCTGCTGCATTCTGCATTCATTTTTTCATCTTTTATCCCCCTTGTTTCTCTGACTGCATATAGTCTCCAACTCCAGAAGCAACTGAGACTCTTTCCCCAAAAAAAATAAAATAAAAAGAAACACCACAACATCAAACAGATCTCAAATCAGGGTTATTCATATAGCCTTGATGTCGACAGCTTAAGCAAGCTGATGCAAATGAGTCGACTGTCACATAGCTAGTCTGATATGCTAATGGTCTTTCGGGGTCAGACCTTGAGTGGCACATTGCATGCTTGGTAGACATACTATCAGCTGCCTCTGTGGTGTATTGTTCAAAAGAATGTTTTCCCCCCATTCATTTAACCACTCTGGCTAAAAGAAGCCATAAGGCACACAACTGTACCGTGAGGAGTTGACAAAGAGAATGTTGCAATAGCCAAAGCACAATACTGCCTTAAGATCTTTTCTAAACTGTTAATAAAAGACATATGAGCTCAGTGATTCATTTTAAAATTTGAATGACTGATATAATAAAATTTTACATTCGAAAGGTCGTAAACAGAGATGAAACACCACTAATGACGTTGCAACACTCTGCTCTATTATACCAATGGAAAACTGTATTACTGAGATACAATGTTCAGTCATGCGGTCGTGCTTGAACACAGTGTTCAAGTACAGTGTTCATGTATGCAAAACATGTTTCAAATAAACACATGAACCAAATGTCACATCCGTCAGCCAAGCCACAGCCAAATCATATTCCATATTATTACAGTATGGAGCTTCTCTATAGTTGTTGTTTTTTTTCTTTTTTTCAGGGGAAATTACTGTTTGCCGGGATTTTTATTACAAATTATGCATGCCACCTGGGAGGTCTTGCAGCGTGACAGACTGGCATTTACTGTAATGATTGGCATTTGACTTCCAGCATCTGTAAATCTCAGTGCGGTGTTGTTTTCAGAGGCTCATTAACTATTTCACCCCCACCACCCCCCAACTCTCATCTCCAAATATGTTGTCATCTGACCCTTTCAGATTACTGAAACATGAAGCACAACAGAGAGTAGTGTTCAAATGGGGAATTAATATCTCTATGTCAAATGTCATATCAACTCATCAACAACAGGCACTATCTGGGCCCTAGTCCATCCAGTTCAGTTAATTCATTATGCATATTTAACTTTTCTTTCCCTTGCAGGGTTTTCATCACTACAGAAGGACAGAATTTAAATGAAATGGTCTGACTTAAGGTAAATTAATAAAAAATGTTATAGTAACAGTAAGTGAAGAACCTGACTGCATCAAATGAATATTTCACAGTGCTGTCAGACTGCTGACCTTATCGTTTGAAGGTAGTGTCTCCTGAGGCATGGGTGTAAGCATGTGCACAGAAGTACAGTATGATCTTGGCATTTATGCATCCCAGCCACTGTTTCACACACACAAAAGAGAGACTCACACAGAAAAACACTGGTTTATTCTGTTGGGCATTTATAATTCAACATAATGAAAAAGGTGGATTTGTGCCGGAGAGGGAGGTGATCTGGAATTGCATTGTTTTTGTTATTCTGTTTTTAGTTTGTTCTCTCTTATTTCTTGCTGTGTAAAGTGCCCAGAAACTATTGGATGGAGTCTCAACACGCAGTTCCTAAAAGCTCAGACTCAGCCATGAATAAGTAATGAAGGTGAAACACTTCTGATCATTCCATGTAATGTTTGTGTTGTTCTTGTTATTGTACATCCATGTTGGGGAAGAGAAATTCAGTTTTACTGAGATGTGTTACAAACTACAACAACCTTGTGAAAAACATTGTGACTGTCTGTACAACCTTTCATGGTAATTCATCCATTAATCACTGAGACATTTCATCTGGTGACCGATCAACAAATAGACTGTCATTGCCATTCCTAGAGCCAGCGCACTGTTACGATAGGGCAAAAATCTTATATATGGTAACACAAGTACTGCTGTGTTTTAAAAATTAAGCCTCTAAATCAAGAGGTACAAATGTAATAAATGTCAGGACTCAAACACAAACTCAGTGAGATTATAAATTCCTGGAGTCAAAGCATGCTGTGTGAGTCAGTGACAAACACACACACACACACACACACATACACACACAGAGCGAGAGATAAGTGGCAAGTTATTGATAACAAAGATGAAGTCGAGTCTATGAAACATGACCGTAACAGATTCTTATTCTACATAACTTTGTGCTCGCACTGAACACTTCTTTTCATGAAGCTTCAAAGCTGAAAAGCTTCTGGACTAATTACAAATCTTTTGCCCTTTGGAATCTTCATCCAATAGATAACGAAGCAATAACGATTACGTAATTCTTCTTTTATGAAAACCCAATAGACTAGTCCTGGCAAGACACTCTACCGCTGTAATGTGTCAGCTGACACCTACCTCATCATGCCCATCAAATCTCAGCGCACAGATCTGGTGGTCTATTTAAAGCCCTTCATTCTCATTTTCACTGTCACTGCTTTGCTGCTACTACTACTCCACAAAAGTCTGCTGCACCACAGCCTGCTCCACTCTGTTTAATACTCCCTGCTGAGATTGCATTGCTAAGTTAAATACAACTGGTTGCTATGCTCCCTCCACTTTATATATTGTCTGTTTTTTTATTTTTTATTTTTTTCTGTACTGCTGCAGCAATGGGCCCAACAGCAGATGGCATGCAATACATGACATCAGTAAGTCTGATAATATGATGGTTACTTGGCAGTGACCTCATTCTACCTTTCTACCCGGTAGTGAGATCAGAGAGGATGTAAGGGTGAGGTTTTGGTGGAACGAAAAGTGGTGGTACTGGAATATTTTGTCTAAATATGACAACATACATACTATTTGGGTGGTCACACACTTGGAGGGAGTTTTGTACACTGGTGAAGCTATGAGAAATCAAAGAAATAGTTTGACACTATGAGTTTTACTTACTTTTTTTTGTTGAGCATTAGATGAGAAGATCTGTACCACTTTCATAAGTGTATAGTAGCTTGAGCCAGCAGCTGGTTAGCTTAGCTTAGCATAAAGACAAAACAAGGCAAACAACTTCAAATTCTGTCTAAGGCCACCTCTAAAGCTCATTAATTCACATGTGTCTTGTCTGTTTAATCCATACAACATGTAAAATGTTTAAAAAATGTCACATTGTGGTTTAAAGATGTTGGTAGGTGTATTTTGTGCCTAAACCAGGTAGCTGTTTCCAGTCTTTATGCTAAGTTCTAGCTAACGGCTACTGGCTATAGCTTCCTATTTGCTGTACAGGCACTAGACTAGTATTAATCTTCTCTTCAAACTTGCAACAAGAAAACAAATAAATATACTTCAAAATATAAAGTCGAAATATTCTATTTAGAGTCATATTCACAGGTTGTCTTTTAAGAAAGTTTTTTTTTCTTCAGTCTGTACAGCTGTACATGAAAGCAACATCTTAGACAACTTTTAAATCAATCTGCCTTTTTGTGTTCATTTACGCAGACATTTATAATAACTATTAAATAACACACGCACCAAAAAAAAAGAAAAAAAAAAAAGAAAAAGGAAACATCTTTCCAGTCAAGGATGAAACTCATAAAAGCTCAAAGTTGCATAACTTCTGTCTCTAGTCAAACCAGTGCTCATCTGTGTGTTTTGTTGTCTTTCTTTTAGTCCAACATAAAATTAAGAACTTCTTGTATTTATCTATCACTACCTCTCTAAGTGGATATTATTGTGCTTTCAGCATCCCTCTACAATGAATTCATTAGTATGTAAACCTGTTGAGCTACACTGTGGGTTTTGAAGCTTGGGTGAAAAAAATAATTAGGCCCTCAAACAAATCACGTAGACTATAAAGAGAGGGTGCAAATTGTTTCCATGTAATTATGTTTTCAACCATTAGTTTGCAGGACATGTTTTAAGCCCCCCATAAAGGCTGATTAGTGCTTTAAGAGGCCCCAGGCTGCTGTGTCTTATTCTCACGTGTTCTGCAAATAAATTATTCCCTTAATAATCCAGTTTCCTCAAGAACTGTCATAACACACTATTATACAAATTTTGTGCAATTATCTATTTACTTTACCAAAAAAACTAAATGTAACTTTTTTTTCCAGTTAACCAATAGATGCGAGACACATATGTAATATATGTGTATGTTTAAGAATTTAATTAAACTAAGATATTTTTAAAAACAAAAAGTGTTGTTGACTTTTGTTTTCTAGAACCTGGCCCTTGTATGCTCATTGTGTTATGAATATATGCCAAAGGTCAGAGCTATCCTTATGTCAATACACTATCAAAAAAATAAAAGGAAGAGAAACAACAGACTTTGACCTTTCTGATGTTTTACATCTTAGTGGAGACTTCTTGTCCTCCGTCCCCAGATAGACCAACTTGTGAAGTTCCTTAGTTGTGCACTCCTGGCTGCCAATCAGATTATATCTCTTCATAGCCAATGGGGATAAAGCAAGCTAGATGGCTGGGTGTGTTGTGTTGGAGTTTAAACTTTGGACCCGAGAGGAAGAGCTGAGAGATACAGTGGAGACCCTTTAGGGACGAAGACAAAGCTACTTCACAACAAAGTGAACTGGATATTTTGGCTGAATCTTTGTTGTCTTGGGGGCTTCTCTAGTGTGCCACACAAACAGAGGAATTATGGAGCACTACCCAGATCAGGTAAATAACTAAATGCTGTCTTTTTTATTGCATTGTAGTTTTACCAGTTATGGGTTACTGGGGCAGTACCAAAGAGCGAAGTTCAGGTTTGGGGAGAAATTAAAAGTTTACCTTCTAAATGTTAAATTTACCTAAATGTTAAATTTACCTAAATGTACAGACAAATCACTTTTTTTTATAATGACATTAAAAGTTTTGTTCATAAAAACTGTCTTACTGATGACAGATATCTGCACAGATTAGGGGAACATGTTGTACAGTACAGTGTATTCAGGGATGATTGTGGTGAGTGGTGGGTCCCCAGCTGTGGTAGCATATGAAACCTTTATAGTCTTGTTGTCTTTTCTTCGAAATGTATGAAAGATATAGGCCTGTGTGTTGTCATTCAATGTCATGATCTCATTTCAGGGTTGTGATGGCATTGAGCTGCTTGACTTGCTGTTTGATCAAAATGATGGAATTCTCCGTCATGAAGATACAGAACACCATGGCAACCATCACACCTGGTCAATCCAGGACCCAAATGTGCGTGGGACTGTGGGATCTATAATGCCACTCATACATGCTACAAATAACTGTTTGCTTTCTGTCTACTGTGTAGTTCATCCATGGTGTGCTGTGAGGCTCTTTGTCTTTTTTCTAAACGACTGTCCCATCTCTTGCCGTGTTGTCACCTCACACAGACAGACTAATGATAGCATTTAGGGTTTTCACCCCACAGATGCTGCAGCCGCCTGAACAGGCAGACGATGACTTCCTCAATGCCCTGCTGAGTGGAAGGGACTCTGTGTCTGGCTCACCTCTCTGGTCCCCATCTCCCAGTGACAGTGGGATCAGTGAGGACCCTCCCTCGGATCAGATGGACAGTCCGCCGCGCCCTGAGAGCCCTCCTGGGGATACTCAATACTTCAGCAATAGGCCACAAAGAAAGGCAGGCCTGGAGGCCAATGTCTCCATTGACCTCAGTAAGTCACAAATATCTGCAGGAAAAACACTCACAAGATAATCCAGATTTTGCCATTTTGCCAGATTTTGTCACTCAGCTGAGCTCCAATAACATTAGTTTATTCTGATCATACTAAAACAAATAATGTTTCCAGTCATGGTTGTGAGTCATTGACAAAAAAAATGGTGAATCTGGAATTTCACTCAGTATATTCTGGCTATATTGCTGCACATGAATCCCAGAATCACAGTGGATAAAGCAGGATATCATACTTTATTTGAGACTGTGTACAATTCAAACTATCAAAGAGACTGACATGAAAAGTACACATGTTCAGGACCAAACAGAGAAACTGCTGTTTGAGCAATGTTCAAGTTCCAAATGTCATTTCTTAGTTTTGTTTTTTGTTGTTGTTATTTATACTAGAATCCAAACAATGACAATAGCATGTCTCATTGGTGTTTGTTTGCATGTGCTTTATGTATATCCTTGTGTCTGTGTGGGTGCAGATGGCTGGGAACCTGCATTTCCAATGTGCAGGACGAGGATTACACAACATCCCTCTAATGTACATAGACCACAGCTGTCCTCTGGCTTCCCGCTAACTGTCAAAGATCTGCTACTGTCAGGCACACCGGAGCCGGTGAGTGTGCCCTGGATGTGGTGGGAGTTTGACAGAGTCAGTGGGGAAGGGACACTAGTGGTGGGGGTCGGCGGGGAGGGGGGCAGTTGGTGGCTTGACTCATGCACAGAAGCTATTGTTTGTTTACCATTTGTGTGAGTGTGCACATGCACATCAGTGAAATCAGGAGGGTGACTATGCTCACTGAAATCATGGATACACCGGGGGTGAGGCGTTTGGAAATGCAAATGAAATTCCTTTTTTTTTCATGGGAGGTGGGGGGGGGGGGGGGGGGGGGGGGGGGGGTTGCAGCCTGCTCAGTATTCATACAGTGAGAGAAGGTCCAAGCAGAAACATTGAATTTAGTATTTTGTTGACATTTATATTTTTCTCAAAGTTACCCATAATTTGTTAGTTCCTTCCTCATTTGTTTGAGATATAACCATTTTAAAGTGTGGGGTAGAAGTTCCATTCTAGATCATATTAAATAATATTTGTCACAATCATTTAATTCCCCAAGAAAATACTCCTAAAAGTTGGAGGTCAACAGGTGAATACAGAAGATCACTGTAAGCGAAATAATGTATATGTTTCCGAGGTCTTGAGGGTACATTGAGGAGTGGATGTCAGCACACTCCGGGTATTGATCCAATCTTCACAGCCCATTTTAATGAGATGAAGGAGACAGTGGCAGAATGCAACTTAGGTGTCTGCACCATAATTACTTTGAGGTAGCCATGAAATGAGAGTGATGAAGGTGGCCTGATAGTCTGCACTGATTTAACTACTTCCTGTGAAGCTCTAGGGGGAGAAAGAGAGAGGGTGGTTGGTGGTGGAGAGGGAGGGAGGGAGGAAGAGCTCTGGGGCCAGAGAGAAAATTTAATCAAACAGCAGTGATGATGTTTTCAAAATTGGTATTCATATCTCACCACCAGCCCCCACAGCCAGCCCAACAGTCCATTCAAGAGTTGATTCTCAATGAAGATGAGAAGAAGCTCTTAGCCAAGGAGGGGGTGACTCTGCCCAGCCAACTACCTCTCACAAAGGTAAATTGCTATCAATACCTGAACAATGAAAACGATTACAAGCTCCCTTGAGTTTACCCCGGAGAGGCTCAAAATGAAAATGTTCCCTTCTCTGTTAATCAGTACGAAGAAAGAATTCTGAAGAAAATACGCCGAAAGATTCGCAACAAGCAGTCTGCCCAGGAGAGCAGGAAGAAGAAGAAGGAATATATTGATGGACTGGAGAGCAGGTAAGAGTCTAATTTAAACAAGCAAAATGGTGATTTTTTTTCTGAGTTTTTTTTTTTTGCATATTAACTACAAATTAAATATGCTTTCCACTACTGGTAACCATTTTCCAAAGCATGCTTTTATGCATTGATTGTTTTCCTGTTGTATCCTCAAGGTAGCCCTTGGCCACTTTACTTTAGTACATTATGAGGGGCATCCTGATGGGCCAGCTGTGACTCCGTGGGCTGATTCTGGCCTTTGCCATATGTCATTCCCCTCTCTTCCCATGTTAACTGTGTCTATTATTAACTGTCAAAGACAAAAATGCCATGAAAATAATTTATAAAATATGAGCCTGGGAAAACTTGAAAGTTGCTTTAGTTATGTGTCATCAGTTTTGTGTCAGAGTTACAGTAGTTACAGTGTGTTAGCATAGTATAATGTTTGTGAGTGGGCACTGCTTAGAAAATTCTTCATACATGGGAGTTTTGAGAGTAAGTTGCTGAACAGGTGGGAAATTAATTCAAGAAATATGGCAGTGCATGCTTTGGAAAATGTGTGACAGTAATGCTAAGTAAAATATTGGACTAAAACATGCAAAGTTACCTGCATGCTCCTTTGAATCCCTTCTTCATGAGAAAGGTGGTTTTAAAACTCTTCCTAAACAGGAAATGTTCACTTGGCTTTATCATTATATTGCTTAATGGGGCTTTAATGAAACGTTTCACTTTGCATCTTCTTTTTTTTCAGTATTACAAATAAGAGCGATAATAGTATTTTTGTCTGTGAGGGATTTCACCTTGTCCTTCTCCTCCTGTCTACTCCCTGTGTATTATCTCCTGCAGGATGGCTGCCTGCAATGCACACAACCAGGAGCTGCAGAGGAAAGTGTCACAGCTGGAGAAATGCAACATGTGAGTGGATTTAAAATAGAACTTCTCTTTCCATTTCACTCCTCTGTGATCTGCTGGCAATGTTGGGTATGACATTTCTTCATTCAGAAAATGCCTTGAGTATTTTGCCTTGCACTTTTCCTTTCCATTTTCCATTTTTTCCTCACTCTTTTGTCTTTGTCTTTCCTTTCTTCTCCATCCATGCAGGTCACTGATGGAACAGTTGCGCAGGCTGCAGGCTCTGGTCATGAATACATCTAGCAAGCCAGCTCAGACTGGGACATGTGTACTGGTATGGATGTCCTCTGTGTGTGTGTGCCAAGCAGATAAACAGACTGCCCAGATCCTCCATATGACTCATTGTTAAAATAAATCACCCTCATAGCAAGCCAAACAGCAACAACTGCTACAGATGGATTTTGAGAAAGGCCAATCTAGATATGTACACAATGGACAAGACATCACAAGGAAGCAAAAAGGCACAGTCACCACAGAGGGAAAATGCACTGTTTGAACATGCAGAAGCCACTGATTGCCTTTGATCATTGCAGTGGAATAAAGTGCAAGACCTGAGGCAACATGAGTGGAAAAGAATTTTCAAAAATTGAATTTTTAATCTATAGAAATGAACAAGTCTCAGCTCCCAGTCACACAATACTTCGCTCTACAGTAAGATTACAGCTTCTTCTGAACATTGTGGAAAGCACATTCACAAAGGGAATATAAAAGCCACGAGCCATACAAAAGTTTTATAGTGTAGAACACATCAGTTTTCTTTGACATCAATGCAGCACAAATTCTATATCTTCCATCTGTTCTGATCATCCTTTTCTCAGCACTCTTCTTCTGTTCCTTGCATTTGATTTTTTTTTTTTTTTTTTTTCCTTCACATTCTTAGGTGCTTCTGCTGTCCTTCTCCCTAATCCTGTTCCCCAGCCTCAAGCCCTTCTCTGACACCAAGGTCAGCCAAGGAGACTTCAGTCCAGTCAGAAGTAAGTATCCTTCAGCACCAAACAGATTTGTGTTCCTTGCCTGCCAGCTAATCCAGAACCTCTCTGTCAAAGCTGAGGAGCTTGTTAGAACTGCTGTCTCACCCACAGCTGGAAAGGTTCTCACCCACAGGGGCTCACAACCTGCTCCACCTGTCTGAGGATTTGCTGTCAACTTAAAAACTTAAAAAAGAGACACAGCAGTGCACAGAGAACTAAGGCCATGTATTATCAATGGAGTTTTTAAACTATTGTTCTGTCAGCAGCCTCTGATGAATTACAATGAATTATTACTCGATTATCAAATTTATTGGCACAAACCCAAAGTCAGTTTTTAATCATGAGGCAAGATGAGGATTTGCACAGCAGTAAGGTGTAATTTGTTCCCATAAGCTGTGTGATAACCATGAAAAATCAATCAGCCCTGAGCTTTCCCTGAGCACTAAAGGCTTTGTTACAAGTTTTTAAAGGTTTAGAGTCTTAAGGGTCAAATTTGCAATAATAATAAGAAAAGGTGCATGTCCACAGAGGCTTGAACTCTTTTCTCAATGTGTTTTTCTCCCACAGTCCAGTCACGGTCCCTCCAGAACCTCCAGGCCTCCCGTGTGCTGCACGTCATTGACGCTCCATTCCCCACTGAGGATGAATCAGAATCTCAGCACCGGCATCTCCCAGGAGACCAGGGATTGGAAGATATTACCACCCTGATGGAAAAGCTGGGGGTAAATCAAGAGCAGTCCACTTTGGAAGCTGTGTCTCTGAACAGCAGTCAGGAGGAAAGAATCGGCCATTTCCACGTAGACCCAATTACTGGTCACATAGCCACTTTGACCTTGGACCCCCACCGCTCTGCCAAGCTGCGACCACATGCTGATGACATGTAAGAAAAACGAAGAAATTATCCCCACATGAATTCCCTAAATCGTCCTCCTCCTCCTAATGGTAGAGCAGGGAATTATCCGGGGCTGCTGTTTACACACAGACAGGGAAATTAAGTTTTAATCATTCCTGTTTTGCCTTTCATATATATATTCAGTCCCTATGCCTTTGCCTTTTTTGTGATACTGTTTTATATCAGTTTATGGATTTGAATCTTACACTAAAATTGCCTGTCAAGATAAACTGTGTATCTTGTGCCTCCCTGGCTTTGATAAAATGCCAGTGTAATTAGTGTGTTTGGGACTGTCAAAAACTGGGTAAATAGAGCTGTGATGATGTGTACAGTCTTGATCTCAACGGATAATTTGTAAAATGTTAAAGGATTTTGAAAGCATGTTTTCAGTGAAGAGTTGATTGGAGCCATTTTAGATTGATTCATGGATAAAACTTCCTCAAATAAAAGATCTCAAAACGAGACTGGTGTGATCAAAACGCTGTGGATTCATTTTCTCAATGATGTTTCATAGCTTTAATAATTAAACAGCGACTTAAACCCAAGGTTATGTGTAATATTGCCCTAGACAGTACTGCCTGAGGAGATGTGGTGTTATGAAAAGATGCAATCCTATGTGTAGACAAGTCATCTCAGCACTCACCATGTCTGTCTCATCAGCACAGACCACACAGTGATGGGATGAAAGTGCTCTTAACCTTGCTGCCACTTGGGCTGGAATTTCATCTATCATAAAAGGTCTGACTTGCTCAGGTTGACATTTTCTGTGGTTGGCCAGACCTAACTTCAAGGGAGAACCGGAGATTCAATTCTGCGATTGAATGATCCCCTGAAGAAACTGACAGGTCTTTTTTTTTGTTGTTGTTTTAACTGAGCAGAGTAATAACAAAACAAGAACAAAGCATCACTAAGGTTTTCAATAAAAATTCATTTCTCACAGAATAAAAAGTATTTATTAAAATATTGCAACATCCCTGACACATGGATTTTTAATACAATTCTTTGAAGTCACAGAAACATATCTTTGCAACCTTTTACTTGGACTTTTACTTTTACTTTATCATCTCAAAATCTACACTTTTAACTGGACCTTAAATAACAGAATCATTTTTTTTCATATTATACCCAAAATGCAAATCGTATTTTTACGTTCCCTGCAATACCGTTTCTTTAACCTGACTTCAGCTTTTCCTTCACTCCTTTATGAAGTTGGCACATCAAGCCAACAGTAGGCTGTCAGGCGCCGTTGGGCTGTCTGTAGCCAACCAAATCAGCTGTCAGCAGATAATTGGCGGAAGCTGTTGCAGTGTGTTCAAGTGAAACTAAAGAAGTGCGGCAACGTCAAGTGATGAACCAGTCAGTCTTTCTTGGCACTAGTTCTTTGAAGTTGGCGTGTGAGGTTCCTGAAGGGTTCAGCTAAAGCACTTGTCAGACTGTTGAACAGCATCTGGCAATTTCTGTAAGTCTGCAAAACCGACAGTCCAACAGTCACACCGTCTTCACACTGAAAGTGGCCATGTGTGGCAACGTAAATGAGACCGAGTTTGCAGCCATGCTAGTGGCTCTGTGAGGCCTTACTTAGGCACAGCAACGTTTTGAGATAAATGCTAATGTTAGCAAGCTAACATACTCACACTGACAATGAAGACATCCTCATGCTAAGAAAGTGTAATGTTTACCATCTTAACCATGTTAGTTTAGAGTATTAATGTGTTAATAATAGCTTATCAGCAGTCAACACAGAGTTCAGCTGAGGCTGATGGGGATGTCATTAGCTTTCCAGGTATTTGATCATAAACCAAAGTATTGGACAAATTGAAATTTTGACCAAGAACAAGTCAGACTATCTGAGAAATTATTAAAGTTAATCCTTGAGAAGAGGAATGTGTGATCCCAATTTTACAACAATCCATCTAATAGTTGCTGAGCTATCTCTGTCTGAACTAAAGTGAACAACATTGCCATCCAAGGCACAATGCAGCCAAGCGGCTTTGGTTTTGAAGTGCACTCTCAAGCGGCCTTGAGAGTGGATTTGTTTGTGTTAGTTTTCATGTATAAAAACAAGTGCAACAGTATGAATGGCTTCTCAGAAAGGCTGTCCAAAAAAGAGCTAATTTTTCACCGCACCCTCAAGGTTGGTTGTTCATTACAGCTATAAACACTTTTGCCTTCAGGCACAGTCAGAAGACACGAACAAATTTGTTTGTTTCGAGCATACGCCTCACTTAAGTCAACTTAAATAAATCACAGCTGTTGATTTTCATCTGTTGATAGTTCAACTTTTGTGGGTTTTACAGACACATAGCATTAAAAATCAGATTCTCCCCCAACAACATCAGATTTTTACTGGACTTCATTTTCATGTAGCTGGAGGCTTTCTCTTCTCCAGTCCTTGCAAAATTGATTAATTGTCACCTTTCAATTTATTGATGGATTTATTAATGGCTGACTTTGCTCTGGGCTCATCCCAAATTTTTGATTTACATACTAATCAGTATCAACTGTCTGCAGAGGTAAGGACAATGTATTCCGTAAAAGTATCAATTTAAAGTAAATAATACCATAATGTAAATCTCGGTATTAAACTTGCATGTAATATGAAAGTGATAAGTACATTTTATGTGCCATTTATAAAAGCACAATATGTTCTGTGTCAGCGTGGACTGATGATGTATCAGCTGGTTGACTGCTCATCTCTCTATCTCTGATCTCCATCTGTCCCCTGTCCTCTTTTATTTGACTCTCTCTTGCTTTGTCTTTAATCAAGGATAGAGTCTCTCAACCATTGGCATCTCTAATCAGCACCTTAACCCGTCCCTTTGATTAGCCAAATCCCTGAGGAGCCAAGAGGCCTCTACACATAGATCGGCTCCCACTGAGTTTGGTTAGCCATAAGGGAATGATGGAAAGACTCAGTGAGTGAATCAAAGAATGCCATCGTCTTCTTCTTTAATCTACAAATGGGGCTTTTGCTTTCAAGGTGTGATGCTGACCCAGATAAAATTGCTGTTGGCTGGAAGATTCTTGAGAACCTCCAAACTTTCTTATTAACAAAATTGTTTTCAGAGAGAGAAGGGGGAGAATTAAAACACCTAACCACAAACTCAAGTTTGAGCCCTCGAACTTAATCAATATCTCACAGACCAGAGAAGTGTGAGTTTTAAGTGTTACTTCGTTGGTCTTTTTTTTCTTTTTTTTTTTGTAGTTATGCTGCAATGTGCTTTTCTGCTGCAGCACGAATCTGAAAAACATGTTGAGCTAACAGGACTCCAGTGGAAGTTTTTTGAATAAAAAGATTTTAAAAGTGGACGTTTTCATATGTTCACTGGTTCTCTGTTAAACTGTACCATAGTCAATTCATCTATAGCATCAAGCAATATATTGGTTGTATGAAATGTGATTATGTCTGCAGGATGAGATGCTAAAACATAGCTTATACTTGCTTTCAGCTGAGCTCATTTTGTTAATGATTAGATTAACCTTTGTAATCACATTACTGTAGCCGGTATTAACTGATATCCATTTTTCTGCAGCCTCTTAATGCCACTTATTTCCATCTGTACTATACACGTGAGCTTTCCAAATATCAGCTGTGGACAACCTCTCTGACTCTTGACCCAAGGCATACATCAGCACAGGAAATTATCAGTGACGTTGCCCTGGTCTAGATTAACTGTGTGATAATGAAGGTCTCTATGAATTACATTTACTGGTTACACTGAAACTGGAAGGCTAAACATTTCTTCTTAATGGATTCTTAGAAAGTGCTCCTCTAATACACATTAATATACATAGCATAATGTGTTTACAGCAGTTAATAGTAAGGGTGCACCACTCAACAAGAGTGACTAATTTGTGAATCAGAATGAATCCATGTATGAGTTAATAGAACATGCAGATATCAGACATTGGTGCAGCTCAACGCGAATAAGGAAATGACTCAGGCTGCCATTAGTTTGTGGAAGTGACTTAATAACTTTTCAAACAATGATTTGGCATTAAGTGCTCAAACTATAAAATTTAATTAAAGTATGAATTAAATGGTTGGATTAAAGGGGACATAAGTGCAGTTTCCATGGCTCAGAAATTGATCAGTCAAGAGGGGCACATAAAGTGTAAATTTATTTATAATTAAGTTAGATTACATATATTTTCAACAGTCATGGAAATTTGCATTTGACTTTTCCCAAATCCATAAAGCAATGATGGTGCACAGTACAAAACAGAAAAGCAATATATTGTATTTAATAATGCATTTTGGGATAAAAATATAAAGGACTGCAGTCTTTTATTTAGTTAGTTTTTCCTTATTTAGTTTTTCCTTGCCACTGTTGCCTTAGACTGCTCTGGGGTCAGGCCCTGGGTCTCTGTAAAGCGCCTTGAGACAATTTTGATTGTGGAAGGCGCTATATAAATAAAATTGAACTGAACTGAATTGAATTGAATCATCATGCATGTGTTTCTGCAAAGTTCCACCGTGTTGCCACACAAACTATGATCCCTGCAGACTTGTTGCATAGCTGTTGCGTGCAGCTTAATCAGGGTGAAGGGCAAACTACTCCAGACAGCCAATTTGTGGGCTCTGAACCCATGTGGCTGATGAACCATAAGTTAAATCAGTGAAATTAAAAAAACTGAAAATTAATTAATTGCTTTGTGCCTCTTTCAGTAAATTAACTTGACTTGAATCTTGAAATGTCATTTATTTATTTGTGTACTTGTGTTAATTAATGTCAGTATCTGTATAATTTATTTATACAGCCTTTTTACTGTGTTAACATAGCTTGAAAAAGGGGTGAAACAACAATGCTGCATAAGTCAGCTTTTCACCCACAGCTAAGAAGCAGTTTCAGAGCATATGCTGTGAAGAGCACAATAAACAGTTCTCACTTGTTTGTCTGTTAAAATTACTGTGATGCAAGCTGTGTAAACAGACTGGCCTTGGCCAGACAGGCTTTGAGTTCAAACTCGACAGAATGACAAATTAACTTTCAGTAAAGACATGCATCCAACGATGAACAAGATATGACTGATCACCGAATTCATAAAATCAGAACTGTCCCAACAGGAGTTGTGCCAGAAATATCATCTGCCATGCAACATTTCTGCAAGCTTCAGCAGACAGTTGGTGCAGCTGTTTTTTTTCCCCCTATGTTTGAGCAAAGCAGAAAAAATGACCCCTGACTGCACATTTTTACTAAAGGCATGGACTATAGCCTAAAAAACACAACACCTTGTTGAAGTAAAAGCTCATATGGGACCGGATGGAGAAATGTAAATAAATTCTGAAGGCGCAGACGGTCTGAAAATGTCTAGAAGTCACTACAATTACTTCTGCCTCTGATCACTCTGTCAGAACTGTAGGCAGAGCGAGTGCTGTAAAATGCAGACAGAGCAGACACCTCTCGGTGAGTAGGAGGCATTCTAAATCAGCTTTGGATCCAGTAACCTTATTAAAATGTTTGGCAGTTTAGAGGTAAAGTGCAATCAACACTCTTAGACTCAACAAGGTAGCATAAACAACGTATATTGCTCCTCCCCAGTTAAGAAGAGTAACATACATTTTAACTGGTTGTCTAAATAAATGAATAACACTCCTGCATAAAGCTTAGTTCTCATTTGCATTAACATGTCAAAAGTACATGAAGTCTCTCTGTAACTTCTAACAATATGTTTTTAAAGTTCTGCAGGGCTTCATGGGGTTTGAAGTGGTTAATGAAATGCAAATCCATGCAGAACGTTCTAAATCAGTTTTTGCCTTTTTGTTTTTTAATCTTCTGGGTCTTCTTTTACGTAAGGTGCATTTCATAATGCCCAAGACACCAGTTTGCTATTTATTGTCCATTTTGATATTATCTGTTGAGCAGAATACTCAGATAAATGACACACACAACGGACTACACCTCAGTCCAGTCAGCTCAGATACAGCATGATAAAGGTCCATTTTGTTGGAGGTGTGGGATGTGGTGGTGAGTCAACACACACCTACACACACACACACACACACACACACACACACACACACACACAGTGCAAACAACTGAAGGTTTCATTAACCGGGCACTGTGTCACCCCATAGCTGGTGACTCCATTCGCCACCAGAAGTGAATCTGAAAGAAGCCTTATAAACAAGTGTAACACACTTTTTTAAACCTCTGTTTGTGCAACTGCTGCAATTACAAATATCAGTCTAATTTCCACAGAGAGTTGTTCTGACAGCAGAAATATACCAAGGAGCTTAGACTTAAAAGACTTAAAACTAGGTCTGGCACTCCATTTTAATGTGAACTTATTCTGTGTATATTATTGAATGGAATTATATATTCTGGAGAACAAATAAAAGCACTCTTGCCCTTGCATGTTCTGAACGAAGGACAGAAACGAAGGAGCTCACTTGTGGTTCAGAAATGTGGACAGAGTCTAAAACCGCATGCATTTAAATTGTCCCTGAAGCACTCTGTCTTGATGTAGAGGTGTCTGGTCATAGATGAATCTCTGACAGCAGAATTGCATGCCCAGAGTTAGGCCTTTACAAAATATTAGCCTAACAGATGACAATTTGAAATTGTTCTTTTTGCACCCTGGAATACTAATCACCGTCAAGGTGATCTTGACTGTGGGCCCGAGGCCAGCTCCGTGAACTTGTAGCCAAACGCTCCAACATGATTTTTTGGCATCAGAAGTATGACATCAGAAATATTATCTCAGACCCCTCTGGGACAA
This sequence comes from Toxotes jaculatrix, assembly GCF_017976425.1. Lineage (NCBI taxonomy): Eukaryota > Metazoa > Chordata > Actinopteri > Toxotidae > Toxotes > Toxotes jaculatrix. Next base: position 6,763,195 of record NC_054399.1, read on the forward strand.
GACAGTAAATGTTCACTCATTTGAAGAGACAGTCAGAACCCCAGGCACAAAGACATCAAAACATATCCATCTAATCATTCTCTCATTTTTTAAAAATGATTCTGTCACACAGGATGAACGAGCCATCCAAGACGGTTTAATGGGCCAGTTAGAGAGGGGTCACTGAAGTATCACCAGTAATAAAACCCAAAAAAAAAAGTTGTGTCATTGAGGAGCTGCATTCAAATTAGTATGATTAACCAGGACAGCTCCGACAACCGCCACCCAGGAACAGGCTGCACTCACAGGCCTAATCTCACATTGACCTCATGTCAGGAAATAAAGGAGAGACACAATGACTAAAGCCTCTTTTAAACAGAGATCCCAATGTATTGCAGTTAAGAAGATCCCTCATTATGCTGGCTTTGCTTGTTTACAATGAAGTAAACAAAGTTGGAATAATGCTGCCCCCGTGTGTGATTTCTGGTGTGACATGTAATACAATAGCGTCAGTCTAGACTGAGTGACGTGCAACATACAAACCGGTGTTGCTTTCAAAACATCAGCGGCAGGTGAACTGAGTGTCGCTAGTCACGCATATTTACACCACTCTTCAAATGTGCAAGTGAGAAAGTAGCGTCGGTACATAGGGAGCGGACTACACCGGCAAGATGACTCGTGGTAGGAATACGAATTTACCAGCTTGATCCCACGGCTTTTAAAAAATACAAAAAAAAAGCAAATAAAACATTTTGTTTTTTCTTAGAGGTTACCGTTTGTGCCGAAATACACTCTCCTCCGCGTGAAAACTTGTTTACCAGTCTCCTCAGAACAGCTATTCATTTAAACGTCTTATTTTTAAAATTATTTAACGAGGGTTTCTCTTGTTAAAAGTGACTTAACCTCAACTTAACGCAGTCAGACTACGGTAAGAGAGTATCTGAATCATAAAAAGCAGCTGTTGACAACAAAGAGTTGTACGCAGGTCACTCACTATAAATACTTACAGATTTAGTAGAGCGCGCTGAGCGATGTTTTGGGAGATCGGATACGTCTGTCGGAGTGTGCGGACAAGACAGCGGGGACGAGGTCCGACCGACCGTCCGTCGGTCTAAAAACAGTCTGAGACTCCACCGTGTTAAGCGTCAACATCAGTGGTGGTTTTTGGCACGGGCGAACCGGACAGCCGCCCGGGGAGGCATCACACGGGGGGCAGCACAACCACGTGAAAAGAAAATCATCTGCGCCGCTAAGCTGTTTTCTATTATCTATCATGTTACTGTGTGGGAAATTGGCCAATTCGCGCCGTCCCCATCTCCCAGCATGCACCACCAGCATATGCATGTAGAAACAGCACCCTGACTCAAGGTGGTGGTTAGGTTGGAAGAGTGTGGGAGTCGTTCCTAGTGATGGTCCTTTAACACGCGAGGCTCCGACACATGCGCGGTTGCGCATGAGGCAGTTGTATTGAACCACTGTGCCAACGTGTGGTTTGGCCACTGACGTTTGAAGCAGGTGAGTGCTTCAGACGTCATACGAATCACCTGATTGGTTTGGTTTGTCATGTGAATCACTTGGCGGGATCGAGTGTGTTCAGAGATAGAATAGCTCTGCATAGTGGTGGTCATTTGAATTTTTCTTTGCAGAGTATGTCGGTTTGTTGCGTTTGTTAGGTGTTTTGAGAGTTAGTTGAAAGACTGTTAGAAAAACTGTTGCTTCTTGATAAAAACTCAGTTACAAATAAACAGTTACACAAGCACACCCACTGCCCTGTTCTTCAAGCACACCCTCTTTACCCACGTACACATAAACCTCTTTACCAACAAAGCCCAAAACATACCATGATATAATCTGTATTTGCACCAGTAGCATGTGAAAATGACATCAGATTATGTAGGGTTACAATCAGCCAAGCAAAATAACAAACATGGTTTTCTATTATTATTATTATTATTGTTGTTGTTATTGTTGTTATTATTATTATTATTATTATTATTATTATTATTATTATTATCTATTATTATCTGGTGCAGTCAAACAGAAAAGTACTATTTATCTAGCTCCAGTCCATCCGACAGTCAGACCCCATCTCCCAGCATATGCATGTATAGACGGCACCGTAACTCAGGGTGGTGTCTGGCTTTATGGAGAGTGTGGGAGCTGTCCCCATCTCCCAGCATGCCCCAGCAGCATATGCATGTATAAATGGCACCCTGACTGACATGAAAGTGCACAGGCTCTCAGGCCCAAGAGAGGAGCGTGAGAGTGCCCGGAGGATATGTGTTGTCAACCAGAGTACTCATTGTTGCATCACCTATTAACGTGCACGTAACGATCTCATTTTTGTCAAGGAGGAGTCATATGATGATCATCCCATTGGCCAGCAGATTCATTTCGCAGATAACAAGAAAAGTAAGTTTGCTTTCAAAAAAACCCAAAACAAATCATTGAAATCCTGATAGTTCTTGTGATTTAACTGCATCTATTCTCATTTAACAGTTGGAATTTGTGAAGAGGACAGCATGCTTCATAGATCTGTTGATGAGCTGCAGCTTCACTCAGGGCACTTAAACAACTTCCCCATGGTGGCTGGCACTGAAACAGAACAATGCACACAGCCAACAATTATGGACAGGTTAATAGGTGATGCAACAGTGAGAACTCTGGTTGACAACACATATCCTCCGGGCACTCTCATGCTCCTCTCTTGGGCTGTGCGACGCCCCCCGAGCAGGCCCGAGAGCCTGTGTCAGGGTGCCGTCTATACATGCATATGCTGGGAGATGGGGAGTCTGATTGTCATGGAGCTAGATAAATAGTACTTTTCTGTTTGACTGCACCAGATGATAAAGTGGAGTAATAATAATAATAATAGAAGACCATGTTTGTTATTTTGCTTGACTGATTGTAACCCTACATAATCTTCACTTATATTTTGTGTTGTGAAACATTGAAATAGTGCTGGTACATTCATGAGATGTGCTCTACAAATACAGACTGATGTCATTTTCACATGCTACTGGTGCAAATACAGATTATGTCATGGCATGTTTAGGGCTTTGTTGGTAAAGAGGTTTATGTGTACGTGGGTAAAGAGGGTGTGCTTGTGTAACTGTTTATTTGTAACTGAGTTTTTATTAAGAAGCAACAGTTTTTCTACAGTTTTTGGACTCAATCGGTTTCTTCTTTTACAAACTATTTCCCCAGCCTTGGAAAAACCCCATTCAGATGGCACAGATGAGGCTGGTATTTATATGTAATGAATCTATATGTCTTATCTATATCTAATGTTTTTAGGATTATATGTCTATATACAACTCAATACAACTGCCTCATGAGCTACCGCGCATGTGTTGGAGCCTCGAGTGTTAGAGGACCATCACTAGGGACGACTCCCACACTCTTCCAAACTAACCACTACCCTGGGTCACGGTGCCGTTTCTACATGCATATGCTGGTGGTGCCTGCTGGGAGATGGGGACGGCGCCAATTTGCCAATTCCCCACACAGTAATATGATAGATAATAGAAAACAGCTTAGCGGTGCAGATGATTTTTTTTTTCACGTGGTTGTGCCGCCCCCCGTGTGATGCCGCCCCGGGCGGCTGTCCGGTTCGCCCGTGCCACTGGCTGCAACAGGTGGCACAGCACATTCCCCCACTTGGTGCCAGCCGGCATCTGAGTACTGAAGAAAGGTGAATTCTGATTATACAGCTATGGTTTTGCAGCACATCATGAGACAGAGGAAGCATGTTTGCATGTACAATTTTGCTGAGCAGAACCACAGAAAAGAGTGGGAAGCTTCATGAGTAGTGATTCTAACCACAACGGTGCAAATTCAGAGCCAGAAAACATTTTACAATCAGTTGTTTGAAGGATTTTATACCAAGAATTCAGTTAAATGGTTCACTCTTTTTGTAATCAGCTCCCTTATGATTTTATTTCTATTTACTTTTTGTGCTGATAGTTTCTGCAAATCTGTCTACTCTCCTGAATGCATTAAACAACTTGATTATTTTGCATGAGAACACAAATCCTCTGTTTTGATCTTTTTTCTCATTTATTACCTAATGGAATTTTACTGAAATATGACGTCCAATACTCAGTACTTTTTTTTTTTTTTTTTTTTTTTTTTTTGTAGTCAGTGGATAGCCATCAACAGTTCGACCATTTTAAAGCTAAAAATGTAAACAACATACAATACAACACGCACACATTACAACACGCACACATTAACTTTATATTCATTCTCCTGACCAGAGAAATGTCCCTTCTTGAAAATTGGCAGCAGCCGGGGAGGGGTGTTAATGAAAAACACATACTGATCTGAATGGTGTATTCATACACACACACCCACACACACATACACATAGTGTGGTTTATCAGTGTTTACTCTAGAGGGAATGACAGACGTTGCTCTTAAAAAAAAAAGCCAACAGTAAGGTTCACTGTGGCGCTTTTATGTTCTGCACCTCCTGATGTGTAGAGTGAGAACATCAAACACAGAACAATATTAAATGTACAGTCGGAACTCAGCACAGGCGTTCTCTCCGCACCTTTGCATCTTTTACGCGCACCATTGTCTCCGCGTCTCCGTCAGCTCCCTTAACCGCAGTATAAAACATGATTATCTTGACGGTGCCGGTGTCGTGTCAAAATACATTAAGCCTCAACCCTGACGGACATGCTGGGTGACTTTGATGTGTCTGCGTCTATCAGAGCGTGAACTCGCTTCGGTCCCATATTCCTTCCTGCTGGAGGAGAGGAGCGTCGACAGCGCGACTGAGCTGTGCGCGTTCACGTGGAGCCTATAAACAGGACGTGGCGCGCAGAGCTGTGAGTAGTCGTGGAGAGAGCGGAGGATAATCGTGGGAGCGGAAAGCATCTGAAGCGCTGTGGGAGACGAGCTGAAACAGAAGGAAGAGGAATGCTCGAAATGACATTCAAAGAAACTTTTTTTTCTCTCTTTGGTAACACATAGCTGTCCAACTTTCCTGTCCAACGTGATATGTGAGCACAGAGTGTCCAGCCATGCAGCTGAATGAGACTGGAGTTCAAACACTGGCTCCAGAGCCATGTGAGCAGCAAATACTACAGGAGGACAATCCTGGAAACTGTAGCGGAGGTTCCACCAGGAACCTGTCGCTGCACTGCTGGCTGCAGCTCCTCACCAAGGAGTCTATCATGGAATTTCAAGGAGACAGCTCCAGTCTAGTGGTGCGTGTGATGATAGCGTGTGTCTACTCTATAGTCTGTGCGCTCGGGCTGGTGGGAAACTCGCTGGCTCTGTATCTGCTGCACTCCCGTTACAGGCAGAAGCAATCATCCATCAACTGCTTTGTGATGGGTCTGGCGATCACAGACCTCCAGTTTGTTCTCACTTTACCTTTCTGGGCAGTGGACACAGCCCTGGACTTCCGCTGGCCGTTTGGCCGTGTGATGTGCAAAATTATCAGCTCTGTCACCACCATGAACATGTACGCCAGTGTGTTCTTTCTCACAGCCATGAGCGCCGCACGCTATTACTCTATCTCCTCTGCAATGAAGATGCACAGCCGACGGGCAGCAGCTGCTAGGGCCAAGTGGACAAGCCTGGGCATCTGGGCTGTCTCTTTGTTGGCCACTTTGCCTCATGCCATCTACTCCACCAGTGCACAGGTGTCAGATGAGGAGTTGTGCCTGGTGCGCTTTCCAGACTCAGGCAGCTGGGATCCGCAGCTTCTTTTGGGTCTATACCAGCTGCAAAAGGTTCTGCTGGGCTTCCTTATTCCTCTGATCATAATCACTGTCTGCTATCTACTGCTGCTGCGCTTGATCCTCACCCGACGCATTACAGGTGTAGCGGGCCCAGAGATCGAGCAGGGCCGGCAAAACCGTCGCTCCAAAGTGACCAAATCCATTGTCATCGTGGTTCTGAGCTTCTTTCTGTGCTGGCTTCCCAATCAGGCACTGACTCTGTGGGGAGTGCTCATTAAGTTTGACCTTGTGCCCTTCAGCAAGGCTTTCTACAATGTGCAGGCCTACGCCTTTCCCCTGACTGTGTGTTTGGCACACACTAACAGCTGCCTCAACCCCGTGCTCTACTGTCTGATTCGCAGGGAGTTTCGGGCTGGTCTCAAGGAACTTCTCCTCCACGCCACTCCATCCTTCAGGAGCCTGACTCATCTGCTTCGTCGCAAGGCCAAAGTGGCTGAGGCACCACCTGTTCTGGTACTGGTCCAAATGGATGTCTGACTAGGACGACTCGCTTTCTGTGATGGGGGCCAGCTGATGGAGAAAATGACTGACTGACAAAGTAAATAAGAGAAAGCTGCCTATAACAGTATTGATCTGGAGCTGTTCTTCATGAGGGTGCATTCATCTCAACCATGTCAACAGAGAAAGTCAAATATCGCTTTGACTTTTGAGAACAACATAATCATAATGGACTACCCAGTGGGACACGCCCCACTTTCACTGTGTGCTCCAAGATTCACTCTGCCACAAATGTTTTTACTTGTTATACAGCGGCTCTCTGGCTGTTTGTCTGTTTCTCTCTCTCTCTCTGCCTCTGACAGGCAATACTCGCACTGCTCTCGGGTAAACTGTCATGAATATGTATAGATGTCAATCATAAACAAGATTTAAATAGTTGTAGCTCTCAGACACGTCTGAGATGAACTCATTTAAAATCTAATAGTAAATTTCAGTGAACATTTGCCACAGAATTGGCATTATGAGTGGAATTAACCATTCTTTACACTCATGGAAGGATGAAAACGACCAACACTATGAACAGTGCATGAGCACTTTGCTGATAAAACTCTCTGACTCTTAATTGTTGAGGGATTTGCTTCGATAAAGCAAGTCTGAATTATGATTTGAGTAATAGTAACATTTCCCAGTGCGCTGGCCAGTTGCTGTGTTTGTGTTTGTTCTATATGATGCATTTGTGTACATTGTTTGATACAGTAAAAGCAAAATAGAAAAAATGAAACCTAAACAAATATTTAAAACATAGGCTAACAGGAGTAGTTTGTACACCTTAAAGACAATAAAAGAGCAAACTAAATGAAAAGCCCATTGGTGCATATTTGTTTGAAACTGAGAATAATGGAAAGGGCACAACATCTGTGCTATTTTGTTTCCTAGGAGTAACAAATCATATAATAGTTGGTTCATTGTCTCAGAGAAAAGGTTCATGCCCAATACTGTGACAAAATAAAAGACCATGAAATTAACAATGAAATCCCACATGTACTGAGAACATACAGTTTACTGTATCGTATGCACACGAATGGGAAAATGTATGCTCACTATTTATCTGCCTCTTGCTCTCCCTGACTGTACGCAACCGCACACAACCACACACAGCCTGGGCACAGGTTCCTCATAGATGTAGATGTGTCAGACTGAACAACATTATGAATAATTTAGCATTTACATTTAACTTGCAGATTTGTGTGTCTTTGCAGCTTATTGGAACCAGGCCATTCATTCATTCATTCATAAAAATGAAGCATTTCTTAACAGGACAGTCCAGTGATGCCAACACCAGCTGTTCCTTCTCTGTCACATTACACAGCCATGTATGTTGCAAGCGCACATAACCAAGTGAATCTGATGTGATAATGTGGTCTGCTGTGAATATGCTGTCTCTTTGTATTCTATCAGGACTGTGACCATAATCAGAATCTTTTATGGAGGACATTTGTTGATTTGATGTTTCAGTGGAAAAATGTATGGACTGACACAATGTAAATGAAGTGAAGTAAAGGTTAAACTATTTACCGCAACTGGAGCTATTTGGAATAACTGGGCCTGGCCAAGTCAGAATAAGGAGCACATACCTATGGAGATGAATTTGAAAGGTGAGCCTCTGAGAGTATAAAAAATAAAGTGGCACCATTGTTGCTGTAAAACCATCCCATGCTGACAGAAGCGCATCCTGCATTAGATAAATACTCTCTCCCCTGTTCTTTTATTAATGGGATCCAATTTTCAGATTCAGCCACACTAAAAACATCAGCACTGAGCTGCACAAAAATAATCCATGAACAAAGGTGCTGACAAAAGTGCTGTTAACAAGAATTAATGTCAAATAGAGAGAAACGCTTTTCTTAATTCTCTCTGATGATCTGTGGTGAAATGCAAATCAGATTTTCACATTTGAGCAAAACGCCTGTAACTATGGTGTTAAATCATGACAAATAATACTCAAAATAAAAAATTTAAGCTAATGGTTAATATCACCTTCAGACATAAGAGTTCCTGTGGTTAGTGACTGGCTGAATTCTGTGCATAGGCACAAAATATTGTTTAAGATTGTTGTTAAAGCCATGGGACTAAGGCTTGAAACTAGGCAAAGCAAGCAACTGCTCCAGGAATCCAAGAAAAAAAGGGTAACTATAACCACTTGATTGCTAATTTGTGTTGGACTAAGCCCCACCCCAAGTATGAAATAATAAGAGCAATATGAGTCCTGCATTATGGCCTAATCCAGACACTGGACAGGACTCTGTCTTGGATGGTGCCCTGTGTCAAAACCTACATTAAGACATTAATAAATCCAATTTATATTTTTGTTCAAATTACCATAAACCAACTGACAGACAGCAAACCTGCAGTCATTTAGTTTATTTCTATCTATTGCTTGGTTTTCTTGGCTCTAGGCAAAATTTATCTGCTATCAGTACTCTACTGTGTGTGCTGTACTCAAAGGCAATCTGGTACACACACAATGCACAAAGAGTGGAAAGAGGGGGATCAACAGGAGCCTCATTCTTGCCCCAAGGCCCCTAGTGGGTTAATCTGGCCATGCTGGGAATATAACAACAAATACAAGAATTAAGTGACTTGTGTAAGCTTCAGTCTGTGCAGTCAGTCAGAGTGCATGTAGAATGACACCATGTGTATATCCTCAAATTCCTAAAATCAAAAAGTCTTTAATGGCAACATTTACTCTGAATCTCGGGAACTCATTAATGTAATAGTGAAGCATGGACTCTAAAATAACTGTGCTCTCTTGGAATTTTGATCATTAAAAGTCATTTTTGCATAGTTTCTTTAACAATCTTGCACTCTGCTTGGTGCATAAAGAGCACGGCCGTTTTTTTTTAAATTTCATTCAGACTGATGCAGTGTCAGACCAGGTTTGACCAGATTTTGAAATCTGTATGTCTCACAACATTGGTGACTCTCCATGAAAAATCACTGGTGTTAAACCAGGGGCTCATTCACTTGGTCCATTGTTTTCACTCAGTAATTATGCATACCTGCATGACTGAGATTTGTAGCCTCAAATGCATCCCGTAAACTCTGCTGGGCAGTTCACAGAAAACTGTTCAGGGTTATCCTTGTTCCAATAACAGCTGGCAGGCTTCCTGGCTTGCAGCCAAATGGCCAGCCATGAAAACTCAGCATGCAGGACTCATAAAATGATAATGAGAAAGATGCCATGTAGAGAAAAACTGTTTATTTGTTTGTTATCCCTCACAGGTCTGCTATCCCTAGACAGAAAAGAAGATCAAGAAAAAGGCAAAAGAACAGATTTAGATTGATGTAAATATTACAGGATCTCACTTCCATTTAAAGGCAATAAATGCTATGCTAAAGTCAACACCTTAGAGGACATGGGATCACAGACTTCTAAACCTCCTAACAATAAAGGGGGAGAGATACCTGTAGGGCAGGACATGGAGGACTGGCTGACTCACAGTGGCAGCAGAAAGACTTTGAGCTCCTTTTTTTTATTACAGTACTGTCAGGTTTATCTTTTATATTACATTATGCTTTGGGTGTAATTCAAAGAACAGTGTGATTTTCTTGCAAGCTCTCAGGAGGCCTTCACAACATAGGTGAATGAAGGTGAAATGGTTGCACATAGGGTCAAAGCATCTTTTTTTTCTCATTTCTGTCTCTTTTTCTTTCTTTTATAGAAGACAAAGAACCACATTGAGCAAACAGAAATATACTGCTACAACAGGGGTTCACAGAGTTTTAACAGTAAGCTAACAGACTTATCAACATGCACTTACCTGCCATTCATGTCAGACTGTTTGATCAATACTCACTCAAGTTCCCCAGGGAACAGGAAGTGGTAGTAGAAGGTTGCACAACACCCTTGGTTCTGACCTTTCGCTAAGGACTAATGACTGCCTAACGACAGTTGCCTCTCTAGAATATTTAATTGTCCTCTCATTAGCGGTAGACGCGCACAGACTCGGCAGAGGCACGGTTGACTTTTTCAACCAGGGATGGGATTATTTAGAAGCAGGTGAGACACATAGCGTGTTAATGTCACATAGTTTGCATCAAAAGATCCTAATGTGAAAGAGACCCCATACAGCTAAATTGATTATCTATACATGCTAGGCAACAAACTGGGCAGCTCATGAAAGATCTGAGAGGCGGGGCTATCACATAAGAGACACAGAATCCTCAGTAGGTAAAGGTCCCATATTTTAAGACTTATAATGTATTTGTACTGTTTATGTGTGTCTATTATATTAAACACTACTGTAGGCTAATGGTCAACTAACAAGGCACCCTGGGATCAGATTTGGCTGTGTGGAAGGCTACGGTAAACATGGCTGCAGGATCGGTAACGGTGGACCATAATATACATATAAACAGCTACATTCCCAATCTACACTGCTCACCAAGGTCTGCAGCGATCAGCAAACTCATGTCCGCCCTGACAGCAGCAACACTGCTGCTTGCTCACTCTCGCTGCTAGTCAAGTGTTAGCTGTTAGCTTGCAGCTAAGACGCTAGTGCTACATAACACTGCCAAGAGTCCTTGCTCTTCAACACAACTGCTAACTAGACTTTCTGTCCATAACTTACTGATGTCTCCATGTTAGCTATGACGCATCTTATTGGCTTGTAAATCTGGAGGACCACCTTGAGGGCATCTTCATATTTTCACAGCTTTTATGTTACACCTCAGAGTTTATTTTACAAAAAAAAAAACAAAAAAACAACACAATTCAAACTCATTTCCAGGTTATGGGACTTTTAACAATTAAAAAGCAGAGCACAAGGCCGTGGTTGTTGAAAATGCCTGAAAACAAACCCACCCATTATTAATCAATGTCAGTGAGTGCACAAACACACCCTTATTATACACTCCGCTTATTTTGCTTTGTTACATTAATCCTCTCCTTTTTCTTTGTGCTTTCTTGTCTCTGTTTGTGACGATCGCACCCCCATGAGACCTGTACGAATGTGTGTTCTGTTTATTCCTCTGTTTATTCCTCCTTTTGGTACGAATGCTATGTGGTGTGTTTTGGCGCTGCCCCCATCACTTAACTGCTTTCATGGGAGGAGGAGTGCACTTGTGTGCAATGTCGTCAGTGGGGTCTTGCTGAGAACACACCTGTGGAGAATCCTAATCAGTAGTTTATTTAGTTTAGGACTGGCAGAATGCTGCTGCTAGAATGATGTTGGTCTTTCCCGAGTTACATATATGTGTTTGTACTGTATTCTTTCCTGTAAACCTACAGTTCCCTGCTGAATATTTTCAGTCTCTTAGTTTCCTGCAATTTGTATTTTACATCGAGATCGATCAGTTTCTTTAGTACTTACCCTATTTGTGAATTCTTCATTAAAGGATTTCCACTTACCTTCTCCTGTGACTCTTAGCGTGTATCTACATTCTATCTTGTGACAGCACAATGGACCCAGCAGACTAGGATGCCCTGAGGCAGGCTTTTGGGTCATTAGGACGGTCATTTCCGTCGCGCTGGCAACTCTCTGCTTGGAACAAACCCAAGCCATGGCGGCAACCTCCTTGCCTGCCTTGCCTTGCCTTCCCAACACCTGCCGTGAGCTCTTAACCCAGTGTCAGATAGCTTTTAGTACCTGGGCTTCTCGCTGTGGCAGCTAGCTATGATGGCTTACACTGAATCTGTTGCAGGGAGCCCCACTTATCTTATATAATGCCCTCTATGGCCAATGTTCCCTCACATCCCTGACATTTGTAGTCTTTGCAGCAGAACTGAAGCGTGTTAATGATGACCCTGTACGGGGGCAGCAACCCCTGATGGAACTGCAGAGGGTTAAGATCAGTGTTTGTGAGTGTGTAGGCAGATTTCATAGTTTGGCAGTAGAGTCTGGTTGCAATAATAACGTGGTTGTAGTTGGTTCCTTGGTTCTGCTTGCCTATCTGTAAAAGTCACGGCACGCCCCTGCTGTATTCCTTGCTGTAAACCTAGAGTTCCTAACTCAGTATTTCCAGTCTGAGTTGTTTTAGTTTTCAGCAACTTCTGTTTTGCATTTAGAGCGGCTAGTTTCTTTTGTACTTAGTTGTGAATTTTTCAGTAAAGGGTTTCCACTTAAATTCTCTTGTGTTTCCAAGTGTGTATCGGGGTCCTTTCACCTACCTTGTGTCACTGTTATTAATATAAACCTCCCTTATCTATTAATTTAAAATTGCAAATTTAATTCCCTATTCATGGGCATTTGTCTTAGGGCACTTTTAAATGAGAGTCTTATAAATAAGAACACACTTATCTCTTTTTCACCAAGCAATAATTTACTTGGGTCTTGACTAATTAATCATTCAAGGCAGCACATTACTCTCCACTGGAGTTGTTTTCATGTCCCAGATCTATATTTTGTACATTTGAAGGAATGAGTTTTGAAAATTTTCAACTAAATAATCTGTGTGGCTCCATTTTTCTGGCCATATCCATTTGCCCATTCATATTAATCACTGAATTCAAGTTACTCTCCTAAAGCAAGAGAATGCAATTATCTCTGACTATTACTACTATTATCTCTGTCTCATGCATGCTGAACAGTAACAGTAGCCAGTATTAGAGGCTGACTCTCTCCCTTGCTCTCAGTCTCTTCCCAGCTTCCAGCTTTGCTAATGACTCCACTTGTGATGCTCACTTGTCACAGTTCATTCATACATTCACGCATTCCCTGTGTGCCTTTTTCATATCACTAACTCTCCTGTCATTTCAGACCCTGCCACTCCCTTCTGCCATGCACTAACCCTGACTTTTCCGCCTTCCTGCCACCTGATTTGTCCCCGCCCACCTACTCACTTGTTCCCAATTCCCTAATCAGCTCATACCATATGCTGGCCCATTTCCACTCATTTTCTGCCAGACTGTCTGCTTTCCATGCTGTAGTTTTCCAGCCTTTCTTAGCTGTCATGCCTGTTTTTGCTTGCCGGTTTTTTACTACCTGCCCAGCTGTAGCAGCTGAAAGTAAGAGGAGATTACTTCCTCCCACTTAGGTCCACCGCTAACTGTTACACGGGGGTCGCTGTTTTTACTAAACTGGACTTGAGAAATGCACATCACTTGGTCCGCATTAGGGAGGGAGGCAAGTGGAAAGCTGCATTTAACACACCCAGTGGTCATTATGAAAATTTGGTCACTACCACCAATTCGTTTGCTGTAAATGATGTGCTCTGTGATATGTTGATAAGTTTAATTTTTAAATCTATTCTTATCTTGTCCATGACCAGGCAGGGGCACCCCCAGCATGTCCTGACTGGTCTCCAGAGGCTGCTGTCGAGACACTCACTTCTTACTTGTTACATGTCATAATTCACATTCTGCCAGATTTTCTGCCTGAGGGTTCTTTGCCCAGCGTGCGTGGCTGTGATCTTGCCTGTGATCTAAGCAAGAGAGGACAGTTCTACCATTTCAGTCTGGCAAACAGATAAACATTTTGCTCCTGCCCACATAAAGAGCTTGAGACTCAAAGCTGTTCTATGGCTGACTTTTAACAAAGAAAAGTGTAAAGAAGAAGAACAAACACATTGTTATATGCACCATATTAGAGCACTAACCCAAATTCCAGATATATTTAATGAAACATTTGTTAATCCTGCTGATATAGCTCAGTAAAATCCTCTCTTGGCTCTTCACTTGTCTGACTCTTTGCTTGTCTGAGTCACTCAAGTGTCATCACAGGCTTTGTGCCCTGAATTATGCAGGCACCGCACAGAGATACAATTCAAGAATCCTGATTTCTTTTATTGTCCCCCAGGGGAAACAAGTCAGTGTCAAGCAACTCCTCTGTGAACCTGAAATCCCTGCAGATTATCAAGGGAGGTTGCCTTATGGTGTTGTTCAGTGAGCATCCTGAAAATAGACCAGAAAATTCTGCAGGTAAGTCAGAGGTTACAAACACCGGGAAATCTTAGGCTCAGTGTGAAAGTCAATGTGTCGGCCAAAAAAGAATCACAAACACGCTCAATTATATATATAGAGAGATAGATAGATAAATAGATAGATAGATATAAATATAAATATAAATATAAATATATATTGCCACATCCATAATTCTAACATGATCTCTCTGACAATACTCACTGGTAACACCAACCTTCTGGTGGGGCCAGACAAGATGTCAGGGGATCACCAGAGACATTAGGATTCATTTTCTGGGGACCATGAATGTACGTACTAACCAACACACCAATATTGTCATACCTAAAGATAAAATGGGTTAAAGCTTATTTTTCGATGCCAATCAAACTTCAAACAAAATTCAAGTGACCTGTGCTCGTTTCACAAAAAGTCTTTGGTTCCTTGCGACAGCTCCAGGGATTAAATCAGCCCCACTGGCTGCTGCAGTCTTTCTGACCTTTCCCTGCCGATGCTGATCTCACCCAGCCTGGAGGAACAATAGATTCGCTAAAATACCAGCCAGTGTTTATCTGTTCTCACTTACCATGTAATGAAGCCCAGGTCAAGACAAAGAACGCTTTACATACAACAAGCCAGAATGGGACAGATCCTGTCATCCGTGTCTGGGGCTATTATTATCACATACACACACCAGGCCAAGCTGGGGAGACAGGTGGGGTGAGTGCAGCCCAACCTCATTTGGCCGGAGGTATGGTTGTCAGGCGTGAAACATGAATGTTAATTTTTGACACTTTGTCATCTTATTTGTAACCATGAATAATAATCAACAGATGTTGTGAGTGATTGTGGTGAAGAAAGATAATTAGATCTATGTATTTTTAGGCACTCCATGTCCCCTTCATCGAGACCACTTTGGTCTTGAGTGAGTTATCTCAACAACTACTGGATGGGTGCCCATAAAATTTTGCACTGACATTCATGTTTCCCAGAGGATGAATCCCAGTGGTTTTGTTGATCTGCTGACTTTTCCCTTGGCATCACAATCAGGTTGCCATTTCTGATTTGGACTGAAATGCCTCAACAGTTGTTGGATATACTAAATTAAATTTGGTGCAGACATTCATGTCCCCCCTGTCATGACTGTTTTCTGAAAACTTTTATGTTTTGAACCCCTTTTTGGACTCTGGGACTCTTGTCTAAGTTGTTTAGTTTGTTAGTAGTTCCTGTTTTATTTTTAATTCACTGCCCTTGTGTATCTGTTCTTGTTTTACTTCCTGTCTTTGTCTTGTTTCCCGCTTTTGTAATTGTTTTCCCCGCCCTAATTGTTTCCACCTGTTTCCCCTTACCTGTTGTGTATATATAGTCTGCGTTTCCCCTTGTCCAGTGTCAGATCGTTTTTGTCTCCTGCCATGTTTCAAGCTGCGTTTCATGCCGTGTCCCATGCTTTTGTCTCATGTTTTGTCTCTTGCCCTTGGCTCATGTATTTTGCTTCATTTTGAATCTCTCGTCTTCATAATACCCCAGGTCAGGTTTTGTTTTAATTTGTTACTTTGTTTCTTGTTAGGTTTTGTTTCTTGTTTAGCCTTTTCTCCTCGTTAAGAGTGATTTTGTGTTCATGTTTTGTAACTTTTGTTTTAGTGCCTTTTTCCCCTTTATGGGTGATCTTTGTTTGCTACTTTGTTAGAATTAAAATTATTATTTTGGACTACATCTGAGGGGTCGTGCATTTGGGTCCTAGTCCTTGCCTCCCATAGTCGTGACACCCCCAAGGGTGAATTGTAATAAATTTGGTGATTGACTTTACCTCCACTTCCACCATCAGGTCAAAATTTAAATGTGTCCTCTGGTTTATAACCAAATGCCTGCAAACTTGATGACATTCCCATCAGCCTCAGTTGCACTTTGTGTTTAGAACTAATTAGCAATTCTAACATCATCAACACTTCAGTCTAAGATGAATGAACAACATAAATATATGTGTTAAACATCAGCATGTTAGCTTTGCCACTATGAGCATATTAGCATCTCATGTTGACACTTCAAAACACTGTTGTGGAAAGCTTTTAGCATGACTGCAGACTCTTAGTCTTGTTTTTTAAAGATGGGACAACCTTTTAAGAGCACAAAATCATTTTTTACACTTTACAGAGTAAGATGATCATTATATCATCACATTTAAATGTCTTCAAAATGAGGACAAAAGATCAGAATTACCAAGGCAATTGCTGTGCTGTAGCTGCTGCTGTTAATGATGATGATGACTGTCACCACCGCCATCACCATCGTCATCATCTGGCATTATCATCATCATCATTATCATGATGCACCAAGGGTCACTGCTGCCTCTCAGAGATAAAATGATGAAGTGGTGTGGCTGCTTTTTCTGCATTTGCAAATGAAAAGTGGGTGCTGGTTGTGTATAGCTGGAAATTAAGAAAAAAGAAAAAAAAACTTTTTCAAGTACTTTGCCACTGACATGTTCCTCAGGGCTCTGATCTATTTCAAGAACCCCAAACCAGAATCAGAGAGACATTAAGCAACTGGGATTAAACCTCATTTGACACGAGCACAAAATCTGCAAAATCTGTGAAAATCTTCTGTGAGTAAACAGAACAGTCTGATTTGCTGAACCAGACGTTAACACCATGCAGATCACATCCAACAGGAAAGCACTAGCATACCTTAAAAATGCACAATTTGATTCTGTGCAGCTGAAAAATGTTAAATTGAAAATATTATCAATGTCAAATTATGTCCTTCCAAATGTGTAGAATCTGGCTAATATAAAACGAATTGATTTTGTAACTGTGCTTCTGCAATCATTACTGATAATAAGATTTATAGAATCTGCTGAATGTAATGTACATTACCTTCTGGAGATGTCAAGGTTTGAGGTCTGACTTTAATACTGGATGCATGCATATATGAACACACGCTTTCATGTTAAGCGAAAGCTGAAAGATTGAAGGTTATTTTCAGTCCTTCGGAGAAGCATGTGTTATTTCCTGCCAACATGTTCCAAAGATGTTGACCTACTTACTCGCTCAATCAGTGCTTTGTGCATGAAGATTTTCAAGAAAAAGGCAAATGTTGAGAAACAGACACTGCCGTATATTTTACAACACGATGAACTGAGGTGTTGACAGAATATTGACGCGTGTCACTGTTCCTATCAGCCCCGTGTTTTTTTTATTGTGGAGACCTACATTGTTCAGATGTATTGTTTATCTCCATTGGTTTTAATATTTATGTCATAAAAAACTATCTACAAACACACCCTCAGAATAATGAATATGAATTCTAATAGAATTTTCCCATTTATCATCCTCCGTTTTGCCTTGTGAGACATATTCATGTGGCTCTGATCTTTAAAATTGAAAGACGAGAGGGTTGCTGCAGTTGTTTAATGAATATTGATGCAGTTAACTGGGCTTCCTAACTTTTGCCCAACACTGTTTTTCTGCCTTTCAAAAGAGGACGGGACCCTTCGTAACGTTTTCCATCGGCCCCTCGAATGGAGAACAATTCACAAGTCAAGTCCTCCAGGGACTGAAAGTCCTGCAATGTAGGTCAGGTATTTTCTCACTGTGAAAATCTATCTATCTATCTATCTGTCTGTCTGTCTGTCTGTCTGTCTACCTTTTTTAACAACCATTCTCATAATGCAGCTACGATCCACTGTCAGCTCAGGGATTCAGGTGTATTTGTCTCTCCTATGGCCAGCTAATGAGAAACCCACCACCACACACACATACACACACATTCAAATGCAGACACGCACTTTCACTTAAACCTTTCAGGGGGATTAAAAATACAGTTTAGTTTCGTTGTGGGTTTGCTTATTATC
Organism: Toxotes jaculatrix; assembly: GCF_017976425.1. Lineage (NCBI taxonomy): Eukaryota > Metazoa > Chordata > Actinopteri > Toxotidae > Toxotes > Toxotes jaculatrix. The sequence goes on from NC_054399.1 coordinate 6,781,115, forward strand.
TCTTAAGGGAGGCTTCACAGAATGCTGAGACAGGGCCTGGAGAGTGTGCCGTTTTATCCTCAGTCACTGAGAGAAAACAGATCAACTAATGATGTTGTGCAATGCACTGCCCCATGTTAACTGAGGAGACCTCAAGCTGACTTGCTAGAGAGATGAAACAAGATCACCTCGAAAGTGAAAATGATTTTGATGTGGACTGAGATTAACGTGGGAGTGATGTTCTTTTACAGAAATGCTGTCAGTTACTGTATGATGTTCCTATTACTTTCCCAGCTGGGGGCTGATTCTTTTTGCAGTGTTTCACAGAGCTCTTGGCTTTCTACATGACTGTAACTACATTTCATATATATATATTTCTTTCTATATTTTTGTCTGTTTGTGAATGTTATGTGTTTATGTTTTCAAACAGTTTTAATTACTTATATATTCAAATATTAATATCAGTATCAGCCTCAAAAATCCAGTATCTGTTGGTCTACAGTCTATATCTATACCAACATATCTGTCAAGAGAAAGCTGTGTGTTGATTGAGCTGTATTTTGTATGCAGATTAATACAAACAAAAAAGCCTTAAGAAAGTTTAATGAACTGTTTTGCATTCTGTTACTGCATGTGGATGTCTGCACAGGGTCCATGGAGATGAGGAAACCATTGATTGAATTGATCTTTAGGGATACTCATTTAAGAATCACAACTTTGAAAATGCTTGTACCTTCCTTCTGCTGATCTTTGAGGGCCCAGTGTACTCACAGCTGTCACAGCTAATGTCTGTACAGCTGGCCCATTGGCTCTTTGGGATAAATCCACACGAACTACACAAAGAGAAGAGCAGTTAAGCTCATGGGAACAACACAAGGCAAAAATTAGCTTCACCTTCTGTTGAAACACACCTTCACAGAAAGATTAACAAAACACACAACTGGATTGGGAATTGTTAAACCCCCTAGGAGAATAAGATAGCCACATGTCAACAAGCAAAACTCAGAGTAGTGGACAATACCAAATTATTTATTTCTAATTGCCCTCAAGTCAAAGAGAGTTCACAACAATGTCATGGAGGATGAGCCAACCACTAACATGGTGTGCCTAACAAAGGAAACTACATGAGTGAAATAGTGTATAGGGTACCCCAACTTATGTTTGGCTCTCAACATCCCTCCACATACCTCTTGTTAACAAACATTAATTCAAAGTTTTCTGCTCAGGCATGCAGACAGCAAGGGGAAAAAATAGAGAGCGATACACTGTGAGCCTGGTCCTTTTATTCTAGCGACAGGTGAAAACTAATCACGTAGGGGGCACCTAGAGAGCAAACAGGGGAGGAGGGAAAAACCAGGAGGAGAGAGAAGGAAAAACTGGAGAGAAAGAGCACAAACACTCCAGCCTGGCATGTAACAGGAATGTATAAAAACACAGAAATAGAATCTGTGACTCACTGACCCAGTTTTATTTTCTGTTGCATTTGTTCCAGAGTTTGGTTTGTTTTATCTTGGATGTTTGTACGAAATATCAATTGATGTTCTTGTGTACATCAAGCATAAATACATTCTTGTGACAACTAATAGCTGTTGCCATGCTGGCTGTTTTCACCAAACTGACGCTGTTACTTAGGTAAATAAATAAATAAATAAATAAATAAAATAAAATTATATGTGATTATGGTAAACACAAATCTCAGGAACAGCACAACAATTTCTTTAATGGAACCGGAGCCCAAACTCCCCACTGTCATCCATGTCACAAAGCTAACTGCGTTGGCCGTTTTCATAGCCTCCTGACACGTTGCATCGTGTGACCCTAAGAAGCAACATCATAACCTTTTCCCATTTAAGCTGCTGACTCTGCCACAAACTCTTGCTGTGAGAGAGGGTATTAATTAAAGCCTGCTTAAACTGACAACATCAGAGTGCTGCCATGTTTGACCGATACCCTGTTAGCGGGGACACTTAATCAATGGCTGTCATGGTGCCCAGGGATCAAAGGCATTACCATTTATCAACAGCAGTGCTGCACATTTCCAGTGATTCAGCCTCATGGAAGCCCTTCACATGACCATATATTTCTCACAACCCTTTATTTCCCGCACTTTAAGAACGACTATGAATAATGGAGTTGTTATGAATAATGGAGTCATTGAAGACAGGAATGAAAGAGACAGATCAACGATGACCTGAAACAATACGGACTGTAATTTACCCTGGTGTTAACAAGTTCTATTATCTGAACAGAACCACTGGCAAATGAGAAGCATGTGAATCTGGCTGTGTAGTAATTTCATTTCCCAGAGTGTCTGGCATGACAAAATTGAAATTTCTATGTATGTAGAACCTTGTATTGGATGTTATTTACTATTCATGGAAATCTACAGCCGTTGGTTAGTTTCTTACATAAATGCTATTTAGCCTGTTAAGGATGGTGTTGGCACAGATTTCCACTGCCTGCCTGAGCGAAAATTGAACCCTCTGGCTATGATAATGTTTGAGACCTGGTCGTCTGCTCCCATATCTTCTCCCTCACAAATACAACAGAAGTTTGCCAGAAAATATGTTGACCACGCAGAACATGTTTATTAGCACAGAGGAGAGACGTCAGTGAAAGCTTGTTCTGTCTGAAATACGTTGACTGGGACATAAAGACAACAACACTCATGCCTTCATGTGAATGGTTTTAATTTTCAAATTAAAACCATTCAAATAAAACAAATAAAACATTTTGTTTTTTCTTAGAGGTTACCGTTTGTGCCGAAATACACTCTCCTCCGCGTGAAAGCTTGTTTACCAGTCTCCTCAGAACAGCTATTCATTTAAACGTCTTATTTTTAAAATTATTTAACGAGGGTTTCTCTTGTCAAACGTGACTCCAGAGGAGCTGGAAGGCCTCAACTTAACGCAGTCAGACTACAATAAGAGAGTATCTGAATCATAAAAAACAGCTGTTGACAACAAAGAGTTGTACGCAGGTCACTCACTATAAATACTTACAGATTAAGTAGAGCGCGCTGAGCGGTGTTTTGGGAGATCGGATACGTCTGTCGGAGTGTGCGGACGAGACAGCGGGGACGAGGATTTTGTGCTGACCGTCTGTCGGTCTAAAAAACTGTCTGAGACCCCGGACAGCCGCCCAGGGCGGCAGCACATGGAGGGCGGCACAACCATGTGAAAAGAAAATCATCTGCGCCGCTAAGCTGTTTTCTATTATCTATCATATTACTGTCTGGGAAATTGGCCAATTCGCGCCGTCCCCATCTCCCAGCATGCACCACAAGCATATGCATGTAGAAACAGCACCCTGACTCAAGGTGGTGGTTAGGTTGAAAGAGTGTGGGAGTCGTCCCTAGTGATGGTCCTCTAACACTCGAGACTCCGACACATGCGCGGTTGCGCATGAGGCAGTTGTATTGAACCACTGTGCCAACGTGTGGTTTGGTCACTGACGTTTGAAGCACTTCAGTGACGTTTGAAGCAGGTGAGTGCTTCAGACGTCATACGAGTCACCTGACTGGTTTGGTTTGTCATGTGAATCACGTGGTGGGATCGAGTGTGTTCAGAGATAGAATAGCTCTGTATAGTGGCGGTCATTTGAATTTTTCTTTGCAGAGTATGTCGGTTTGTTGCGTTTGTTAGGTGTTTTGAGACTTAGTTGTGTCCCACAATACAACACTGCACCGCGGCCCTCGGTCACGGTGCTGCTGTGTGTCCCACAATACAACACTACATTGTGGGACAGATTTGATGGAGAGGGAACCTGATCTCATCTTTGTCAAGGAGGAGTCATATGATGATCATCCCATTGGCCAGCAGATTAGTTTCACAGATAACAAGAAAAGTAAGTTTGCTTTAAAAAAAAACAAACAAACAAACAAACAAATCATTGAAATTCTGATAGTTTCTGTGATTTAACTGCATTTATTCTCATTTAACTGTTGGAATTTCTGAGGAGAACAGCATGCTTCATAGATCTGTTGATGAGCATACATGCATATGCTGCTGGGGCATGCTGGGAAATTGTGATGGCTCCCACACTCTCCATAAAGCCAGTCACCATCCTGAGTCAGGGTGCTGTCTATACATGCATATGCTGGGAGATGGGGAGTCTGATTGTCATGGAGCTAGATAAATAGTACTTTTCTGTTTGACTGCACCAGATGATAATGTGGTTTCACATGGATAATAATAATAATAATAATAATCAAAGACCATGTTTATTTTGCTTGGCTGATTGTAACCCTACGTAATCTTCACTTATATTTTGTGTTGTGAAACATTGAAATGGTGTTGGTACATTCAAGAGAAGCACTCACCTGCTTCGAACGTCACTCAAGTGCTTCAAACGTCAGTGACCAAGCCACGTTGATACAGTGGTTCAATTGTCTCATGAGCTACTGCGCATGTGTCGGAGCCTGGAGTGTTAGAGGACCATCACTAGCGAGGACTCCCACACTCTTCCAACCTAACCACTACCTTCAGTCAGGGTGCCGTTTCTACATGCATATGCTGGCGGTGAATTGGCCAATTTCCCACACAGTAATATGATAGATAATAGAAAACAGCTTAGAGCGCGCAGATGATTTTCTTTTCACGTGGTTGTGCTGCCCCCCATGTGATGCCGTCCCGGGCGGCTGTCCGGTTCGCCCGTGCCAAAAACCGCCACTGATGTTGACGCTTAACATGGCGGAGTCTCAGACGGTTTTTAGACCGACGGACGGTCGGCACAAAATCCTCGTCCCCGCTGTCTTGTCCGCACACTCCGACAGACGTATATCGATCTCCCAAACACTGCTCAGAGCGCTCTACTAAATCTGTAAGTATTTATAGTGAGTGACCTGCATACAACTCTTTTTTGTCAACAGCTGTTTTTTATGATTCAGATACTCTCTTACCGTAATCTGACTGCGTTAAGACCTTCCAGCACCTCTGGAGTCACTTTTAACAAGAGAAACCTTCGTTAAATAATTTTATAAATAAGACGTTTAAATGAATAGCTGTTCTGAGGAGACTTACCGGTAAACAAGTTTTCGCGCGGAGGAGAGTGTATTTCGACACAAACTGTAACCTCTAAGAAAAAACAAAATGTTTTATTTGCTTTTTTTTTTGGTGTATTTTTTAAAAGCTGATAAATTCGTATTCCTACCACGAGTCATCTTGCCGGTGTAGTCCGATCCCTATGTACGGACTTTACTTTCTCACTTGCACATTTATACCTTTCTCTATTTTTCTTTTTCTTTGATGCACCCTAAACAACAAATGCTTTGTCATGAGATGCCTTAGAGTCTACAACATTGCATATTGACCCTTTGATAGGAAACTCTGTGTGTGTGATACTTTCTGCAGATCCGGACCTTCAAACATTCTGCAGAGAGTAAGGACCATGGAAGAACTGGAAAATGACTTTTGTCGCTCTTCAATTTTATTTTATTTTATTTTGCAACTTTGAAAGTTTGTGTTTTCAGAACTTTTATAAACGCTTTTATTTATATATTTATATCGTCCTGCAGAAAATTGCTGGAGAAGTGTGATGATGCGGGGAGGGGTTTTCCCAGGGATAGGAGCGACGGAAGCAAATGGGGGGGGCAGTAGCAAACTGAGGAAGGAGACATTATTTCTCACCTTTGTGACACGCTCGAATCAACAAATGCCTCGTCACGAGACGCCTTAGAGTCTACAACATTGCATATTGACCCTTTGATCTGAAACTCTGTCACTTAGCACTCCTTTCCATGTGACCTAAACATAAATCAGGGGTCATAAATCACCTTTTTGGCATAAGGGTGTACCCTTATTCTCTCGCAAGTAACACAAGCCATCCATCTAAATGTGGCCAGTGAAACCACTGGAGTGAAATATTCCAAATCTGACTGAGACTGAGACTGTCTCACTCATGTTGTACAGAAGCCAAGTCACATGGAATTGTAGTGAATTACTCTATTGTTGTAGAGCTGCCACTTTGAAAGCTGGGCTTCAAAAGAGAGTAAAATGCATCCAAAACTAAAGCACAATAATACAGTTTCTTACATAATAACAATGGTTATTGGGATTAGAGGATGTGATAGTAAGGCATGCAGAAAAACATAATTATTTTTGTTTCATAAAACATGCTGACATCCTATTTCCCTTCAAGTTTATAACTTGTAACATGCAGTGCATCTCAACTCTCACATCTCAAAATAACTCTTGTTATTTTGCAATGAAGCGTTGTTGTGTACTCACTTTCTTTTTGTACCCACTTTCTCTCAGTCTACTCGGGTCTATAGAGACTACTGTCATTGAAGACATTGTGATCTGAGTTGTCTGCACTGTGGATTGCCTCTGTGGTGATTGTTGAACACTGAGGCAAAGTGCTGATTCTCACACACAAGTCCTCAGTCTTTGAGGACTGACACACAATCCTGATCTTCTCAAGTGAGATGTTTCAAACAGTTTGATAATGATCTGCTCTTAAAATTCAGTGCATGGAGGAGCTGCACTACAAATATTTCATCATGGTTTCTCATGGTTTTAGCTAGACTATTTCTCCAAGGGAATAAAACAATACACAGCAAAACAGACCCAACACTGTAAATATCTGTGTTTAAAATAGAGCTAAACTGAGTGTGCATTTTGTTTTCCTTGGGGTTGCTTGTATGAGACGCCCCACCAGCTGCAAGAGGAGTGGAACAGTAATCTCTTCAACAGTTCAAACACATTGTTGGCATATTCTGCCCATCACAGGAACAGAGATGAAGAGAAATTATTAAGTGTGACCTGAGCCTGATTTGCAAAGAAGTTGCCACTGTTCTGAAAGTCTGCAGAGTTCAGTGTCAAATACTTAGACAACCAATGAAAGACATATTTAAGAAACCTGAAACACTTTGGAACAGCAACACAAATCAGAATCAGTCCTAGAACTTTTTAAAATCTTGAATGCACTTTGTTCCCTCTTTTGAACCCTGATTGCAGAAATGTCCTCATGTATGGACAAAGCTTTGCTGTGTCATCTCATTGGAAGAAAAAAAAAAAAACTAAAAACAAAATGCTTGGACAGTGTGTGTGTGTGTGTGTGTGTGTGTGTGTGTGTGTGTGTGTGTGTGTGTGTGTGTGTGTGATGGAAAGGAGAAGTAGTATGTCAAAAGCATGGTGTATGAAATATGACTAGGTAAATATGAATGTTTGCTCCTGTCAGTGAAGCTAAATATAGCATTTGTGAATGCTGTCATCACAAAGTCCAGCACAAAATAATACTGACAGAAGTCATTTGATTTTTATTCATGTCCATCAAGTCTTCTGATCCTTGTCCAATTAAATTATTTCATAAACTGCCGCACAGTAATTCTTGTGGTAAATTTTGGTAGATAAAATCAGATGTGAAAAGCTGTTAAAAATGTTATTTTGAAATATTGGTTGTCACAGGAAAAATGACCAAACATGCACCATGCACGAGTTGTATTATGACCAACAGAGAGGAGCAGCTTGAGGTGGGTCTCTTTGCCCTGCACTAGTCAATAACAACAAGAGACCAAATCTAGGAAAGAGAACACAACATACGACTTATCAAAATATGAAAGTAAAACCCAACAATCGTTGCCTATATTTTTCTGTGTATGTTTGTTAAATTGATTATGTTGTCACAAGAAAGATGGAGCGTATGCTCTATTTTTACATTGGCAGTGTGATAATAATCAGTACTTTTTATTCCATCCTTATTTTTTGAAATAATGGCCAAAAAGAAAAGAGAGAATATGCCACAGGTCCATTTCTTCCACATTGTTCAGATAGCTGTGTGGCTGCCAAATCAATTTATTCTCATGGCAACAGAGAGTGATAATATTGTTATCGGCATTGATTGATTCTGTCTGCTGTTTTTTGTCCATATCTACTTGCAATTAATCAGTGTTTCAAATCATTTCTTATCATGTGTCACAAACCATAGACCAGAAAATACAAGAACAATTTCACTTAAACTTGTTGTTTTGGACATGAAACCAGTGTCACACAAAATGTTCTCCAGGGAAACCTTTCACACACTTGAGTTTAGATGACAAAATGAATTTTAAGGGCAGACTTTAAGCAAATGCAGAATTAAACAGTTTCACTCCCTTTTCAGATGTGTTTGGACATTTGGGAATTTTTTATTTTATCTTGGTGCCAACCTTTAATGAGCATCTTTGATAAATGATACTAAGTTGCAATAGTTCCACAAACAATCCACAAACATTGTCTTGGTACAATCTTGTTTATTTCTCATATCTTTGTATGTATATTGCACTGTGCTGTCTCATATAACAACCATGTCTCCTAAATATTAAGATATGTATAAGTGAAAAAGATATATTGCCATACAGAATGGAAAAAAACACACGATTACTGTGTTTACATGCTTGTTTTAATACAAAATCAACACAGAGGTTTTCTTAGATAATTAGAAAGAGACAAGAAGGAATCTTATGTAAGGTAGTGTTTATTCAGTTTACAGAGAACCAGTGCGACAATAAGTGAGACAAGACCTTGAAGCAGATTAATTTGTCCTTTTTAGAAGGCTCCTTATAAATCTCCTATTCGGGAGTAATTCCTCTCATGGGTTTGACCAGATATTGCAAATTGAAATGGAAATGCAGTTTACTTGGCAGTCCAGTTGTACTCATGGGTATGCTCCCTGCAGAGGTAATAAAGCACAACAGCATGGACTACACACCAACATCATCAATAACATGGTAAACTAATCCCCAAATGGCAATTAATTTGGCAAAGAAGAGCCTCCAGGATGCACAGAAAATGGGTGAAAAAGAGTGGAACTGAAACGAGTCAAATATGGGACGCCAGGATGCACCAGCACTAGCAATAGCTCACATCAGTGTGAAGAGTGAATACAAGCACAAATTCAGGTCAGTGAAATGTAATTGGTGTGGAAGGTTTGCTGTCAGCTGACACAGCATAGCATGACATGGGAGCCCCTTTCAGTGTTGACAAAAGGTGGCTTTAAGTCAGCATGTCAGCAGTTTTCAGTTCTGTGTGAATGGCTAACCCCATCACTCCAGTGAGCCAGCTCCTGGCCATGAAACTGGCTGTGAGCTGTCTTATGGATTTGAATCCTCATGTGCATTGTTTACATCTTGATGACAGACTACAAACACAATACATTAAACACCCATGACTTCTCTTCTTTAATCACGCTTCCCTTTTATTAATGTTTGCTCAAAGAAAAAAGAAAAGCTTAGCAAAGTGAACAAAACTTTCGCCACAGACAAACCGTCTTTAATGGCTCATCAGTTCAAATGTATGCTTTGGCATGCTGATCGAGTTGCTTAGCAACAAACACTTTAGCTGTTTAAGTGAACAGAGGAGCATGATAGCAGATTAGCATTTTGCGAAAGGAAGAGGTGAATGTGAGTGTGGCTAACAAAGCTGCGTTTTAGTGAAGCCTTTTTGGTGACACCGCTGTCTAAAAGAGCTGTGAGTGTTCTGCCAGAACTGAGTCATTAGTCATTTTGAATTTTTGACCTCGTCTTCAAAATGTCATTGCCTTTTTAAGCTAGTTTGCATTCATTAACTTAATACCCACAGCCAAAAAAAAAGTGAGATGAGACAAACTACAAGCTGTCAACCATTGCCACCTGCTGCCAGTACCTTTCGAATCAGCAGTGTGCTTCCCCTCTTTCACCACAGTTATCACAACTGGTAGCACCTGCACAGCACCACAGCTGTGTACTAGCTCCCACCTCTCTCCCCTGCCTACGCTCCCCTCCCCTCCTTTATCTCTCTTTCTGTTCCACTCTCTTGTCTCTGATGTCTGTCTCTGTCTCTGTCTCCTTTCTCTCCCCTCGTTTCCCCACCAAGCAGCACTAAGTGATGCTTGATTTGAGCAGCCCCAATTGACAAGCAGTGGATTTTCCTCCAACCCCACCACAGGGTTTCGGATTTGTCGTGAAAAACATGCGTCAAGATAACATCTGCATTCTTACAGAGAACACATCCTACATCAGACGCCATCTCAGGAGCCAAATGAAAACAGCATGTGCCCAGTTCTCTAACCTGCTGTGGCTGTGGGACAAAACCACAGCATCCAGAAGAAACGCGCATTAAGACAGAGATGACAGCTCCACAGGATGGACCAGAGCTAATAGTTAATGCTACTGTTTACTGGTCATCCACTATGTCATCTGTGCAGTGATGTGCTTGGTAAAAAGTATGATACGCTGATTGTGAAGTCGAGAACACAGACAGTGCATACCCCCAACAAAGCTAAACAATCCTCTAAACTGCTTATTTTTATTATAAAAAAAATATTCTGAAAGTCTGCAAGTGGATCCAGATTTGCATCATAAACACACTGACAGTCAGTCATGCTGATTGTCCAGTGGCAGCCCTGCTATTTGGAGGAATTTCTAACACCTCTCCAGAAATTCTAGGGCTTTGAAGAAGGAACTGTGTGAAATTTCAAGTAAGACAAGACTCAGTTATGGACACATTAAATTATAATGTTGTACTTAACCAAGACAACAAACTGTCTGTGTGACTACAGTAATTAAAAAGGTAAAACAGAATAACTGAGCTGTTTTGGGTTACAGTTTGACAACAGGCTGGTCCCTTGGTCCCTTCACTTCATGCCACTTACTGCTTCCTGAGAAAAATCATTTAAAATACAATTTGGTTTATTAATGGAAGGCGTTGGTTAAATTATTCTCCTGCAAGAGAGCATAATATTTTAATTCTGAGCACAGAGCAGACACAAAGTTTCACACTACCATTTATTTTGGTTTTGAGCTGAGCACAGAAATTACTTGGCACAAACAAGCATGGAAATTATTTGTTCAAGGTAATGAGCTGAGATAAAACAATCTGAGCTCAGACTCTGGTGAAGCAGTGGATGGCACTTATATTGTTCAAAGAAATGAAAATTGTTGGTGCTGAACTTTAAGGCAAGATGTGGAAATCTTCACTCCCAATTCCATGTGCAGCTCCAGTGGAAAATTGCAGTCCTGGAAAGTGGAGCCTCTTCCTGGAAATAAACACCACCTGGTGGAGCTGTAAGTGCTCATTTCAGACATTCTGATATTGCAGATGCACCCTAGGTGAGATAAGGTAAGGTAAAGTATGGACTCTTTTTATTTGCAAGATAATATATTTGGTTAGCATTTCCTTGATTTGTTTGGATGTTATCACTCAGAACTGTGTTTACAGCCCCAGGGAATACAGAGGAGTTTACCAAGTTTATGGACATATTAATTCTGAGATTTTCAAACTGTTTCCCTGGGAAGGCGTGTAAAAGAGGAAGGGAGGACACGGAGGGACAGACGTGAGGCAAAGTTACTTCATGACGCAAGTGCATGTAACTGTTCGTCCAGCTGATTTTGGACAACAACTTGCATCAAAAATCTTACCCCTCCTCTGAGTTATAACACTGCCAAATCTGAGCACACAGACATACACATATTTTTACATTCAGTTAAACTTGTGCTTCCCAAGAATATCAATATCCTTGATGTCCATGGTGAATTAACATCTGTAAATATGCTTAGTAATCATAGCTTGCCTCTTAGGACTCCGGAAACCTGAATCATTAAGTTTTCAAGTTTTCTTCAACAACAAAGAAATCCAGTGATAGCTGCCTGTTCATCCATCAATACACTGCACAGGAACTGCCAATAGATAATGTGGCATGTTTTTAATGTTGCCAATGTGCCAAAATGTAAAAATTTCTCAATAAGCCATTACAGCGCTTTCATGTTGTTATGCTGTGAAGTATGGCATGTTTGTTTGAGCTTGTTCATTGAGAAATGGTGATTGACAAAACCTAGTTCACCACAAATTCCCATGAGCAGCTCAATTTTTAGAGCTTTCGATCACACAATCTTCCTCAGCAAATGGAGCTGCCCAGTTGTCATGGAGTGGTGGTAAGTTGAAATTTACATTTTTTTCTTTGCACTTCTTATCCATGTTGGCTTAAAAGGTGCAATTGAAAGTTCACTCTGAACCTTAGAAATTTAAATTAGTTTCTTGTTTACACACTTACATTAATGTAGTAGCAAATCTCATGCGGAGTTCTGACTCAAAAGCTGAGAAGACTCTTCAGCTGAACAAATTATGTATGTTAACCTCTTGAGTTAAAAAAAATCCAAAAGCGTGAACATTTAGACCCATCAGCCACAGAGCTATAACTGACAGGGACTTTATTCAGTGAGTGCGAACAGAGAGATGGCAAAAAAGAGAGAGATAAAGTCCTCAGCCATCCTCTCCATTTGAGATTCAAGAACAACATTACTGGAATGACAGATTACAGCTGTCGGATGAAAGCCACCTATCTCCCAAAGGAAATCTTCTTGGTGTGACTGAAGCCTGGACAGTGCCTAAACACGTGTTAAAGAAAGCCACCTCGGAAACAGCACCAGGGAATTGATTTAATTTTTAATACGACCATAAAAGAGGATTCATACGCGTGGTTTTATGTGGAAATTCTAACCATATCTGACAAATAAACACGGTTAATGGACAACAAGAACATTTTCATTAAACACACCGCAAAAGGCTAAACGGAATCAATACAGCGAAGATGTAGATTAGATAAAAAAGAAAAATCCTATTTAAGGTGAGATGCACTGACTGGGGGCAAGGCCACATGAACATGGAGCAGAGGATAAGCTACCTTGCTGTACAAATGCTGATGAAAAGACAATCATTAACTTCAATGGTCCATCACATCCTCATCAATGGTTCTACTCTATTTAGCCATTACTTGAAGTTCTTATGCATTATTGTAAAGTGGTATTGTATGCTCTGTACACAAGGTTTCCTAAGTGCTAAATCAAAAGAATTATTAGCATATCTCTTATCTATTTAGAGGAAATTTCACACAACAAACAAACAGGCAGCGTTGAGACCAACAGTTCTACACGAGTGCCAGCAATTAAGCAATACCTGATTACCTGAAGAGAGGGCTGTATTAAACCTAGTCACCCATCACAAGAGCAAAAATTCATTTTCAGATTTAATCTTACTCAAAAATATTGGAGAGACTGAGTTCATTGAATTACTTTTATGGGGCCTTGACAGGAGCACTCTTTGCAGATATAACTAAATTTTCACACCAGAATAGTTTCATAAATCATTGCATTTAAAACACGCGTGGATGTATGATATTGCATCCAAGGGTTAGTAGACCTTGGGGTCACTGCTGTGCTCTGACAGCTGCTGATGATCACCAAGTGATCCCAAGTCAATATAATTTCAGCCACTACAGAACGAGTTGGTATCAGAGCCAAACAGTTTGATGGAGTAGTCAGGGGACTTCAACAGTGACATGAAATGTTTTCACTGCTTTCTGAAATGTCAGTTACGAGACAACCTCACATATTCACACACAATTTATCTTTCCAAAATACCAACTAACTATAAAAAAACATCAGGTGTTATTTTGCAGAAACAGCATTGTTATTCAAATGGACTAAAACAGCCCACGTTTACATTTTCCTGACAAGTATCCTCTTGTGGTTGTGTGAATAATGACAGTCCTCTCCAGATAAAAAGTACAGCATTGGTTTATTGTTCAATCAGCTTCAGTGTGTTGAGGCGGAGGTTGGGGTAGATGAGTTGAGTCTGGCTTTGATGCCAGAGGCTGAAGTTTGTGTCCCATTTCCTACAAAAGGTCAGTGTTGGTTTCTTTCAGCCATGGGGATGATCTTTCCCTAACTTTGATCAAGTACTTTAGTCTTTGTCCATTGTTGAAGTCCTGGTGTCCTTTTCTGTCATTGTATGAGGACTGGATTACGAGTGCAGCTAATCCTATACAATTCAGCATCCAATATAGCAGCATAACTTTTTTTGATGTTTTTATAAGTTGCATTTCTCTTTAGATAAATGGGCTTGTGGTCTGAAGTTTGCCTATTTGTTCCCTGCACTGGCAAGAAAAAGTGAGTGGGGAAAGTGAAAGAATTTAATTGAGATACTATTTAGCAAGGCCCTTAAACCCCCAAATGCACCAGTAGAGCTCCTTATTGGCCCACAGAACAGACTGTATCTGTACTGGGAAGCTCCCAGGTGTGGATGTGTATATATGTGTGCATGAGTGCACTGCACTTGGTGAAACATCCCTGGATAAATAAAGGTAAAGGAGGTTTTTAAAATTAAGGATATTGAATTTATGCTGGGTGCAATTACAAGTACATTTAATTCAGTTCTTGCACTCAACAGGTCAGAGCAATCAATGAAGTGAGTGGAGCCTTTTTTAGAGTGCTTTTTCTAAACTGCTGACACAGTGACAGTAAATGCCTCAAGCAATATGAATTGATTTTTTTGTCAACAACCTGACAAACTCATTTTTCTATTAGACCACATGCATTTTATACAACCTACAAAGTATTGCAAGCCTGAGTATGAGCATGGAGTATTTACTCAAATAATCTGCTGCTAGAACAGAATAGAAATCCATTCATCTATCCGGTGTCTACACCTTCTTATCCTCTGCAGCATCTAGGGAGCCCCAAGCCAATCCCAAGTGATGCTGGGCAACAGACAAAACTATCTATATTGGGATAACTTGGATGGTGTTGCTTGCCCAGTGCAAGACTTTGGATTACACGCTTGACGGAGCAATACCTGAAGGACACTGGGATTACCAAAGCTGCCCTTAAACTTACTTCTTACTTTTAAAAGGCACTTGAACACAGCTGTCACGGCCAGAAATATTCTGGTCCCTGCACAGCCTTGCCCTTCTTTCTGCTTCTAGGTCATGTGGAGTGTTCTCGTCTCCTGGCTGTAGCCAATAGTTTAAGTTTCATACTCTCTCTTTTCCTAATGTGTCTATTCCTAATTTCTCTTAACTTACAAACAGCCACGTTCACTAATCAGCATTTCACACTTGTAATGATTGGACTGTGTGAATTACTTAAATTGTGTTAGTAAGTTTTGGGAGACAGGTGTTTTCATGATTGTAATCCTGGATGACCTGCAGTTCAGCATCAACTTAAGCATTGTATTAGTGACGCAGCGACCCACATACATGAACCACATGATCCTTCCATACACATAATACTTACATGTTGGCTCTGTTATATTTGTTCATCTCTATATCTATGTGTCCATTGTATATGTTCCTTGTGTGTGACAACATACTTGAGTGATAAAGCTGATTTTGATATGACCATAAATTATTAAAGTTTTTTAATATTCATATATACATATATACATATTCATATATTCATTTTGTATATTTTTTGTCACTTCTAACACAAGGAGTCATGTGTTTTACTCACATAACAGTGGCTTACACTCAGTTATTTGATGACAAAAATGTGTGTTTACTGGCTTCATTGATGATTTATACTTGCTGTTTACCATAATGATACCCTGGAGAAGCTCCAGGGGACAGGGTGCATGTGTTCTCTTTCTGAGCTACATTTATAGCTGATATAGTGCAAATGCATTTTGAATATATTCGGGGCTCTAAAGTCCAGCAAGTTGTGATGTGACACTGGAATATGACAAGTGATTTTGTCTTTTTTTGATGTGTTTCTTCATACAATAAATATACTGGTGAAAAATACCTTTCAGGAGTAATTTTTTTTTTTACCAGAAACTAATCAAATACAATCTAATTTCCTCTAAGCAAACAACCTTAGCACTAGATGTTGTGTTTAGAGACCACTGATGTTCGGTCTCTTACATGAGAAATAAATGAGGGCAAGGATCAAGGAAAGAGAATGAGGGAGCTAGGGGGAGACTGTGAATAAATAAAAGAAGCTGAAGACTTTCAGACCTGCATGCATTTTTTGAGGATCAGACTGCAGCAAATATGTGGATACGGTGTGTCAGACTTCTGTCTCTTTCTGTCACACAAAGTACCAGGAGAACATGGACTGCTCTTAGAGTAAGCAAAACAACTTTGAATTTTAACAAGACACATTCCCAGGGATAGCTCTCATGGGACAAATCATACCCCTCTAAAAGTTTGGTGTCATTTCAATCCATAGTCAATTACTCAGACTGAGCTTTCTGCCATTTGTCCCTGTCAATCATTTTGTGTGAGCGTTTTCAGATATGACAGCAAGTTGAGAGCTACAGCAAACGGCTTGACAGGCAGATCATGTGCGATGGCGTTAAATGAGACAATTTTACACAGTTTACTTCCTGTTCATACAGGTAGGTAATTAACACTATAAAATTTGTTCAATTTACTATGTTTGTAGGCTTTTTTTTCTGTGCCCGTTCTTCTGTGTCCATGTTAGGCCTAATTGTTTTCTAATTCTGTTCCTTGTACAACCCCCTCCCCAACCCCGTTTTCCTCCAAGAATATGAATCATGGAATAATTTTATGCTTTTTAAAGAGCGCTTTTTTGACACTAGCATGCCCATATAATTCGTCACATTATGGTCAATCTATCATGTGAATCTTTAGCTACACCATTTCCCCACGTTATCAAAGTGACATTTATCATAGATAATATAAGGACTGAGCTGTCTTGTCGACCTCACACATAAATGTGTCCCTCAGTACCATCTTGCCAGAGCTGACTTTCAAAATTCAAACAGAAAACTGCTCTCCTCAGATGCAATGAAATGTTACACACCTACACAATTATTAACAAAAAGCGATATGTGCTTTTTGTCAATAATGAAATGCATAGGTGAAGTACAATTTTAAAAACAGGGTTGAATTTGATGCACCCAAAGCTGTTTTAGTGAAGCAAGTGGTCTTTCATCGTGACACATTAATAAGAGAACTTCAGCAACCCACAAAAACTAGAAAAAACTGTGAGGTGTCGATGGTGATAAACCCCTTACAAATGGGGTGAGAGGGTGTGTGGCGTGGCGTAAGAAGAAGCAGCATCAGACCAGCAGAGTTTTTTATCAGTGCTCTGGATTTTTTTCTTTTATTATTTTCATAAACAAATATTTAGCTCAGTCTCCCACCAAGGTAGCTGGATGCTGGCACAAACAGTTTACCAAATGGCAATCTCGGCAGCAGAGGAAACTCCACAAACTGCCCTCTCTCTAGCCAAAAGAATTGTGCTCTACCACCTGCAAAATATCTTCATCAACTCAGCCAGCACCGCTACCCAAGTGAAGGAGACACCCCAGACAACAAACAAGGTGTTGTCCACCTTTGTGGGGGAGATGTTTTCCAGATCCCTCACTAAAACACTTCTTTATTCTTTGCACAATGAGTTTAAAAGTAATTTGAAGTGCTGTCGTTGTTGAATCAAAGGCAGCATTTTAGTTAAGGACCTTCCTCCTGCATGCATCCTTGAGTATAAGGCAGTCATTACTCTGTATTTTCTATGGTAGTGAAAACTTCCACTTAATGTACTCAGTAAATCAGTTACTGAAACAGCACAGCTGAAATGTACAAATGTAAAATGTTTCTACAAGGCATTGTAGCTTGAGGCTATTTGCCAATTTTATTAGATACATCTGTCCTGAATGTGTTATTAAGATTCTTGGCTAATGAACAGCATATTTTCTTATAGCTAAAAATGCAGTAATACGACGAGTGTATGAAGAAATGAAGAGTGTATAAAGTAGATTTCTGCTTGGTTTTTGACAAAGAACTATGTTCTTCATCATTTAACATTCACATTCCTGTCGTTCATTGCCACTGAGAGTTTAAAACCAACATGTCCTTTGAAGGTAAACAGAAAAGCAGCTGTCAATGATTTCCCTCTCCACCAAACTGCTCTCACATCGCTTCTTCTGTTGTTTCTCCGTCTGCCCTCACAGTCTTTGTGTCTCTGCATGCGTACTTTCAGACGGATTTGTGTGATTGCAAATGAGTTGGTGCATTAATTCCAGTTTAATCACAGACCAACATCAAGGTATATCACTCACACTGACAGAGCATGAAGACATTAATTCAACATACATCTTGTCTTATAGCCTGTTTAGCACCTCAGTGAGTGTTATGTAACCACTGCTCATTTAAGTATAGGATGAAATGATCATAACATGTACACAGCTGAGCATCACTTATGCTTTAGGGGACTGGTGTGCTGAAAGCTGGAGTGTCTGGATGTGAAGATGAGGCGCCATCTGCTGGAAATAATAGGAGTAAAATTGCGGGGATTAACTACAGAGCAGGTGCATTAAGAAAATGAAAAGACTGCTTGATAACAGCATGTAATCTGTCATGCTTGATTCACTGTGTTTGTACAAAAATTATTAGAATTATACCAAATGAAAAAAAAACAGAAAACAAATGAACATTTCTGATTCATCTTTAAAAGTTGCCATCAAACCACAACTTTCCAGCTTTCTGTAAATAGTTTGAAGACTAGTGCCATTGTGCCATTGTTACTGTGATGATCAGAGTCACAACTGGGACATGAAATACAAAGTTTACATTAGAAATAGCAATTTTACACACATCCAGGACACAACTGATCTGATATCTGATGTACATGTATCTTGTGTAAAGGCCATTTAAAAGCTTTTACACTGTTGCTATCAGGTTCCCCAGAATGAGTCACGGGGAAAACAGGTGAAGCTACAGCCACCCAGTGGACAGAAGGAGGCATAAAGGTAAAGTCGTTAAAGCTGGAGACAAAAGGGAAAGTGAGTTTATCAATGTTGAAAAGATTAATCTGGCATTATTTTATGCTTTCTAATCAGTAAAAGAACAACTGTCAAGCATGGTTATTCATTAAGCTATGTTTTGTTTTTGTTTTTTTTATAAAAATTAGATGCATTCAAGTTATTTATTTTCCACAGCTTTCTTAACTTTATGCCAGTCTGTTTAAATAGGTGATGATAAATGCACCCATTTTATCATGGAGGTTAGTTTTTTCTTCAAAGTCCTCATAGATCTCAGTGGAACTATTTAAGTGGAAGATTGTCGAGTTTCACTACAGGACTTTCACAAGAAGTAGACTCTGTAAAAGCAAGTGATGTGGAAGAAGGCTCGATAGGCCTCTTATTGATGCAACTCCATTTTACTGTAATACCAAAACCGGAGATAACTAAGCCAACCAAATGCCTGTTCAGGTGAAGCTCCTTTGACTTTATCAGCAAGAAAATTGTGTCCCTGGGTGGCGGCTGCTGCAACAGCAGCAACAAACCACCGGTCCTCTACGTAAAGTCATACGTGTTTACGCACATGGCACGTGGCTGACGCACGCTGTATAAAGCCCTGTTTTCTGACGTCAGCGGCCTCTTCCCTGCCTAAGCCCTCGTGAGGTGGGCAGTGTAAAATTTCTTGTCTGTTTGCTTCACCGAGTGAATCCAAACCCATCCGTCAAAATGGTGAGTTGATAATATCTCTTTGGATAAGTAATGTATTGGCGTGAACACAGGATGTTTTCAGCGTAAATATTGATTTTCTTTGAAGGGATTTACGGATGCTGTGCTACTTAAATGTCAGTTCCATCGATGGGGCTTTGATCAAAATGGCAACCATTTTGTCACCCATACCGCTAGGTTCGAAGGAGCCACCCCAACTATAGAAAACCAGTTGTATTATTAACTTGCTTTCTTACTTGCCAAAGTGAAACAGTTTATTATAGGAGTGCTATTGTGTCGAAAGAGGTTAGCTTCCGTGAAGTGACGCGACAGTAGTGCGGTGTTGGCTAACTTTGTCAGAGTAGCGGCTTTTGCTCTGTTGGCGGTGGTTATTAAAATAAATCAATCTGAAATGGAAGAAGCTTCCCATTTAAACGTGTGATGTGTGATGAGGGTGCGAGCACAAGGAACACAGCATTTCGCTCTTTTTTGAAGCTCCTCTGGGGCGGAGGAATAATTTGCCGGCATTTCGCGTTTCCCGGCTTGGAAGGCTAGTTTAGCTGTCAAGCTAGTGTTAGCAGCTAGCATAGTGTCAAAGTCTGTACACGTGGCCTATTCATGCCGACATATTATGCCGGGTATTGCTTCGCTGACTATCCTTTTTACGCTCCGTTAACGGAACATATTGTTAAATTAGTAAATAAGTCATTGTTATTCATATGTTGTATTGAGTTCCACTGACAAAAGGATGTTTAAGTTTACGTTAAACGCAGACAACAATAACTCCACAGTTGTGATGATGGCGGATACCCAGCGCCCTGGGTGGAAGTGCACCCGGGGCGTTGGGTATCCGGCACGTTGAGTCAGCAACAATTTCGATATGCAGAGTGTAAACTAACAGGTGAATGATAGTGAGACAGCCGTCCTCTGTGCGTTAGATTTTGAAATATTTAGTAAAGACACTGGTAAACATACTGAAACAGAACAGCATGCAAAACTCGAACATAGGTGGCTGTAAATTCCCAAAGCGAGTCAAAGTGCCTTGTTATTTGGCTGCGTGTGTACTTCTGAGTGCACATCAGTGGGTTAAATAACGTGTTGGCTGAAGGGCGTTTCCACTTATGTTTCTCCCTGGGCAAATTCAATGCCCTTCAGACTCACTGTATTCCGCGTAGGATAATATACAAATATGGCCAAGGAAATAAAGCCTATTCATGCGTCAGAATGACAGAACATCAGGTGGTAAAACATGATTGCCAGGCAGAAACACACAATGTCATTTCCTTTTTTTAACTGTTGTAATTTGATTTTTGTCCCCTTCAGGTGAACTTTACCGTAGACCAGATCCGTGCCATCATGGACAAAAAGGCCAACATCCGTAACATGTCTGTGATTGCGCACGTCGACCATGGAAAGTCCACTCTGACCGACTCGCTGGTGTCGAAGGCTGGCATCATCGCCTCAGCTCGTGCTGGAGAGACGCGTTTCACAGACACGCGCAAAGATGAACAGGAACGTTGCATTACCATCAAGTCTACGTAAGTATTTTGTAGTATTCTCGGCTGTCCTCTTTTTGCAATGTAAGTAGGTCTGCATCCCTGACAGATTGACTGACATTTGACAAATAGATAATTGGTATTGATTAAACATGGAATGAGCACACATTTTTCTCGCGAAGCACCTGCTCAACTGTAACTTGTCCCTATTCCAGCATCACTTGAGAATCTAGGCGGTAAGATTCTGTTTGAGGGCATGTCTACCCACCAGTTATGTAGTCAGTTATGGTACTAGTCAACAACAGTCTATTTTGACTGTTGTTGCTTTTTGGTTTATAACACAATCTTGAATGCATTAATTCTTGCCTGTCTCATTGTTTCAGTCCTTTCAGTCAGTCAGAACACAATTTGCTGAAAGTTGTGGTTTTTTAGTTGTACTGGCCATTGTTAAAAAACTTTGCTTTGTACACAGAGCACACATCCAGTATGTTATGGCTAATCATTTTTGCAAGCCATACTGTTTATATTAAAATATGAAATAATTTATTCTGTTCTGCTGTTAAAGTCTGCGCAGTAATGGCATAAAAACCAATTAGAAGATGTGTAAAACTTGACAGAGTTGTATAGTTAATCCCATTGTAAGTTATACCTGCAGTAGATTTTGTACATGTTACATTAAGATGTGATTATGATTTTTAATATCAACATGGCCCTAGACAGGAAGGATCCCTGTGATGGCTGGAAAGTATTTATTAATCAGTATTTGCATTGAACACATGATACGACATGTTTGGCATCAAGGACTAAAGACATAAATTGCTTTTTTTTTAAATTAGCTGGCCTTTCAGTGTGATTTTAATTTAAAGCACAAACACTTGCATATCTTTGAATTGTTAGTTATGACATACGACTTTGTCCCAACTTACAGCGCCATCTCCATGTTCTACGAGCTGAGCGAAAATGACTTGGCCTTCATTAAGCAGACCAAGGATGGCTCTGGCTTCTTGATCAACCTGATTGACTCACCAGGACACGTAGACTTCTCTTCCGAAGTGACTGCTGCTCTCCGTGTGACTGATGGAGCCCTGGTTGTGGTGGACTGCGTGTCTGGTAAGGACAAGCCCGAATGATCCTCAGTAACTGATTGTTAGCTCTCCAGATGGATTCTCAGTTTTTCACCTGTGCATTTTTTCCCCAAGAAAGTTTAATCAGATTTGCAATGGTATACAAGTGGGTCAATTTGATTTTTTTTTTTTTTTTTATAAATACAGAGTAAGACTACAAAATGTGTACTTATTCTGACCCACTTGCCAGCCTGCAAATAAGATTGTCTTGAAAATCTCCAGTGTACAGGGCTTTTTTCCTCATCAGAAGTGTTTCCTCTCAATAAAATATGGACATGCTTCAGGAAACTGAATATGCCAGTGGTATCTTTGACGCTATATATACCATTGTGCTGCTTGTGTGAAATCAGATTCATGACTCGGTCTGCTTTCTCCTTGGCTAAATTGTCTCACTATCTATCCCCACCAGGCGTTTGTGTGCAAACTGAGACAGTGCTCCGTCAGGCCATTTGCGAGCGCATCAAGCCAGTCCTGATGATGAACAAGATGGACCGTGCCTTGCTGGAGTTGCAGCTTGAACCAGAGGACCTTTACCAGACTTTCCAGCGTATTGTTGAGACAGTCAATGTCATCATCTCCACTTACGGAGAAGATGAACATGGACCTATGGGCAACATCATGGTGAGGGGCCATCTGACTCTGTACTTTACACGCAACATCCACTGGCCTCATTGTTTTTGTGCAACACAAGTACATTTGTCTCCAAAATAGTTCATTTCACCCAACAGTATAAGTAAGTTAAAAATTAATGTAAAGGCTTTAAAAATGCTCTTGTGTAATGATATGGTACTGTCAACTCCCCTAGGTTGATCCAGTCATTGGTACAGTTGGCTTTGGCTCTGGCCTCCACGGCTGGGCTTTCACCCTGAAGCAGTTTGCTGAGATGTATGCAGCCAAGTTTGCTGCCAAGGGCAACACCCAGATGACACCAGTTGAGCGCTGCAAGAAGGTGGAGGACATGATGAAGAAACTGTGGGGTGACAGGTGAGTCTCCAGACAGAGAGCTTGAGTCATTGTGGAATGTAGTTAGTAGTAACACAGTGACACATACGCTTGCTAGATATAAAGGAGCACGCTGAAATTTTTTCTTTAAAATGCTTTTTCTTAAGCAATCTTGAACAGTGTTGCTGTCTCTTTGACTATTGTATTGGTAAATCTTTACACCTCTTTTATTATTCAAGGTACTATGATGTTGAGACTGGAAAGTTTGTCAAGAGTGCAACTGGACCTGATGGCAAAAAGTACCCCCGCACCTTTGTTGCTCTGATCCTGGACCCCATCTTCAAGGTAACAAGGCTTGACACAACTGTAATTAAACATTGAGGAACAATGCATTTAGAAACCAAAACAGCAGTGTTCACAGAAGCACATTTTGTAAGAGAGTAGTTCAGTTCTGATAAAATTTGATCATAATAACAGTTGCTCTGTTTGCCTGCAAGTGATGACTTGATCATTCTTCACTTTGACCTGACTAACCAGTGATGATAAACTTCAGTCTGAGCAGGGCACAGAAACAGTACTTTGCTTTAACATCCTCAGTTTTGTGGTGTTAAATTGCAGTCTTCTAATTCAGATCAACTTCCTTTCAGGTGTTTGATGCCATCATGAACTTCAAGAAGGAGGAAACAGCCAAACTGATCCAGAAGCTGGAAATCAAGTTGGATGCTGAGGACAAGGACAAGGAGGGCAAGCCTCTCCTGAAGGCTGTCATGCGTCGCTGGCTGCCTGCCGGTGAGGCTCTCCTGCAAATGATCACCATCCACCTGCCTTCCCCCGTCACTGCCCAGAAGTACCGTTGCGAGCTGCTCTATGAAGGACCTGGAGATGATGAGGCTGCCATGGGTATGAAGCTGATTTATTTTGGTTTTGTTCATGTGCATTTGTAAAAGATCAAACATAGACAGCACACGCATAATTTCAGCCATTCAGCTGTTCTTGGACTTCATTGTACTGATTGTCGGAATCGGATTGTCGTCTATCCAGGTATCAAGAACTGTGACCCCAAGGCTCCTTTGATGATGTACATCTCAAAGATGGTGCCCACCAGCGACAAGGGTCGCTTCTACGCATTTGGGCGTGTGTTCTCAGGAAGTGTCTCCACTGGCTTGAAAGTACGCATCATGGGACCAAACTTTGTCCCTGGAAAGAAGGACGACCTTTACTTGAAGCCAATTCAGAGGTTGGTATCAACACCTGGTCTGTTAATCAGTTACTTGATATGTATTTGAGCATTGGTTGCAAGATGTCAGTTTATCATATTGGTCATCATCTGAATTGTTATTCTCTGTCTCTTTGCCAGGACCATTTTGATGATGGGACGTTACGTTGAGCCCATTGAAGATGTGCCATGTGGCAACATCGTGGGTCTGGTTGGAGTGGACCAGTTCCTTGTCAAGACCGGAACAATCACCACCTACGAGCAGGCACACAACATGAGAGTGATGAAGTTCAGTGTCAGCCCTGTGGTCAGAGTTGCTGTGGAGGCCAAAAACCCTGCTGACCTGCCCAAGCTGGTGGAGGGTTTGAAGCGTCTGTCCAAGTCCGATCCTATGGTGCAGTGTATCATTGAGGAGTCTGGAGAACATATCATTGCTGGAGCTGGAGAGCTGCATCTGGAGATCTGTCTGAAGGATCTGGAGGAGGATCATGCTTGCATTCCACTCAAGGTGATTCAATGCAAAACTTGAGTAAACTTGATTTCTTAAGTAAGATCTGTTTACTAGTGAGTTTAAGATGCATACAAATCAAATAGAAAATGGACTCATAATGGACTGGTGTGATTTTGACATTGTCCCTTAAGGTGAACTTTTTTGTATTGAAACTTCATGTTTTCTTTTTAGAAATCTGAGCCAGTGGTGTCCTACAGAGAGACCGTCACTGCAGAATCAAGTGTCATGTGTCTGTCAAAGTCGCCCAACAAGCACAACCGTCTGTTCATGAAGGCCCGTCCCTTCGAGGATGGCCTGGCAGAGGACATCGAGAAGGGTGAGGTTAGCGCTCGCCAGGAGCTGAAGGCCCGTGCCCGTTACCTTGCTGACAAGTATGAGTGGGATGTCACTGAGGCCAGAAAGATCTGGTGCTTTGGACCTGATGGAAATGGCCCCAACCTGCTGGTGGACGTTACCAAGGGAGTGCAGTACCTGAATGAGATCAAGGATAGCGTTGTGGCTGGCTTCCAGTGGGCAGTCAAGGAGGTAAGGGGGCCATCAATTACAAGAATTCACTGGTCACTGCACTCGGCTAAAAGGGCCTCAAGCCACAAATAGTAGTGTGCTTTTTCTATACAGAGATCAATGGACATATTTTAAATCTGCTATTGATGTTGTCTTTAGGGTGTCCTCTGTGAAGAGAACATGCGTGCCATTCGCTTCGACATCCACGATGTGACCCTGCACACAGATGCCATTCACCGTGGTGGTGGTCAGATTATCCCCACAGCCCGCAGAGCTCTGTATGCTTGTGAGCTCACAGCCGAGCCCAGACTCATGGAGCCTGTGTATCTGGTGGAGATCCAGGTAAGTGCCATTGGATTAGTAGTCTGTGCTTTGTTTCTTCTTTATACTTCAAATCTGGGAGGAGTTTAGCTCTGTGATGAATCTGTTTGCTTTCAAAACTTGATCATCAAGTTTGGCAGGGCTTAAGTTGCTTAAGTTGGAAAGGTTACAGTTTAGTTTTTATAGTTGACTTGCGCGTATTTTCACAGATTTGAGTATTGTCTGTTAAATCTGTTCTCTATCGTCTCCAGTGTCCTGAAGTTGCCATGGGTGGAATCTATGGTGTGTTGACCAAGAGGCGTGGTCATGTGTTTGAGGAGGCCAGTGTCATGGGAACACCCATGCGTGTCATCAAGGCCTACCTGCCTGTCATGGAGTCATTCGGTACGTCTTCTTTGAAAATTGAGCAGAGAAGCCAAAACATTTGTTCTCAAACCAGAGTCAATTTTGTCTCCTGATTTAGATTTTAGGTGTCTTACTTTTTTTCCTCCCCAACATTTTAGTGACTGTTTAAGTCAACAAAGTCATAAATTGTCATACATTTTAGTTCATGGGTCACAGGTGTTATCTTAATGTCCAGTCATCATGAGTACGTGTAGTGTTCTCTCTGAGATTAGCTCTGGGAAAAGGCTCAGTTTGCCTGTTCATATCAGACTGCAATTGTTTACACACATGGCGCCTAGTGCTGCAGTTTTTTCTGCTGAGAACATAAACTAGGCCAACAGTCCTTGTATTTCAGTTTGATACATTGGTATGTTTTGTATTCCATGGAGGAAATGGTTGTTTACATTATAGACATTATGTTACTGAAACCCAGGATTTCTTTTGAGTGAAATACATAACTAAGCTTTTGAAGGTTTCTCTGACAGAGGCAAACAGGGTGTTATTCTGAATATGCAAGTAGTTGGCTATAAAAGTGCTTACTGAAAACCTGGAGAGTTGTACATTACTGTCTTTCACATTAATTCTAGGCCTGAAATGCATTTCTTTCTAGTATATTTACAGGCACTACTTTATTTCCGGTTTTTATTATAGATTAACAAGTATTTGTTGTATAACATAAAGCCCCAATAAAGGCCCCTCAGTCAGTTACACAACTTGACAGTGTTGCAAATGCAAACACATACATGAACAGGTTACAGCAACATTGTGCATGATTTGTAAGTATCCTAAGAGCTGTTTCCCTTCTGGCGATTGACCAGAAGGGAAAACAAATGTTAACTTCCACATATCTGACTGATCACTACTTGTAACCCTTAGACCATTAATGTAATAAGAGTTTGTCTGGGAGGCATTGAAACATATTTTGCTTTTTTCATTTGTAGGTTTCACAGCTGACCTTCGTTCTAACACTGGTGGCCAGGCCTTCCCACAGTGTGTGTTCGACCACTGGCAGATCCTTCCTGGAAACCCAATGGACGCAACAAGCAAGCCTGGTATCGTTGTTACTGAGACACGCAAACGCAAGGGTCTCAAGGAAGGTATCCCAGCCTTGGACAACTACCTGGACAAATTGTAAAAGCCTGCACCCCACTGGTTCATGCCTCATTCCTCCTTTCCCACCAAATTCAAATCTGCATTGTGGGATCAGACTGTACAGAAGACAGTGAGCACTAATGTTTGCCAAAAGTATCGACAATAATGAATAAACAACTACAAAAATTGTAAACGATAAATAAAAGAAAATAAAAACTTTAATGGTTCACTGTTTGTTTTTTTTAATGGGCATGATCATGTGGATGCGGTTAAGTTATAACGCACTGCTGCTTAATTTATAGTGGGCATTATTTCACTAAAGGGGTGCGATCACAGACTGTTGGGTGTGGGTTTTTTTTTTTTTTTCTCTCCATATTGCACAAGTCTACTGTCATGTCTGCACTGTTGTGGGTGCAGTGATGTGGAGATTTGACACACAGGTGGTTGCAGAAAGTTTCATCACATTTCCATTGTCCAGTTTTGCCACGACTCAAAACCTGAGTGTAAAAGGTGTGTGGGAAAACGCCTTTTAGAGCTGTTCTAAAGAAGCAAGTGGGATTGTGCTCAGGTGTCAGCCCAGCCAAAACAGTTCAACAGGTTTTATACCATGGCCACAAATAACCCCTGTGTTGTCATGTGTATTATTTGTAGGGAACAGCTATGACGAAGCCTCGTTTGTAATCATCGCAGGAGGTTGGCAGCTGAATTTTAATTTCAAGACTATGTTTATGATGTTACCAATTTTACATAATACCTTAAAATAATTTTTGTGTTCTCTACATGTAACTATGTCAAGGAAAAAACTAAGTCCAAGACCTAGAGGTTCTTGAGGTGAAGGTAGCAAAGATTAAATTGCAGTGCATTTGCATGTCAAGATGACTGCGTAGACATACAGTTAGAGCTGAAACAATTTGTCAAGTGCACTGTTAGGTTCATGTTAGAATTTGGATTTTTTTCCCCCTGATTATTAGGTTAGTAAATTGAATATCTCAATTTCTTCTCATACAGATTTTATCTAGGTGGAGCTATAAAGCTCTATCCCTCAGAAGTAACCAAGCAAGCTGTTATAGCTGCTGTTTCCCAACATGTGTCCTTGAGTTCAAGCCCAACTCAACCCTGACTAACTCGTTCTGTGAGTGTTCTCTGTGAGAGTTTGGCTTCCTTCATCAATTGCTGTTCCAGCCAAGAGCCTAATTTTGTTGTAAACTCTGACAAGTCCTAACATTAGAGCGTTTGGCAGAAAAGGTCTGAGCAAGCAGGACAACCCTGGTTCAGTTCATATGCTCTTAGGGGCTTGATTCAAATAAAATTTGAATACTGGGTTGATGAAATAAAGGACAGTGAGGAGTCAGTAATCCACAACGGTATCACTGTGCAGTTGCTCCTGAAAGCAGTGGCAGTGTCTTGTATTTATATGGCATCAGTCAGAGGGAATAAATGAGAATATATTTCTTAAAAAAAAAAAAACAAAAACACTAATCTGACAAAGAGGAGCTGATGTTCACTGCGATCAATGCACGAGATTATTTCATGATAGTTGTAGGTGGTAGGTGTCTGATTTCTTTGTATTTTGAAAGCACTTACCGGACATGTTAGTATGCCGCCGTGCTTTCTCCAGCTGTGACAGAAGGAATTTAAATTTTGGTTCCTACACTCTAGGGTTTAGTTGCAGTTCCTCATTATGATGACTGTTGTGAACACACACGATCCACACCCATGGATGAAATAATACCCTCATCCAGTAACTCCAAACCACTACTTCCGGCAAAGATTTTAAAAATAAAACTTAGGTAGGCCCATGGGGCACGTGAATTTCGTTTATGAAAGCGACACGCAGATCTTGTTTTTTTGGTAAAACTTTATTCAAGTTTCATATAAATACAATTACATATTTTCCGTACTGGGAAAGATGGGAACACATAGGTATCTTATAAACCCTATAACCGTAACAAAACCTGAATAAACACACGGGAGAACTGCAAAATAAAAAGTAAAACATAAGAAATAAACTAATATAGATCACAATAGAAAACCAAATGAAATAAAAGGGGATTTCTGTTAACATAAGTCTTATAACTCTAGTACAGTCCAAAGACTATTTGTGCTTTCTAGTTTAACAGTAGTTCCAGTGGTTTTACCTGACAAGAGTTTGACAGTAATGGAAAATAACTCAGTGCATTTACTCAGGTACTGTACGTAAATACAGTTTTAAGTACTTGTACTCTGGTATTTCCCTTTGATGCTACTTTATACGTTTTAAGAAATGCTGTGCATCAAGAGAAAACTTTGAATGATGTGGTTCTATGTATTTTACTGGTAGAGCCACTGGTCCATGTACTGGTCTGTATACTGGTCCACACTGGTGGAGGGGAGGGGGTCTCCAGCCAGCCAATCATGAGTCTCCTCGCTGACCAATCAGATGACAGGCAGGCTTCTCTTCCTGTTTAGCCGAGGGATTCATTATCGGGTGAGTAATATAACGTTTATCCTAAGAAGTATAAATAATTGTCGAAAACCACCACAGACTGAATAAACATTGACGAATGCATGAATACATATTTTGTTGTATTATATTTTTTTCCCTGCGGAGGGAGTGAGCTGTTTGGATCGCCTTTGTGTCCGCTGTGTGTGTGTCTGTGTGAGAACAGTGCGACCAGTTAGCCTCACTGAGGTGCTAACAGGCACGTTAGCTTAAGAAGCGGCATCACTGCGGGGGGAAATTAATGCTGAAATTTAGAATTGGTCGCATCCTTTTGTTTTTTTTTTAACTTCTCACATTTTATTCTGCACAGGCACCTTCACGCGACACAGCCCTTACGGATAAAGACCCGTTTTTACACTTAAATAGCCAATTGCACGGAAGGAGATCATGGGAGGGATCAAACAAGAGCAGAGTGATGCACCGCAGCAGCCCAGAGCCTCACATTCAGCGGATCAGCCACAAGAAGAGGTTAGCACTGCTGCGTCTGAGCACGGTTTACCGGCTTTGTTAACTGCTTTGGTTAATTGCACGGACAAGGGTGTCAAGTTTTATAGTTTTCAAACTATAGATTTTATTGAGCACTTTGTTTAACGAGTTAAACTGTTTACTATATGTTAAGTTTCCATTTTGTGGACTACACTAAAAGTAATCTGCACTATTACAATAGTCCTAGAATAAATTCTACTTCATAAAGGTTATAAAATTGCAGGTGGGGGAGTGAACGTACATGTTCTGTCTGTATCGCATCTTTCAAGTCACTAAATAAATTGTGACACAATACAGTTCAACAGAGCTACAAACTATAGCCTGATAAATTACCTTAAAGTAGAAATAACACTGTTTATATGTTAGTGTGTGTAGAGCTGAAACAATTAGTTAATTAATCAGTCAATCAACATTTAATTATAACTATTAAATGTGGATATTTGCCAGTTTTCCTAGTTTCATATGATGGTGGGTTGAATGTCTGAGTTATTTAGTGTTGGTTGGACAAAGCAAGCAGTCTGAATATGCTCTTCAATGTGATTTTCCCTAGAGCTTATTTGCTTTTACTGACCAAAGAACTGACAAGCCCCTGCATTTACAACAGTGCTGTTTTCCCTCTCCACAGCCTAAGAAGAGAGGCTGGCCAAAGGGAAAGAAAAGAAAGAAGGTGCTACCAAATGGTCCCAAGGCACCAGTAACAGGATATGTCCGCTTCCTGAATGAGCGGCGGGAACATATGCGGGCCCGATACCCTGACTTGCCTTTTCCAGAAATCACCAAGAGACTTGGAGCAGAGTGGACACGATTAGCCCCAAATGACAAACAGGTAACTTTTCAAGTTTTCATCTTATGCAGTGATGCTATAATGATGCTTTATTACTGGGCTTGTTCGAGTCATATCCACAATGATACATGGAATTCCAGTCAACAATATTTTAGCAGGTATTATTGCTATATTTGAATTTTGCTACAAGGAGCATCATTATGTGTCTTGTTTTACCTCCACAAAGGTGCTGCTGATTTTAAATTTCTCATCAGTGGTGTTCTATCCAGTTCTGTTGTTGTGAAATCTGCTGACAAAATATTTTAATGATAAAATGTACCAATAAACGTGTTTTAAAAAAGGTGTCAAATAAAGAAGCACCTGTGTTTAAGGGAGATAGTTTTTCCCCTTCAGCGCTATCTGGACGAGGCGGAGCGGGAGAAGATGCAGTATGCCCAGGAACTGAAGGAATATCAGCAGACTGAGGCCTATCAGATCACCAGCGCTAAGATACAAGACAAAAGGATCAAGAAAGGTGACGATTGACTTCTACTTGCCTAATGTTTATCATGTTTATCATGTTACTGCTCATGCCTCAGAAATAACCTCCACATCACCTGGGCAAATAGCAAGATACTCAAAATATTATTTCATTACTCTGTTCATCTGAGCCGTATTATGGACATAAAATATTCTCTTTCAGAAGACAATCCATCTGTCATCATCAGTACTAGTTCAGGGTCATCTTTACCAAAGGTACAAGTCTAAATCTCATTACCACTACTCTCTAATGTCATTATCACATAGATTGCACACGGCTAACTTGTCCGTTTGCTGATTTTGTCCTTCAGGCTTCTGACCTCTCAAGCAGATTCGACATCCCCATCTTCACAGAGGAGTTCCTTGATCAGAACAAAGGTAACCAAGCAACCGAAAATGGAAAATATATATAGTAATGCCAAAACATAATTTTGCCGTTTCCTTACTGGCTAATAGGATATTTAGTCTGTAAGGTACACGTTCCAGCTAAGATTAAGCACCTAACATATACTCTTACACTCACATGAAATCCGTTTTTAATCCACTCTTTGTGGTTTCAGCTCGAGAGGCTGAGTTGCGACGGCTTCGTAAGGCCAACATTGAGTTTGAGGAGCAGAATGCAGTGTTGCAGCGGCACATTAAGGACATGCACAACGCTAAAGAGCGCCTGGAGGCTGAACTGGGGCAGGACGAGAAGCGCACCCAGGCTCTTCAGCAACACTTGCTGGCCATTAAACACACTCTGGTCAACAGTCTCTCATCAGTCCCCCTGCCAGGTCAGAAATCAGGTGGCTGTATTTAGTCAGAGGGGAGACATGCAGATAGTAATTCCCCTGCATATTAGATAGAGCCAAAGAAATCTGGTTACATTTTCATGGTAGGTTAGTTGAGTTTAATCTCATATTATAAACATACAGATAATGTTTGCCTTCTTAAGTTATGGTCCACTTTACTTTTAAATAATCTGGCTGTAATAGAAACGGGATTGTCCTAGGAACTGCTATATTAGTGTTAATTTATTTATTTCTTTTTTTCTGAACAGGCACAGGTGAGACAGCCTCTCTTGGGAACCTGGACTCATACTTGAGTCGTCTCAGTGGAGTGCTGGAGGGAAACCCCCACAAGCACCGTGCTCTGCTCACCCAGCTTTGCGAGGTTTTCTCTCATCTTGACAGGTAACCAAAACCTCTTTAACACACATACCATGAGTGGGCCACTGCAGCCAAACATGCATTTATCATGTGTTTGACCACTGATACCATCTACTGATCACAGCTACTAAAGAAAGACTCAGCAGCATCGAAACAATGTCTTTTTAGTTAGGATCAATAAATATGATTTAGGGGGATCAATAAGTATTTTAGTTTAAATATTCAAACATGAACTGAGATTATCAACAGAATGTGAGGAAATAGGAGTTCAGGCATTTTGTGAAAGAGGTCTACGGACTATGTTACAGAGATATTTACTGAAGTTAGCGTGCTAACCAGTTAGCCACAGCTAACCTCAAGAGGCGATAGTGAGTCACTGTAGCGTTTAGCCTGCCCTCAGTCCAACATGAGAGGATGAAGAAATATTTAATTGTGAGTCGGTTACAAACCTCTGTTACAGTCATCCTCTCTCAGCGACATTCGTCAAGCTCAGTGGATGCTCATTGTTGCATCCACTGTCAGCCCACTGGGATTTGTCCCAGTATAACCAATGGCCTGTCCAACTACGGCACACGGGAAGGGCAGGGGGAAGGAGGGACCAAAAGAGTGCATTTCCTTGTTAGAGATGGTCACCCCAACTTTCTGATAATATGGTTTCCCCTGTTTGTTTGTAGTATCAGTTTGACATTTGGCCAATTCTTACATATTATCCCTTTAAAATAAAAGTAATTCTCAGTACGAGTCAAGTCAAATAGCTAAAAGTTAGGGAAACACTTACACTTTACCATCATGTTCAAGTGTGTCTGCAGTCAAGTAGATCAGAATTTATTATCTACTCAAGTATGTTTATGTTCTATAGTAATCCTTGCAGTTATTGCCTGTTAATAAAGATAACCTCAGGAGAAAAGAAACAAGAAGAAAAAATACATTATTAAGAGTAGCATTATGTTATTGGGCCTTTGTAAAAAGGTGATTAGCCTTGTTGTAATTCTCAACTCTCAAGTTTTGAAGACCATATCTGAATTGTATGTCTGAATGACATCTTTTCTCTGTCTACATGCCTCATTTTCTTGCCAGCGAGAAGTTATGAGGAGACTCCACCCACAGATCCTTTCATTCCTGCATCAGAGGAACACATGACGGGCTCGGCGGTATTAGGTCAAATCAGTGCCATTCAACAACACGTGGATATCTCAAGGATAGAAAAGGCAAGGGTACAAACACTTCGAAACACCACACACAGACCATGTCTACTTGCCTCTTCTTAATAAATATCTGTATCCATGCATATCATGTTTTCTTTTTTGGGAATGTAGATCTGTGTGGCAGCGTGGAGGGTTTTTACAGTTCAGGAATTTCATTAAATGTAATTTTACCTTCTCAACTGCCAAAATAATAAGCAAATTTGGATCGACTCTAACTTTATTTGTAGCCTTGTATCAGCAGTTACCTGCAGGCCCGTGACCTGTCCAATAAGACAAGCCTAATAACCAGTTTACATGAAATGCCATTTGGCATGTGGTGGGTGGGTAATGTGTACGTAGTGTTATATAGACCGCATGAAAAAAAACTGGAAGGGATGAAAATCAAATGGGTATACATGTTTGAATTTACATAGATAATGGTAGATTGTGGGATGGACAAGCAGTTTCACATGTTGTCCGAATATTATATATTTGTGAAGTATATCTGTATTTTTTGAAATGTTCATTAAACCATACTGAAAATGTTTCCAACAAAGGCCGTGTGAAATTTAGCATTTTTTAAGTTAACATATATAATATATAAAAAGTTAAAATGAAATCACAGACCAACTAATCCAATTTGAATGTTTAGATACCCTGGGCAAATTTACTTTTATGTGATTTTGGTGAATGCACCCTAAAGGAGAGACTGGGAAGATGCAAGGGATGTTGTGTTCCAGCAGGGGGAGCTGTTGGCCCACACAGGAGAAAGTAGTTATGATTTGAATCTTGGAGCAGAGTTTAAGGGTATATCAGTCTGATTGTTTTTTTTCTCTAAGTGGAAGGATGAAGATGGGACGACCTGTTGTAAATGTTCAACATAGTTCAACTCAGTCAGACCAAGACACAAAGATTAATAGTTTAGGACAAATTTTAATATTTTTCTTTTTCTGTGTTCTGTAAACTTAGGCACCAGCAGTTCGTCTACTTCTTGTCAAGAATCACTTAACTAAATCACCTCACCTTAACAGTTATTTTCAATGTCAGTTAATCTACCAATATATTTCCTCTATTAATCATTTGGTTCCTAAAATGTCAGGAAATACTGAAAAATATAATGTAATAAAATATAAAATTATTTAAAACAAAAACCACTATCAGAGCTTCACATTTGAGCGCCTGGAACCATGAAATATTTGGCATTTTTGCCTGAAACATATATATATATATATATATATATATATATATATATATATATATATATATGTGTGTGTGTGTGTGTGAGTGTGTGTGTGTGTGTGTGTGTGTGAGACAGTTTGTGTGTGTGTCAGATGTGGGTGTGTACATACTTTCCAGTTGAATTTCTGTGTACATCTATCTCTTGAGGTGCAAGAGCTATAGTACAAGGGAAACCGTAGTTTGCGTCTTTATACCTGAAACTCTTGCTGTCAGTGTATGTGATGGTGAATGTCCTATGGTGAACTGACACTGTTAAGTAATTGTTACAGCTTTCCTCAGGAGTTTTGGTGTTGCTTAAAAAAAAAAAGTAGGGCTGGCTGATATCGTGCAAAGCAGTTATCACAATATGTTACACAGAAGACCTTCACAACCTCATAACCTAATAATATTTGAGCCTTTCCTAAGATATTTTTGAGAAATACGTTGAGAATACTTAGGGAGAGGCTAATGATTAGGTGTTTGAGCGACCCCCGCCCCCCCCCCATCAACCCACCCATCATCACCACCGCCCTGACGTCACTGCCAGGAGCTGTCCACGCAGCGGTGGTGCTGAAGCTGAACAAGATGGCTGTGTGTTGGGGAGCGGAGAGCTGAGAGAGAGGTGGTGGTGGGGAGAACAGTCTCAGATTTAGATACACGCGCTTTAAAAGAAAAAGAAAAGAAAGACAGAGCAGTGGCGACTCTGGCGTTGACTCTCGAAGCGTGAAGGCTTGTTTTTTGACCAGCGTAACGAGCCCTGCCAGGCCCCCCGTCTCTGCTAGCGACGGCGGGCTTCTCCATCCCCAGCCCAGCGAGTCTTTCCCAGGCGGTAACATTGCACAGATTAGTTCCATTCAGAAAGCTGGTGAAGAAGCTGGACCCTGCACTAAAGGCGCATATAAGAAATGTCATTGCTGTGTGTTGGAGGTAAGAGAAAAAGCTAACAATCTACATCTTGGCACGACTTACTGTCAATTTCCTCCACCTGCTGGTGTGAGAAGCTTAGATAGTTCCAAGTCAGTCGCATCTTTGGGGCTTTTGGGGGGATTTACCAGCGAGGATTCATCCATCGCTATTTTTGGATTAGCCGTTATTCACAGGAATCTTGCTAATTAATTGTTACGCTATTAAATTGCAGTTTAATGCACATCCCTTTAATAGGACGAATACTTCCCGTCACCTTTAGCTATTAATTTTTTTTTTTTTTTTTTTTTTTTTTTTGATTGTCATTTAGTCTGGAATATTTTACTCCTACTGTCTTCCATGACAATCTGCGTTCGTTTTACAAAACCTGGCAATGTTACAACAGGATCGATTTATGGACTAGGCGCATGCTTTCTGGCGGCCGCTGTCAAACATAGTAAAACAAGATGTAACCCACTCTCAGTTTGTCACCGTGTAGAAGAGGCATGGGGCTGTTTTATGTTTCACGTCAGAAAGCAAATAGCATCTCAGTGAAATGCGTTATTGCACGGAGCAATAACGATCTTTTTTTTTTTTTTTTTACATTTCTTTAAACCACGTGATTGAGTGCTAGATTCTTAAATTATCTTCCTCCTATTGATTGAGCTCTGTAATGACAACCACAGTCTGTTCTGCTTTTGAATAATTCAAGATTCATCAGCTGGTGTTCAAATTGGTTTCCTACTGTATAAAGAGGCCCGACTTATATCGTTGTGTGTAGGCTGTTATGACTGCTTCTCAAATATCTTCCTTCAGTCACTGATAGTGTAATTTTTATTTCATTTTATTTCGTTTTTATTTATTTATTTATTTTTCAGTGACATCAACAATGTGGTCTACAATGTATTATTTCTCCAGAGAAACAAATAGAGAGTGGAACTAAAAAAGTGGACCTGTGGTCGTAAAGATGTACAGTTTTGTTGTTTGTGCTTTGTTATGATGGGGATTTCACAAGCATTTTTGTGTCAGGAGCGCCAAATAAGACTGAAGACCTCCACTGAGATTCAAGATTTTAGTCCTTTGCTGTCAGGTATCATTTAAATTGATTTGCATAAATGTCTATGGGGAATCAGATTTGGTAGATTTAGCAGATATCAAGGGAATTAAATATTATTTTCATTATTATTATTGTTATTATTATTATTATTATTATTATGATGATTATTATTATTATTATTATTATTATTATATCCTCAACAGCCCTTGGTCATACCTAGGTCCCACTTTGGAAACAGTTTACACTTTTTGAGACACCGTCATAGCCACCAGCAGATTCAAGTTTATATCAATATCAGAGTCCATGAAATTGTACTTAATATTTCATTTTTAGGAAATACTCCCATCTCAGAGTTATTTGAGATTTTTTACGCTGCCTTTAACAGGAAGTTGTTCTTGTTTTACAAACTTAAATCACAGTCACATAAAATCTGTCGTCAACTTGAATTTAAAACATTCTAAAAACCAACTAATTTGATTGAAATCGCAGTTGTTAAGGACCCTTAAACCACAAGTTTATTTAATCCAACATCTTTGAAGAAAGATTTACATGATGTATGTTAATGCCTGCTGAAGTGTGTGCAAATCTTTATCCCGTCGTTTGTCACTTCCTGTCTTTTGAATTCTTAAAACAAGTTTGAGCAGAGCTCTTTGCAGCTCTCTAAAACCCACAGTGAATTGGCTGTGAGTTTTCCAAGTTGTGACAGTTACTTCAATAAAAGCTCCTCAATCACTTCTAAGCCTAAAAGTAGGAACAAATTTGAACCTTGCACTCTGAGAATTTTGGGCCAGTTTGGGCAGATTTCCTAGACTGACACTTAAATCAATAAATGTGGAGCCTGATTTATCAGGGAGTAGTGAGGGAAAAACGAAAAAAAGGGATTCCCTCAAGCTACTTGTTCAGATTGAGGGAGAGGTTGGAGTGAGCTCATGGTGTTTATGAAGAGGCTGCTACTGTATGTTGTTGACACCAGTGCTAGAGCTGATTGCACAGATGTCAGCATTGAGATTTAGGCTCATTGGTGGCACCTTTATGTCCTGAAGATTTGTTGGCATAGCAACCCCAATGGTATTTTAGGTCTCTGCTGGCATTTTCTCATTAGTTTCTACACACTCTGTTATAGCCCTGCAGCTAGGTTTATGTTTTTGTTTTTTGTTTTTTGTTTTTTTTGTTTTTCACAGAGGCTGTGAGCAGAATGAAGTAATAAAGAAGGTGATGAGTATAGCTGTTCACCTTGGGCTGCATGGTAACATGAGTTAGGCTGATATAAACATTGCAGTAACAGCGATGTGACATTGCCTGGTCATAGATGTGTGCATATTCTACTCCCACATCTCATGATGTTAGATGTAGTGTTTGAAATCATAGCCTGTGCCACAGAAGCTGAATAAGCATATTCACATCTGACAACCCTCCTCTCACTGCCACCCCCTGTAGAGAGATGCCATCACCAACTTTATAAGAGAGTGAGCCATGAGAGACATCTTCATTAGTGTCACCTTTTTTCATTAACATCTATTCAAGATTATTTACATATATATTCAGATCACTAGGCAAGAATATTGGTGAAAGTAGTCTGAAAGTTTGACATTAGAAATTCATTCATTAGAAATGAACATAATTTAACACCAAGCTGTCCTCAGCTAGTTTTTTGTCTTATTACCATTTCAAACACAGTGCTGCATTAAAGTAATAATGACTAGGCTAATTGGGAGTCTGGAGCAAAAAAACAGTTGTGTTTTAATGAGAAATTTATATAGTGGATAGAACCTAGGATTTTTGTTCTGTGATGCCAGGGCTACATACTGTTTATATACCTTTTTTTTTTTTTTACTGCCCTTCCATTTTAATCAAGGATTTTAATACGTCTTCATGAGTGTACTCAATCATCAGTGACTAGGTTTATATATTTTTATGACAGTGATACTCTAATACTCTGATGCTCTAATTAACATTATTAACTTTTTTTTTAAACTTAATTGCAAACTTGAGTAATTTCTTTCTTTTTTATCACGATTTTTAAAAATGTCTGCAGGTTTATATTGTTGTTCCTGGTGCCAGGATAATTGCTCTGAAGTGTGGGCTCTTTGAAAGAAGCGTTTGATTGGAAAACCTCAGGAAATAAAAAGCCCCTTCAGCTTCTGTGCTAAAGGGGCATGAGCGAATGTATTCGTCCAATTCTCCCCAGCAAAGAAAAAGAAAATGAGATCCTGTAATTACTGTGGCAGGGACTCAACATTTTCTGTCCGGGGTTTGCAGAAAATATGTGACACCTACTCCCTTTCACTCTTTCCTCTGTGCTGTAACTGCAGCGATGTTGGTTCAGTCTTATGCCTGTGAGCTGTAAGTACCCCACCCCCTTTCCGGCACCCCCCCCACCCTTGTCACACTGAAGTGGTTATTTTTAGTGTTGGGGATGCAGCTCGCTCTGCCCGCATTCGGCTGCACAGAGAGATTAATGGAGCACAAGTGAGTGAGATAGAAAGGGAGCACACGTGCATACTTGCCACATGGCAGGGAGAGCTTGTAGGGAACGAGTGATTGAGAGAGTGAGAGAGGACTGATGACTGGCTGATGGTGGGGGGAGGACTGTGTTTGAGAGAGAGAGGGAGAGTGTTGGCAAGGGTGCAGCCGGGGTGCATCTGTCATTTACTGTCTGTTTAGAATGAGGAAATGATGAATTTTGTCAAAGGTATAGTCAGTGCTTCTGTGTAAATGAACCTTCCTTACCCCTTAGGCGTGACTGCCTTGTCAGCAGCTAAAATATCAGGAAGGGGATTTTACTTTGAAGTTGGCTTAGAAGCACATGCTCCACCGCACCACTTACTCCACCACCTGCCTCATGAATCAGTTTGATATTTAACCGATAAGCATTATCCCAAGGGTTTTTTGGGGTTATGCTATTTTTAGAAACAAATTTGTCCACAACGATTATCATACCTGCTCTGCTGTCACTGACTATGAAAATGACGGAGGATGTGTCCCTTTGCCAGCATCTCTTTTGCAGCCACAATTTTGTAGGCGTCTAGATTGAATAACAGGGAGTGTTAATTTATTTAGCTCTTTCTGTTTTAGACAGTAGTGCTGTAGGTCATAAATTATGAAGTTGTTCTTGCAGCAATTCACACATGCGTTGTTTAGGGCCAATTAGATCGATTTTAAATGGTGCCTATTCCCTGTATTTCTGTCCTTAAATGCAACATCAGTGGAAAGAGGCAATCAGCAGGGATTAAAAACCAGAGCTCTGAATATTAATACCTCACTGCTGGACATGGGGATGCTGGGCATCGGCAGGGTGCAAGATTGAATGAATAATGAAAAAGCCTTTGACGTCACTGTGGTTTTAAAAGTCAGCTTGGTACTTCCAGACGTCCCTATGTGGAGGAGCTGGCAGTGGCACCTCAGGAGAGCCTCATCTATTGTGTTAGACAAAAGGCAGCACTGCTCAGTCTTTCATGCACCACCCTCCGTTGACAACCATACAGGAATACACACACATACATCATTCAGAGAGGACGAGGCATGTGGCCGCTCGCCACCCTGGCATCACCTTTTACTGTCACCTGCACAAACTGTCCTTCTGGCCCTGTGACTCAGAGACCCTGACATCACCTGATGAACAGATGCAGCCTTTCATATTGAGATCCTGGCATTCTGCCCAAAGAGAATAGAGGATTTCCAGGTTGAGAAGACCCCCCCCCACACTTTCTAAAATGCCAGGGTCCTGTCAATCACCAGCCAACCATGGTTTCACACACACAAGCTACAGACAGAGCCTTACAGCATGACAATTCTGTGAAATCCTTGAAAAACGTCATGCAAATATGTTTGAAAATATATTTTCACCACTTTTTGCATAGTTAGATTAATTTCTCAATTTCTCGATTTGTTTACAGTGAAAAAAGCCAAGCTTGATGGACCCCAAGGTGAGTTATGACCTGTGTCCTGTGAAAATCATCCATTAACACTGAATCACATTGAACATACATACACACAGTGGCATAACCAATGCTATTTGTATTTTATTAACCTTTTTACAGAGAAATTTAACACATACGTGACCCTGAAGGTGCAGAATGTTAAGAGCACAACCATCGCTGTGCGCGGCAGTCAGCCGTGCTGGGAGCAGGACTTCATGTTGTGAGTGTTTCTTGCCCTGGCTCCCCTCTCTGCTAGTCTTCCACCCCCTTTTACGTCTTCCCCCCTTTAGCGCCTGTCTTCTTCTTTGACTTTGTCTTTGTTGTTTAACCAGAGGACAGTCCTTGCTGCACACTTTCGACTCACGATTTCTTTCTGCATTTCCAACTCTTCAAAGCTGCTTGTCTTCCTCCTCTCTCATTTTTCCTCTCCCTGCCTCACTCCCTCTTAACCTTCCCTCGGACCCACAAAGTTATGATTGTGGTTGTATGGTTAGGGGGCTTTTTCCACACAGTTCCCAGTTTGACAAAGCATTGCTTTCTGTTGCATACGTCCCAATGAAGTTAGGCAGGTGGCCGAGAAAGGATCATAGGTAAACACCTGTATGCAGAGTACTCTTTTAGGTGTGAAGCTCTCTGTTTACTTTTCCCCCAGCTTTGGCTTTTCCCGGCACAGTAGCTTTTTTTATTTTGCTCATATCTGTGCAGTCTGAAGAGTGAAACTATGATTAAATGGACTTTCATGCAATAAATGAAAGTATCCATAATCTAAACTTAAAGACATTTTAATATGTTTGCTGTTGCTATTATGATTGTAAATTCAGTTTGGCAAAGTTTTAAAAAAAAGGCCTATATACCTAGTGTCACTATCAGTTGGCAGATCCAAGTCTGTGGTACATATATTAATATGTATATATCAGACTGTATGCATTAAATATGAAATGGATACTGTTAATTCACATGAACAGAGATGTAACTTCAGGGGCTTGATTTTTCAGCACACAGATGTTGTGCAACACATAGGCCAGCAGGGTCAGCTGTGACATTTCCACCTCCTAAAAGGAGTTATTTTTGCCCTCTGCCTTCCACTTGCTTCCTGGTTTTCTCTCTCCCTTTGAAGAGTGAGAGGATGACATAACACCTGTAATGTTAGACCTGCCCTAGCAGAGTTCACGCATATATGAGGGTTTTTCCCCCATCCGGGCTCATAACTTCAGAACAACGACAGAAAAAAAAACCTGCCTGACACAAAAAGTACATTCCTTCTTCCCCTTTTCTTTATGTCCCCAACTCACCCCCTTCTTTCCTCCCATCCTTTTTTTCCCTACTTTGTAAAGCAGCACCCCATTCAGCCATTTTCCAGATGACTTCTTCAGCTCCCCGGGAAACAGAAAGATGCATTTTCATATCAAAGCTGTGACTATTATTAGGTTTTGATTCACTTAAGACAACCAGTGGGCTTGGGAAGAAGCTCAGTTAAAATGATGAGAGGTGCTTAGTGAGCTGATAATCTGCCAGTCAGACGTGTGGTCACATTACATATCCTAGGTAGACCCAATGAATCTATGTGCTGTGTATACTGTATATAACTGTTGCTTGATGGCAAAATGAGGCACAGAGTTCATTGTTGTTTGTCGTACAGAAATATAGATAGTCTCTGTGCTCTCTCTTATATCTTGCCAGCGGCCTGTTTGACAATCACCTACTCTTTCCATCCTCACACAGAGTGACTCATTTCCCTCAGCAGATTGAATCACAGTGCATATCCATCACCAGATTTAAGTGCAGCTCCTGATGGCATAGACTACATTTCTGATGAAAACCCTCTGTGCAGTGAGATGTCTGTATAGAACCCTGTCTCCACTCACCTCTTTATAATATTCCATATTATTTTACTCTCCTTTTTTTGCTTGTGCCCTAACTCATTTCTCTTTGT
Organism: Toxotes jaculatrix; assembly: GCF_017976425.1. NCBI lineage: Eukaryota > Metazoa > Chordata > Actinopteri > Toxotidae > Toxotes > Toxotes jaculatrix. The sequence continues at coordinate 6,823,520 of NC_054399.1, forward strand.
CTTTACCCGCTTCTTCCTCTTTCTGCTGAGCAGTGAAATAAACCGCCTGGATCTGGGCCTGACAGTGGAGGTATGGAATAAAGGGCTGATTTGGGACACCATGGTGGGCACCTTATGGATACCTCTGCGCAGCATACGGCAGTCCAATGAGGTATACTGCCACCTTCTCTTTGGCTCTGAAATGAGGTTTCACTGGCGACACTTACTGTTCATGTACAGCGATGATCCTCGAGTGAGCAGCTAATGAATGTGATTATTAAATTACCCAGCTCAACACATGGGTTATGAAAACACATAACTTTTAATGTTACTTTAAATAAGGTCATTATGTGAGGCCCAGAAAGTGCTTTAAGCTTTTTTAAATTATTGGTGTGATCTCATTACTGTCAAACACATATTGTATTTTGAATTAGTTGTTTTTTATAAGCGTTTGTGCCACTTTTATATTCCGCTGGTTTTAGCTAGGTAAAATGTACGGTGTGTTTCATGGGCGCAACATAAAATACTTTTTGGAAAGGTTCAGAGGTCTGGGACCAGGCTAGCAATGACAGATTTCAAGCACACGCTAAAAGGCTGAAAGGTGTTGTAGGACATTACAGTGAGCATTGTCCTAATCGTATTCCTCTTCCCCTTTTCTTTCCAGGAGGGTCCAGGTCAGTGGCTGACCCTGGATTCCAATGTGATCATGGCAGAGAATGAGATCTGTGGAACCAAAGACCCGACCTTTCATAGGCTACTGCTAGACACCCGCTTTGAACTGCCACTAGGTTTGGCCTTACATACTTTTATTTATTCTGCCTTGTGCTTTGTTCTGTGTACTTTCTTTTCATTTTCTAAACAAAGCATATCAACTGAATATGAACAATAAAAATAATTACTTATTGCCCCTACTAGTACTACTACTTCAGTACAACTACTACTGTCTCTACCACTATCATTATCAAGTGTCACTATTAATAATACTATTACTTTTACTTCTACTGCTTCTACTACCAGTAGTACTAATATTAAAGCACTAATTCTACCTCTAATGCTATTACTACAGCTGTTACTATAACCACCACTAGCAAAGCTGGTATTAACTTATGCTGTTGTCATTAAACTTAAAGAGTAGCTTAACACACGCTGAAAGTTTTGTGTTTGAGTACCAGACTTGATTTGCAGAGCAGCGTATTATGTGAAGTGTTTTTGTTGTTTTGCTGCAGACATTCCAGAGGAAGAGGCCAGATACTGGGCCAAGAAACTTGAACAACTCAATGCCATGAGAGATCAAGATGTAAGAACTTCATTCTTTGCCACATTCCCATCGCTCTCTTTGTGCCATCATTTATATTTTTCATCATCTATTTATTACCTCTTCTTTATTTTCTTTCATAACCTTTTTCATTTTCTTCTTTTTTCATTTTCCATACTGTCTGTAATTACACTCAGGGGTTGCCAGTAACAGCAGCATTGCCAGAGTGGATATTTTTACCAGTGATTCATCTCAGAGCAAGTGCGTATTTTGAAATGTCTGTTGTTGTTGTTTGTTTCCCCTCAGTATGCCTATCAAGAGGAACAGGAGCGACCACTACATGCACCATCCACACAGTGCTGTGAGTGTCACCAGCCTCTTCTGCGTCCACCTCCTCCTCTGCCGTCCCCTACTGTGTCCTTTTTATGCCTCCTGTTTTTCCTCCCCTTACTCCCTCTGCTCCATCGCCCTGACATATTGAGAACAGGACCAGACAGGAGCTAGAAATGAGGCTGATAGATGAGGCAAAGGATGGGTGGTGGGAGGGAGGATAGCTGATGTGACGAATCACACGTGCAGGCCTGCCTGAGCACTAGAATGACTTATAGGTGCTAGATGTGTAATTAATGTGAGCCGACATACGCTGGGTTGTCAGACACACACCACACCACACTGCCTGTCTGTCTTCCTGTCTGTCTGGTGATGATGACACAGGGAATAGGTGGATAAGTGTGTATAGTATAAATCTGCGGACAGTAGAGGTTGGTTGGTGGCATGTGTGTGAGTGTGTGTGCAGAGATGATACAGCATATGAGGGTTTTCTGTTCTTAGTTAGTTTGCAGTGTCAAGGTTGTCATCATTTAAACAAAAGCCGATTTTGATCTAAGCTTCTCTTAAGACCTTGTGCTTTTCTTTACTCATGCATGTTTTGTATGTGTGTGTGTGTGTGTGTACACTGATTTACCTCACTTATGATCTCTCTGCCCACAAATTTACATTTCAAAATAATTATTTCTCAGGGCTACATGTCTCTAAGTGTTTGTTTTCCTGCCGTTGTGGACTGATGGTGTGCTTAATTTGTGGCCCAAACCTAATTTGGTTTGTTCCAACCCTTTATCTCCTTGCAGGTAATTGGAGTCTGTGGGGAGATCAGCAAAGTAAGTTTCTTTCATGCGCCTCTGCTAATGACTTGGAGTAATTCTGTATTTATCGTCCACGTCTCAGTTAATGTAATGATCTTGTGCCGTTTTCCTAAGAAACCATTAGCAGTCACGAAAAAATATTTTTTTTCCAGCACATATCCTCTCTGAACTTCCTCTCTGCTTGGATCCATATTCTCCTGGTGGATTTTAAAGTCAAGCTGTTAGAGTTAAATTAGATAAAGTCACAGTGAAGATACAGTTGTGGTGTTTGTTGTTCGAGATACATATGAGCATATCTTCCACCTGTGACCTGGCTAGAATAAGAAATGATTTGCATTTGTTTGTCTGGTTTACCTTTTCTTATTTTGCCATGTACAATGAGAATCAGAAGCTTAGCAGACATAAGAGGTAGTTGAACCTCAATTTTGCCTTTGTTCCACTGATGACATCCTGTCTGAACGTTACACAAATCGTCCTAAAAATCCCACCTTTGTAGGTCAAAACATGAAAAACATTAAAATAATTTGCTAATACTGTAAAATATAATTTTGACCACCCTTCACGCCTCATTATGTCCCATTTGCCATTGTGTTTGCATGAACAGACGAGGACCCAGATAGTGCTGTGGATGACAGGGACAGCGACTACCGCAGTGAGACCAGTAACAGCATCCCGCCCCCGTACTACACCACCTCTCAGCCCAACGCCTCCATGCACCAGTATCCCATGAGACACCAGCACTACAGACACTCCTACAACGACGACATCCACGAGCTGGACTATGACCACAGAGGCATGAGGTAACAAGCACACTACAGCCACTACATCACCACACCAAAGGTAGAGTGGTTTCTTTTTCTTGAGCCTAATAGTTTGTGTACCCATGAGGTTACCACAGGAGGCTCTCAGAACATATCAGCAAACCTGAGAGGGAGAAAGGCTTTGTTTTGGGGGAGCGACAGGAAGAAAAAACACCAGAGGAACACAACTATTAAATGTTGAGAATGTAACATCACACTCCCTCACTTAAACAAGATATTCCTCTGTGAATAAATCCATTTGAGGTCTAGCATATAGCCCTGAGACAGCTGAGCCCCTGGGGCCTTGTTTTGTTTCGCTGTGTTGTACATGGTAACATGTTATCCCACTGTGCTCTCCTTCTCTAGAGAATAACCCTGGCCTCAGTGTATACAAGCATGCTGGGGCACACACTTCTTGTATACAGGTCACGTATGAAGCGGGCCTTTGTGGTTATCTTTTCTGTGTGAATGGGTGTGTGCGTGCCTGCATCTTTGTGTGCATGTTGAGTGTTTGAGCATCAGGAACCCCATGTGATCTCTTCCACTTTAACTTGAATGAATTTCTGGACATGACAGTATTTCTGACGACATGTTTTTAAAGGCGGCAGATGATCAAACTTTTGCATTGCTCAGAAAAGCTGAAACAGACAGGTTGACCTTAAGGTGGTTTAAATAAATCTTAAAGTGTTCAGCCTTGGTGAGGCTGTGCAGAAGCTTAAAGGGTAGGTTCACAATTTTTCAAGTCCATCTTAAAACAATAGTCATATGACTATGCATATGAACGGTAATAGTTTCAGGTTGTAACCACCGGGTTTTAACCGGTAACCATTCCCCCTGTTCATAATGGCCATTAAGAGATCCCATCCTAATGTATTTCCTCTGTATGTGAGTGGGTACAAAATCAAGTGGGTATTTTCCAAAGTTAGTTTTTTTTTTAAGTGCAAAATTTCCCTCTTTCCACATACCCACTTGCTTTGAATAGACCAGGCTGCTGAAGCCTCATGTTAGCTCTAGTTAATGTTTGTAATGTATCATTTACATTGGAATCGCCCAAGAGGAAATCTCTGGATGTCCGGTGTGAACAGAAGGAATGATTACAAGAAAATCTGTTTCAGTGTTCATACAGGCACCTGACTATTGTTTTAAGACATACTTGAGAAATTGTGAACCTGTCCTTTAAGCGGGAAGCTCAGAGACTCAGTTTGGTTAGAGCTTTCTTTGAAAGATTTGCACTGAGCTCTACTGATGCTCCTTTCCCACCTCTTCCCTCCTCCCTACTTCCCTCCCTGCTCCTCTTACCAGACGCTATGATAGTTTAGACTCGGCCACCAACGGGCGCAGTGATATCGACTCAGGCTCAGGGTCGAGCCGGCGCACCAGTCGTCAGTATTCTCTAGACAGTAGGCATTCACTGTCCGATAGGTGGGTCTCTGTACCTCTGTACCAAATTCTCCTCCTCTTCTTCCTCCTGCTCCGGCCTGTGACTCCGTCTCGCTGTGACGTCAGTGGTGGACTTGTCCCGTCCTCCTCGCTCGCTGTGCTTGCTTGCATGCATGTGCTCTTACCCTATCTCTGTATATGTATATATTCTATTTTTTTTTTTATAGAAAACTACTGGTCCTGCATCTATCTTTACTGTGTTCCTGGTGAAGAAATCAGTATCACCAGTAATGTCTCATTCTCATCTTCTCCATTTTTAAACCTTTGTAAGTTTTGTGCAGTTTTATGTTTGTGTGTGTGGGTGAGAGATTGACAAGATGTGTGTTGTTTTGTAACTACAAGAAAGAGAGAGGTTAATTGTTGGCTGAAGTTTGTGGAAATGCCTGTGTGAATCTGTGTGTGCATCTGTTGTCGTGGCAGCCTGTTATTACAGCCTCATCCTGTATGTGAGACTTTAAGAAGGGCCCTGTCTTTTTCTGGGTGTCCCACACTTAGTAATTACACACATTTAATTTCCACTTGTGAGACAGCAGGAAGCCATCAGCCCCATAATGGGACCCTAGCTGAGAGGCCAAGACAGATTATGTTCATGTTCATTTTCATGTTCATCATGTTTTTATTCTTTTCTGAGAAAGAGGGCAGACATGTATTAAAACTCAAGCATTATGCAAGAATTTGTCACTGTCTGTGTCAGTCTTTGTGTTGGACGAGAGAAAGATTGTGAGATAGGTGATGAATAGAAAAGAGCAGGGGTGTGTAATTGAGTGTTTGTGTCCATTCATCCATACTTGTGTATTCCCTGTGGCTCACAGCCCAAAGCCATTATACAGTTTTCTCCTTTACTGCTCCTGGACTGTGCACTATTGAACCAACATGACTGTAATCAATAGAGATGAAACAATAAAGTTTGAGTGTGTGTGTGTGTGTGTGTGTGTGTGTGTGTGTGTGTGTGTGTGTGTGTGTGTGTGTGTGTGTGTGTGTGTGTGTGTGTGTGTGTGTGTGTGTGTGTGTGTGTGTGTGTGTGAGATGTCAAATCTCTCCCTGACTCATGGTCTGTCTCAGTGTCTAATAGCTTCATTCATCATTGTGAATAAATAGTATTCACTTATTTATCTACAGAAAGAGACTGTTTTTGTTCTGCCAGGCTAATAAATTACCTTCGACCTCTCCAGGTTTACTCTCTTTCATTTGAATAGGTCTGTTTCTATCTTAGTTTTATGAAAAATGTGTTCTTGTGCTTTTTCTAATCATGTGCTTTTGTATGATGTGTTTCTGTGTTAATTTGTGAGTGAAGTAGTAGCTGTAGTAGCCTGTCCTGTTGCTAAAAAGGTGATCCCCCTTACAGTTACATAGATGCATCACTAGTTTGATCCCCTGCTCTAAGTTTCCTGGTTGGTTTAAAGTCACTCCTCTTTTCCCACTGGTTAGCTGTTTCCCTCCCTGGCCCCCAGCACAAGTTCCTTAATTGTCTCTGTGACAGCCAAACTCCTTATCATACAACTCTGCGAACTCCCCTGGTTTACTTTTAAACATATGTTAGTGTGTTTATGTAACGTGTCTGCATCTCCCCCTCACTTTAGTCCCACAGACAGTCGTTACGCCTCATCAGGCGAGTTGAGTCGAGGCAGCTCGCAGCTCAGTGAGGAGTTTGTCCCTGAAGACGGCGAGAGCTTGCGAGGTTCGGAGTTCTACGACGAAAACGACTCCTACCACTCCTGCCACTCCTCGGTCAGCTACGGCAAAGAGGATTCCCCAGGCTGGGATGGAGAAGACCAACAAGGCGTCTACAGCGACGAAGGAGGCTACCTCAAAGATGGAGGGGAGGAGGGCGCACTGTACGACGAGGACGAGGGAGACATGTACGGCGAGGAAGGAGAGTACAACTACGAAGATGAGGAGGAGATGCCATATGAGGAAGATGAAGATATGTATCCACTTGATGGCACACTGAGTGAAGACCAGGAACTACCCTACACCCCCACACCCACAAGCACTGCCCCCACCCTGATGCCGCCTTCTGATGGTCTGTCCTCCACCAGGCCACCGCTGGAGAAGCAGGCATCATTGCATCAGCAGCAGCCGGCCCAAGATCAGCTCCAGCCCCCGGGCATAGTTCCTGGTCTTCCTCCGGTCTCACAGGACGACAAGTTACCCCCATTCAGTTCAGATGCCATCAAACCTCCCTCTGTACTCTCACAGCCAGATGTGTCAACCGCCACTACATTCACCCCTACAACTATATCACAGGTTCCAGCTCCAGACTCCAAGCCTCTGGAGCCTGAGCCCAAATCTGAGGCACCACTGGAGGAACCTCGACCCTTTGAGCAGCCTCCAGCAGCAGAGACTGTCCCTCCAGCTCCTGAAGAGAAAACAGAGGAGGCTCCTGTTCCAAGGTGAACACTGCTCATACAAATAGGCTTTCACTGTCTGTCAGCACTAAGGTAGCCACATTTTGGTACAAAGATGTTCATCTGGCACCTCATTCAAGTACCAATAAGCACATACAGTACATACACATTCTTCAACAGACAACTGTCAGCAGTTAATTATCCAAAAGAGAAACATACGAAAAAAACAAACACCAGGGAAGGAGCAAGGATAGGAAAAAAATCTGGGTCTATTTGGATGAACCAGCATCATTTTAATAATTTGAAAATAATTAGCATTTTTAATCATCGTGTTTTCTTCTAGCCGCCAATCTGTTGCAAATATTACTTTTCCTTGAGACTAGCATCAAAGAGGACACATATATTGTACATCCAGTTAAAGAGTTACTCAAGTTATTTAGCATTGCACCTCCACTTAGGTGGGTGACTTGTGAGAGATGCATTAAAGAATAAATTATCAAGAAGCAGAGGCTGAGATACTCTGACTTTTAGTCCCCTGTGGAGTACTGCTTTAGTGTGTTAACTAATATCAGTCCATCATAGTCATCTCCATAATTACTGCACTTTCCATACATGACTTAATAGAGCACATACTAGCATATCTATATGCACTGAAAATGTTTTCAATCATTCTTTTAGCTTCCCAAAGAGAGAAATCATGGAACCTGGTCCTGCCAGAGCCAAAGCCAACTGGCTTCGACTTTTCAGCAGAGTGCGACTACAGCTGCAAGAGGTACAGCCTGTGTGTGTGTGTGTGTGTGTGTGTGTGTGTGTGTGTGTGTGTGTGTGTGTGTGTGTGTGTGTGTGTGTGTGTGTGTGTGTGTGTGTGTGTGTGTGTGTGTGTGTGTGTGTGTGTGTGTGTGTGTGTGTGTGTGTGTATTTCTCAGTGGATCTTTGTGCACACAGGTGTGAATCTGTTCGTTCCAGGTGAATGCCTGTGTTCGTAACAGTGGGTTGTTGGTCTGCTTTAATTCATAAGTTTACTATTTGAGCTCACTGACTTGTTGCATCAGCCCCTGCATGTACTACTGTGACTGTGTTTTTTTCCAGCTTTTCGTTGGCCAGTCCACCATTTTTCCCAGTTTTTGGTTATTGATGTGGATTATACTGTATTGTCTTGTGTTTATTTGATAGTTTCTGTATACCCCTTGTATTGTTTTGCCATTTCATTATTTTCTTTTCAGTTGTTTGCCATCCTCGTAGCGATTTGCATGTAGTCCGTTCTGATTACCCATGGCTGGAGCGGACTCTCAGGTGGGTGTGGCCAATAGTGTGTCTGATTTATATTGTATGTATCCCTGTACGGCTCATAGATATTTATGGAGGGCCAAGCAACACATAGGAAGCTGCTGTAAGCCTGCTATGTGCCATTTTCAAAGCCTGGCATTTATACCAATCATGACTATTTCTGTGCCTCGGCGTGACGTGAGTATTGGCGCTGTGTGTCATTCTCTGAACAGGCAGGCAGACAAAGAAAGTGTCTTTCGATAACAGAGCGGATAGAATTAGAAGAATGATTGCACGGATAGCCGTCTGGCTGTAATCTACTTTTACTATGAGCCTCAAACGCAGAGAAGCTACTGCTGATGTCAGTAATCACCACACTCACTAAGAAAGACACAACTCAGCTATACCACTTTCCTCATCTTCCCCCTTTTTCTTTCTATCTCCCACTTGTACCACTGTTGTATTATTTATTCGTGAATTCTGGGAATACTGTCAGTTATTGCGGCAACAGCTACTAGAAAAACTCACCATGAAATATAGCTTTTTGCCAAGGAACACCATGCAACATCTCCTGATTTTTTTTCTCAGTATGAAGGACAATATGTGTGTGGTACTATAAAATGATATGCTTCCCATTTTCCAGCCACAGCTCTAATGGCACCCTGCTCGCGTTTCTTTTTCATCTCATCTCTCTTTCTCTCCACAGGCCCGAGGAGAAAGTGTTGGAATCGCCTCTCTGCTTTTATCAGCAGGGTAAGTAACCATGACGCTGTTACTGCCATGGTCATTGAAAATCTATAGCTTACCAACCAAAAGCCAAGCCAATGGCCGTAATGTCTGAATGCATTTATTGTCTGATTGAATTGTCGTGTCCAAGTTCTAGATAACCACTGTGGCTACAAACATAAAGGATGCTGATTCCTGCTATGTGCATGTTCTGTTTCCAGGGTGGGTGGCGCCCTGTATAGCATTGACAGCATGCCAGACCTCAGGAAGAGGAAAGCTATGCCCCTGGTCAGAGATCTGGTGAGTTTCTGTGCTAATCTCTTTATATTCCCCTGACTAAGTGTCTCACATCTCCCTGGTCCATCTATCACTCAGCTCAGCAGTCAGCGCTCTCATCTACTATAGCTGCTCCTGTTGTGCTTATCTTCGTATTCTCTGCCTTCTTTTTGTCGTCTTATCTTATTCCCTCTGTTGTGTGTTTCTTCATTTCTCCTGCACTTTCCTCCTCTTCCTCTCTGTCTTTTAGCCCACTGCACTACATCCACTGTGCTTACAGACAGTACACGTCACTGCTCTTACAACATGACAGGGAAAGTTGCAGGGCTGAGAGGCCACTGGCTGACACTGATGTCTGCCAGATGCTGTCACGTAACAGACCTTTTCATAACCTCACCATGCCATCGTCCCCGTGCCTCCCTGACACTGCCTCACTGGTGATACGAAAAATAAAAAATCCACGGGAGGAACTTGTAACTCACATGTACAAGCCATTTTCTTTGAGTGTCTTATTGCAATAAAATTCTCTACCTTTGTCAAAATGACAGGAGGCATAAATTCCTCCAGCAAGTATACACTGTTGCAACAATAAGCTGAGAATATAGATAAAACCACACATCAGTATCATTTCTTTCATTTTAGAAAGAAAAATGTAAGAAAATCTTAAAGGATTACTTTGGCCTTTTGGTAAATGCGATTGTTTTCTTTCTTTCTGAGAACATGAAGAGAAGATTGTTAACATTCTCATGTCTGTCCATTCAATATATGTAGCTACAGCCAGCAGCTGGTTGTCTGAGCTTAGCATAAGACTGGAAGCAGGGAAAACAGCTAGCTTGGCTAACCCCCCATAAAGCCAGTCATTTTTACACACCAGTCTTTGTGCTAACCTAAATTCACTGGCTGTAGCCTTCTATTTACCACACAGATATGAGACTGGCTTCAATCTTTTCATCTAACTCTTGGCAAAAAAAAAAGCAAATAAGTGTTTTCCCTAGATGTCAAACTACTGCTTTTAATGCAAAAAATACATTTGAAGTGGAAGCAAACAGAAGGTGGCCTGGAAACAGGACAGCAGTTTGGTTCTTTAGATCAACTGCCAGGCAAGGCTCAGTGTGCCATTTTCCTAAGTGCACCAGATCCAAGAATCACCACACACAAGTAATTATCTCAGACGATTGTCTTCATTGATAAATCCTGCTGTCACACAGTAACAGCCACTACACAGTGACAGACCGTTACAAGCAGGTGCACCCATTTGCTGTTTCCCACATACACACACTCACAACTTGTCAGAGTGTCTCAGGTAATTTATCAGACATGGTGGGGTCCTGGTTGTATGAACAGTGATCACAGGCTATTTTATTCAGATATAAGATACTCAAGTCTGGTTGCAGCTGTGGCTTCCCCAGCCCTTCAAACCCCTACATCTGCCTTGTTTGATTGTCTCCCACCAAGCTTTTGTTGTGGATTCCTGTTTAATCACAAAAAGTACACCAAATGCACAATTAATGCATCAGTTTCTCAACATCTCTTTTGCATTTTTAATTCTCTGTGGAAATTCACTCCTTGCTCTTGCCTTTTTCTAATATTAAATCTCTCCCTTGTTCCTCCCACCTTCACTTCACTGCCACAGGCAATGGTGAGTAACACCAACACCATTTGCTCTATAAACACTTATATTATGGAGGTATACTAGTTTTCTAGTCTTGCCAGCAAATTGGTCACTCTTAAAAAATGGAGGCACAGTAAATTCCTCAGCTGTTACCTCTAGTTTGTTGTGACTATTCAGGAAAACATTGCCAGACAGACCGTAATAACACACATTGTCTCTTAGGCTGCACTGAGATTTGTCATGATTAAAAAATAAGATATTGAAGTGGGAACTAAGAAATTACCTTTTCTCTCTCTTGTCACACAGTCTTTGGTTCAGAACTCCAGGAAAGCAGGCATCACCTCAGCCCTGACGTCCAGCACCCTGCATAACGAAGAACTGGTCAGTCAGTGCTCACTTACACTGTTATGTAGAAATATTTCACATCATGTCAAAAGGTTAACTCTTCTGACCCTACACTTCTCTCCTCTGCACCCTTATAGAAGAGTCATGTCTATAAGAAAACCCTTCAGGCCCTCATATATCCCATCTCCTGCACCACCCCGCACAATTTTGAGGTGTGGACAGCCACTACCCCCACTTACTGCTACGAGTGTGAGGGACTGCTGTGGGGTATTGCTCGCCAGGGCATGCGCTGTACTGAGTGTGGAGTCAAATGCCACGAAAAGTGCCAAGATCTACTGAACGCTGACTGTCTGCAAAGTAAGAGAAATGTTGGAAAACATTACCCCCCCATTTTAGCTCCTAAAGCATTGTTAAGGGACTGGATTAAGAAGCGAATTATGTAATTTAAATTTAGTTATCCACAGAGTTTAAGTTTATCTGTATGTGCATTTACATGACAATAGACATCAAAGATGAATGAGGCTGTACCCTGTAGGCTTTAAATGTAATAGGAGATGTGTACGTGTTTATTACACCTATGAAGTCTTCTGTACAGGATTGTTTTTATTTATTGTTTTGTTTATTTACATTACTTTATGTGTTGTTTAAAGGAGTAGTTTGACATTTTGGGAAATATACCTTATGTACTTTATTGCCAAGAGTAGGGTGAGAAGATTGATACCACTCTTAATGTCTGTATGGTAAATATATTTACCTTACAGATTTAAGAGTGGTATCAATCTTCTCATCTGACTCTCAACAAGAAAGTAAATCAGCGTATCTCCCAAAACTATTCCTTTGAATGTGCAATTATATATTTACTGCTTGGCCTAAGTTGGCTTTAAATAGCCAATAAGATGCTGGGATATTTGGCTAAAGCATAAATTGTGTTCACGTAGTGTTCCATGAGAAAGGATGATTTACATGAGCTGTCCAATCATTTGCTGATGTTGTATTAGCCTTATTTCTGTGTCAGTGCTGCTTTTTTTCTTAATAAGAGTAAACTATCTGCTCCATCTATTTCCTCTTATCTCTATTTGTCATTCCAACCTCCTCTTCCCACTCACCTCACTCTTATTTTCCTTGTCTTCTTGAGAGGATATTAAAAGCCATTTATCTTTTGTTGTCATCCACCTCTCTTTTCTATCTCTCTTTCACACAGCATTTTATAGCTTCGCAAATGTGTCCTCCTCTCATTCATGAAATATAACCGAGTTTTCCATCAGCTCCACAGTCTTCTTCTCTGTGCTGAATTCAATTTCCCATTTTGAAATAATTTTCTTCTAAGTTGCAGAATGCTAGCCTCCAGGCAAAAAAAATCTTCTCTGTTATTGTCATAATTAATAACTGTACTGAAACCAAAAACCATAGAGCTCTCATAGCAGATATTTTCTGTATCCTTTTACATATCTGATCCTTTTCTTAATTGTCCACTAACCAGGGGCTGCAGAGAAGAGCTCCAAACATGGTGCGGAGGACCGAACGCAGAACATCATCATGGTTCTTAAGGACCGCATGAAGATCCGCGAGAGGAACAAACCGGAGATCTTTGAACTCATTCAGGAAGTGTTCACCGTCCCCAAGTCCACCCACGTCACCCAAATGAAGCAGATCAAGCAGAGCGTGCTCGATGGCACCTCTAAATGGTCAGCCAAGATCAGCATCACAGGTGAGAGGTGGGAAGTCACACTCGGTACAGTACAGTAGCTTTGAAGGGAGCTGGCCAACACTGTCAACATCAAAGTCAGAGGAGACGGCACATGTCAGGTGTTTGTGTCTATAAAAAGAGACAAGCTGCTGTTTACATGAAGAGAGCACCAGTGGCGTTTGTGGGGCAATAGAGCAGAAGGTCAAATGAGTTAAGAGGCATCTGTTTGCATCCAAAAGACGCACACACACACAGAGTGGCTGACCAGCTTGGCCTTTTTTTCCTTCTTCCTAGTGTTGTGTGCCCAGGGTCTACAAGCCAAGGATAAAACCGGTTCCAGTGATCCTTATGTCACCGTCCAGGTGGGAAAGACCAAAAAGAGGACCAAGACCATCTACGGCAACCTCAACCCCGTATGGGAGGAGACATTTAATTTGTGAGTTTGGACCTCTTGAAAAAAATATGGGAAATTTGTTGTACTTGGGGTTTCAATTAATGATTATTTTCATCAAAATGTTGGTTATTTTTTCCACTTACTTGGTTTATTGTTTAGCCAACACAAACACAATTTCTCAGAGCCTTAGGTGACATCTCAAAATGGCTTTGGCCAAAAAAAACTGTTTAAAAGATATTCCATTTACAATTATATAAAACTGAGAGGCTTAAAAAGGCAAATGTTTGGCATTTTTGCTTGATAAATGACTTAAATTATTAATCAGTTATCAGTGTTATTATTTTTCTGTCAGTCCAGTAAGTCTTTGAGCTCTAGTTGTTGCAGTGTGGATGTTAAACATTTTTATCTGCTTTCTGACAAAAAAATTAAATTGATTTATATTTGTTGAAGGGCAGTTTTTATGTTTACAATTTCACATTTAATGACTCAGGATAGTCATCCATCCCGTCCTCTTGGCTGATTCTCTGGTTCTGTCTATGTAGTGAGTGTCACAACTCCTCAGATCGTATCAAGGTGCGAGTGTGGGATGAGGACGATGACATTAAGTCTCGTGTGAAGCAGAAGTTCAAGCGGGAATCAGACGACTTCCTCGGTCAAACCATCATCGAGGTCCGCACTCTGAGCGGAGAGATGGACGTCTGGTACAATCTCGGTCAGCGGAATTTATAGTACACGTGGTTTACACTGCACTAACCCTACACCTCCTTACTGCCATAGTCAGCTGTCCTTACCTTGCAGTTGTATGACTCATTTAACTTCTCTGATTGAGATTTTTTTTTTTTCAGCAGTGAATTTGGTAACTGTGCTGTTGTATGTCTTGTGCTCTTCACAGACAAGCGTACAGACAAATCAGCTGTGTCTGGGGCTATTCGCATGCACATTAATGTAGAGATCAAAGGAGAGGAGACGGTCGCCCCGTATCACGTTCAGTACACCTGTTTGCATGAAGTAAGCTCAGTGTGTGTATGTGTTTGTATGTCTGAACAGTCAGAAAGTAAGAAAATATATCTATTATAGAGTTGTATATAAATACTGCATTGAGGAACTGATGTGCACTTTGTGAGACTTCCAACCTCTTCCAACAGCAAAGACATCAGACACATTTCTAGTCTGCGCCGCTCTGTGCGGAGAACTTTGCTGACTGAGTGTAGGCCAATCACAGCCTTGTATGGAATCATTACTCGGCCCATTACTCAACAGAGCACATTAGCTGAACCTTAACAGACATAGGACCACTGTTATTGCTGTACGTAAGTGGCCATAAACTACCGAGCCAACTCAGAATGTTTTACAGCAGCATAACACTTTATGGCCGAGTAGCCAAGACACCACCCTGTATTGGCCTCGTAATGTAGTTTAATGGCTATTTATCTAGCACGGCCAGTTAAAGATAAACAGATTGAGACGCTGAAATCTGCTTTGTTTTTGTACAATGAAATTTATGCAAGCTTTGATTACAACTGAGAGACATGTGAAACGCTCTCTCTTATCATTCATACATCTCCTTCAGTTCATTCCTTAACTCTTTCACATCTCCTCTCTCTAGAACCTCTTCCACTATGTGACAGACATCCAGAACAACGGTGTGGTGAAGATCCCCGATGCTAAAGGGGATGATGCGTGGAAGGTTTACTTTGAGGAGACTCCCCAGGAGATTGTGGATGAGTTTGCCATGCGTTATGGAGTGGAGTCCATCTACCAGGCCATGACGTATGTTAGTCAGAAACTGCTGTTCTAAAAAGGACCTGGTGGTTTGCATGCAAGTGTTTGTTTACATGTCTTTACCCTCTTTTGCAGCCACTTTGCCTGCCTGTCATCTAAGTATATGTGCCCAGGTGTGCCTGCAGTAATGAGTACCCTACTGGCTAACATCAATGCCTACTATGCCCACACCACCCAGGCAACTAACAACGTCTCTGCCTCTGATCGCTTTGCTGCTTCTAACTTTGGGGTGAGTCACTGAAGAATCATTTAGCAGAATCTATAAATTCACCAGGTGTCACAATTTTGTTCATCAATTAGTTTTTGTTTCCCAAAGCTATCCAAAAACAGCAATACTATAATTCCTGTATTTACTACTCATTTACACGTCGTGGTGCTAAATTGTTGTACCTTTGCATATTAAGCAGTGTACTGTGTCTGCTGTATGTTTAATAATGTTAAATTCTGTTGTGCGATATGTTGCAATACCCACAGAAAGAGCGATTTGTCAAGCTTCTAGATCAGCTGCACAACTCTCTGAGGATCGACCTGTCCATGTACCGAGTAAGATTTATCTCCATCTCACTGTTTACACTCATGTATTATCTTCTCTAATGTCTGTAATGCTTCTCTATCTCATGGTATCTCTCTCTTTTTGAGAAACAGTTAGACAAGGCAGGCGGATGTGTTAATTAGAGTGACAGCTCCTCTGACACATGCACAGACACATTCAGGAAACACTGCACACCCACACAGGAACAAATGTAAGAGATGTCTATGCTGGATATTTCCCATGGACACAAAAAAAACACTCTGGACAAAGATGGATATAATATCATATGTTGTGGCTCACTGTTTTGTTTTTTGTTTTTATTCATTTATTTATTTATTTTGTCTGACTGCAGAACAACTTCCCAGCCAGCAGTCCTGAGAGGCTGCAGGACCTCAAGTCCACTGTGGACCTCCTCACCAGTATCACCTTCTTCAGAATGAAGGTACAGTCTCTTCTTCTTCTTCCACCTTCCATCAGAGACTCTTTGGTCGTCTGCTGTATTTCATTGCCTCAGCCCACCCATTAGACTGCCATTTTGGCTCAGTGTGTTCCACATACAGGATGTAATGAACTTCATCCACAATTTCTCCAGGAGTTTTAACTCATATGAAAAACACAACTCTATATATTTGGGATTTGAAGTATTCATCTTAAAATTATCTTACAATTGAATTTCAAGGAAGAGTTATATATAGTTATATAGTTTGTTTTATCTTTGTCACCAAGATGGCCATGAAAACTATTCTGACGTGCCATAGTCCAGTGAATTAATGAGCCAGTCACTTGTCTAGTTTAACTGTCTCTCTCTCTCTTTATTTGTGTCTTCAGGTCCAAGAACTTCAGTCTCCACCCAGAGCCAGTCAGGTAGTGAAGGATTGTGTCAAAGCCTGTCTCAACTCCACCTACGAGTACATCTTTAATAACTGTCATGAGCTCTACAGCCGCGAGTATCAGACAGATCCGGTAAGAAGCAGCAATGAATTGAATGTCTGTGCAGGTGTGAGTGAAAGTTTCCCTCTTTCTCTTTCTTTCTCAGTATTTTCAGATTCAAATTTTCTCATTAGCATGGGCATAATTAAGTGCAGCATTGCCAAAGGACATGTGTGTACGAAATAAGAGACACACAAATGGCTTGTACACTACTACATAGTACATTAGAAGAAAAAACAAAAAGATACACAGACCAAAAAGATTTCATATCTCTATTTATTCTTATGTGTTGTTCTATTGGCTTTCCCTCAGACTGACATGACATTATTTTTTTTTACCCCCAAGTAAATACTGAGTTTTATTTTGTCCTGAGAGTGCGTTAAATACCCACTAGTTGAGTTTTAGTTTGGATAATGTCAACCAGTCTCTGTGGTCAGATCGTGGTCATTCTGTCAACATTTAGTTAATTACTTTGTCGGTTCCTGGTAGCTCATTGTGCCTAGATAATCTGCCACCCTGTAGTGTCTGATCAGTGCTAGCTATCATCAATATTGACTCTTTTTGTTGCAAATGTCCAATGATTGATGCACTTTTCTTTTTCTTTGCCTTTAATTTGGTTCACTCTCTCAGGAGTAGTAGGATAAATCGCTGTCGAAACTCCAAACTCTCTGAAAGAGTTTTGAACTTGGTCAGCAGTTTCCTTCATGAATTCTTATAAGCTGAGGTGTCCTTGACTGCTCCTTGACTAATCACATTGCTTGGCTAAAAATAGTGTTTGTACCAAAGGATTTTTAAATGTTATGAGTCCGCACTCTTTGCGTGATTTCTGCATTGTCTTCAGTGGTGTGTAAAATGCATTGCGACTCTGGTGTGTGTACATGCTTTTACTTTGTGTCTGTGTGTGGAGTCCCCATCATTCTCTCAGTCTGAGTAGGCCGGGCTCTTCCATCCATCACTCCTGCACCAGATTTCAGCAGGGATTTCTAGAAGTTGCTTTGAGTCCTCATTAAAGCACCAGCCCCATTCAGACTCCCTTGTGATTTTCAAATAAGCATTTTTCCCTTTGAATAAAACATTTCATCCTGAGGGACATTGCTATATTTTGTTGAAATCTCTGCAAGATCATTCTTCACTCTTCAACCCCTGCAGTGCTCGTTTTTTTTTTCTTCCTGCACATCTTCAGCTTTTTCAAAGAACTCGTCCAGACAGTTGACGTTCTGAGTCTGTTTAAAGCTGTTTGAGCAGCAAACGTTGAATATGTATCAGTTTCTGAATTAACAGCACAGCCAAGATTTCCCTCTATATTTCTCACACTAAAAGCACTAAACTGTCAGACAATTATACAATTACAGGACTATGCTCCTTTTTCACCCTTTGGTTATCTTATCCAATATGTGACTAGAGGTTTAAAGTGTGCAGCGTTGCCTAAAATTTATAGCAATTTGATGGGAAAATTGTTCAATGAGCAGGCATGGTTTGGAAGTTGAGAGTTACCACAGTGACCAGTCTGTGTTCATTTCGTTTTGATCCCAGGCCAAGCAGGGTGCCGTCCCTCCAGAGGAGCAGGGACCAAGCATCAAAAATCTGGACTTCTGGTCCAAACTCATCACACTTATTGTCTCCATTATTGAGGAGGACAAGAACTCCTACACGCCCTGCCTAAACCAGTATGTATATTCTGTGTGTTTCTTTCATCTATGTGGTCGTTCTTTTTCTAATCTGATTACGTTGCTTTTTAATAGCATTTTAGTGTCACGATGTTTACTCTGTCTTGTCTCTTAATACCTCTACAACCACACATCCAGGCTCTCATCTGTTTGCTGAGTTTAATATACCTTCTCTCAAAGTGCATGTACATTAAGCCTTTCTCCTTTTGTCCTCCATCAAGATTTCCCCAGGAGCTCAACGTGGGTAAAATCAGTGCTGAAGTGATGTGGAACCTGTTTGCTCAGGATATGAAATATGCAATGGAGGGTGAGTGCATGTCATTGATATTCCGAGCTCCTCAAATGGCCAAAATGTAGTGAGTTCTTGTGATTAGCAGGCCGTGGGACTCAGAGTCACCATGGCAGAGGGATGAAAAACTAAAAAAAGTGTGAGGGAATAAAAGTTTTTGTCCAAATTATGCAAAGCCTGAAGGGTCACACTCAATTTTAGGTTTGATTAATATTTGATTTCTGCCATAAAACTGATGACAGCCATACACAATGTGACTGCATAACCACACCATCGATTATATTCAACAAATCCATGAGGACGTGTGTTTGACTCTGGGCCGATGTCTCTGAATGCACAGTGGATCTGTGGTAACAGCAGATAGACATATCTTAAATACCCAGGAGGAATTAGCTTTTAACCCCCCATGGATTTATCTGCTTTATTCTTTCTCTCAGAGCATGAAAAAAATCGCTTGTGCAAGAGTGCAGACTACATGAACCTGCACTTCAAGGTCAAGTGGCTGTACAACGAGTACTGCAAAGACCTGCCCTTCTTTAAGAGCAGAGTGCCTGAATATCCTGCGTGAGTAGCAGCTCAACCATCACTGTTTTGCAGACTGGGACACTCACATTCCGACGTGTACTGGAAACAGAAAATAAGAGTAAAGGATCAAATGTTTTTTCCTTGTTTAAATTGGCTTCCTGGTTTGTTTTCTGCTCCCCATAGGTGGTTTGAGCCATTTGTCATCCAGTGGCTGGATGAAAATGAGGAAGTGTCTCGGGACTTTCTGCACGGTGCTTTGGAAAGAGACAAAAAAGACGGGGTAAAAGTTTGGAGCTCGTCTTCTCCTTATCTCCCCTTCACTCCTCTGAAACTGCTGAGTCGCTGTTGTTGTTCAGGCAGAATTACTGTAATCCATCCTTTGTACTTCCTCTGTCACACTCAGAAGTTATCAGCTAAAGTTTACTCCTGCCTCCCGCTCTGCCTCCCACACTTCCCCCCTGCCTCTCTTGCATTCTTCAAAGACAGCAACACAGGCAGTGACACTGCAGCGCAGGCATGGACTCAGAAAGTGTGTTTGGGGCTAAGAGGATGTTTTAGTGGAAGTGCTTCGTCGTGTAAAGAGATTCTTTGGAAGTTCAAAGTGTGGCTGAGACGTGCATGTACTTAGAGAGATAACTCTGTGACAGCAGGATATTGTGAATTAATGGTCTTATTCCAGAGTTTTGACGGCAGGAAATCTGTCCTCACCTCATTGCCCAGACTCCCTGGAGGTGCACATACACGCTTCCCTCCAGCCAATTAGGGACCAGGCGCAAACCAGCAGCCAATTACTAGAGGACAGACAGGAGTTTCCCACCTGTCACCAGCTGGCTGTCTCTCTGGCGGTATCACTGGCTCTAGGGTGGTCTGAGACTCTGAACATGCAGTGAAAGATATCAAAGGTCCACTTTAATATAGCATCTATACGGTCATAGGTGCTCAGAGGTGACATCTTGCTAGCCTCCCTTGAATCCCATCTTCTCACCTGCTACCCCTGCTCATCCCTTTCCCTCACTCTTTTCCCTAATCTGCAACGCCTTCTACCCTTTATTTCCTCACCCGGTTTTTAATCTTCTTGCACATCTTTTCTGCTCTACAGTTCCAGGTCACATCAGAACATGCTCTGTTCTCCTGCTCGGTGGTGGATGTGTTTTCCCAGCTCAACCAGAGCTTTGAGATCATCAGGAAGCTAGAGTGTCCAGATCCGCAGATTGTTGGACACTACATGAAGCGATTCGCCAAGGTAGATTCTAAAAAAATAGCACTTTGCAGTTAAATCACACAAAATAAATATACAATATCATTTTAAACTGAGTAACTGAACTACAACAATCCCATGAAGACTAATGACCTGTTGGTCTCTTTGGTTTCCCTCTCTAGACGATCAGCAATGTACTTCTGTCCTATGCTGATATCATCTCCAAGTTGTTTGCCAACTATGTCACCATGGAGAAAGTGGTGAGTAGCCAAAGACTTGATGAACCCATTTGGATTTTTGCAGGGGGGCCAGCTATATTTTAGTTTTTTAGTTTTTACTTGCTTGAAAATTGGTTGTTTTTGTGTGGAACATAAACAGTTCTGTTCAGTATATTTATGGTTTTTGTGAGCATTGTGTCTTTGGATCCTGTACCAAAAGAAGGCAGACGCATTTTGAATTTGGAAGTGTTTCAGACAGACATGTACGATCTTATCCTCAGCCCTGCATCCTGATCAACAACATCCAGCAGCTGAGAGTTCAGCTGGAGAAGATGTTTGAAGCAATGGGTGGAAAAGATGTGAGTGATTCCCCTTTTTTGTCCAAACTCCAACCAGTATTATTCACAAGTTAAACTTTGTGTATTTGGTCACAGTTGCCTAATTCAGACAGTCACCTCAGTTGAAATATATCCACTGGTGACGTTAGAACTTCCCAAACATTCCAACTAGCTCTGTGTGTTTATGTTTTTGTGTACATGCTCCAGCTGTGTGTGGAGGCCAGCGATATCCTGAAAGACCTGCAGGTTAAGCTCAACAATGTCATGGATGATCTCAGCAGGGTCTTTGCTGTCAGGTAGAAACTCACTCACATCCACAGAGAAATATGTGTGCGCTGCAAACTCCTTAACTCTGACATTAACGTGATGTATATTTAGACAGACTTCCTAAAATCTTCTTCTACTTTATCTCTGCAGTTTCCAGCCTCATATTGAGGAGAATGTGAAGCAGATGGGAGACATCTTGGCTCAAGTGAAGGGAACTTCAAATGTAGGAAATGCCAGCAGCGTGGCCCAGGATGCTGACAACGTCCTGCAGCCCATCATGGAGTTCTTGGACAGCAAGTGAGGCAATTTGCCATTTTAGTGGTAGTCTAAAAGGATTGTTCAGCTTTGAAGGCATTTTTATTATTAAACCTATTTATCCAAGGTCAGACATACTCATGAATGCCTTGTTTTTGTCTAAGCAATGGTTAAGTTAGCATATATTTAGTTAGTGTATAAATGTCTATGAAGTTAGCAGCTCAAGAAGAGATAGACCAGCAATATGCACACAGAAGACTAATATTTGTGTGTAATTTCCCCTCTTTGAGAGGGATTTCTGCTTAATTCCAGTGTCATCTACGGATCATGTCAAGTTAAAATAATTATTCAACATTCATAGAGACACAAGAAAGGCTTCAAAATCTATGAGTTAATTTGCTCCTGGATGAGAAGGAAAAGCTTCTGTGCTTTTTGATCAAGAGGGGCCCATTTTCGCTTTGTCTTCTGTTTTCTTTATTATTATTTTTGACAGTGTTTGCCTTCTTCTGCTGCTTATTATTAATCTCTCCTTACTTTCTTCTCCTGCCGCCTCCTGCCAGCCTCACTTTGTTTGCTAAGATCTGTGAGAAGACTGTGCTGAAGCGTGTGTTGAAGGAGTTGTGGAAACTGGTGATGAACACCATGGAGAAGACCATCGTCCTGCCGCCACTGACAGACCAAACGGTGAGGGCTCACAGACCTACAAATGCACATACAGAGGCGTGCAACCATACAAATACACACAATATAAAAGCCAAGCATACATATTATATCGCCACTTATACCTCACTGTACCTGCACATGCTTCCTTAACACTGAACAAACAAATATATACATACATATTCACATCTATACTGCAGAAAGCTTATTGATAAAACTCAGTCACTGCGTGAATATTTCTGTGGGAAAAACTATGTGGAAGAGAAAAAAAATCGATTGATTTATATGTTATAATGATGACCACAGCAGGAAACTGATTTATAAAACATGTAACACACATGCGCCTACACATTCACAAACACACACCTCCAACTGCCAAGGCAGCATCAAAAGAAAAAGGAGGAGGAGGTGGAGAATGAGGAAAGGGAATAATACAGAGGCAGACATTTTGTGTGTTTTGCGATTCAAGATGGCCCTCTTGTAAAACAAATGCTAGAGGAAGCTCAAATTGCTTTTGCATCACATCTACATGGCATCCTATCCACTCCTCGACCCTGACACACAGTATACTCTACATTGCCCCCCAGTACCTTCATTCATCCAAGCAATCAAGATTTTTTTTTTTTTAAAAAAGGAAAAGTGGAAAAAAAAGGAGTGCACCATATCATTCTAACACCAGCTCATGGCTGCTCTCCAGTATGTCAGCCAACATTTGTTTGGAGAGATTCCTGATTTATGAGTAACTCACAACGGAGTGGCAGAAAATGTTTGCCCAAAGGATCTGGCCCACTTCCAAAAAGAATCATACATTTTGGAAAGCAGCCACTTGTTTTCTTTTGTTTTGGATATATGTGTTCTTATTTGTGTTTGGTTATTAATGAAAGAGCCTCATATCACTGTTAATAGGGTGATTATTAATCTCTGATTATCATCTGCAGTGCTAGCCAGTACTGTATTATCCCTGCTGGCTCAGCTATGGCTCTGCAGTTAGCCCCCCGTCCAATTTAGAAGAAACAGGTGAAGATAGAGAGCTCTATGTTCCTATCATATCGAGAATAACTATTTCTTCATTTGGACTTGCTGTTAAAAGCCTAAACACTTATTTGCTATATTCTGAGAAATGTTATGATTTTAAAGTTACTTATTTGCAGGCTTCTCTGAGTTGTCTACCCATCCTTAGTCCAGGCTTTAGACAGACATCAATTGGTTCCTCGTCCCTCCAGCCCTGAGGCCCAAACTTGTGTTTTTGATTGATGTGGGGCTCTTTGCAGCTTGACTGACCCTTCTCTCTGGTTGTTGTTGTTGTTGTGATTACTATTACATCCTGCTCCCACCGCTCTCCCTCCACAGATGATTGTAAGTACAGCACTCCTGCGTGTGTGTCTGTCTGTCCGTCCACGGTGGTTGGTTCTCTGCTATATGTGGCTGCGATCTTCCCCTGTTTTTTGCCCTGCATCACACTCTCTCCTTTCTCACAGCCTCGCCTCTCTGATCTGTCCCATCTCTCTTTCATTTCTTCTTCTCTTCTCTTCAACTCTGTCTCTGTTTTGAGAAGACAGAAGCATGGTGCATTCCTGACTGGTTCTGATAGGTCCCACCCCTTCAACAATCTCCACCAATCAATGCCCCCCTCTTCTGCTGTCTCTTCTTCCCGAACACTCTCCTCAAACAGGAAGTGCTACTCCTCTCTTGCGCCTGATGTTGCCTTGTTTCTTCTCATGCATTGTGTCCTATTACTGGGACTCTGGTGGGGTGACTCTGATCTCTCGGTGGCTTGGTATCTGGTGTCCTGCCCTACCTCCAGCCCTTCCCCCCTTTCCCTCCTTCTCAACCTGCTCCCCCCACCCCCCTCCCTCCTACTGTCCCCACCTCTCCCTCCTGTTTGAACTGTGTCCTGACCACCCCACCCCACCCCCCACTGTGGGTTTGTTGCTTGCATCTGATCTATTTCAACACTGCAGTCTTTTCTCAGTATACTGTACAACACTGTACTGTACTGTATGTCAGACCTGTCATGTTGGTCTGTCCTGGTTTGGTTTCATGTTCTGTTGTTACTATGATGATTGTAATCCTGGTATTGTGTCAGTAGCTCTGATGCACAGACTGCTGCTTCTTACAAGAGGTCCTTGGTTTTGGGTTGATGGATTCAAAGAACTGTACAAAAACACTCTTAATTATTTAGAGCTCTATGTGATGACTATTTATTTTTAATAATTTGTTTTTTTTTCACATTTTTGCATTGTAGTTGAAGCAAAGCAGTTAGCTTGATTAAGGCCCTTTCAAAGTTGGCTAATTTGATCTGTGCACAAAATTGTAGAACACAGGAGGGAATGTTGTGGGTTTTTCTTTTTTTTTCTAATGAACAGAAAAGATGTGTGTTTTTTGTTGTTCGAGGTGCCGAGTCGTCACATAGAGCTTTAATATGATATTTCTGAGTTTTCTTCTTTTAGCTGAATATTTTTGAGTAGACATTTTGGGAAATATGCTTTTTTGATTTCTTGCAGAGAGTTAGATGAGAAGGTTGATACCATTCTCATGCCTGCGTATTACATCGGGTATAATCAGTATTTTTATATGAACAATGGATCACATGGCTCTGTAAAATCAAAACATGTTGTTTTCATATTCTGTTGGTTTATGGATCAAAAAAACAAGCTATGATGTGTCGGTGAGTTTTTTTTAGGTGCTGGTAACCAAGCCGTTTTGCCACCCTAACCCTAACATGCACAGACATGAAAGTGCTATCAAACTTCTGGTCTAACACGTCGCGTAGCAGCGTATTTCCAAAAATGTCAAACTACGTCTTTAATTTACATTAATGGAGTATATCTCATTTCACTGATGACATTTGATGTCATTATGTTACGCTGAATTTGGATTTTTACTTATATTCCTTTACTTCCTGATACTGATTCTTTTTGTTTGTTTGTTTTTGTGCTATGAACAGCATGTAAACTAATTATGGATTTGACCATGATGCAGAAAAAGCAAATGTCACCTGCATATTTACAAGAAACATTTGTGACATCCCTTTACTCCTGACACCATCTTACTGCTTTTTAAAAATTTTGTTGTTGTTCGTTTGTTTGTTTTTGTTTTTACCCTTTTGTTTATTATATTATTTTTTCTGTGTCTTTTTAAGACACAAAACATGTCCTTGTTGCTTTGGAGAGCAACACAGTCAGCTAACTGAAAGAATGCGACCTCTCTGGAAGTGATGAGTGTCCTCAAATTTTGTTTACATTTTGCGAAGCAACATGTGCACTTTTGATCGCGTATTAGTCCATGAGAGTGAAGTCAGACTGCAGCGACTGGCCACTGCTTGAAGTATTAACCACATGCTCTCTTTCCAGGGGAGGCTGAAGAGTGCTTCTCACAGTGATGTAAGGACTAAACCCCTTCAGATCAATGTGTCTTGTCTCTCTCCTCTATGTCTTCTCTCCGTGTCTCCGTCTCTCTCCCTCAGCTCCCCAGTCAAACAAAGCAGTGGAAATATTGATTTTTCACTTGTTTTTGCACAACATTCCTCTATAGTGGTGTTTACATGCTGTGAAAATCCCACTACCAGATGCTGTAGCGAGTAGCTGCCCGTGCTAATGCTGACCAGTGCCAGGTCATACACTCTAATGTTCTCTAGATGCAGACGTGTGCTCGAATGCACCACAAACCCCAGGTCAAGGAGTTCCCTTCATTTTATTTTAATTTAAAAAAAAATATGATTGGATATCTACATCACTACAATGCAACACAGAAGAAAAAAAAATAGGGCGTGGTTCAGCTACAAGCAGAAACACAGGACAGAACCTCTGAGCTTTGTGAGGCAAAGTGTGCCCCTTGACCTGGGGTTTATGGTGCATTTGAATTTGTTTGCAGGGAAAGAAACTTTGCCAGTGTATTGTTATTTTTATCACTGCAGCCTTTGCAACAAAGGTCACAACTATCTACCTTATTTTCTGACAGTTTAACGTAGTGTAGCACCAGAGGGAGACTGGATTACTCCCACATGACCTTGCCAGGCATTGCTTGCCTGACTGAATCTGAAGTATCTGAAATTCAGCTCAGTGACTAGACACAAATCATTTTTCTGTAAAAGTTGTATAATTTTTCTCCATAGATTTTATAATGAAAGTCCTATGCACAGATTTGTGTACTTAGTTTCAATTTCTTGCATTACTGTGATGTTTGTTTGTAATACTATTAAAACTATATTTCATGTCTAGAGCTGTAACCAAAGATTGGATTTGATAGGAGTCGTCAGCAGCACTTATTATATATACATTCTCTTATATATTCTCTTACCTGAGTATTGCATTAGGCTGGATTTCCAGTAAATACCTACGTACACCACAGTGCAACTGCAGAGCTACTACGTGTGTTTGTGTGTGTGTGCGTGTGTGTGCATGTGTGTGTTCATGAGTGCATGAGTATGTCTACTTTCTTGCCCTCGCCACGAGCTGAACCACTTTCCCTTCTCTTCGTACTGAAATGTCTCACTCTGTGTGTGTGTGTGTGTGTGTGTGCGTGTGTGTTGGTGTGTGTGTGTGGAGTGTGTGTGGAGTGTGCAGCGGAGTGTAATGTTTTGGAATGAATAAAACACAGATAACTTGAAGGAAAAAGTACCTTGACATCTGTAAAGCGGCTTAGAGTGACTGTTTATGAATGTGTGTGTCAGAAGCGTTGCTGTCCTCTGTGTGACACTAAGCCGTTTACTGCTGCCCTGTTTTGTCATGATAATAACAACACTCTCCTCTCTCTGCCTGTCTGCCTTCCTTCTGTCTTTCTCTCGCTCTGCTTCTTCCAGGGCACTCAGCTCATCTTTAACGCTGCCAAGGAGTTGGGACAGCTGTCCAAGCTGAAGGTACAATATGTTTTTACACCACTGGGCTCCAGGCCTGAGACTCTGATCACCTAGAAAATACCAAGCCGAGTATATGAATGAACAGATTGGTCATTGTGGTACGTGCTTCTCTCGCTGTTGTCTTCAGGAACACATGGTTCGTGAGGAGGCCAAAGCGCTCACACCTAAGCAGTGTGCTGTGATAGAGCTGGCTCTCGACACCATCAAGGTAGATTTTTTTTTTTTTTTGATTGATTAATTAGTCATTTGACCCATCACAGTTTCCTAGAGCCCTAGGTGATGTCATAAAAAAAAACTCTTGTTTTGTCAGACTAACAGTCCAAAATCCAAAAATGTTCAATTCATTATCCTGTAAGTCAAGATAAAGCAGCAAATGCTCACATTTTAGAACCTAGAAGCTAGAACCATCAAATGTTTGGTATTTATGATTTCAGGATTAAACAATAATCCTCTTTCTGATTTTTTTGAACTTCCACTAAACAGTTAATCGACTAATCATAACAGCGCTAGATTAATGTGCAAATAAATGAAAGCTAATATTTGGCATCACAGTAGTTTGCTATACTCAGATATATTATTTTCTGTAATTAAAAAGTAACTTTCCATCTTTGATAATCTTTTGCAGCGGGACATTAGTTGACAGCTGTTTTCTGTTTTGTCTGTCTTTGTGTATGTTAGCAATATTTCCATGCAGGTGGTGTGGGTCTGAAGAAGACTTTCTTGGAGAAGAGCCCAGACCTCCAATCTCTCCACTACGCCCTGTCCCTCTACACGCAGGCCACAGACAAACTCATTAAGACCTTTGTCCAGTCACAGAATGCACAAGGTAACCTAATGGTCCTCATTGTGACACTCTTCCCTTTTCGCTGTCTTTGGACGACTTTTGATTCTCTTTACTTTTCAAGTATCTTCATTTGTTAAATGTGAACTTTATTTTCATTGTTATATAATTGTCAGATCATTACTATATGCCGTGTTTTGCTATGCTCTCTCAGAGGAGCCACTCTACTCTGTGTCTTCCACTCCTTTGTTGACGTTAGGGTATCCCAAATGCTGAGCTTTATATCCTGAAAATGTCTCACATGCTTTGTAGAGCATAAAGCCAAGGCTGAAGCAGCACAATATTTTCTCCCTGCTTTGAAATGCTGAGTCTCCTGGTAGCCAGCCTCTGGAAACACACAGACTATTCTTTACATGATCTGACAGCTATTTGCAGTGAAAAAATAAATACCCACCCCCTCTTTTCTCTCGCTCTTTGATTCCGTTGCTCAGCCTCCATCCCACCATCAGATGGCTACATAACAGCCATCATCTTTGTGGAAGCGCTGATGCTGACACTGTCCCTGAGCACCGCTGGTAGAAATGCCGTTTGAGTGCATGATCGTTTAAAATTTAATTAAGCAAAATGCAGTGTATTTTTTTTTGGAGCATACCTAAAGTACTTTTTTACTGCAGTAAATCTGTGTGAGCTCTGCTTGTAGCAGAGCTCACACAGATTGCTTAGCTCTGCAGATCAGAGGAGTAAAAAAAAAAAAAAAAGAAATGGTCCAGTAGAAAAAAAACAACTCATTAGAAAAAAAGGCTTATACATGTTGGTCTGTTTTTCTTCTCTGTAACATCTGCAAAACCTCATCTTTCTACGTGTCTCTCCTTTCTCTGTCTACTCCCTCCTTCTGCCCCGTCTGTGGGCCAGTGTTCGGCGGGAAGGGGGTGAGATTCACCACTAGTGAGGATGTTTACCCAGACAAGGGTATGTGGCACTCAGGCTCCGGGCCTGAGACATCCAGGACTACCAGAAAGACCAAAGCCCAACTCTCTCCACCCTCCACCTCCCTCTCCATGTGCATCCTGAAACTCCCCTGCCTGCTCAAACTCATCCCAGCAGACAAATGCAATGCACAAACTGAACACACTTCCACTCTCTTTTTCTCTCTATCCCTGTCTTTGTTGCACACACATACATGCCCACCACAACAATAAGAACATAGACTTTATGCATTCATGCATGTAATGTACACACTGATGTCTGTATGTACGGAACTGCGCCGAATACATACGCCATGGACTGTATGTATGAGCAGACACTAAAGCATGATGAGCAGACATCAGACGAAAAAAGAAACAGAAATGCATTAAAGTGTGGAGGAATCCTGATCCAGCATGATGTCATCGAAAGAGGCCCCAGGGCCGAGCGTGTGTGTGTTTGTGTGTGTGTGTGTGTGCACACGTGGGCGAGAGGGAGAGCGAGTGACTGAGCAGAGCAATGTGACTGAGAGAGACTGTCCTTAAGGTTGTTGAAGCAGAAGCGCAGTGTATTGTCTGTCTCCAGTGAGGAAAACAGAGAGGAAATCCTTCCAACCCCCTCCCCACGTCGCTGCCCCTCTCACTGCGTTTGAAGCGAAAGACGCTGATGAGGAGGAGTAGATTATGAAGACTATGATGGCTGTCGGCTTGAGTTTGTCTGGGAGGGTCTCCCTGTCCCTGCCCTGCTCTGCCGTCACACACAAACATATACAGAGACAGGCACATACAAACACACACAGAGCTCCCACGTGCAGCGTGGCCCTCCCTAAAGCAGTGTTGAGAAAAGGGTGCTCAACTCATCCCCTGTCCACAGACTGAGCCAATCAGAAGCAGCCCCTCAGGTCATGTGGCCTGATTTCTGTCGCTTTAGATTTGCATCAAAAGATTTGACTTTTTCTCCCAAACGCACACACAGGATGATGCAGGAGCTGTGCGCATTCAGCTAATTCAGAGTTGGTGTATTGACCTCATTTGCTGCTGCACAAACTATTGCACACCAACAGTTTTCTCACATGGACAACAGTGGAATGAAAAAAACACTCATGAGATTGGTGAGGTTAAAAGGGATTGTTGAAAATATGCTGTATACCAAGTTGTGTTTGGTTGTCCTTTGGATGTGTGGTCCAAATTCCCCTTTTAGAAATCTAAAAAGTCTAATCTAAAGTAGCTAAGTTCAAGTTTTGCAATTTCAAAAACTAGATTTTATGTATTTACTTATTTGTTAGTTTCGTCTCAGAGATTCAAAATTTATGAATCTAAACAATTTGAATATAGTATATATACTAGATATATCTGAATCTAAAAAATTCTTGAAATAAAATATTTGAAATTGCAAAACTATTGAGTTCCTTATAAAATTCAAATCATTATGGCCTTTCTTTGCTTCCATAGTGGAGCTATAGTGTGTCTCTAGCCGTCATGCCAGCTGCTGAACGTCCTTGACTGTAGAAAGGGTTGTAAATTAACATCCTGCCAAGCAGATTTCAGAGTTAGTTTTCCCAACCAAATAGAGTAGATGATTAGAGAAGGATAAATGAATGAAGCTCAGTGGAATTTATTCTTATGAACCTGACTGCTGCTGAAAGAGGACTTTGATCTGTGGGGACTGTCATTCTTACACACTGCAGGCTGTGAGCTGCATCACTTGTAATTGAAGTAATCAAGGGCCATTTGTGAATACGCAGAGAAGCTGGCCGATGCTTTGGTGCGATCGCAATACAAGTTTGGGATTTAATGTCTATTTTGGTGGAGATTTGCAATATGGTACAAAATATGCACCTCTGATTGCTGCATTTGTTTTAGAAGAAAAGCCTGCGCTTCCCTGGCAACATCTTCCTCTGCCTAGCCAGCCAGTAAAGTTTCTTTCTCATCTTTTATGGATGTCCTCCACAGTGTAGACAAGGCCAGATGGATGACTGCTGCTCTCTTTGGTCCTGTTGGCAGTGAGACCAACAATCCCATAATGCTCCCCAGAGAGATGCAGAGAGCCTCATGCCAGGAACACTCTGCCGTGTAACTCCCACAGACACCTTGTTTAGTGGGTAGTTGAAAACACAGACACAGGCTGCTGGTCGTCGCCACAAAGATACAGTTGACAGAGTGAAGACACTAATTAAAACACTGAAAATTAATGTCCATCTGTCACCGTATCCTTCTGGAGTTGTATGTGGAATTAAACCACTTGTTAACAGCAGCAGCACAAAACCACGCCGAGACACTGAGGAAATCTTTCTCCACCCTCTCCCTCCCAGACAAAAGAGTTGGAGCCTGAGTGGAGCCATCTAGACAAAGTCATGGTCCTCTTCTCCCTAAAACTGTCCTGCAGCTAATAGTACAGACCCAAGGACACCAAGACGTGAAATTGGACACAAGTCGAGTTTTTATCCGACCAGCTATTTGGGGTTAAAATTCAAAGATGTAACTCAGACTAGATCCATCTGCATTCCTAGCTGTATTATCTAGAATATTCTGAATACAATTTGAGTCTTCCAGACATGTGCCAGCTTTGTTGTGCAAGCAGGGTATCAATAGGGCAATCCTTCACCAAAAGACCTGAGAGGCTGAACAAGTTCTCTCTCCTGTTAACTCCTTCCCTTTTCTTGTCCCTCCTCTTTCCATGCTTGGGTAAAAGTCTTTGCCAAGGAATGGGTGTGTCCACCTGTCTAGATCCATCTGAGCATGTCCTGACCTGATCTATGTCAGGGGAACCACACTGTCAGTT
Organism: Toxotes jaculatrix; assembly: GCF_017976425.1. NCBI lineage: Eukaryota > Metazoa > Chordata > Actinopteri > Toxotidae > Toxotes > Toxotes jaculatrix. The sequence continues at coordinate 6,854,834 of NC_054399.1, forward strand.
TCTCAGCTTCTCTCCTGTCTTCTTCTCTGCCTCTTACTAACCACCCTGCATCCAAACAGACACCATGCATCTATGAGTGGGCTCAAATTACTGTCCTTGCTGGATCCAAATTGTTACCTCTCAAATGCTGAATCTGTCCAAAGGCTACACATTCAGTGTCTAATCACAATGCAAAATGCCTTACTGAAGAAAATAATGTGGCTATTTCAGGTCAGCACAAAAACTATTCATCGCACTGTAGTTGTTTAGAGATGTTTTGCCTCTCCACAGGGACTAATCACTTCATCAGTAAAACTTACTCTATGCTGCGTACTGCAGTGCTGCCTACATTAAAACCTATGCCCACTCATAGCAGCTTTGTCTGATTGTTCACTTCCAGACCACAACATACGCACAAACAGATCACTATGCCTTGTTTTAAATGTCTCTGTTACACAGAGATCCTTTTAGTATAAAGAAATATTTGCCTTGTCAGTATTTTGTATACCAATCTGAAAGGTTACAGCCGAATCCATTTGGTCTGTAACCTTGTTTTTATAGGAGGGCACAGTGGCTTGTGTTGGTGTTTGGTCTGTGATATATGCACTATGAGTTGATGTTTGCAAGTTCAAGGGTGTTAATGTCTCCCCCCCTCCCTTCACTGTCTGTCTGCCCTGTCAGGCTCCGGGGTGGACGATGCTGTGGGAGAGGTGTCCATACATGTGGAGATTTTCACTCACCCCAACACTGGAGAGCACAAGGTCACAGTGAAAGGTAAAGGAAAATGTTTGGATCCATCTCCATGACAACTGAACCCACTTATGTAACCGTGTGATACTGTTCAAAGCTTCAGAAAAAGGCTAGTAAGTGGACCTTGCTTATATTTTAAATACATCCTTGGCTAAAAAAGGTTAAAAATAAATAAATAAATAAAACAACCAGAATCATAGAAAAGAATTATTTTTCCAATTTCAAACCAGCATGCCAATTTAAATCTCAAAGATGATGCTGTAATGATCTTTCAATAACAACCAGAGTCACCAGTACCCCAATTTTAAATTTTGAGCAGATTACTTAAGAAAAAGCACATTTGTTTTTTTCTTTTCCCACCTCCGAGGACAGTTAGGAATAAAAAAAAAATCCCATGACTTTAACCAGTGATTTACACCCACTTTGCCAGACAGAAGTTCTCACATTTTATTGTTCAATAACACTGAACCAAAGCAGATTTAATGCAGGTCTTTTTACACTGATCAGTAGAAAAAGTCGCTCGAATGTCAGAGTGAAAACTACAGAGATCTAAATTCATTACAAATAAGTATAAGTTTAAATATCAACCCACTTTAATAGGTCACACCTGAGGTTTTAGAAGTTACATAATTAATTAACTGGAGATCAACTGTATGAAGTCAAGAGGTTTCATTTGGCTGTAGGCACAATCCAGGGCAGTGAGATGTCATATGAATACATAGCATTGCCGTATACGCATAAAAACCAGCACCTGACTGCTTCTCAGCTGCCAACGAAATACGACTTTGTAATGCAGTATCAAATTCCAATTCTACCTTCACTATCTTGACAGGAAGCTGAATGTGAGGCCCGTGGCAGAGCCAGTATTTTCTTGTTCTGAATTTTCTGTTCACTCACTCTCTCACCACATTTTCACACATTCCCTCCACATGAATCTCTCACTCTCTCACCCACACCTTCCCACTCCCTTTCCCTCCACTTCCTCTGTCTCAGTGGTGGCTGCCAATGACCTGAGGTGGCAGACGCAAGGAATATTCCGCCCATTTGTGGAGGTCTATATCATCGGTCCTCACCTCAGCGACAAAAAGAGGAAGTACGCCACCAAGTCGAAGAACAACAGCTGGGCTCCCAAATACAACGAAACCTTCACTTTGTAAGTAGTTGATGATGATAATAATTGTTGTTTTATTTTGAAGTTGTAGAACGACGATGTTAAGATTTTTTTAAATTACATTATTGACCCCTCCTGTTGAAAATACTCTCTGCATTTTACCCACACCACACCAAGTGAACGATCGAACCCACGCCCTCCAATCTCAGGCCTGTCCAAAGTCCAAAGCTGCACTCTTAACTTGTTGCACCACGGCTGCCCCATAGAGATGCTTAGATAACACACCCTCTTTTTCTTTCTCTTCTCCTCCACAGCACTCTGAGCAACGAGGTGGGTCCTGAGTGCTACGAGCTGCAGGTGTGTGTGAAGGACTACTGCTTCGCCCGCGAAGACCGCACTGTGGGCATGGCCGTCTTGCAGCTGAAAGACATGGCCTCCAAAGGCAGCGTCGCCTGCTGGCTGCCACTGGGTAAACGCATCCACATGGACGAGACGGGCCTCACTGTCCTGCGCATCCTCTCCCAGCGCAACAACGACGACGTGGCCAAGGAGTTTGTCAAGCTGAAATCCGACCAGCGCTCTGCTGAGGAGGGCCGCAGCTAAGAGGCTAAACAGAGTCTAAAACAACCCGTCTGAAGCTCAATCAGATGTCACCTCCTACTGCCCCGGAGCTCTCCCGAGCCACTGCTAGCCACTGCCCTGATGATTCAGTATTGTTAAAGCACAGATAAGACAACAATCGTCACACACCCAGTGTTGTAAATACATTCATTTCAGTGGAAAAGACACAGTGCTAAGCAAAGCATCACTTAAACTTTCATCAGAAAAGCACCAGTGTCTTTATTGTTATGGATATCAATCATCGTTCTGATGAACAGTACATACAGTTAAATCATAGAGTATATATTTACCTTCCTGTCTGCAGAGGTGAGTCATGCCATTCCATAACCACACACACTCATATACAGACACACCTCGTAGTCAGAGTGAGAAATATCTTGTAGCCTTTAATATTTTGGCTTTCTTTCTCACTTTTCTCTGCCTTTTTACTTACCTTTTTACCCCCCCCCTACTTTCCAGTTCCTTTCCTCCCTTCCCTGTCCTGCATCATTCAGAGAAGGGACCAACAGATAACTGCTGAAATATGCCAGGACCAGCCCTAAGCACAAAAGGACCAAATGTCCAACTGACCTATTAACATCAACAACGACGGCTGCACAGCCTCAAACATTCCAGATATTGAGGTGGGGAACATATATTGTGAACAAAGCACTAGTTATGATACTTTAAATATTTATTTATTTCCTTCTTCCAAATTATATTTATATTTGAATAATTCTATTATTATAAGACATATGTAATGTTATACAGGATTAGTCAACGGACGTGTGGTACTTGAAAGATTGTCCTCGTCTGTCTTTATGTCTGTCTACCCTGTAACAGAGCACACTGCCTGACACCCTCAATGCCTTCTGTCTTGTTGACCCTTGTATAGTATGTCCGTCTCCTATATAGCGAGTGTATAGAGAGATGAATCTGATGAAAACGTGCCTCAAAGCTCTGTTATTCATCAGAGTGTATGTGTGTGAGAGCGGGCGCGTCTGTGTGTGAATGTATAATCTGTGTTGGGGCGCGAGTGGGGCTCCTAATGTGCGAATGTGTTTGTAATATGTACTAATGTTGACCTCATGTAGCTGCCCGTGTTGCCTGTTACCTGCAAATGTAATCACAGAAAGCCATCACAAACAAAGATCACACAGAGGCAGGCGATAGAGTTTTCCAAGTGTATTTTATTTTGGGGAGGATAAAGCATATATCTTCTGATGGTTACTCCATCTTCTTTGTCTTACTGTAAACATTCCACGGCTAGACAGCACTGAACTGGGTGTGTGAGAGGTGCAGGAGAGAGGAAGAAAAATTCTCCTACTTTTCTTAAAAAGAAAAAAAACACAACTTGCCAAATCAAAATCTGCACAAAAGGAGATGATAAAAAATAAGTCCGTAAGACTGTATTTTACACACCACACACCCTGTGCTTCAGGGAGAGCACAAACTGTAAATGATCTACTGCCCATGATCCATAATGATCCAGCTGCAGGTGCCGAAACCCTGATCCCTGATACCGAGATGTCAGACCTCTGCTAAAGGGCTGCAGATACAGACCATACCAGGTCTGGCACTGACACTTAAAAGAGGGCCTACAGTTTAGTCTGTTACTCTAATCAGTGTAGAGAACAGAGATGTAGTTTGAAGATTTAGAAGCACAGGGTCTACGCTGCACCCATATTAACTTATACTCTTGTTTTGTTTGTCCTCCATTTAAAGAGAATAACACATTGTTCTGAAATCATCCTTGAGTTCAATTAAATCAAGAGTCAATTTCATGTGGATGTTTTTGAATTGGCCAGTGAGTGTCCAGCATGTCTCTTAGTGCCACTCCTATTTTCACTGATTGCCCTTTTAAAAAAAAAAAAAAAGATTGGTTTTATTCTCTTTATGAAGTTTGTATGCTTGTTGTGAACAAAAAACATGATGATGATGATGGGGATTTTTGAGACTAAAAAAAAATGGAGTAATGACAGGGTGTTTTATTTGTTTTCTCTCCGTCTCTGCCTCTTTGTTCAGTTGCCCCTAATGGGGGCCTCTCCCCCCGAGGCAAGTGACCATAACTGACTAATTTACATGGCCCCATCTTTTGAACAAGGTGTAAGAACTGAACTCTATGCATCTAATCTATAAAAAAATCTATGTAGAGGAGTAATTTTTGAAGCAGTCTTATAATGTTTACATTGTGGATTATTATTCTAATTATATCAGCACAAGCGTTGGTCTGGTCTGATATGTTGTAAATGCTGTCTCTGTTGTAATGGGCCAAATATCACAGCTGTAGTAGAGCTGATTAGAGACTGAAATTTGCTTGTACAGCTTTTCAGCACAGGGGAAAATAACCTGGAACAGAGAGATGGGGTTGTTGTTGTTGTTGCTGTTGTTGGGCATTGTAAATAGCTCAGATGTAACAAACACACGTCAGACTATGTGAAGTGAAGTTTGCTGCTCTTTTGTAGACTTGAATTTTTGCTCTGGGTGACTGGACAGTTGGGAATAATGGGAGTATGTGTGTGTGTGTGTGTGTGTGTGTGTGTGTGTGTGTGTGAGAGAGAGAGAGAGAGAGAGAGGGTGGGTGCACATTCTGGAAATGTAGCTACTAAGATAAAGGAAGACTGTGTACACACTAGAGGTGAAACAATTTGTACAAAGCCATTCAATAAGTTTAGATATCAGATTAGATATCAGATAAAATAAACTGCTACTTTCTGACTTTTACACTGGCATTATACACCATCATGCTGCAAAAAGAAACTGGCTGCAAACTAAAACTAAACTGAATTGAAGCATGTTGTGTGACTCTCTGGTGTGTACAAGGTCTTTTGTTCAAAGGGGGACATCTGCACACTCTTTTAATAACTTTAGATAACAGGTAAGCGACTGTCACATAGCTGGAAATGCCACGAAAAAAATCTTTATTTATTGCTGTTGACAATGATACTTTAGTCGAGGAAATGGCGCGTCCTTCAGAGGCTCAGTTTGCGTGTCGGGGTATCGGGCTGGCTTGTGAAACAGGAATGCACACAGAAGTTGAGAACAAAGGATAAATGTAGAAGCACAATGAAAAGCACAGGGACACAAAGCGGACAGACATGCATGATCTGTCCTGTTCTGTCCAGCTGAGCAGGCCACACAGGCAGACACCTGCACAGCAACGCCGGTCCTGTACTTCCAGAAACGGTGCATGATAGGAACAATAAAACAAAAAAGAAAAAATGTATTGTGCCAGCACGCATAATTATTTGATGTTAATTGCCAATTGTTGTCTCCTTTATTTTGATATTTCATTATTGTTTTCTATTTTTCAAATGGTTGTGAATATATAAATATGTATTACTGATGATGTGTAGTGGTACAAAGTACTCGCATGAGAAATTTTTTTATACTCGAGATGTTTCTAATTTTTTTTTTTTTTAATTCTGGTTGTTCTTATTGGGGGTCGAGGTTACTGGGACTGCGGTCTCATTGTGTTTCTGCTTCCAATAAAAGACTAAAAAAAACTTAATTTCATCCCTTGTTTGTCAAACTCTAAAAAGTAAAAAACATATTCTAGATATCATATTCCTTTGCTCCGTAACCATGCATGCTATTTTAAACTCACCAGTTAGCTGAGACTCAGGTTTTTGACATGCCCACTGACTTCTGCAGCATACAGACTAATCCACTGATAATTAACAGGTTAATTCAATTAGTCAGTGCCCCTTAAAAAAATCTAACAGGGCAATTAAATTCACAACACATCCTATTTAAATTTCTTTTGAAGGACTAAACTCAATATGTTGGGTGTTACATTGAAGTGAAGAGGCCAGTCGTCCTGTTTTCTAGGCTCTGCGTAGAAAGGAGATCTTGAGGGAGTCTGGGATGACTAACTGCTCAGCATGGAGGACAGTGGGGGGCAAGTAGGGGAATGTGACCGGAAACACTCGCCTCACGTCCATTAGGAGCTGTGGAGGCTGCCCGTCAGAACGGCCTTTGAGAAGCCCCTAAGGGAGTGAAGACAGAGGCCACGTACATGAGACACATTATTTTAAGTTAACGAAAAAAACAGATCTTAAAGCTTTAGACCTGTATTGTAGTACCTGGACAGTGCGGATGAAATTCAGAGTGACTCTTTCGTCAAGGTCACTGTGAGGAGTGTAGAGGGTCAGAATCTTCACAATCTGTAGAACAAAAACAAGAGAGCAGCAGACAGTTACATACTCGTCAAGTGGACAATTTTTTCTGTCCTCTTGAGGAGAGATGACAGAAAGACCCACCTGCTGGCTGGACAGTGCAGTGCAGGTCTGAACGAGGGCCTGTGCATCCGCCTCAGTTTTTTTCCCTGCTTGCAGAAGCTGAACTGCCTGGATGAGGGGCTCCAGCATGGCCACAGCACCGCCTGCCTGCAGACCTCGGCTACGCAGCCACTCCTCCAACAGACTCACATTGTAGCTATATGACAGAAAGGAGAAACCGACTGATTTTTAAAATCAAACATGTCAAACATTCACAGATACCAGATTCTCGGGTATTAGGTTTTGCAGCTTTCGTCATGTTACATAGTAAAGTGAATATCTTTGGCTCTTGGTTGAACCATGTAATGAACAAAACAAGCAATTTATAGGTGTCATCTTGGGCTGCAATCAGGAGCGCGCTGGGGTTGAAATTCAGCCCGGGAGCTTGGTTTGGAGAGGCCTTTTACCCAATTGCACGACGGGCGCAAGTGGAACTGTGATGTTAACATGAATACTTTATTTTCAATATAAAAACAATCTAATGATATAAATGATATACAGTCAGTAGAGTATACTAAAGTAAGCTACATATGCTCACACGTACTATGCATACTCAAACACTGTTTATATAAAAATTAAAACTACTGTGTGTGTGTGCGGGAGGAAAGGAGGAAAAAAGACTGGCAAAATTCTGTTCAATTTCTGGTAGCATGAAAACATGGAAAACAAGATCCTTTGTTGCTTGCATGTGGTTTTGCTCAAAAAAAAGCAATTAAGTGTGTGTGTGTGTGTGTGTGTGTGTATGTGTATGTGTATGTGTGTGTGTAAGGCTTCAAAATAGGCAAAAAAAGTCATATTTTTGTAAGACCTCAAAATGTCATAAAAAACGTCATACTATAGTAAGGCGTCAAAATCGGGCAAAAAAAGTCAAAAATTTTTTTGACCTCAAAAAGTCATAAAAAACGTCATAGTATAGTAAGGCGTCAAAAAATGACAAAAAAAGTCCAAAATTTTTTTGACCTCAAAAAGTCATGAAAAACGTCATAGTATAGTAAGGCGTCAAAATCGGGCAAAAAAAGTCAACATTTTTTTTCACCTCAAAAAGTCATAAAAAACGTCATAGTATAGTAAGGCGTCAAAATCGGGCAAAAAAAGTCAAAATTTTTTTTGACCTCAAAAAGTCATAAAAAACGTCATAGTATAGTAAGGCGTCAAAAAATGACAAAAAAAGTCCAAAATTTTTTTGACCTCAAAAAGTCATGAAAAACGTCAAAGTATAGTAAGGCGTCAAAATCGGGCAAAAAAAGTCAACATTTTTTTTCACCTCAAAAAGTCATAAAAAACGTCATAGTATAGTAAGGCGTCAAAATCGGGCAAAAAAAGTCAACATTTTTTTAGACCCAAAAAGTCATAAAAAAGGTCATAGTATAGTAAGGCATCAAAAAATGACAAAAAAAGTCAATAATTTTTTTGACCTCAAAAAGTCATAAAAAACGTCATAGTATAGTAAGGCGTCAAAAAATGACAAAAAAAGTCAAATTTTTTTTTGACCTCAAAAAGTCATAAAAAACGTCATAGTATAGTAAGGCGTCAAAAAATGACAAAAAAAGTCCAAAATTTTTTTGACCTCAAAAAGTCATAAAAAACGTCATAGTATAGTAAGGCGTCAAAATCGGGCAAAAAAAGTCAACATTTTTTTTCACCTCAAAAAGTCATAAAAAACGTCATAGTATAGTAAGGCGTCAAAATCGGGCAAAAAAAGTCAAAAAAATTTTTCACCTCAAAAAGTCATAAAAAACGTCATAGTATAGTAAGGCGTCAAAAAATGACAAAAAAAGTCAAAAAAATTTTTCACCTCAAAAAGTCATAAAAAATGTCATAGTATAGTAAGGCGTCAAAATCGGGCAAAAAAAGTCAAAATTTTTTTTGACCTCAAAAAGTCATAAAAACCGTCATAGTATAGTAAGGCGTCAAAAAATGACAAAAAAAGTCAAAAAAATTTTTCACCTCAAAAAGTCATAAAAAATGTCATAGTATAGTAAGGCGTCAAAATCGGGCAAAAAAAGTCAAAATTTTTTTTGACCTCAAAAAGTCATAAAAACCGTCATAGTATAGTAAGGCGTCAAAAAATGACAAAAAAAGTCAAAATTTTTTTTGACCTCAAAAAGTCATAAAAACCGTCATAGTATAGTAAGGCGTCAAAAAATGACAAAAAAAGTCAAAAATTTTTTTCCCCTCAAAAAGTCATAAAAAACGTCATAGTATAGTAAGGCGTCAAAATCGGGCAAAAAAAGTCAACATTTTTTTTCACCTCAAAAAGTCATAAAAAACGTCATAGTATAGTAAGGCGTCAAAAAATGACAAAAAAAGTCAAAATTTTTTTGACCTCAAAAAGTCATAAAAAACGTCATAGTATAGTAAGGCATCAAAAAATGACAAAAAATGTCAAAAAAATTTTTCACCTCAAAAAGTCATAAAAAACGTCATAGTATAGTAGGGCGTCAAAAAAATGACAAAAAAAGTCAAAATTTTTTTTGACCTCAAAAAGTCATAAAAAACGTCATAGTATAGTAAGGCGTCAAAATCGGGCAAAAAAAGTCAACATTTTTTTAAACCTCAAAAAGTCATAAAAAACGTCATAGTATAGTAAGGCGTCAAAAACGGGCAAAAAAAGTCAATAATTTTTTTGACCTCAAAAAGTCATAAAAAACGTCATAGTATAGTAAGGCGTCAAAAAATGACAAAAAAAGTCAAAAAAAATTTTCACCTCAAAAAGTCATAAAAAACGTCATAGTATAGTAAGGCGTCAAAAAATGACAAAAAAAGTCAAAAAAATTTTTCACCTCAAAAAGTCATAAAAAACGTCATAGTATAGTAAGGCGTCAAAATCGGGCAAAAAAAGTCAAAAAAATTTTTCACCTCAAAAAGTCATAAAAAACGTCATAGTATAGTAAGGCGTCAAAAAATGACAAAAAAAGTCAAAAATTTTTTTGACCTCAAAAAGTCATAAAAAACGTCATAGTATAGTAAGGCGTCAAAAAATGACAAAAAAAGTCAAAATTTTTTTTGACCTCAAAAGGTCATAAAAAACGTCATAGTATAGTAAGGCGTCAAAATTGGGCAAAAAAAGTCAAAAAATTTTTTCACCTAAAAAAGTCATAAAAAACGTCATAGTATAGTAAGGCGTCAAAAAATGACAAAAAAAGTCAAAAAATTCTTTCACCTCAAAAAGTCATAAAAAATGTCATAGTATAGTAAGGCGTCAAAATCGGGCAAAAAAAGTCAAAATTTTTTTTGACCTCAAAAAGTCATAAAAAACGTCATAGTATAGTAAGGCGTCAAAATCGGGCAAAAAAAGTCAAAAAAATTTTTCACCTCAAAAAGTCATAAAAAACGTCATAGTATAGTAAGGCGTCAAAAAATGACAAAAAAAGTCAAAATTTTTTTTGACCTCAAAAAGTCATAAAAAACGTCATAGTATAGTAAGGCGTCAAAATCGGGCAAAAAAAGTCAAAATTTTTTTTGACCTCAAAAGGTCATAAAAAACGTCATAGTATAGTAAGGCGTCAAAATCGGGCAAAAAAAGTCAAAATTTTTTTTGACCTCAAAAAGTCATAAAAACCGTCATAGTATAGTAAGGCGTCAAAAAATGACAAAAAAAGTCAATAATTTTTTTGACCTCAAAAAGTCATAAAAAACGTCATAGTATAGTAAGGCGTCAAAATCGGGCAAAAAAAGTGAACATTTTTTTTCACCTCAAAAAGTCATAAAAAACGTCATAGTATAATAAGGCGTCAAAAAATGACAAAAAAAGTCAATAATTTTTTTCACCTCAAAAAGTCATAAAAAACGTCATAGTATAGTAAGGCGTCAAAAAATGACAAAAAAAGTCAAAATTTTTTTTGACCTCAAAAAGTCATAAAAAACTTCATAGTATAGTAAGGCGTCAAAAAATGACAAAAAAAGTCAATAATTTTTTTGACCTCAAAAAGTCATAAAAAACGTCATAGTATAGTAAGGCGTCAAAAAATGACAAAAAAAGTCAAAAAAATTTTTCACCTCAAAAAGTCATAAAAAACGTCATAGTATAGTAAGGCGTCAAAAAATGACAACAAAAGTCAAAAATTTTTTTCACCTCAAAAAGTCATAAAAAACGTCATAGTATAGTAAGGCGTCAAAATCGGGCAAAAAAAGTCAAAAAATTTTTTCACCTCAGAAAGTCATAAAAAACGTCATAGTATAGTAAGGCGTCAAAAAATGACAAAAAAAGTCACAAATTTTTTTTGACCTCAAAAAGTCATAAAAAACGTCATAGTATAGTAAGGCGTCAAAATCGGGCAAAAAAAGTCAAAATTTTTTTTGACCTCAAAAGGTCATAAAAAACGTCATAGTATAGTAAGGCGTCAAAATCGGGCAACAAAAGTCAAAAAATTTTTTCACCTAAAAAAGTCATAAAAAACGTCATAGTATAGTAAGGCGTCAAAAAATGACAAAAAAAGTTAAAAAATTCTTTCACCTCAAAAAGTCATAAAAAATGTCATAGTATAGTAAGGCGTCAAAAAATGACAAAAAAAGTCAAAATTTTTTTTGACCTCAAAAAGTCATAAAAAACGTCATAGTATAGTAAGGCGTCAAAGTCGGGCAAAAAAAGTCAACATTTTTTTTTACCTCAAAAAGTCATAAAAAACGTCATAGTATAGTAAGGCGTTAAAATCGGGCAAAAAAAGTCAAAACATTTTTTCACCTCAAAAAGTCATAAAAAACGTCATAGTATAGTAAGACGTCAAAAAATGACAAAAAAAGTCAAAATTTTTTTGACCTCAAAAGGTCATAAAAAACGTCATAGTATAGTAAGGCGTCAAAATCGGGCAAAAAAAGTCAAAAAAATTTTTCACCTAAAAAAGTCATAAAAAACGTCATAGTATAGTAAGGCGTCAAAAAATGACAAAAAAAGTCAAAATTTTTTTTGACCTCAAAAAGTCATAAAAAACGTCATAGTATAGTAAGGCGTCAAAAAATGACAAAAAAAGTCAACATTTTTTTTGACCTCAAAAAGTCATAAAAAACGTCATAGTATAGTAAGGCGTCAAAAAATGACAAAAAAAGTCAAAATTTTTTTTGACCTCAAAAAGTCATAAAAAATGTCATAGTATAGTAAGGCGTCAAAATCGGGCAAAAAAAGTCAAAATTTTTTTTTACCTCAAAAGGTCATAAAAAAACGTCATAGTATAGTAAGGCGTCAAAATCGGGCAAAAAAAGTCAAAAAATTTTTTCACCTAAAAAAGTCATAAAAAACGTCATAGTATAGTAAGGCGTCAAAAAATGACAAAAAAAGTCAAAAAATTCTTTCACCTCAAAAAGTCATAAAAAACGTCATAGTATAGTAAGGTGTCAAAAAATGACAAAAAAAGTCAAAATTTTTTTTCACCTCAAAAAGTCATAAAAAACGTCATAGTATAGTAAGGCTTCAAAAAATGACAAAAAAAGTCAAAATTTTTTTTGACCTCAAAAAGTCATAAAAAACGTCATAGTATAGTAATGCGTCAAAATCGGGCAAAAAAAAGTCAAAATTTTTTTTGACCTCAAAAGGTCATAAAAAACGTCATAGTATAGTAAGGCGTCAAAAAATGACAAAAAAAGTCAAAAAATTTTTTCACCTCAAAAAGTCATAAAAAACGTCATAGTATAGTAAGGCGTCAAAAAATGACAAAAAAAGTCACAATTTTTTTTCACCTCAAAAAGTCATAAAAAACGTCATAGTATAGTAAGGCGTCAAAATCGGGCAAAAAAAGTCAAAATTTTTTTTGACCTCAAAAGGTCATAAAAAACGTCATAGTATAGTAAGGCGTCAAAATCGGGCAAAAAAGTCATAAAAAACGTCATAGTATAGTAAGGCGTCAAAAAATGACAAAAAAAGTCAAAAAATTCTTTCACCTCAAAAAGTCATAAAAAACGTCATAGTATAGTAAGGCGTCAAAAAATGACAAAAAAAGTCAAAATTTTTTTTGACCTCAAAAAGTCATAAAAAACGTCATAGTATAGTAAGGCGTCAAAGTCGGGCAAAAAAAGTCAACATTTTTTTTGACCTCAAAAAGTCATAAAAAACGTCATAGTATAGTAAGGCGTCAAAATCGGGCAAAAAAAGTCAACATTTTTTTTGACCTCAAAAAGTCATAAAAAACGTCATAGTATAGTAAGGCGTCAAAATCGGGCAATAAAAGTCAACATTTTTTTTCACCTCAAAAAGTCATAAAAAACGTCATAGTATAGTAAGGCGTTAAAATCGGGCAAAAAAAGTCAAAACATTTTTTCACCTCAAAAAGTCATAAAAAACGTCATAGTATAGTAAGGCGTCAAAAAATGACAAAAAAAGTCAAATTTTTTTTCACCTCAAAAAGTCATAAAAAATGTCATAGTATAGTAAGGCGTCAAAATCGGGCAAAAAAAGTCAAAAAAATTTTTCACCTAAAAAAGTCATAAAAAACGTCATAGTATAGTAAGGCGTCAAAAAATGACAAAAAAAGTCAAAATTTTTTTTGACCTCAAAAAGTCATAAAAAACGTCATAGTATAGTAAGGCGTCAAAAAATGACAAAAAAAGTCAACATTTTTTTTGACCTCAAAAAGTCATAAAAAACGTCATAGTATAGTAAGGCGTCAAAAAATGACAAAAAAAGTCAAAATTTTTTTTGACCTCAAAAAGTCATAAAAAATGTCATAGTATAGTAAGGCGTCAAAATCGGGCAAAAAAAGTCAAAATTTTTTTTTACCTCAAAAGGTCATAAAAAAACGTCATAGTATAGTAAGGCGTCAAAATCGGGCAAAAAAAGTCAAAAAATTTTTTCACCTAAAAAAGTCATAAAAAACGTCATAGTATAGTAAGGCGTCAAAAAATGACAAAAAAAGTCAAAAAATTCTTTCACCTCAAAAAGTCATAAAAAACGTCATAGTATAGTAAGGTGTCAAAAAATGACAAAAAAAGTCAAAATTTTTTTTCACCTCAAAAAGTCATAAAAAACGTCATAGTATAGTAAGGCTTCAAAAAATGACAAAAAAAGTCAAAATTTTTTTTGACCTCAAAAAGTCATAAAAAACGTCATAGTATAGTAATGCGTCAAAATCGGGCAAAAAAAAGTCAAAATTTTTTTTGACCTCAAAAGGTCATAAAAAACGTCATAGTATAGTAAGGCGTCAAAAAATGACAAAAAAAGTCAAAAAATTTTTTCACCTCAAAAAGTCATAAAAAACGTCATAGTATAGTAAGGCGTCAAAAAATGACAAAAAAAGTCACAATTTTTTTTCACCTCAAAAAGTCATAAAAAACGTCATAGTATAGTAAGGCGTCAAAATCGGGCAAAAAAAGTCAAAATTTTTTTTGACCTCAAAAGGTCATAAAAAACGTCATAGTATAGTAAGGCGTCAAAATCGGGCAAAAAAGTCATAAAAAACGTCATAGTATAGTAAGGCGTCAAAAAATGACAAAAAAAGTCAAAAAATTCTTTCACCTCAAAAAGTCATAAAAAACGTCATAGTATAGTAAGGCGTCAAAAAATGACAAAAAAAGTCAAAATTTTTTTTGACCTCAAAAAGTCATAAAAAACGTCATAGTATAGTAAGGCGTCAAAGTCGGGCAAAAAAAGTCAACATTTTTTTTGACCTCAAAAAGTCATAAAAAACGTCATAGTATAGTAAGGCGTCAAAATCGGGCAAAAAAAGTCAACATTTTTTTTGACCTCAAAAAGTCATAAAAAACGTCATAGTATAGTAAGGCGTCAAAATCGGGCAATAAAAGTCAACATTTTTTTTCACCTCAAAAAGTCATAAAAAACGTCATAGTATAGTAAGGCGTTAAAATCGGGCAAAAAAAGTCAAAACATTTTTTCACCTCAAAAAGTCATAAAAAACGTCATAGTATAGTAAGGCGTCAAAAAATGACAAAAAAAGTCAAATTTTTTTTCACCTCAAAAAGTCATAAAAAATGTCATAGTATAGTAAGGCGTCAAAATCGGGCAAAAAAAGTCAAAAAAATTTTTCACCTAAAAAAGTCATAAAAAACGTCATAGTATAGTAAGGCGTCAAAAAATGACAAAAAAAGTCAAAATTTTTTTTGACCTCAAAAAGTCATAAAAAACGTCATAGTATAGTAAGGCGTCAAAAAATGACAAAAAAAGTCAACATTTTTTTTGACCTCAAAAAGTCATAAAAAACGTCATAGTATAGTAAGGCGTCAAAAAATGACAAAAAAAGTCAAAATTTTTTTTGACCTCAAAAAGTCATAAAAAATGTCATAGTATAGTAAGGCGTCAAAATCGGGCAAAAAAAGTCAAAATTTTTTTTTACCTCAAAAGGTCATAAAAAAACGTCATAGTATAGTAAGGCGTCAAAATCGGGCAAAAAAAGTCAAAAAATTTTTTCACCTAAAAAAGTCATAAAAAACGTCATAGTATAGTAAGGCGTCAAAAAATGACAAAAAAAGTCAAAAAATTCTTTCACCTCAAAAAGTCATAAAAAACGTCATAGTATAGTAAGGTGTCAAAAAATGACAAAAAAAGTCAAAATTTTTTTTCACCTCAAAAAGTCATAAAAAACGTCATAGTATAGTAAGGCTTCAAAAAATGACAAAAAAAGTCAAAATTTTTTTTGACCTCAAAAAGTCATAAAAAACGTCATAGTATAGTAATGCGTCAAAATCGGGCAAAAAAAAGTCAAAATTTTTTTTGACCTCAAAAGGTCATAAAAAACGTCATAGTATAGTAAGGCGTCAAAAAATGACAAAAAAAGTCAAAAAATTTTTTCACCTCAAAAAGTCATAAAAAACGTCATAGTATAGTAAGGCGTCAAAAAATGACAAAAAAAGTCACAATTTTTTTTCACCTCAAAAAGTCATAAAAAACGTCATAGTATAGTAAGGCGTCAAAATCGGGCAAAAAAAGTCAAAATTTTTTTTGACCTCAAAAGGTCATAAAAAACGTCATAGTATAGTAAGGCGTCAAAATCGGGCAAAAAAGTCATAAAAAACGTCATAGTATAGTAAGGCGTCAAAAAATGACAAAAAAAGTCAAAAAATTCTTTCACCTCAAAAAGTCATAAAAAACGTCATAGTATAGTAAGGCGTCAAAAAATGACAAAAAAAGTCAAAATTTTTTTTGACCTCAAAAAGTCATAAAAAACGTCATAGTATAGTAAGGCGTCAAAGTCGGGCAAAAAAAGTCAACATTTTTTTTGACCTCAAAAAGTCATAAAAAACGTCATAGTATAGTAAGGCGTCAAAATCGGGCAAAAAAAGTCAACATTTTTTTTGACCTCAAAAAGTCATAAAAAACGTCATAGTATAGTAAGGCGTCAAAATCGGGCAATAAAAGTCAACATTTTTTTTCACCTCAAAAAGTCATAAAAAACGTCATAGTATAGTAAGGCGTTAAAATCGGGCAAAAAAAGTCAAAACATTTTTTCACCTCAAAAAGTCATAAAAAACGTCATAGTATAGTAAGGCGTCAAAAAATGACAAAAAAAGTCAAATTTTTTTTCACCTCAAAAAGTCATAAAAAATGTCATAGTATAGTAAGGCGTCAAAATCGGGCAAAAAAAGTCAAAATTTTTTTTCACCTCAAAAAGTCATAAAAAACGTCATAGTATAGTAAGGCGTCAAAAAATGACAAAAAAAGTCAACATTTTTTTTGACCTCAAAAAGTCATAAAAAACGTCATAGTATAGTAAGGCGTCAAAATCGGGCAAAAAAAGTCAACATTTTTTTTTACCTCAAAAAGTCATAAAAAACGTCATAGTATAGTAAGGCGTCAAAAAATGACAAAAAAAGTCAAAATTTTTTTTCACCTCAAAAAGTCATAAAAAACGTCATAGTATAGTAAGGCGTCAAAATCGGGCAAAAAAAGTCAAAATTTTTTTTGACCTCAAAAGGTCATAAAAAACGTCATAGTATAGTAAGGCGTCAAAATCGGGCAAAAAAAGTCAAAAAATTTTTTCACCTAAAAAAGTCATAAAAAACGTCATAGTATAGTAAGGCGTCAAAAAATGACAAAAAAAGTCAAAAAAATTCTTTCACCTCAAAAAGTCATAAAAAACGTCATAGTATAGTAAGGCGTCAAAAAATGACAAAAAAAGTCAAAATTTTTTTTCACCTCAAAAAGTCATAAAAAACGTCATAGTATAGTAAGGCGTCAAAAAATGACAAAAAAAGTCAAAATTTTTTTTGACCTCAAAAAGTCATAAAAAACGTCATAGTAAGGCGTCAAAATCGGGCAAAAAAAGTCAAAAATTTTTTTGACCTCAAAAGATCATAAAAAACGTCATAGTATAGTAAGGCGTCAAAATCGGGCAAAAAAAGTCAAAATTTTTTTTGACCTCAAAAAGTCATAAAAAACGTCATAGTATAGTAAGGCGTCAAAAAATGACAAAAAAAGTCAAAAAATTCTTTCACCTCAAAAAGTCATAAAAAACGTCATAGTATAGTAAGGCGTCAAAAAATGACAAAAAAAGTCACAATTTTTTTTCACCTCAAAAAGTCATAAAAAACGTCATAGTATAGTAAAGCGTCAAAATCGGGCAAAAAAAGTCAAAACATTTTTTCACCTCAAAAAGTCATAAAAAACGTCATAGTATAGTAAGGCGTCAAAATCGGGCAAAAAAAGTCAAAAAATTTTTTCACCTAAAAAAGTCATAAAAAACGTCATAGTATAGTAAGGCGTCAAAAAATGACAAAAAAAGTCAAAAAATTCTTTCACCTCAAAAAGTCATAAAAAACGTCATAGTATAGTAAGGCGTCAAAAAATGACAAAAAAAGTCAAAATTTTTTTTGACCTCAAAAAGTCATAAAAAACGTCATAGTATAGTAAGGCGTCAAAGTCGGGCAAAAAAAGTCAACATTTTTTTTTACCTCAAAAAGTCATAAAAAACGTCATAGTATAGTAAGGCGTCAAAATCGGGCAAAAAAAGTCAACATTTTTTTTGACCTCAAAAAGTCATAAAAAACGTCATAGTATAGTAAGGCGTCAAAATCGGGCAATAAAAGTCAACATTTTTTTTCACCTCAAAAAGTCATAAAAAACGTCATAGTATAGTAAGGCGTTAAAATCGGGCAAAAAAAGTCAAAACATTTTTTCACCTCAAAAAGTCATAAAAAACGTCATAGTATAGTAAGGCGTCAAAGTCGGGCAAAAAAAGTCAACATTTTTTTTTACCTCAAAAAGTCATAAAAAACGTCATAGTATAGTAAGGCGTCAAAATCGGGCAAAAAAAGTCAAAATTTTTTTTGACCTCAAAAGGTCATAAAAAACGTCATAGTATAGTAAGGCGTCAAAATCAGGCAATAAAAGTCAACATTTTTTTTCACCTCAAAAAGTCATAAAAAACGTCATAGTATAGTAAGGCGTTAAAATCGGGCAAAAAAAGTCAAAACATTTTTTCACCTCAAAAAGTCATAAAAAACGTCATAGTATAGTAAGGCGTCAAAAAATGACAAAAAAAGTTAAATTTTTTTTCACCTCAAAAAGTCATAAAAAACGTCATAGTATAGTAAGGCGTCAAAATCGGGCAAAAAAAGTCAAAATTTTTTTTGACCTCAAAAGGTCATAAAAAACGTCATAGTATAGTAAGGCGTCAAAAAATGACAAAAAAAGTCAAAAAAATTTTTCACCTCAAAAAGTCATAAAAAATGTCATAGTATAGTAAGGCGTCAAAATCGGGCAAAAAAAGTCAAAATTTTTTTTCACATCAAAAAGTCATAAAAAACGTCATAGTATAGTAAGGCGTCAAAAAATGACAAAAAAAGTCAACATTTTTTTTGACCTCAAAAAGTCATAAAAAACGTCATAGTATAGTAAGGCGTCAAAATCGGGCAAAAAAAGTCAACATTTTTTTTTACCTCAAAAAGTCATAAAAAACGTCATAGTATAGTAAGGCGTCAAAATCGGGCAAAAAAAGTCAACATTTTTTTTCACCTCAAAAAGTCATAAAAAACGTCATAGTATAGTAAGGCGTCAAAAAATGACAAAAAAAGTCAACATTTTTTTTCACCTCAAAAAGTCATAAAAAACGTCATAGTATAGTAAGGCGTCAAAATCGGGCAAAAAAAGTCAAAATTTTTTTTGACCTCAAAAGGTCATAAAAAACGTCATAGTATAGTAAGGCGTCAAAATCGGGCAAAAAAAGTCAAAAAATTTTTTCACCTAAAAAAGTCATAAAAAACGTCATAGTATAGTAAGGCGTCAAAAAATGACAAAAAAAGTCAAAAAAATTCTTTCACCTCAAAAAGTCATAAAAAACGTCATAGTATAGTAAGGCGTCAAAAAATGACAAAAAAAGTCAAAAAAATTCTTTCACC
The DNA here is from genome assembly GCF_017976425.1 of Toxotes jaculatrix. Classification (NCBI taxonomy): domain Eukaryota; kingdom Metazoa; phylum Chordata; class Actinopteri; family Toxotidae; genus Toxotes; species Toxotes jaculatrix. The sequence continues at coordinate 6,873,833 of NC_054399.1, forward strand.
TCAAAAAGTCATAAAAAACGTCATAGTATAGTAAGGCGTCAAAAAATGACAAAAAAAGTCAACATTTTTTTTGACCTCAAAAAGTCATAAAAAACGTCATAGTATAGTAAGGCGTCAAAAAATGACAAAAAAAGTCAAAATTTTTTTTCACCTCAAAAAGTCATAAAAAACGTCATAGTATAGTAAGGCGTCAAAAAATGACAAAAAAAGTCAAAATTTTTTTTGACCTCAAAAAGTCATAAAAAACGTCATAGTAAGGCGTCAAAATCGGGCAAAAAAAGTCAAAATTTTTTTTGACCTCAAAAGATCATAAAAAACGTCATAGTATAGTAAGGCGTCAAAATCGGGCAAAAAAAGTCAAAATTTTTTTTGACCTCAAAAAGTCATAAAAAACGTCATAGTATAGTAAGGCGTCAAAAAATGACAAAAAAAGTCAAAAAATTCTTTCACCTCAAAAAGTCATAAAAAACGTCATAGTATAGTAAGGCGTCAAAAAATGACAAAAAAAGTCACAATTTTTTTTCACCTCAAAAAGTCATAAAAAACGTCATAGTATAGTAAGGCGTCAAAATCGGGCAAAAAAAGTCAAAACATTTTTTCACCTCAAAAAGTCATAAAAAACGTCATAGTATAGTAAGGCGTCAAAATCGGGCAAAAAAAGTCAAAAAATTTTTTCACCTAAAAAAGTCATAAAAAACGTCATAGTATAGTAAGGCGTCAAAAAATGACAAAAAAAGTCAAAAAATTCTTTCACCTCAAAAAGTCATAAAAAACGTCATAGTATAGTAAGGCGTCAAAAAATGACAAAAAAAGTCAAAATTTTTTTTGACCTCAAAAAGTCATAAAAAACGTCATAGTATAGTAAGGCGTCAAAGTCGGGCAAAAAAAGTCAACATTTTTTTTTACCTCAAAAAGTCATAAAAAACGTCATAGTATAGTAAGGCGTCAAAATCGGGCAAAAAAAGTCAACATTTTTTTTCACCTCAAAAAGTCATAAAAAACGTCATAGTATAGTAAGGCGTCAAAATCGGGCAATAAAAGTCAACATTTTTTTTCACCTCAAAAAGTCATAAAAAACGTCATAGTATAGTAAGGCGTTAAAATCGGGCAAAAAAAGTCAAAACATTTTTTCACCTCAAAAAGTCATAAAAAACGTCATAGTATAGTAAGGCGTCAAAGTCGGGCAAAAAAAGTCAACATTTTTTTTTACCTCAAAAAGTCATAAAAAACGTCATAGTATAGTAAGGCGTCAAAATCGGGCAAAAAAAGTCAAAATTTTTTTTGACCTCAAAAGGTCATAAAAAACGTCATAGTATAGTAAGGCGTCAAAATCGGGCAAAAAAAGTCAAAAAATTTTTTCACCTAAAAAAGTCATAAAAAACGTCATAGTATAGTAAGGCGTCAAAAAATGACAAAAAAAGTCAAAAAATTCTTTCACCTCAAAAAGTCATAAAAAACGTCATAGTATAGTAAGGCGTCAAAAAATGACAAAAAAAGTCAAAAATTTTTTTGACCTCAAAAAGTCATAAAAAACGTCATAGTATAGTAAGGCGTCAAAATCGGGCAATAAAAGTCAACATTTTTTTTCACCTCAAAAAGTCATAAAAAACGTCATAGTATAGTAAGGCGTCAAAATCGGGCAAAAAAAGTCAAAACATTTTTTCACCTCAAAAAGTCATAAAAAACGTCATAGTATAGTAAGGCGTCAAAAAATGACAAAAAAAGTCAATTTTTTTTTGACCTCAAAAAGTCATAAAAAACGTCATAGTATAGTAAGGCGTCAAAATCGGGCAAAAAAAGTCAAAATTTTTTTTGACCTCAAAAGGTCATAAAAAACGTCATAGTATAGTAAGGCGTCAAAAAATGACAAAAAAAGTCAAAAAATTTTTTCACCTCAAAAAGTCATAAAAAATGTCATAGTATAGTAAGGCGTCAAAATCGGGCAAAAAAAGTCAAAATTTTTTTTGACCTCAAAAGGTCATAAAAAACGTCATAGTATAGTAAGGCGTCAAAAAATGACAAAAAAAGTCAAAAAATTTTTTCACCTCAAAAAGTCATAAAAAATGTCATAGTATAGTAAGGCGTCAAAATCGGGCAAAAAAAGTCAAAATTTTTTTTCACCTCAAAAAGTCATAAAAAACGTCATAGTATAGTAAGGCGTCAAAAAATGACAAAAAAAGTCAAAATTTTTTTTCACCTCAAAAAGTCATAAAAAACGTCATAGTATAGTAAGGCGTCAAAATCGGGCAAAAAAAGTCAACATTTTTTTTTACCTCAAAAAGTCATAAAAAACGTCATAGTATAGTAAGGCGTCAAAATCGGGCAAAAAAAGTCAACATTTTTTTTCACCTCAAAAAGTCATAAAAAACGTCATAGTATAGTAAGGCGTCAAAAAATGACAAAAAAATTCAAAATTTTTTTTCACCTCAGAAAGTCATAAAAAACGTCATAGTATAGTAAGGCGTCAAAAAATGACAAAAAAAGTCAAAATTTTTTTTGACCTCAAAAAGTCATAAAAAACGTCATAGTATAGTAAGGCGTCAAAAAATGACAAAAAAAGTCAACATTTTTTTTGACCTCAAAAAGTCATAAAAAACGTCATAGTATAGTAAGGCGTCAAAAAATGACAAAAAAAGTCAAAATTTTTTTTGACCTCAAAAAGTCATAAAAAATGTCATAGTATAGTAAGGCGTCAAAATCGGGCAAAAAAAGTCAACATTTTTTTTCACCTCAAAAAGTCATAAAAAACGTCATAGTATAGTAAGGCGTCAAAAAATGACAAAAAAATTCAAAATTTTTTTTCACCTCAGAAAGTCATAAAAAACGTCATAGTATAGTAAGGCGTCAAAATCGGGCAAAAAAAGTCAAAATTTTTTTTGACCTCAAAAGGTCATAAAAAACGTCATAGTATAGTAAGGCGTCAAAATCGGGCAAAAAAAGTCAAAAAATTTTTTCACCTAAAAAAGTCATAAAAAACGTCATAGTATAGTAAGGCGTCAAAATCGGGCAAAAAAAGTGAACATTTTTTTTCACCTCAAAAAGTCATAAAAAACGTCATAGTATAGTAAGGCGTCAAAAAATGACAAAAAAAAGTCAATAATTTTTTTGACCTCAAAAAGTCATAAAAAACGTCATAGTATAGTAAGGCGTCAAAATCGGGCAAAAAAAGTGAACATTTTTTTTCACCTCAAAAAGTCATAAAAAACGTCATAGTATAATAAGGCGTCAAAAAATGACAAAAAAAGTCAATAATTTTTTTGACCTCAAAAAGTCATAAAAAACGTCATAGTATAGTAAGGCGTCAAAAAATGACAAAAAAAGTCAAAAAAAATTTTCACCTCAAAAAGTCATAAAAAACGTCATAGTATAGTAAGGCGTCAAAAAATGACAAAAAAAGTCAAAAATTTTTTTCACCTCAAAAAGTCATAAAAAACGTCATAGTATAGTAAGGCGTCAAAATCGGGCAAAAAAAGTCAAAAAATTTTTTCACCTCAAAAAGTCATAAAAAACGTCATAGTATAGTAAGGCGTCAAAAAATGACAAAAAAAGTCAACATTTTTTTTGACCTCAAAAAGTCATAAAAACCGTCATAGTATAGTAAGGCGTCAAAAAATGACAAAAAAAGTCAATAATTTTTTTTACCTCAAAAAGTCATAAAAAACGTCATAGTATAGTAAGGCGTCAAAATCGGGCAAAAAAAGTCAAAAAAAATTTTCACCTCAAAAAGTCATAAAAAACGTCATAGTATAGTAAGGCGTCAAAAAATGACAAAAAAAGTCAAAAATTTTTTTCACCTCAAAAAGTTATAAAAAACGTCATAGTATAGTAAGGCGTCAAAATCGGGCAAAAAAAGTCAAAATGTTTTTTCACCTCAAAAAGTCATAAAAAACGTCATAGTATAGTAAGGCGTCAAAAAATGACAAAAAAAGTCAACATTTTTTTTGACCTCAAAAAGTCATAAAAAACGTCATAGTATAGTAAGGCGTCAAAATCGGGCAAAAAAAGTCAAAAAATTTTTTCACCTAAAAAAGTCATAAAAAACGTCATAGTATAGTAAGGCGTCAAAATCGGGCAAAAAAAGTGAACATTTTTTTTCACCTCAAAAAGTCATAAAAAACGTCATAGTATAGTAAGGCGTCAAAAAATGACAAAAAAAAGTCAATAATTTTTTTGACCTCAAAAAGTCATAAAAAACGTCATAGTATAGTAAGGCGTCAAAATCGGGCAAAAAAAGGGAACATTTTTTTTCACCTCAAAAAGTCATAAAAAACGTCATAGTATAATAAGGCGTCAAAAAATGACAAAAAAAGTCAATAATTTTTTTGACCTCAAAAAGTCATAAAAAACGTCATAGTATAGTAAGGCGTCAAAAAATGACAAAAAAAGTCAAAAATTTTTTTGACCTCAAAAAGTCATAAAAAACGTCATAGTATAGTAAGGCGTCAAAAAATGACAAAAAAAGTCAAAATTTTTTTTGACCTCAAAAGGTCATAAAAAACGTCATAGTATAGTAAGGCGTCAAAATCGGGCAAAAAAAGTCAAAATGTTTTTTCACCTCAAAAAGTCATAAAAAACGTCATAGTATAGTAAGGCGTCAAAAAATGACAAAAAAAGTCAAAATTTTTTTTCACCTCAAAAAGTCATAAAAAACGTCATAGTATAGTAAGGCGTCAAAAAATGACAAAAAAAGTCAACATTTTTTTTGACCTCAAAAAGTCATAAAAAAACGTCATAGTATAGTAAGGCGTCAAAAAATGACAAAAAAAGTCAAAATTTTTTTTGACCTCAAAAAGTCATAAAAAATGTCATAGTATAGTAAGGCGTCAAAATCGGGCAAAAAAAGTCAAAATTTTTTTTTACCTCAAAAGGTCATAAAAAACGTCATAGTATAGTAAGGCGTCAAAATCGGGCAAAAAAAGTCAAAAAATTTTTTCACCTAAAAAAGTCATAAAAAACGTCATAGTATAGTAAGGCGTCAAAAAATGACAAAAAAAGTCAAAAAATTCTTTCACCTCAAAAAGTCATAAAAAACGTCATAGTATAGTAAGGCGTCAAAAAATGACAAAAAAAGTCAAATTTTTTTTTGACCTCAAAAAGTCATAAAAAACGTCATAGTATAGTAAGGCGTCAAAAAATGACAAAAAAAGTCAAAATTTTTTTTGACCTCAAAAAGTCATAAAAAACGTCATAGTAAGGCGTCAAAATCGGGCAAAAAAAGTCAACATTTTTTTTCACCTCAAAAAGTCATAAAAAACGTCATAGTATAGTAAGGCGTCAAAATCGGGCAAAAAAAGTCAAAAATTTTTTTGACCTCAAAAGGTCATAAAAAACGTCATAGTATAGTAAGGCGTCAAAATCGGGCAAAAAAAGTCAAAAAATTTTTTCACCTAAAAAAGTCATAAAAAACGTCATAGTATAGTAAGGCGTCAAAAAATGACAAAAAAAGTCAAAAAAATCTTTCACCTCAAAAAGTCATAAAAAACGTCATAGTATAGTAAGGCGTCAAAAAATGACAAAAAAAGTCAACATTTTTTTTGACCTCAAAAAGTCATAAAAAACGTCATAGTATAGTAAGGCGTCAAAAAATGACAAAAAAAGTCAACATTTTTTTTGACCTCAAAAAGTCATAAAAAACGTCATAGTATAGTAAGGCGTCAAAAAATGACAAAAAAAGTCAAACATTTTTTTCACCTCAAAAAGTCATAAAAAACGTCATAGTATAGTAAGGCGTCAAAAAATGACAAAAAAAGTCAAAATTTTTTTTGACCTCAAAAAGTCATAAAAAACGTCATAGTATAGTAAGGCGTCAAAATCGGGCAAAAAAAGTCAAAAAATTTTTTCACCTAAAAAAGTCATAAAAAACGTCATAGTATAGTAAGGCGTCAAAAAATGACAAAAAAAGTCAAAATTTTTTTTGACCTCAAAAAGTCATAAAAAACGTCATAGTATAGTAAGGCGTCAAAATCGGGCAAAAAAAGTCAAAAATTTTTTTCACCTCAAAAAGTCATAAAAAACGTCATAGTATAGTAAGGCGTCAAAAAATGACAAAAAAAGTCAAAATTTTTTTTGACCTCAAAAAGTCATAAAAAACGTCATAGTATAGTAAGGCGTCAAAAAATGACAAAAAAAGTCAAAAAAAATTTTCACCTCAAAAAGTCATAAAAAACGTCATAGTATAGTAAGGCGTCAAAAAATGACAAAAAAAGTCAAAAATTTTTTTCACCTCAAAAAGTCATAAAAAACGTCATAGTATAGTAAGGCGTCAAAATCGGGCAAAAAAAGTCAAAATTTTTTTTGACCTCAAAAGGTCATAAAAAACGTCATAGTATAGTAAGGCGTCAAAATCGGGCAAAAAAAGTCAAAATTTTTTTGACCTCAAAAGGTCATAAAAAACGTCATAGTATAGTAAGGCGTCAAAATCGGGCAAAAAAAGTCAAAAAATTTTTTCACCTAAAAAAGTCATAAAAAACGTCATAGTATAGTAAGGCGTCAAAAAATGACAAAAAAAGTCAATTTTTTTGACCTCAAAAAGTCATAAAAAACGTCATAGTATAGTAAGGCGTCAAAAAATGACAAAAAAAGTCAATAATTTTTTTCACCTCAAAAAGTCATAAAAAACGTCATAGTATAGTAAGGCGTCAAAATCGGGCAAAAAAAGTCAAAAAAATTTTTCACCTCAAAAAGTCATAAAAAACGTCATAGTATAGTAAGGCGTCAAAAAATGACAAAAAAAGTCAAAAATTTTTTTCACCTAAAAAAGTTATAAAAAACGTCATAGTATAGTAAGGCGTCAAAAAATGACAAAAAAAGTCAAAAAAATTTTTCACCTCAAAAAGTCATAAAAAACGTCATAGTATAGTAAGGCGTCAAAATCGGGCAAAAAAAGTCAACATTTTTTTTCACCTCAAAAAGTCATAAAAAACGTCATAGTAAGGCGTCAAAATCGGGCAAAAAAAGTCAAAATTTTTTTTGACCTCAAAAGGTCATAAAAAAACGTCATAGTATAGTAAGGCGTCAAAATCGGGCAAAAAAAGTCAAAAAATTTTTTCACCTAAAAAAGTCATAAAAAACGTCATAGTATAGTAAGGCGTCAAAAAATGACAAAAAAAGTCAAAATTTTTTTTGACCTCAAAAAGTCATAAAAACCGTCATAGTATAGTAAGGCGTCAAAAAATGACAAAAAAAGTCAATAATTTTTTTGACCTCAAAAAGTCATAAAAAACGTCATAGTATAGTAAGGCGTCAAAATCGGGCAAAAAAAGTGAACATTTTTTTTCACCTCAAAAAGTCATAAAAAACGTCATAGTATAGTAAGGCGTCAAAAAATGACAAAAAAAGTCAATAATTTTTTTGACCTCAAAAAGTCATAAAAAACGTCATAGTATAGTAAGGCGTCAAAAAATGACAAAAAAAGTCAAAAATTTTTTTCACCTCAAAAAGTCATAAAAAACGTCATAGTATAGTAAGGCGTCAAAAAATGACAAAAAAAGTCAAAAAATTTTTTCACCTCAAAAAGTCATAAAAAACGTCATAGCATAGTAAGGCGTCAAAATCGGGCAAAAAATGACAAAATTTTTTTTGACCTCAAAAGGTCATAAAAAACGTCATAGTATAGTAAGGCGTCAAAGTCGGGCAAAAAAAGTCAACATTTTTTTTTACCTCAAAAAGTCATAAAAAACGTCATAGTATAGTAAGGCGTCAAAATCGGGCAAAAAAAGTCAACATTTTTTTTTACCTCAAAAAGTCATAAAAAACGTCATAGTATAGTAAGGCGTCAAAATCGGGCAAAAAAAGTCAACATTTTTTTTGACCTCAAAAAGTCATAAAAAACGTCGTAGTATAGTAAGGCGTCAAAAACGGGCAAAAAAAGTCAAAAAATGTTTTCACCTCAAAAAGTCATAAAAAACGTCATAGTATAGTAAGGCGTCAAAATCGGGCAAAAAAAGTCAAAAAAATTTTTCACCTCAAAAAGTCATAAAAAACGTCATAGTATAGTAAGGCGTCAAAAAATGACAAAAAAAGTCAACATTTTTTTCACCTCAAAAAGTCATAAAAAACGTCATAGTATAGTAAGGCGTCAAAAAATGACAAAAAAAGTCAATAATTTTTTTGACCTCAAAAAGTCATAAAAAAACGTCATAGTATAGTAAGGCGTCAAAGTCGGGCAAAAAAAGTCAACATTTTTTTTTACCTCAAAAAGTCATAAAAAACGTCATAGTATAGTAAGGCGTCAAAATCGGGCAAAAAAAGTCAAAATTTTTTTTCATCTCAAAAAGTCATAAAAACCGTCATGGTATAGTAAGGCGTCAAAAAATGACAAAAAAAGTCAATAATTTTTTTGACCTCAAAAAGTCATAAAAAACGTCATAGTATAGTAAGGCATCAAAATCGGGCAAAAAAAGTGAACATTTTTTTTCACCTCAAAAAGTCATAAAAAACGTCATAGTATAGTAAGGCGTCAAAAAATGACAAAAAAAGTCAATAATTTTTTTCACCTCAAAAAGTCATAAAAAACGTCATAGTATAGTAAGGCGTCAAAAAATGACAAAAAAAGTCAAAATTTTTTTTGACCTCAAAAAGTCATAAAAAACGTCATAGTATAGTAAGGCGTCAAAATCGGGCAAAAAAAGTCAAAAAATTTTTTCACCTAAAAAAGTCATAAAAAACGTCATAGTATAGTAAGGCGTCAAAAAATGACAAAAAAAGTCAAAATTTTTTTTGACCTCAAAAAGTCATAAAAAACGTCATAGTATAGTAAGGCGTCAAAATCGGGCAAAAAAAGTCAACATTTTTTTTTACCTCAAAAAGTCATAAAAAACGTCATAGTATAGTAAGGCGTCAAAATCGGGCAAAAAAAGTCAACATTTTTTTTCACCTCAAAAAGTCATAAAAAACGTCATAGTATAGTAAGGCGTCAAAATCGGGCAAAAAAAGTCAAAATTTTTTTTGACCTCAAAAGGTCATAAAAAACGTCATAGTATAGTAAGGCGTCAAAATCGGGCAAAAAAAGTCAAAAAATTTTTTCACCTAAAAAAGTCATAAAAAACGTCATAGTATAGTAAGGCGTCAAAAAATGACAAAAAAAGTCAAAAAATTCTTTCACCTCAAAAAGTCATAAAAAACGTCATAGTATAGTAAGGCGTCAAAAAATGACAAAAAAAGTCAAAATTTTTTTTGACCTCAAAAAGTCATAAAAAACGTCATAGTATAGTAAGGCGTCAAAGTCGGGCAAAAAAAGTCAACATTTTTTTTTACCTCAAAAAGTCATAAAAAACGTCATAGTATAGTAAGGCGTTAAAATCGGGCAAAAAAAGTCAAAACATTTTTTCACCTCAAAAAGTCATAAAAAACGTCATAGTATAGTAAGGCGTCAAAAAATGACAAAAAAAAGTCAAAATTTTTTTGACCTCAAAAGGTCATAAAAAACGTCATAGTATAGTAAGGCGTCAAAATCGGGCAAAAAAAGTCAAAAAATTTTTTCACCTAAAAAAGTCATAAAAAACGTCATAGTATAGTAAGGCGTCAAAAAATGACAAAAAAAGTCAAAAAATTCTTTCACCTCAAAAAGTCATAAAAAACGTCATAGTATAGTAAGGCGTCAAAATCGGGCAATAAAAGTCAACATTTTTTTTCACCTCAAAAAGTCATAAAAAACGTCATAGTATAGTAAGGCGTCAAAATCGGGCAAAAAAAGTCAAAAAAATTTTTCACCTCAAAAAGTCATAAAAAACGTCATAGTATAGTAAGGCGTCAAAAAATGACAAAAAAAGTCAAAAATTTTTTTCACCTAAAAAAGTTATAAAAAACGTCATAGTATAGTAAGGCGTCAAAATCGGGCAAAAAAAGTCAACATTTTTTTTCACCTCAAAAAGTCATAAAAAACGTCATAGTATAGTAAGGCGTCAAAGTGGGGCAAAAAAAGTCAACATTTTTTTTTACCTCAAAAAGTCATAAAAAACGTCATAGTATAGTAAGGCGTCAAAATCGGGCAAAAAAAGTCAAATTTTTTTTTTACCTCAAAAGGTCATAAAAAACGTCATAGTATAGTAAGGCGTTAAAATCGGGCAAAAAAAGTCAAAAATTTTTTTCACCTCAAAAAGTCATAAAAAACGTCATAGTATAGTAAGGCGTCAAAATCGGGCAAAAAAAGTCAAAATGTTTTTTCACCTCAAAAAGTCATAAAAAACGTCATAGTATAGTAAGGCGTCAAAAAATGACAAAAAAAGTCAAAAAAATTTTTCACCTCAAAAAGTCATAAAAAACGTCATAGTATAGTAAGGCGTCAAAATCGGGCAAAAAAAGTCAACATTTTTTTTCACCTCAAAAAGTCATAAAAAACGTCATAGTATAGTAAGGCGTCAAAGTCGGGCAAAAAAAGTCAACATTTTTTTTTACCTCAAAAAGTCATAAAAAACGTCATAGTATAGTAAGGCGTCAAAATCGGGCAAAAAAAGTCAAATTTTTTTTTTACCTCAAAAGGTCATAAAAAACGTCATAGTATAGTAAGGCGTTAAAATCGGGCAAAAAAAGTCAAAAAATTTTTTCACCTAAAAAAGTCATAAAAAACGTCATAGTATAGTAAGGCGTCAAAAAATGACAAAAAAAGTCAAAAAATTCTTTCACCTCAAAAAGTCATAAAAAACGTCATAGTATAGTAAGGCGTCAAAAAATGACAAAAAAAGTCAACATTTTTTTTGACCTCAAAAAGTCATAAAAAACGTCATAGTATAGTAAGGCGTCAAAAAATGACAAAAAAAGTCAAAATTTTTTTTCACCTCAAAAAGTCATAAAAAACGTCATAGTATAGTAAGGCGTCAAAAAATGACAAAAAAAGTCAAAAATTTTTTTGACCTCAAAAAGTCATAAAAAACGTCATAGTATAGTAAGGCGTCAAAATCGGGCAAAAAAAGTCAAAATTTTTTTCACCTCAAAAAGTCATAAAAAACGTCATAGTATAGTAAGGCGTCAAAAAATGACAAAAAAAGTCAAAATTTTTTTTGACCTCAAAAAGTCATAAAAAACGTCATAGTATAGTAAGGCGTCAAAATCGGGCAAAAAAAGTCAAAATTTTTTTTGACCTCAAAAGGTCATAAAAAACGTCATAGTATAGTAAGGCGTCAAAAAATGACAAAAAAAGTCAAAAAATTTTTTCACCTCAAAAAGTCATAAAAAATGTCATAGTATAGTAAGGCGTCAAAAAATGACAAAAAAAGTCAAAATTTTTTTTGACCTCAAAAAGTCATAAAAACCGTCATAGTATAGTAAGGCGTCAAAATCGGGCAAAAAAAGTCAAAAAATTTTTTCACCTAAAAAAGTCATAAAAAACGTCATAGTATAGTAAGGCGTCAAAAAATGACAAAAAAAGTCAAAAAATTCTTTCACCTCAAAAAGTCATAAAAAACGTCATAGTATAGTAAGGCGTCAAAAAATGACAAAAAAAGTCAAAATTTTTTTTGACCTCAAAAAGTCATAAAAAACGTCATAGTATAGTAAGGCGTCAAAGTCGGGCAAAAAAAGTCAACATTTTTTTTTACCTCAAAAAGTCATAAAAAACGTCATAGTATAGTAAGGCGTTAAAATCGGGCAAAAAAAGTCAAAACATTTTTTCACCTCAAAAAGTCATAAAAAACGTCATAGTATAGTAAGGCGTCAAAAAATGACAAAAAAAAGTCAAAATTTTTTTGACCTCAAAAGGTCATAAAAAACGTCATAGTATAGTAAGGCGTCAAAATCGGGCAAAAAAAGTCAAAAAATTTTTTCACCTAAAAAAGTCATAAAAAACGTCATAGTATAGTAAGGCGTCAAAAAATGACAAAAAAAGTCAAAAAATTCTTTCACCTCAAAAAGTCATAAAAAACGTCATAGTATAGTAAGGCGTCAAAATCGGGCAATAAAAGTCAACATTTTTTTTCACCTCAAAAAGTCATAAAAAACGTCATAGTATAGTAAGGCGTCAAAATCGGGCAAAAAAAGTCAAAAAAATTTTTCACCTCAAAAAGTCATAAAAAACGTCATAGTATAGTAAGGCGTCAAAAAATGACAAAAAAAGTCAAAAATTTTTTTCACCTAAAAAAGTTATAAAAAACGTCATAGTATAGTAAGGCGTCAAAATCGGGCAAAAAAAGTCAACATTTTTTTTCACCTCAAAAAGTCATAAAAAACGTCATAGTATAGTAAGGCGTCAAAGTGGGGCAAAAAAAGTCAACATTTTTTTTTACCTCAAAAAGTCATAAAAAACGTCATAGTATAGTAAGGCGTCAAAATCGGGCAAAAAAAGTCAAATTTTTTTTTTACCTCAAAAGGTCATAAAAAACGTCATAGTATAGTAAGGCGTTAAAATCGGGCAAAAAAAGTCAAAAATTTTTTTCACCTCAAAAAGTCATAAAAAACGTCATAGTATAGTAAGGCGTCAAAATCGGGCAAAAAAAGTCAAAATGTTTTTTGACCTCAAAAAGTCATAAAAAACGTCATAGTATAGTAAGGCGTCAAAAAATGACAAAAAAAGTCAAAAAAATTTTTCACCTCAAAAAGTCATAAAAAACGTCATAGTATAGTAAGGCGTCAAAATCGGGCAAAAAAAGTCAACATTTTTTTTCACCTCAAAAAGTCATAAAAAACGTCATAGTATAGTAAGGCGTCAAAGTCGGGCAAAAAAAGTCAACATTTTTTTTTACCTCAAAAAGTCATAAAAAACGTCATAGTATAGTAAGGCGTCAAAATCGGGCAAAAAAAGTCAAATTTTTTTTTTACCTCAAAAGGTCATAAAAAACGTCATAGTATAGTAAGGCGTTAAAATCGGGCAAAAAAAGTCAAAAAATTTTTTCACCTAAAAAAGTCATAAAAAACGTCATAGTATAGTAAGGCGTCAAAAAATGACAAAAAAAGTCAAAAAATTCTTTCACCTCAAAAAGTCATAAAAAACGTCATAGTATAGTAAGGCGTCAAAAAATGACAAAAAAAGTCAACATTTTTTTTGACCTCAAAAAGTCATAAAAAACGTCATAGTATAGTAAGGCGTCAAAAAATGACAAAAAAAGTCAAAATTTTTTTTCACCTCAAAAAGTCATAAAAAACGTCATAGTATAGTAAGGCGTCAAAAAATGACAAAAAAAGTCAAAAATTTTTTTGACCTCAAAAAGTCATAAAAAACGTCATAGTATAGTAAGGCGTCAAAATCGGGCAAAAAAAGTCAAAATTTTTTTCACCTCAAAAAGTCATAAAAAACGTCATAGTATAGTAAGGCGTCAAAAAATGACAAAAAAAGTCAAAATTTTTTTTGACCTCAAAAAGTCATAAAAAACGTCATAGTATAGTAAGGCGTCAAAATCGGGCAAAAAAAGTCAAAAATTTTTTTGACCTCAAAAGGTCATAAAAAACGTCATAGTATAGTAAGGCGTCAAAAAATGACAAAAAAAGTCAAAAAATTTTTTCACCTCAAAAAGTCATAAAAAATGTCATAGTATAGTAAGGCGTCAAAAAATGACAAAAAAAGTCAAAATTTTTTTTGACCTCAAAAAGTCATAAAAACCGTCATAGTATAGTAAGGCGTCAAAATCGGGCAAAAAAAGTCAAAAAATTTTTTCACCTAAAAAAGTCATAAAAAACGTCATAGTATAGTAAGGCGTCAAAAAATGACAAAAAAAGTCAAAAAATTCTTTCACCTCAAAAAGTCATAAAAAACGTCATAGTATAGTAAGGCGTCAAAAAATGACAAAAAAAGTCAAAATTTTTTTTGACCTCAAAAAGTCATAAAAAACGTCATAGTATAGTAAGGCGTCAAAGTCGGGCAAAAAAAGTCAACATTTTTTTTTACCTCAAAAAGTCATAAAAAACGTCATAGTATAGTAAGGCGTTAAAATCGGGCAAAAAAAGTCAAAACATTTTTTCACCTCAAAAAGTCATAAAAAACGTCATAGTATAGTAAGGCGTCAAAAAATGACAAAAAAAAGTCAAAATTTTTTTGACCTCAAAAGGTCATAAAAAACGTCATAGTATAGTAAGGCGTCAAAATCGGGCAAAAAAAGTCAAAAAATTTTTTCACCTAAAAAAGTCATAAAAAACGTCATAGTATAGTAAGGCGTCAAAAAATGACAAAAAAAGTCAAAAAATTCTTTCACCTCAAAAAGTCATAAAAAACGTCATAGTATAGTAAGGCGTCAAAATCGGGCAATAAAAGTCAACATTTTTTTTCACCTCAAAAAGTCATAAAAAACGTCATAGTATAGTAAGGCGTCAAAATCGGGCAAAAAAAGTCAAAAAAATTTTTCACCTCAAAAAGTCATAAAAAACGTCATAGTATAGTAAGGCGTCAAAAAATGACAAAAAAAGTCAAAAATTTTTTTCACCTAAAAAAGTTATAAAAAACGTCATAGTATAGTAAGGCGTCAAAATCGGGCAAAAAAAGTCAACATTTTTTTTCACCTCAAAAAGTCATAAAAAACGTCATAGTATAGTAAGGCGTCAAAGTGGGGCAAAAAAAGTCAACATTTTTTTTTACCTCAAAAAGTCATAAAAAACGTCATAGTATAGTAAGGCGTCAAAATCGGGCAAAAAAAGTCAAATTTTTTTTTTACCTCAAAAGGTCATAAAAAACGTCATAGTATAGTAAGGCGTTAAAATCGGGCAAAAAAAGTCAAAAATTTTTTTCACCTCAAAAAGTCATAAAAAACGTCATAGTATAGTAAGGCGTCAAAATCGGGCAAAAAAAGTCAAAATGTTTTTTGACCTCAAAAAGTCATAAAAAACGTCATAGTATAGTAAGGCGTCAAAAAATGACAAAAAAAGTCAAAAAAATTTTTCACCTCAAAAAGTCATAAAAAACGTCATAGTATAGTAAGGCGTCAAAATCGGGCAAAAAAAGTCAACATTTTTTTTCACCTCAAAAAGTCATAAAAAACGTCATAGTATAGTAAGGCGTCAAAGTCGGGCAAAAAAAGTCAACATTTTTTTTTACCTCAAAAAGTCATAAAAAACGTCATAGTATAGTAAGGCGTCAAAATCGGGCAAAAAAAGTCAAATTTTTTTTTTACCTCAAAAGGTCATAAAAAACGTCATAGTATAGTAAGGCGTTAAAATCGGGCAAAAAAAGTCAAAAAATTTTTTCACCTAAAAAAGTCATAAAAAACGTCATAGTATAGTAAGGCGTCAAAAAATGACAAAAAAAGTCAAAAAATTCTTTCACCTCAAAAAGTCATAAAAAACGTCATAGTATAGTAAGGCGTCAAAAAATGACAAAAAAAGTCAACATTTTTTTTGACCTCAAAAAGTCATAAAAAACGTCATAGTATAGTAAGGCGTCAAAAAATGACAAAAAAAGTCAAAATTTTTTTTCACCTCAAAAAGTCATAAAAAACGTCATAGTATAGTAAGGCGTCAAAAAATGACAAAAAAAGTCAAAAATTTTTTTGACCTCAAAAAGTCATAAAAAACGTCATAGTATAGTAAGGCGTCAAAATCGGGCAAAAAAAGTCAAAATTTTTTTCACCTCAAAAAGTCATAAAAAACGTCATAGTATAGTAAGGCGTCAAAAAATGACAAAAAAAGTCAAAATTTTTTTTGACCTCAAAAAGTCATAAAAAACGTCATAGTATAGTAAGGCGTCAAAATCGGGCAAAAAAAGTCAAAAATTTTTTTGACCTCAAAAGGTCATAAAAAACGTCATAGTATAGTAAGGCGTCAAAAAATGACAAAAAAAGTCAAAAAATTTTTTCACCTCAAAAAGTCATAAAAAATGTCATAGTATAGTAAGGCGTCAAAAAATGACAAAAAAAGTCAAAATTTTTTTTGACCTCAAAAAGTCATAAAAACCGTCATAGTATAGTAAGGCGTCAAAATCGGGCAAAAAAAGTCAAAAAATTTTTTCACCTAAAAAAGTCATAAAAAACGTCATAGTATAGTAAGGCGTCAAAAAATGACAAAAAAAGTCAAAAAATTCTTTCACCTCAAAAAGTCATAAAAAACGTCATAGTATAGTAAGGCGTCAAAAAATGACAAAAAAAGTCAAAATTTTTTTTGACCTCAAAAAGTCATAAAAAACGTCATAGTATAGTAAGGCGTCAAAGTCGGGCAAAAAAAGTCAACATTTTTTTTTACCTCAAAAAGTCATAAAAAACGTCATAGTATAGTAAGGCGTTAAAATCGGGCAAAAAAAGTCAAAACATTTTTTCACCTCAAAAAGTCATAAAAAACGTCATAGTATAGTAAGGCGTCAAAAAATGACAAAAAAAAGTCAAAATTTTTTTGACCTCAAAAGGTCATAAAAAACGTCATAGTATAGTAAGGCGTCAAAATCGGGCAAAAAAAGTCAAAAAATTTTTTCACCTAAAAAAGTCATAAAAAACGTCATAGTATAGTAAGGCGTCAAAAAATGACAAAAAAAGTCAAAAAATTCTTTCACCTCAAAAAGTCATAAAAAACGTCATAGTATAGTAAGGCGTCAAAATCGGGCAATAAAAGTCAACATTTTTTTTCACCTCAAAAAGTCATAAAAAACGTCATAGTATAGTAAGGCGTCAAAAAATGACAAAAAAAGTCAATAATTTTTTTGACCTCAAAAAGTCATAAAAAACGTCATAGTATAGTAAGGCGTCAAAATCGGGCAAAAAAAGTCAAAAAAATTTTTCACCTCAAAAAGTCATAAAAAACGTCATAGTATAGTAAGGCGTCAAAAAATGACAAAAAAAGTCAAAAATTTTTTTCACCTAAAAAAGTTATAAAAAACGTCATAGTATAGTAAGGCGTCAAAATCGGGCAAAAAAAGTCAAAATGTTTTTTCACCTCAAAAAGTCATAAAAAACGTCATAGTATAGTAAGGCGTCAAAAAATGACAAAAAAAGTCAAAAAAATTTTTCACCTCAAAAAGTCATAAAAAACGTCATAGTATAGTAAGGCGTCAAAATCGGGCAAAAAAAGTCAACATTTTTTTTGACCTCAAAAAGTCATAAAAAACGTCATAGTAAGGCGTCAAAATCGGGCAAAAAAAGTCAAAATTTTTTTTGACCTCAAAAGGTCATAAAAAACGTCATAGTATAGTAAGGCGTCAAAATCGGGCAAAAAAAGTCAATAATTTTTTTGACCTCAAAAAGTCATAAAAAACGTCATAGTATAGTAAGGCGTCAAAAAATGACAAAAAAGTCAAAAAATTTTTTCACCTCAAAAAGTCATAAAAAACGTCATAGTATAGTAAGGCGTCAAAATCGGGCAAAAAAAGTCAAAATTTTTTTGACCTCAAAAGGTCATAAAAAACGTCATAGTATAGTAAGGCGTCAAAATCGGGCAAAAAAAGTCAAAAAATTTTTTCACCTAAAAAAGTCATAAAAAACGTCATAGTATAGTAAGGCGTCAAAAAATGACAAAAAAAGTCAATTTTTTTGACCTCAAAAAGTCATAAAAAACGTCATAGTATAGTAAGGCGTCAAAAAATGACAAAAAAAGTCAATAATTTTTTTGACCTCAAAAAGTCATAAAAAACGTCATAGTATAGTAAGGCGTCAAAATCGGGCAAAAAAAGTCAAAAAAATTTTTCACCTCAAAAAGTCATAAAAAACGTCATAGTATAGTAAGGCGTCAAAAAATGACAAAAAAAGTCAAAAATTTTTTTCACCTAAAAAAGTTATAAAAAACGTCATAGTATAGTAAGGCGTCAAAAAATGACAAAAAAAGTCAAAAAAATTTTTCACCTCAAAAAGTCATAAAAAACGTCATAGTATAGTAAGGCGTCAAAATCGGGCAAAAAAAGTCAACATTTTTTTTCACCTCAAAAAGTCATAAAAAACGTCATAGTAAGGCGTCAAAATCGGGCAAAAAAAGTCAAAATTTTTTTTGACCTCAAAAGGTCATAAAAAACGTCATAGTATAGTAAGGCGTCAAAATCGGGCAAAAAAAGTCAAAAAATTTTTTCACCTAAAAAAGTCATAAAAAACGTCATAGTATAGTAAGGCGTCAAAATCGGGCAAAAAAAGTCAAAAAATTTTTTCACCTAAAAAAGTCATAAAAAACGTCATAGTATAGTAAGGCGTCAAAGTCGGGCAAAAAAAGTCAACATTTTTTTTTACCTCAAAAAGTCATAAAAAACGTCATAGTATAGTAAGGCGTCAAAATCGGGCAAAAAAAGTCAAAACATTTTTCACCTCAAAAAGTCATAAAAAACGTCATAGT
Source organism: Toxotes jaculatrix (assembly GCF_017976425.1). Classification (NCBI taxonomy): domain Eukaryota; kingdom Metazoa; phylum Chordata; class Actinopteri; family Toxotidae; genus Toxotes; species Toxotes jaculatrix. The sequence goes on from NC_054399.1 coordinate 6,891,989, forward strand.
ATAGTAAGGCGTCAAAAAATGACAAAAAAAGTCAAAAATTTTTTTCACCTCAAAAAGTCATAAAAAACGTCATAGTATAGTAAGGCGTCAAAAAATGACAAAAAAAGTCAAAAAATTTTTTGACCTCAAAAAGTCATAAAAAACGTCATAGTATAGTAAGGCGTCAAAATCGGGCAAAAAAAGTCAAAAAAATTTTTCACCTCAAAAAGTCATAAAAAACGTCATAGTATAGTAAGGCGTCAAAAAATGACAAAAAAAGTCAAAAATTTTTTTCACCTAAAAAAGTTATAAAAAACGTCATAGTATAGTAAGGCGTCAAAATCGGGCAAAAAAAGTCAACATTTTTTTTCACCTCAAAAAGTCATAAAAAACGTCATAGTATAGTAAGGCGTCAAAGTGGGGCAAAAAAAGTCAACATTTTTTTTTACCTCAAAAAGTCATAAAAAACGTCATAGTATAGTAAGGCGTCAAAATCGGGCAAAAAAAGTCAAATTTTTTTTTTACCTCAAAAGGTCATAAAAAACGTCATAGTATAGTAAGGCGTTAAAATCGGGCAAAAAAAGTCAAAAATTTTTTTCACCTCAAAAAGTCATAAAAAACGTCATAGTATAGTAAGGCGTCAAAATCGGGCAAAAAAAGTCAAAATGTTTTTTGACCTCAAAAAGTCATAAAAAACGTCATAGTATAGTAAGGCGTCAAAAAATGACAAAAAAAGTCAAAAAAATTTTTCACCTCAAAAAGTCATAAAAAACGTCATAGTATAGTAAGGCGTCAAAATCGGGCAAAAAAAGTCAACATTTTTTTTCACCTCAAAAAGTCATAAAAAACGTCATAGTATAGTAAGGCGTCAAAGTCGGGCAAAAAAAGTCAACATTTTTTTTTACCTCAAAAAGTCATAAAAAACGTCATAGTATAGTAAGGCGTCAAAATCGGGCAAAAAAAGTCAAATTTTTTTTTTACCTCAAAAGGTCATAAAAAACGTCATAGTATAGTAAGGCGTTAAAATCGGGCAAAAAAAGTCAAAAAATTTTTTCACCTAAAAAAGTCATAAAAAACGTCATAGTATAGTAAGGCGTCAAAAAATGACAAAAAAAGTCAAAAAATTCTTTCACCTCAAAAAGTCATAAAAAACGTCATAGTATAGTAAGGCGTCAAAAAATGACAAAAAAAGTCAACATTTTTTTTGACCTCAAAAAGTCATAAAAAACGTCATAGTATAGTAAGGCGTCAAAAAATGACAAAAAAAGTCAAAATTTTTTTTCACCTCAAAAAGTCATAAAAAACGTCATAGTATAGTAAGGCGTCAAAAAATGACAAAAAAAGTCAAAAATTTTTTTGACCTCAAAAAGTCATAAAAAACGTCATAGTATAGTAAGGCGTCAAAATCGGGCAAAAAAAGTCAAAATTTTTTTCACCTCAAAAAGTCATAAAAAACGTCATAGTATAGTAAGGCGTCAAAAAATGACAAAAAAAGTCAAAATTTTTTTTGACCTCAAAAAGTCATAAAAAACGTCATAGTATAGTAAGGCGTCAAAATCGGGCAAAAAAAGTCAAAAATTTTTTTGACCTCAAAAGGTCATAAAAAACGTCATAGTATAGTAAGGCGTCAAAAAATGACAAAAAAAGTCAAAAAATTTTTTCACCTCAAAAAGTCATAAAAAATGTCATAGTATAGTAAGGCGTCAAAAAATGACAAAAAAAGTCAAAATTTTTTTTGACCTCAAAAAGTCATAAAAACCGTCATAGTATAGTAAGGCGTCAAAATCGGGCAAAAAAAGTCAAAAAATTTTTTCACCTAAAAAAGTCATAAAAAACGTCATAGTATAGTAAGGCGTCAAAAAATGACAAAAAAAGTCAAAAAATTCTTTCACCTCAAAAAGTCATAAAAAACGTCATAGTATAGTAAGGCGTCAAAAAATGACAAAAAAAGTCAAAATTTTTTTTGACCTCAAAAAGTCATAAAAAACGTCATAGTATAGTAAGGCGTCAAAGTCGGGCAAAAAAAGTCAACATTTTTTTTTACCTCAAAAAGTCATAAAAAACGTCATAGTATAGTAAGGCGTTAAAATCGGGCAAAAAAAGTCAAAACATTTTTTCACCTCAAAAAGTCATAAAAAACGTCATAGTATAGTAAGGCGTCAAAAAATGACAAAAAAAAGTCAAAATTTTTTTGACCTCAAAAGGTCATAAAAAACGTCATAGTATAGTAAGGCGTCAAAATCGGGCAAAAAAAGTCAAAAAATTTTTTCACCTAAAAAAGTCATAAAAAACGTCATAGTATAGTAAGGCGTCAAAAAATGACAAAAAAAGTCAAAAAATTCTTTCACCTCAAAAAGTCATAAAAAACGTCATAGTATAGTAAGGCGTCAAAATCGGGCAATAAAAGTCAACATTTTTTTTCACCTCAAAAAGTCATAAAAAACGTCATAGTATAGTAAGGCGTCAAAAAATGACAAAAAAAGTCAATAATTTTTTTGACCTCAAAAAGTCATAAAAAACGTCATAGTATAGTAAGGCGTCAAAATCGGGCAAAAAAAGTCAAAAAAATTTTTCACCTCAAAAAGTCATAAAAAACGTCATAGTATAGTAAGGCGTCAAAAAATGACAAAAAAAGTCAAAAATTTTTTTCACCTAAAAAAGTTATAAAAAACGTCATAGTATAGTAAGGCGTCAAAATCGGGCAAAAAAAGTCAAAATGTTTTTTCACCTCAAAAAGTCATAAAAAACGTCATAGTATAGTAAGGCGTCAAAAAATGACAAAAAAAGTCAAAAAAATTTTTCACCTCAAAAAGTCATAAAAAACGTCATAGTATAGTAAGGCGTCAAAATCGGGCAAAAAAAGTCAACATTTTTTTTGACCTCAAAAAGTCATAAAAAACGTCATAGTAAGGCGTCAAAATCGGGCAAAAAAAGTCAAAATTTTTTTTGACCTCAAAAGGTCATAAAAAACGTCATAGTATAGTAAGGCGTCAAAATCGGGCAAAAAAAGTCAATAATTTTTTTGACCTCAAAAAGTCATAAAAAACGTCATAGTATAGTAAGGCGTCAAAAAATGACAAAAAAGTCAAAAAATTTTTTCACCTCAAAAAGTCATAAAAAACGTCATAGTATAGTAAGGCGTCAAAATCGGGCAAAAAAAGTCAAAATTTTTTTGACCTCAAAAGGTCATAAAAAACGTCATAGTATAGTAAGGCGTCAAAATCGGGCAAAAAAAGTCAAAAAATTTTTTCACCTAAAAAAGTCATAAAAAACGTCATAGTATAGTAAGGCGTCAAAAAATGACAAAAAAAGTCAATTTTTTTGACCTCAAAAAGTCATAAAAAACGTCATAGTATAGTAAGGCGTCAAAAAATGACAAAAAAAGTCAATAATTTTTTTGACCTCAAAAAGTCATAAAAAACGTCATAGTATAGTAAGGCGTCAAAATCGGGCAAAAAAAGTCAAAAAAATTTTTCACCTCAAAAAGTCATAAAAAACGTCATAGTATAGTAAGGCGTCAAAAAATGACAAAAAAAGTCAAAAATTTTTTTCACCTAAAAAAGTTATAAAAAACGTCATAGTATAGTAAGGCGTCAAAAAATGACAAAAAAAGTCAAAAAAATTTTTCACCTCAAAAAGTCATAAAAAACGTCATAGTATAGTAAGGCGTCAAAATCGGGCAAAAAAAGTCAACATTTTTTTTCACCTCAAAAAGTCATAAAAAACGTCATAGTAAGGCGTCAAAATCGGGCAAAAAAAGTCAAAATTTTTTTTGACCTCAAAAGGTCATAAAAAACGTCATAGTATAGTAAGGCGTCAAAATCGGGCAAAAAAAGTCAAAAAATTTTTTCACCTAAAAAAGTCATAAAAAACGTCATAGTATAGTAAGGCGTCAAAATCGGGCAAAAAAAGTCAAAAAATTTTTTCACCTAAAAAAGTCATAAAAAACGTCATAGTATAGTAAGGCGTCAAAGTCGGGCAAAAAAAGTCAACATTTTTTTTTACCTCAAAAAGTCATAAAAAACGTCATAGTATAGTAAGGCGTCAAAATCGGGCAAAAAAAGTCAAAACATTTTTCACCTCAAAAAGTCATAAAAAACGTCATAGTATAGTAAGGCGTCAAAAAATGACAAAAAAAGTCAAAAATTTTTTTCACCTCAAAAAGTCATAAAAAACGTCATAGTATAGTAAGGCGTCAAAAAATGACAAAAAAAGTCAAAAAATTTTTTGACCTCAAAAAGTCATAAAAAACGTCATAGTATAGTAAGGCGTCAAAATCGGGCAAAAAAAGTCAAAATTTTTTTTCACCTCAAAAAGTCATAAAAAACGTCATAGTATAGTAAGGCGTCAAAGTCGGGCAAAAAAAGTCAACATTTTTTTTTACCTCAAAAAGTCATAAAAAACGTCATAGTATAGTAAGGCGTCAAAATCGGGCAAAAAAAGTCAACATTTTTTTTGACCTCAAAAAGTCATAAAAAACGTCGTAGTATAGTAAGGCGTCAAAAACGGGCAAAAAAAGTCAAAAAATGTTTTCACCTCAAAAAGTCATAAAAAACGTCATAGTATAGTAAGGCGTCAAAATCGGGCAAAAAAAGTCAAAATTTTCTTTGACCTCAAAAAGTCATAAAAAACGTCATAGTATAGTAAGGCGTCAAAATCGGGCAAAAAAAGTCAACATTTTTTTTGACCTCAAAAAGTCATAAAAAACGTCATAGTATAGTAAGGCGTCAAAATCGGGCAAAAAAAGTCAAAAAATTTTTTCACCTCAAAAAGTCATAAAAAACGTCATAGTATAGTAAGGCGTCAAAAAATGACAAAAAAAGTCAACATTTTTTTTGACCTCAAAAAGTCATAAAAAACGTCATAGTATAGTAAGGCGTCAAAATCGGGCAAAAAAAGTCAAAAAAATTTTTCACCTCAAAAAGTCATAAAAAACGTCATAGTATAGTAAGGCGTCAAAAAATGACAAAAAGTCAAAAATTTTTTTCACCTAAAAAAGTCATAAAAAAACGTCATAGTATAGTAAGGCGTCAAAAAATGACAAAAAAAAGTTAAAATTTTTTTTGACCTCAAAAGGTCATAAAAAACGTCATACTAAAGTAAGGCGTCAAAATCGGGCAAAAAAAGTCAAATTTTTTTTTTGACTTTTTGGTGATAAAAAATGTCATAGTATAGTAAGGCGTCAAAAAATGACAAAAAAAGTCAACATTTTTTTTCACCTCAAAAAGTCATAAAAAACGTCATACTAAAGTAAGGCGTCAAAATCGGGCAAAAAAAGTTAAAAATTTTTTTGACCTCAAAATGTCATAAATAACGTCATATTATAGTAAGGCGTCAAAATCGGCCAAAAAAAGTCAAAATTTTTTTTGACCTCAAAATGTCATAAAAAACATCATAGTATAGTAAGGCGATTCCAAATTGACATGCTTTGATATCATTCTTATATATCCTGCATATCATTTAGAATTTTAAGCTCAATAAATTCAAATAATGTAAACATTTAATAAAAACATTTGTCTGGTAAATTGAAAACCTGCCGGTCACGTTGTCCGGTGACAAATTTTTCTAGTGGAAACCCTGAATTAAAAATTATTAACGTAAGGCTCAGACGGCATCATGAAACTGTTGGCTTGTAACCTGAAATACTGCCAAACTGCAGAAGTCGTGTTCTTCTTAGGGACCAGGCCACTTGTTGTGCGATTAGCCATCTTTCTCCCTCTCTCTTTTTCTCTTCTCTGCGCTAATTCAATTTTATGGTATTTAATTATTTAAATACCATAAAATTTAGGTACGTCATCAGAGATATGGCAAAGTAGAGATAAGGCAACTGACACAAAGTTGCAGACCTTTTAAGGACATATGGGAAAATGCATATATATGTATATCTGTGTGTATTAGTACCGTATTTGCATGCCACGACTCCAGCAGCACATGTCTTTACGCAGCAGCAGGCTGTTCAGAGACGAGGCAGAGATGAGGTAGGTGAGCTGGTGGAAGGCCTGTTCCATCAGCGTCGGGGGCAGAGCCTGATGGGACAGGGCGGTGTGAAGGGCTCCCAGCTCCCTCAGCACCGACGCCATAGTGGGAGCATCGCCTGCCGCTGCCCTGGGGTCTGAGCCTGCTCGCTTCCTGGACGTTCCCAACTTCACTGCCGAGCCAGACAGACCGGGGATGATCTCAGACTCCAACAGGGCAGGGACTGAGGGAGAGAAGCATGCCAGATAAGAGGAGCAGTTAAGGTAGACCTGGGCAAACTACAGCCCGCGGGCCACACCCGGCAATTTGTGCATCCCTGTCCAGCCCATGTGAGGCCAATCATAAATTAGAATACAAATGAAAAAATATTCATGCCGTGCATTCAAAATAACTGTGATGCTTTTATTTTGAAAAGCCAAAGGTGTTTTACGCATGGATGCAGGTGGCCCACGGGCTGTTGTTTGCCCAGGTCTGAGTTTAAGGGAGAGCGGCATTAGCATCAGTATCATCTTCAGCATAGTGGTTACCTATGATGTTCTGCAGGCGCGTCTCTGTGATGGATAGGAGCTGCTGATAGGCCTGGATACAGAGGTCACTCAGGGCGCGAATTAGGTCACTGAGGTCAGCCGTCAGTGGAACCAGTTCATCTGAATCAAGGGTCTGAAAAGTAATCAATCCAATTATACACTCTTTTTGTGAAAAATATATTGGGAATTTCTCCAGGAAAGGGATTAATAAGTTTCTAATGAGATCAGGAAAAATTAATGAGTTAATAAATCATAGTGTCATGATCTTTTTTTTTCACTGCTTATTTCTGGAAATAAGATGTTCTCAGCCAATAAGATGTAATTAATAATGAATGAAAGTTCCTACCTGTTTTGGGGAGTGCTGGGTCAATAGATCGTGTAACACACACGCGTTTTTCAGCCACAAAGATGTCATATCTGCATCGTTACTATGCTTCTGCAAGGGACAGAGAAAAGATGAGAAAACGTTATATTGTCATGTGAAGACCAATACTGTTTTGTGTGTATGTTGTATATGTGTGTGAGAGAGGTATACAGAACTTTGTCATGGTTTACTTTCTCCCCAGGGGCCAGATACTTGCAGTTGGACACACACAAAGAAAGTGTTTCAAAGTTGGTGGTGCCTACTTTTCGGTAAGTGACAATCTACCTGACATGATGTGAACTGTCCTTATGCATTAATCCTCAACCATATGGTAGACCGAGCAGGTTCAGATCTCAGGTTACCTTCAGAGCTGCCTTCATAGCAGTGACAGCGGCGCTACAGAGCGAGCGAGCACGCGTTTGGTCTCCGCTGCAGTCCACCTGGCGGACACACAGGAAAAGCACGCTGGCAGGTAGACCGGGAGGCAGAGGCAGGGCACTGTCAGCACGGATGTCTGGAACACAGACAGAGAATGAACACGGCCAGGTCATAATTGTCAGCTATAGCGAAGTTAATTATAGCAAAAATTTATTCTCATGAGTCACGTAACACTGAGGAGCAATACTACAAAGTTGTGGTCTCTTAATGAGGCCAGACCATCACATAACAAGGCTATAATGCAACTGGAGTCCCAGTTACAGCTTCCACACAGGCTCACATGTATATATTTTAAATATCTGACGTGCCAAAAATTTTAAATATCAAAGAGGAAAAAGAAAAGGGGTAGATGAGGAAAAAGGCTGAAAGGGGTCAGTCTCACCTGTGATGAGGTTCTTGAGGAGCTTAGTTTCATCTCTCTTCCTACATTCCAGCAAACCAGTGACTGCTGCCAGCTTTGGTCGGGATGGACAGGACAAAGTCTCTGGGATCAAAGCTAACAGGAGGAGTGAAACAAATAAAAGAGCAGCACAAAAAAAAAACTACAGAGATGTAAGAAAAGATAGATGATAACTGGGAAGTGGATGTTTTATATTTTTGTAAGCTCATAAATTAACCTGTCGACTGGAAACATCAGTAGATTTAAGGCAGCTTTTCTACCTTTGATCTAACAATGATATTATTACAAAAACCACCAAAAAATAATGAGTTAGAAGACTTTCACATGTCACACGTTCTGTGCCTTTATAGGCGATCTGAAAATGAAATGTTACCTTGAGCGAGGAGTTGTCTGAGTGAGACTGTGTGTCTAAGCTCCTTCAGCTCTCTCCTCAGTTTGACACACTCGTGCTCTCTGGCCTCCAATAGTTCCTGCAGATCCTTTTACACACAAACACACTTAGCATTTTGGATTTTGGCTTTTATCCAGCGCTCTCAACCAAAGTGACTCAGTACAAGGGAAGAAAAGCTTTTAGGCAAATAACATTACAAGCAGCCAATTGTCAGGGCAACTACAGTCCAGAATACACTGACTCTCACTTTGTAGATTTTAGTGGTTATGTAAGAAAGAAATGCTGAGGGGAAAAAAAGAAAGCAAAGATGGGAGCATAATAAGGTCATGAGAAAAGAAAAGTGCAAGATCAATATGTTCTGTGTGAGAATGTTGAAACAAAGACAATTAGGACTCAATTTATACATGGCATTTTAGCAGTATCCTTCATGCACCACAGACAACTGTCTTAATAAGTCCATACCTGTCGCTGTGCAGCAGAGGAAGAACCAGAGATTGCTTGACTGAGCTGGCACCTCAGAGCCTCCAGCTCCTCCTCCCACTGACTGCGCTGGTTACGCAGCTGACTCTCCAGAAGCCTGACACGGACAGAGGAAGAGATAAAAACAGGATGACACAGTTAATCCACCAAATGTTCAGTAAATCACAACAATAACAATAACACTGATGTGAAAAAACAAGGTAATGCACTGATAGGAATGAAGGAGTAGTGACAGACTGACTTGTTGGCCACTCGTACAGCATCGTAGGCATGTGCCAGGTCTTCTCCTCTCATCTTCACTGCCGGGTCTTTGGCCACATCCATCTTCTCCATCAACTGGTCCTGTCAGAGCAAACACGAACACAGTGTGACACTATGCTACCTGACCGGATTACATTATCAGTGAGAAAAAGGACTGTGTGCAGGTGTAAACACTCACAAAAATCATGTGATTATTAGACATAAGACAACATAATTATACATAGAATTTGAAGAACATTTTGTAACATTCCTCTTTGTTTTTTTTTCCTACATTCTCTCACCATTGGTGTCTCTGAGCTCCACACCGAGGGTCTCCTCTCCAGGCATGGAGACGTCACGCTGACCCTGCGAACCTCCTCTGGGGAAGGGAAAGCAGATGGGAAGGGTGACAGGGAGAGAGGGGTGAGAGGCTGGGGTGACATCGGGGTGGGTGAGGGAGAGAGAGGCTCAAAGCTGAGACTCTGGGTGGAGTCGGTCCTTCTGTGGCCCTTGGTGCGCTGTCACAAGGAGGGGAAAAAAAATACTCTCAGCAACCAAGATGGAGTTTAAAACCCAAACTGTATTTCTGGAGGGATTATTTGAGTCTTATGTGTAATTATGAACCTCAGTGAGCAGACTCATCTCTCTGAGGTTGTCATATCTTTGCTCCAGTCTGGTGAACTCTCTCAGGAGACCCTGGTACTTTCTCCTCTCTTCATCCAGCTCCACCCTCAGAGCGGCAGTTGCCTGAGACACGGCCTGATGCACAAGCTCTGTGCACACACGCAAACACACAGAGGAGAAGGAAAGAAAGTGTTTGGGATACAAATGTGAGGGAAAAAGCGCAAAAGACAGAGAGAATAATGCAAACTGTATGATGCTGCAAAGAAGGAACCCACCTTCTTGTGCTTTTTCTTGTTCAAGGAGGCGAGCAGAGAGATCCTCTCTCTCTTTGTGAAAACTGTCCTTCTCTCTCTGCAGGTCTTGTAGCTCCTTAAAAAGTGAGAAAGTACAGTTTTCACAAAGACAGGAGTCAACAACCAAAAAATAACCCTGAAAATCTGAATTATTAAATAAAAGACAAGAAAAGGAAAAATATTCCTTGTCAGACAAAATTTTGTCAGGTTGAAACGAGGCAAATTATTCTAGGCCTACTTGTGTGAGTTGAAGGATCTCCAGGGCAGCTTTGTCCTCAGCTCTCCTCCTTTTCTCCACCTCCTTCTCACTGATGACAGGGCAGGGCTGAGGTTTCTCATGTTTCTGGCTCTCCAGTCTCTGTATGGTCGCTCTCAGAGCCTCCAGCTCAGCGCTGGTGGCCTCTCGCTCCACATGCAGGGCCTCTCTCAAAGCAGCACTTTCTCTGGCCTGGACACATAAAAACACAACTTTATGATACGAAATCATTATAAAATGAAATGACCTCTGAGCGCAGTATGGCTTACAAGGATCCCATCACAGGATCACAGCCCTCTGAAACCCTTCACCCACCTCCTGGTCGGCTTTTAACTGCAGCTGCATCAGTTTGACTTCCATGCCCTTGTTGAGCTCCCTGTACCTCTCCACTGAGCGGGCCTCGGTCTTTAGTTTCAACAGCTCTCTTCTGGCAGCCCTGCGGCGCACGCAGCACTGCATGAACACCACCGCCGCACGTACTCGCCTGTACGCCTGCCTCGCCAACCACCCACGCACTCTCGCCTGAAGCAACACAGCAGCACGCTCTGCCACCAACTGAGGAAAGAGAACAGAGTTTAAATTTTTCATCATTTCAGATTATGTCTATATAACTTGCTCCTCTGAACAGATCGGCTTAAAAACACAAATGGGCAGCAGGAGGTTGAGATTTTAAGATCTCCGTTTAAGATCTGATCAAGGAAATCAAGCCTGTTGTTAAGTGCTCACCAGTCTGTATCTTTGGCGTGTCAGTGTGCCCCGGGTGAAGGCTTGGATGGTGACGGTGGCCTGGCGGATCATGAGGAACAACTGTCTGACCACCACCATGCGGTAGGTCTTCTGGATCACTAAGGCGGCCCTGGTGTAGCGTAGGGTCAGAGCCAGACTGCAGCCAAAATGACAAAGAAGCAATTAACCTTTAACTAAAGTTTGTAAAAGCACTTGAAGAAGACGTGTGTTTGAAAAATCTTGGCAATGTCTGAAAATTGTGTGACAGGATTGAGAAAGTATGTGCAAAATACAGAAAAAATAACAGACGGTTTTATTTTTTCCACAGAGAGTAAGCTTGGAAGGCAAAGGGAGAATGGCTATGCTGAGGATTGTGCAGAGCAAAAATACATTGTAGCTCATCTGACATAAACCTGGCTTCATTAGCTATACAGAAAAAAAATCATTATTAACCTTTTAAATTATATATATGTGAAAATGTAGGAAATTGAATTGAATTTTCTATCACTGAAACGTCAATCGTCTTAACTTAGATAGTCATAGTTTTATACTATGACCAAACATTGGCATGAACCTGGAAGAGGACATATTTGCAACATGTCAGCCATTCGGAAAATCTGTCACTTTCCTTTAGAGAATTTTAAAAAATCACAGCTGATTTTAAAAAAAAAACAAAAGGTAATAAAGAGGAAATACATAAATACTGCGCAACAACTTGTATACTCAAAAAACGAAGTTCCATATATACATTTTCTCTCTCACACACATATAAACAGACAAATATCTCATTTATATCCTCACCGTCTGGCCAGAGCTCCTCTGCAGTATCTCTGTATGGTGACAGTTGCCCAGAGGATCCTGGTGTATCTGATCCGTGACAGCCATCCTCTGGACCGGCTCTGGATGATCACAGCGGCCACACGCAGCCTTTCAGCTCTTAGCCTCTCCAAAAGAGCCACCTGACCGGCTCGGAAAAATACTTTGGTCTTTCCAAAGCAGTACTGGTCCGGGTCTGAGATGAGCTGAGGCAGGGTCCGTCTGCACGACGCCTGGGCCTGCTCCTGACTCTGAGGCCCTCGAAGAAGAACTCGGTACCTGCTGAAAAACTCCTCATATGTCCATCTGGAAACACAGATTTAGAGAAAACAGCTCGAGAGCTCAGTTAAGACAGTTTGTGTCTTGGGTTTGTCTTTTTCTTTTAGTCTGTGCTAAGTTTTGCATAATGTGCCTGCAGTGAACTTTCCACTGCAGTGAAAACTGATCAGATACAAACCATTAAAAAAGAGAAAGATGTCCCATGTCAGTGAACATACATATTCCACATCATTCTCTCACCATTTAGTTTTTCCCATAAGCAACTTGCACATCTGAGACTTGAGACTTACTTCTTCCACAACACCCATATTTGCTCATTGTTTATCTTCTTGTTTATCTATTTCAAATACTGGACAAATACCTCTGTTGTCTTATTCATCCATTACAGCAATAACACTTAAAGTAACTGCTGATGTCCTCCTTTATATGACTGTCTACATGACTTTAAAGAATCAGGCCTCATATTGTATGAAAGCTTTGTACTGAGTGAGAAACGTCTGTGAGGTACTCATTACCTGGATGGATAACCTGCAGCACTGATACGAATAGTCTCCAGCACCCCACAGGCTCTTAGCTGTTGGACTGTCCTCTTGGGGTCAAACCTAACATGGAGAAGATGTTGTGGGTTGTTTAGTGCACACATCAGAATCCAGTAAAACATGTATTTAATGCAAAATAGTGCATACAGTCTGAACAGTGAAGGCTGGCAACTTACATAAAAGGCTCTTTGAGGTCGTTGGGTTTAATGCAGCGGACATAGTGAGGAGTGGTGCTGTTGAGTGTGTCCATGAGCATCTGTAAGGACTGACGGAACTGACGGGCACAAATACAGTCCACCAAAGGAAAGCGTAATCAGTACGAAAACTTATTGTTAATGATCTGCTCAATCAAGATGGAAGGATGCACTAAAAATGAAGTGAACCATCAGTGAATGAAAAATGAAGGTAGTAGCAGCTCACCTGGAAGCCCACAGTCAGTTTGTGCTCCCTGGTGGCTCTTTTCCCCAACCGAACGCTTCCATTGGCCACAGTGGGCACATTCTCCTGCTGCTGGACCAACTCAGCCACCAACTCAGACTGAAACACACATACACAGACACAAGTTATTAATACCCTGGTCACATCAAATGAACTTGTGAAATTTGTAGCACATACCTACCTGACTTGCTTTCAGAATGTTGACGAGCTCCTCGAGGACTGTGTCTCGATTCTTGTCTAAAAAGCCACCACATTCATATTGTACCTGAAATAAACCAGAAACTACTGAAACAGATACAGCAGAGAATCACAAACTGTGTTTTAGACAGCAGCCATAAACTTGAAAAACAGCCTCCTGGCCTCTTCACTAAGGGACGGTCATGAATGGTGGGAGATCCATACACACTTTCACTTCAGTTATCGTCCAGTTTTCCATGAACTGAATCGAATAAAGCGCGTTGCCCTTCATCACTCACAGTGTCAGCAAAGTGGAGGATGATGAAGGCGCTGCTGGACATGCGAGGTTTCTGGAATTGAGGGTGGGGCTTGCTGGCAAGGTGTTGGTTGTACAGCTTCTGCACCCAGCTCTCATCTGAGCCTTTAGGCATCTGATCATAAACACAAACGGTTATCAGCTTGATAGATTATCATTAAAGCCGACTGAATCTCACATGGACTTCAGATTTCTGTGCTACGCTTTTACATTTAACAGGTGATATCAAATGTAATTAGATTTTAAAAGAACATTTTGTCATAGTGACAAATACGCATTAGGTTTCTCTGAACTTTCAAGCAGTCACTCTGGACAATATGGAGGCAAATAACATCATGTTGGAGAGAGAGATGGTGAAACAAGAGGTTAAAAAAGAGGAAGATACAGAATAAAATAAGAAAAAGAAAAAACAGAAAGAGATGAGAGAGAGAGAGAGAGACAGCATGACTGACCCTGCACTCCTCATCTAACAGATCAAACAGGCCTAGTTGTCCCTCTATGAGACTGATGCACTGCTGATTGTCACTGAACTCAATCCTGCTCCAGGCCAGCTCCTCCCGGACGTACTCCTCCTGCTCCAAGTGGAACACATGCTGCAGAAAAGCACATCATGATTTTGAAAAAATATTAAACATTAAAATGGATAGAAAACTTAAAAAAAAACTGCAATAACTCTAAAAAGATCATCCTGTTGATATAAGCTTAAGAGCTGTTTGAGCAGATCGACAGCTTGGCTATGAAAACAGATTGTCACACGGGGAGGACAGTCTGTGCTTGTCTCCCTCACGACAGAAAGGCCAAGACAGAGAAACGCTTCCTCCTGCATTTTGTGATTAAGTGCTATTTTGAAAAATGTTCGTCAAAAAATGTGTAAAACAAAAAAAAAAGTGAATGTCATACATGAACTAAGTGTGAATTAACCTGTAGAACCACAGACGGGATTTACAGTAACACTGAAACAAGATTATGCATGCTCCATCTGTGTTAGCGGCAAGAAGTGACAGGGTGGCTTTCCTCAAGACGGTGACAGACACCGAAAATAATTTTGCTACTGGCACATTCAAGTACAGTCTCTGCGGTTGAAAGCACCAAAACACAGGGGGACAGAGGGTCTCCTCTGCCTTTGTCATAACTTACCCTGTTAAACTGCTGCTGGAGCTTTTCATTTGCATAATTTATACAGAACTGCTCAAAACTGTTCCGATCAAAGGTCTCAAACCTGCTCCAAGAGAAAAACCTGTCAGTTCGGCTTGAAGATACACTGAGGATTTCATCTATATATAGCATACTGCAGACAATATTTTTAAATCCAATAGCACCAAGCCAAATCACTCACCCATAGATATCCAGCACCCCTATGAAAGATTTGACTTGTCCCCTCTGGGTGCGCAGGGCAAAGTTGAGTCTCCGAACAGTCCATGCAAACAGCTGGCCATAGATGTGTTTAGCCAGTGCATCTCTGGCTTCTACAGCCTGCTGACCAGACATGGGTTTAACCAGCATCTCTCCCCCTACAGCCAGCCTGCGATGACACAGCCAGTGGGCCATCTGAGGTCCTTCAACTCCTAGTAGCTTGGAGAAAACAGCCAGGGAGCGGTCGTCTCCCTGAGAAAAGAAAAGTTAGGGTAAAACTGCCATGGTATGATGCAGTGATGGAGGACATAGGAAGCAAGGAGGGGAGGGGAAACATAGAATACATTAGAAATATCTTTCTTACATCAATATAACTCCTATCAGAACTTCTTCCAGTGGCTTGGATGTTGACATTTCCCAGGTACAGAATAGCTGAAAGGATCCTGAAGAGCTCCATCTGCTGGTCAGGCTGCACACCTGCAAGTTTGACAAATCAACAGTTTTGTTTTCTCCTCATGACGATGGACATGATTCAGGGAAATAAAAATGTGAACATTGTGTACGTGTAATTTCAAATACTCTACCCAGAATAGTGAAAGCGTTGCGAGTGCGCTCCAGGTCTGCCAAATCATCAGTACCAGGTATTTGCATCTCTCCTCCCTGGTTGGTATAACGGAAATGCTCAGGTGCATCTGGAAAAGAAAGGTAGATCTCGCTCATCACTCTCAGAAGGCACATTATGGAGACAGTGGATGGATACAGTGTGGACATGGTTATCTATTGAGAACAAGCTGAAGGGCCTGTGATTAAGTCTTACCCAGTTTGAGGGATCTCATTTCAGGCAGCTCTCTAGAGGCACACAGCTGGTAGAAGATGTGGTAGTTCCTCTCTGCTGATGCCTTACACACACACACAAAACATTCATGAAGACTTGTAAAATGAATACTTGACATTTGTGCCAGTATAATTTCAGATTTCAACAATTAGAGATTTTCATGTGCAAAAAAAAAATTAAAATCTTTTTGGTCAGTATGTCGCAGGTGAAATTTTAGAGTTTACCTGGAAGACAACCCTTGACTTCTCCAGCAGATATGTCCTCATGTTTGCCCCAGTGATGTCTCCTTTTCTGCCAAAGCCAATCTCAATGTATTTCCCAAAACGACTGCTGTTATCATTTCGAGTGGTTTTGGCATTCCCAATAGACTGTAGACAAGAATTTAAAATTATTCATGTCTTTCATTTTGTTTTTATATTGTTTTATGTTTATATCTTTAAAAAACATAACATAGTTGGGAGTGATAAAAAAAAACCATCACCTCCATGATGGGGTTAGAAGCCAGAACTCTCTCCTCCACGCTGGTCTGCTGTGCTGCTCCTCCGACCACAGCGAAATATCGCATGGTGAATTTGGCAGAGACGGTTTTCCCTGAGCCAGACTCCCCACTGATGATGATAGACTGGTTTTTCTCCTCTCTATGACCACAAAGAACAGTGGCTATAGTGAAGTTACACGTTTCCCTGTTCTTGCAGGTTTAAACACCCTTTTGGAAAGAGATTATATGAAATGCTGACATTACATTGCAAAAGGCCAGCAAACAGTCACTCTACTGTTTGAGCTCTGACCTGGTCATAGTGCGGTAGGCCTCCTCTGCCACTGAAAAGATGTGAGGTTCCATGTCGGCCATGTCCTGACCACTGTAAGCATCTATCACCTCCTCTCCATATATGGGGAGCTGGTCATAGGGATTGATGGCCACTAAAACAATACCTGGAGGGACAGGGGGAAGGCATATTTGCACTGGAAACACTGGAATAGCAGAAGTAGTAATTCTCAGCATTGTCAGTGAAAATCTAACTACAAATTCAACTGAAAATCACTTTTCCTGGACCCACTCAACTCTGCTTTGTCAAAATCAAACCAAGCACCATGCAGTAAGAGTAAAATGAACATAAGCACATAACCCATCCCATTTTTAAGAATTTATGACTTTAAATGCAACTCAACACCAGGCTTAAAACAAGCATTTCACTGCATTTCACCTCTGACCACCTGTGTACTGACCACAACCTGGAGTACACCTGTACATCAGTGCAGCAACGCAAGTTAAAGCATGTGAGGTCAGCATGAAGGGATTTAAGGGGTTTTCATGGCCAATCAAGACAAATTTAAAGAAAACTGAACAGTTGATTTGGTCTAAATGAACAGCTCTTCTCAAACAAAATCCAACATATAACATGTTCCACCAGTAGCAGTGAGGGAGTTGCCTCCCTGTCTCAACCTTTGACCTACTGTAATTTAGATGAAATTATGGGCTATAATCATGCAGACAGGAGCTCACAGGAGCTTCCTGTTTCTGGCAGCTTGCCCAGTGTAAATCTCAAGGACCTCCCGTCACTCTCATGTGTGTTGTCCATTTTTTAGTTTGACAATCATCCCTGTCTCAATAAGATCCCCTTTAATCTCCCTCTGTCTTCTGCTTTCACCCATTTAGTGCTCACCACAGTACGTGTAGATGCTGCTGTAGTCCAGGAATCGAACCCGGAGGTTGTGCAGGACAGCAGGCTCGTGGAGGAAGCTGAGAGCTGTTAGGTCATTTTCTCCCTCCAGGATGTCGGGGTTCCCCAGCGGTGGGAGATCAGAAGGAGAGCCCACTGGGTAATGAACCTCCTATCAATGGGAAAGGGAGTTAAAATAAAGTGCCAATAAAGTGTTTTGTGAAAATATAGGGAGGAAGATGGAGCTTGGAGACAGTTTTACGAAAACTATCAAAACACAAGCATTCACACTGATTTCTGGTCAGTGTAATGCGTGTCTCACCTTTCCATTAGAGAGCTGTAGCCGCAGATGTTTCTCTCCAGGACTGTAGTCCTGGAGGAGTTGGGCCGAAACCCAGACTGCATCTGGGTCAGGAATCCACACACTTGCTCCCTAAGCAAAGGAACAGAGTTTTGTGAAACTGAAAAACAAAATACACAAGACATATGTAGGACCAATCTGAAGTTTGGGAGAGAAGAGACGTTAATTTTATTTCCTGTCTAACGCTGTTCAGGTACATGTCACAATGCCTGGCCCCACCCAGGCAACAAATTTGTCTCCCATCAGCATAAAAGGCTCCTAAACAGTGTTAAAAATTAACACTGGTCATCCTTTTCTCAACTGCCTGCGTGGATTAGCCATTATCTAATTCACCGACTAATGTGTCAGTTTTACAAATAAGTTTTAATTCACACTTTGATCATTATAATTTTATAGATTATTTACCACCAGGTTTATAGAAACAAGGATAACAATGACAAAGTGTTGGCGGATTTCATCACAACAAATCCATTATTAACTGTAACCTATTGGCCCAAGAACACACAAAAATCAGGAAAGATTCTATCAAAAATGACATAGCTGGGAAAGGCCGACAGACACATACAACAGTCCTCTGAAACTATTAGCAATTTTTATATCGTAATCATTACTTTTCTTTAAAGGACTCACAAATGGACCATGCAGTGGAGAATGATAAAGGTTGCAACAATTTAAAAATGCCAAAATATAAATAAATAAATAATTGAATTCAGTCTTACCCTGCTGTATAGCTCCAGAGTTGCCATTTCAACTACTTTAAAGCATGTGGGCTGACATTATTTAGAACACCAGAAAGGCAGAAAGGGTCAAATGTATTCACCCCTCTGAGGGAGCAGCCGGTATCCTCCGCTCATCTGCAGAGCCGCTGTGTGTGCAGGTTGACAGTGTTTTGCACTTTGTCCAGGCTCACATAAAGGCATGAGGACTGTCGAGTTAACTGTTAATCTGTAGGAGGATGCAGTGATTGGATGGAGGGGTTTGTTTGGCTCTTAGCCTACTCTTGGGGTGACAGTTCTAAACACAGTTACAAATGTGAATGTACAGAGATTTTTTTTGTGATTTTAAGGGGAAAAAAACACTAGCAAAAGACTTAGTGACATACTGACTCATTTTAATAAGTAATACAATCAAATTCATTTCAGCAATCAGCCTGCTGATATCGAGAAGGGAATTTTAATGATGTGAGTGACATTATTTGACATCGTAACCTTGACATACAGGGCTAAAAAATAGAAAGAAATTTATTATTCTTCGGACAACAAATGAAAAGACAATAAAACTAAATCTTAACTGTCGCTTGCTGTGTCACCAAATTTTGTGCGTGGGCTTATGAGGAGGCAGCATGTGTGTGGTAACATTGACACATTTTTAAAAAACAACAAAAAAAAACAAAAAAAAAAAAACCTGTGGTCTGAAGTTGTGACAAGAAACAAAGCCTTGGCACTAGACAGCAATGTTTCACAACATCAGTAAGCACCTATATAATGATGATGAGAGTTAAAAACAGTAATATTTGTACAACAGAAAGAGGTTTCAAGTCATTTCTTTTCCATTGTGCTCAGCCCCATCACATATACTTTTTTAGTTTTCAAATACAGATAGAAGTCAACAACCTTAACACCTTTCAAAATGACAAGTCTCCTCTTTGGTCAATACTGAACGACTCACAGGGTAACACAGCTGACGTGAAAGATAATATTTCCTTAAAATTGCAATAAAAAGTTGACTCAGTCCCCAACAATAGATGCACATAAGCTTCGAACTACACCATCTGCATTAGTAACATCAGCAGCCTGCAGGTTGGCCCTGAAGCTGATTCGAATGAGTCTGACTGTAGTAAAGCCTCAACTGGTTCCACTAGAAAAGAAAGGTGTGTGTGTTTGTCGAAATATTCATGGAGTGTACTGTAAAAATCAGGGAAGAGACATGCCAAAAAAATACAAAACATTCATTTCCAATCTGCCAAAAAAAAACAACTTTTTGCTGACATAAAATGTTTGGATTTGACATGATTGTCGCAAAAAATACAAACCCATTCAAAGCCTTTTAGTAAAAAATATGTTCGTCATCAACCACTGAATTTGACACACTGTAGATAAGTTATTTTTAATATTTGCCAGTTCATTTGATGTCATTTCTTGTTATGGGAATTTTTATTTATTTATTTATAATTTCTAGTCATAAATCAATGTTGAGTCATTTCGTGGGGGTTGAAGTCAACGAGTCCCATCCAGTGGAGTTATTGACCAATGGACGCATTAGAGACACAGTTCTTTAGTTTGTACTGGTGTAAGTCGGGTTTAGGTTTAAACTGGACGCAGATACTGGGGGACAGTTCTTCAGGGCTGGACTGGTGTAGGGTTCCTACTGTTCATGGTCGTGTGTGCGCAGATGTTGAACAAACCCAGACTTTACAAAACCCTACAGGAGAAGACATCAACAATTAGTTCTTTAGGTAACATTTCAAACTACATCATTTAATTTATTCATGCAAAACTTGACAAATGGCTTGTAAATGCTACAATGCTGAAAAGAGCAAGACCTAAATTAAGTTAAATTTCAATTTGTTTGTTTTTTTTTCCATTTTTTCTGTGAGCCACAGGTGGAATAGAAATGACAAGCTCATACATTTTCTACAAACCACCCAAGTCATTTTAATCTTAAATCTGTTGGTTTCCTGAACAGTTCTCTAACCAACCTGTGCTATACGCTCTCCATGTCTTCACTGCCGTTGCCCTCCTCCTTCAGAGCCTCCCCTTCATTGGCAGCCTCCTCCACATGGGCCAACATATCAGCCATCAGTGCCTCCTCTAGCCTTTTCCTCACACTGTACACCAGCTCCTCCTGTTTCCTACACATAAACACAACAGGAAGCTGTTACAGTTGGCAGTTACAGCTGCCTATAACAGCCACTGAATCAGCACAGAACAGATGGTGTATTTTTTTTTTTTTTTTAACACAAAGGGCAGGGTCACTTGTTATGGACTGTGGTGGAAATTTTCAACAGACACAACTAGGTTATCTTTGGCCAAATAAAACATGACCAAAGTAGCAAGTTCATTTCAAATTTGGCAGATATCTTCATCATTTCTTTGCACTTTGCATTTGTGTAGTTGCTATTGCTCTCTGGCATGTTAAATAGAAGACAATATCACAAGAACTGGCTAAACACGTAACAGATGCAACATTACTCGGACTGGCTGAGTAGTTATTTTCTGTTTTTCAACACACAGTGGAAGAAATCTGAGAAAGATTTGTAACACAACTGTTTCACAGGCACATGTCCCAACAAATGTTCAAAAAGGTACAAAAACTGGTTTTATGATTACTGTAAAAAAAAAAAAAAAAAAAAAAAAAAAAAGACGGGTGATTAATGAGTGTCAGTGTTCAGTGATCGCCCACCTAATGTCCTCATCAGTGACTATAAAAGCCTTGCACAGCGGCTGTGCCGTGTTGAGCCACACACCCGGATTCTTCTCCACAGCTGCAGACAGTTGGCCGGTGATGGGAGCAGCACTGGTGTGGAGGGCGCTCGCAATAGCTGACAAGAGAGTCTTGTCTGTGCACCCTGGACCAACGCCTGAGAGACCAACAGGGTAGTTATCAGACATTTTTAAGAAACATCAAAGTTGTAAGTGCACTTAAGCTAGTTAAATCTTACAAGAGTAAAAAAAAAAAAGAACTGTGCAATACTGACATGATAAAAACAAAAAAGTATCACGTAAATAACCTTTTTTTTTCAATCTGAGGAAACTATTTTAAACTGGTGTATTACCTTGCAGACCTTTAGGTAGTTCCATTGTTTTCACCAGCTCCTCTGCAATGTCATAAGCATTAAGACCACTGAGTTTCTTCTCCCAGAACAACTGTGGGGGGGGGGGGGGGGGGGGGAGTTACAGTATCAGATAACGCGTGTTTCGGGTTTTTGTGGGATGATGTTTATGGTAACAGGCAGAGGCTGTTTACCTGTCTGGGCTGGTCGACGGCTTTCTGAGGATCCGTCTTCACTTTGTTGTTGGGATGGTTGGTAACCTTGGTAACAGGCTGCTTAAAGATGGACGCCGTTTGTCTGACAGGGAGTGATGTGTTCAAGTCAGGTTTGCCCTTAAAAACCCAAAGACACAGAGGGAAGATGAGGCCAGGATGGACGGGAGACAAAAGACAGTGCATGAGGTTAATGTAAGAATCTGATGATTGAGATCTCACAAGGAGGACATGTATCTCATTCAGAGGATCATATGGCTTTACTGACACACAGTAGTGCTCAAAAAAGTCCAGTCTACAGAATCAAATCTTTACTGTCTTTTATCAACACAGTGCCACCTGGTGTGCTAGTGAAATATCAATCAAAAGTAATCAGCTGATATAACATGTTATAACAGGCTCGTCTGAGACTCTGTAGGTCCACTGTGAGTTAGAAAAACTTGCAAAAAAGAATTTTGATTTCTATTTAATAAGGCATTGTGAAGAACTCACTATTTTAGACCTACTCCTACACTAAAGTTTTTCCTGCTCTTGTGTAGAACACATTTTCGTGGTTTGAATACATCATCAATTGAGAAGTGTTCTGTCTTATCTAATCTACATGTGCATTTATATAGATTTGATTCCCAATATAAATATATATAACAATAAAATGTTGGCACATGATCAACCAGGGTAGAATCTCAGCTCTATTAAGACTAAATGACTGGTTCTAGTCAACATTGAACATTTAATATGAGGGTGTTCTACCTGCAGAGCTCAGACCATTACCACATTATCAGACTAGAGCTAAACACAGGCCTTTAACATAGGCCAAAATAACTGCATTCACGCATATGCTTCTTCCTGTATTACAGCCCCTCAATATTTCACTCTATAATGAGAAGTAAAATTAAAAGTATGAATCATAATTTTGTGTGATCCCTAACAGGTGTCATGCTACGTGACTGTTTTTCATTTTTTCATCGATTACATGTTAAGTATTACTCTGCAGAGACAAGAGTACAGTCCACGTCATGGACACTACCTTTTTTTTGGTTCTATTGTGGAAAGTGTTGAGGGTGGCAGACAGTACATACATTTCACACTCTAATAAAATGTCGTACAGCATATGCAATATAATATATAGTAAACAGAGGGTAATCTGGACACCGCTACAGTGTCCAGGCCACCATCAGTTGGGTGTGACAGTCATGAGACTGTTGTGAGTCGCGGGTCTGTTTCATCTCACCTTGTTCTGGTTGTTGTTATCATATCGCAGTCTCTGACGGTTCTTGTTCAGTTTGCTCATCAGCATTTTCCCCGTGCGGAAATCAAAGGAGCTGAGGTCCATCTGGTTACCAAGGTAACGGGCCAGCTGCGGCTTGCTCCGAAACTTCTTCCCAGACGGACTGACAGGGGAGGCAGTGGTAGGACATGAGAAACCACAGGTACCGATACCCTCTCATACAAAAACAAATGGGTCAGAACAGAAGACATCAACACGGAAAACTGAACAGTGACAGTGGAACGAAGCCGACAGGTTGCACGTCAAAACACATACACAGCAGACGGAGAAGTACCAACAAGGACCACAACATGCAACAAGTCAGAAGCAAACAGAGGCAGAGCACATTCAAATGTGAAGTGACACTGAAATCACGTTACTTTGTGAAATGGATGAAGTCTTTGATGAATACTCGACTTAAGCCCTGTCATCTACTGAAAGCTGAACACATCTTTAGCAGAATGAGGAGTAGATATGAATACATATTAAAACACGTTCAACTACATTGCATGTGCAGCTCTACAGGTAACCTCTGAGAGTCAGTGAGCACAATGTAAACATGGCGATCACTAACACTGGATCAGATGTTTCAGAATGGAAACATTGTGGCTCCACTTGTGGGAGCAACAATATCTTTAGCCTGAGCAATGACCAACAAAGGCACAACTGTGGGTGGATACGTGCTAGTAACTCATGCAAATGTATCTTACATCACACACCACAGTTAACACCAGTATGATTGTACAGTTAGCCTACCACAAACTATACAACCGACCCGCCTCCCCCCTCTCTTGCCTCTGTTCCTCATCTTGCTCTTCTCCTCTGCTAAATGAAAACAAATCTGGCGTTGTTGATTCACTTCAATGGCAAATAAAGAGTATAAACTGAGATGACACTGAGAGTTTTATTCATCAAAAGGCCTCGCCAGGCGTGAGCAGCTACTACTAGCCTGCACGGTTGGACAGACAGACACACAGACTCCTTCTTATCCCAACAACTGTGAGAGGAGTTGGCCTGGCTGCCCCCCTCCCCTCCCACATCCCAAACTTTATACCGACCACCGTGTGCCCCCACCACCACCACCCCGATCCCCCCGCCCGCCCGCCCGCCACACATACATACACACACACACACACACACCCCCACTTATCATACTCCCGTCTGTTTCCGCAAACTCGGTGTCTTGTGTACCCATAAGTTTTGCAAGCCCTCGTTCGTTTAGTACCTAAAATAATAGACATCGCTTTTTCCAGCGGACAAACCCGACTTTCTGGTCACTTCTTCCATTTTCCAGCCCTTGGGGAGAGCAGTGCAATCCCACCTTTTCTTCTCCATTTCCCACGCGAGTAGCCTATATAAATCCACTAAAAGTTACTGCGAATAACCAGACTGGGTTTTAGGAAAAGTGTCGAATTTGTTTTGGACGGCAGGCCTATCGCTTCTTACGCTTTTGTTTCAACCATATTACTACATGCGTCCTCTGTAATGGGATCTCCCTGCTGCTAGCAACATCTCATCTCTTTGTCGTCGCGCAGATCGCTCCGCCGCGGACCTCGGCCGCACCACTACCTGCCTCTCTCGCCGGGGCACGAGGGCTACATCCGCAAGGAAAACATAGGACGGCGCGGCTGCGTCAAGGCACCGCGAGGCAGGAGGGACACGACAGGAAGTTAGGGAATTACGACTTGAGAATAAAAGCACAAAATTAGTCGAGGAGTTAAATCATACAGTCTGTGGAGAAAAGGAGTAATGTGGCAGAGGTACAACCTAGTTTGACTTCTCCAACATAGCCTTAAAGTTGTCCTAGGACAGCATTAAGATTTCAGTCAAGCCCCCAGACGAGATGTAGTACACTCAATTTTCAGATTTTAGTAGGGGAAATCAAGCTATGAACAGTTTGTTTCATTATTCTATTCTATGATTTGTCATGTAGTAAGACTATCCTCAAATCGGAAATAAGTTACAGCAATGCAACAAACAGGCAGAAAATAGATAAGCAGCTATTTAAAATAAAAAATTTAGCACAATGAGAAAGTTAAGAAATAGCATTCAAAAGCTATTTACATTGTGTACAGTACATAGGCCACATACATAATTTGTTCGTTTTGCAGATATTTCTGTGAAGAAGTAATGAGTCATTCAGGAAGAACTGTGGCTAGTTTAGAGTCGCACAGAAGACAGAAAATAAAAATTTGTTTTACTATACTACTATAGTAATATATAATATTTTTTACTATGTTATTATATTGTAGGCATATTGTTTTATTCTGTGTCCTGAACATTTTTTATGTTCTCAGATGTCTCTTAAAATTGAGATCCTAATCCCCAAGTAACTTGCTTACCTTATTAAATAAAAGTTTTTTAACTAAACAATGGTGCAGAAAAAAATGTCATGTAGTCTTCAGTGTCTTAAATGATATCTTTTTTAAAAATTCCACCTTCCAATAAATCAACTTAACACAATTCTAATTCCATTTCTAAATTAAATTAGATTCACAAGATTATTTTTAGTAAGAAATTTAACGTTTTTGAATGACAAAATTCTAATTACATACAACTATTTACATCATTTAATGTTTATTCTTGAATTAAAACAAAACTTTAGTTAGATGGATTCAAAACATTTGATAGTGAAATATCACATTTTGTAGTAGGATGACTCATAACTAAAAGTCCACCTACTAGCTTTGTTATCTACATGTCACAGTCCTCACGGTGAATTTTAAACATGTTAACAAAACTTTGAATATAATCTGACAGTTTTTCATTTACCTAATCTCTTTTATCTCAAAACGCTGGGTTATTTAAATTTTATCTTTCTGAATAACACGGTGAGGACACGTTTGGTTACAGTCAAACACTAGCATTTAAGACGCTCAAGGTGCATTTTAAGGCTTTTGTTTTGAAGTGTTTTACCGGCGGTCTTATTTCATGTTCTGTTTACCTTGACGCTGAGCGCTGGCGCCACAGCAACGTTAACCTATGGGAAACATAAATTAGGCTACTGCTACAAATAGACCGTAAACAGGAATCACGCAGATGCAGTGACAACAACCCACAGACGCCGCTGAATAATTAAACCCACCAGATGCAGTAAAACAAAGCCCTTTGCGTGCAGCTCGCTCCGCACTGTAAAACGTGAAACTTTCATGTAAGCTACGTGAAATTGAGCCGTTTCACCACGACAATGCCCGCCGTTGTCATTCAGCGGACTCGGAGCCGGCTTTTATGAATGAACAAAGTAGACCTCGTCGGTCAAACGCATACACCATTTTAAACAACATGTCATGCATTTATAGAGACTGTGCGTATAAAACGGCGGTGCTGGGGGGAGAAAAATTGTGACCTGCTTTGGGAGGTTAAAATCTGTGTCGAAACTGCACCCTGTCGACGCAGCGTGCCGACTCCATGCTTAATTAAACATTACCCGTACATACCGGGGAGGGAAATTAAACCATACTACAGTGATGCTAAAGAAAAGACCGACATCCTAGCTGAAGACCACAGCGTTGCTATTTGCAAATGCGAGACCACCGAGTGCATTCGCCTGATCGATGATAAACATACTTTCCGAATATATTTTGAAAACGACACACCGCGTATCAGACGCTACAGTTATAATTAACAGCCTCGCTTGCGGTTTTATTGCCCTTCAGATGATGTACTTACTCGTTTTTATCCATCTTGAAGACACTATCTCGTTTTCTCCCTCTCGCTATGTTAAATCCCTTCTCCCCTCTCCTCTTTCAGTCCCCTCCCCCTTCGATGGGAGAAATGAAAGACATTATCCACGCAAATTTCGCAGTCTGCCTGATAAAATGAGTCTAATGTCTGCCCGACACTGGCGTATTCTCTGTGTGCAGCTAGGCCTATAATACTTCCGTGACTATATGTAATCCGGCACTCATTACGAATTATATTATTTGAGACTTTGCATATACAATTCTCATCAATATATATTTTTTTATTTAACACTATTTTTACTGCAAAAATAGTCACGATCAGTTGTTCAAAGGTCAGCTCTACAAACCCACTCTTTTACAACTGCATCATGCAAAAGAGGATTTAAGTATATCCAGTTTTTGAAATATTATTTTAAAAAAATATATTGCATACATACTGAACTTGCACATAAAGCATTAAATACAAAATACATTTGAAAAAAAGAAAAAAAAAAAACTCTCACCAAAGCAGTTTTAACACGTTACTATAGCCAGAAATTTGCAGGAAAAAATTGACACAGGCAGGAAAATTAGAGATTTATTCACATTAAATAACACTGGATCAAAAATAGCTTTTATACAGAGTGCATCCTGAAGTCCAAACTCCTAACAAGCCCACAGTGACTGCTGAGCCAGGGCATCCCACTTAAGTTTGCGTTGTGTAAGCAATCCACCCATGTGCCCATCCCCAAGCTCTGGTCCTGCAGGCAGACACACAGCCCATTCATTAGTAAAAATGTACATAAACACATCTATTTGAATGTGTGAAAAGCACATCCTTCCTGTCTCTGAGACTGGAAATCTGTTTCCTTCTTGAGAAGGTCCCTGTCTCACACAAGTGAATAAGTTCTGAATAACACAGTAAGTTCCAAATAGGGGTTTCAGGAGGGTGGTAAGGGGAGTGTGGAGGGCTCCAGAGGTTTGCAACTACTAACAGGGCTCGGAAATATCAATATAATATTGATATGAATTCAGAATGGATATCATGGATATGGTCAGGGATTTAGGAGGCAACAGTAATACTGATATTATACGTGATCAGTGAAGGAAAGCACAAGTTGTGAAACCCAAAATATTGTCACATTATTGATGTATGATGTAAAATAAGAATATTTAGAAGTCTCATTGCTATGCCACAAAAATGCAGTCCTCTTAAATATACATTATTTTCTAAAACTTTATTTTCATATTCAGTGTCATACACTAACTCAGGTTCTATGTTAAAACTAGTCTGACCTCTTTGTAAAGTTTTAGATTAGACAGAAGTGCAAACTCACAAGAGCAGCCTGACCTCTGCAGCCTTTATTCTCAGCCCCCAGAAAGGCTGGTTAGAGAGCACTGCAGAAGTTTGAGGCATCTTACTGAGGGGTTACCTGTGCAGGTGCATGAAGCACAGTTTCCAACCAACTGCCAGGCGTAAGCAAGGTAATCTCAAAAATTTAACCATGACTCAGTCTGTTTATTTGAATATTCAGGACAAGCACCTGGCGTGACCTACACCTGTCTGCCTCTTATCAGGGATACGATCGACACAGACAACACGTAGCAAAACACTTTCCAAACGGTGGTGCGTTGGACACCCTGTTGTGTTAGGTAGGCATGCGCACTGCCTTTTACATACAGCGGGGTTTATCTACAGGTCGCTGCTGATTGGGTATTACCTGTGGCACACCCACTAATCCAGAGGGGGGAAAAATACCTCAAAGTCCGTTTTACAGTTTCAAGGAAACATGACGCGCAACCCGGAAACCGCAACTAAAACGGCGCGCACCGTTTGCAGGTTGAACGTGCCTCAGGACCACATGGGTGCGGCTAAAGCTAATGAGCAGCCAAGTGAACATTAGAACGAAAGTGTGCGGAAGACAGCTCAGTTACACGTGTGCTGGATACAGAGACTACTCACATTTTCGAGTTGTGTGAGACTTTACTCATCCTTGCTGAACTTCCCTTTAATGTATGGCACATAGTCTAGAATTAATCGCCAGTCTGTGAAGTGAACGAGCGCCACTCCGCCCACTGTGCCCCAGGCGACCATATTTGGTACCCTAGATGGAAGAAAAGAAAAAAAAAAAAAAAGCGAGATTCATTAATGAGACAGAAGCTTCACAATCACACAGTCAATCAACAGCGACTAATAATTAATTATGATTATACTCCTTAATTCAGGCATGATGATCTTACACGAAATTTTAATCTTTAATCAGGATGATATTTTTAAGGTGGAGCACATTCTCTAAGTCAGCATAAACCAACAGTACAATAGTGACTATGGTTGTGACTCACTTGTCCTTGTTTAAAAAAAATTCCTTTGAACATAAACAACAGATTCTTTTTAACATACTCACTGGTTGCAGTTTTCATATGTTCATTTTGTTTGTGATTACTAATGACCAGAATCAAATAATTGGCTCCAACAGTGGTTCAAGTAAAACTTTTATCCATATGCCCCTACATTTGAAGAAAATGTATTTCTTGATTATAAATGATCTTATACATTTCTGGTCAGGCGCCGCTTCCTGCATTTTGCAAGGTCAATGATAGTGCTGTGAAAACAGCTGTAAAGTGGTCACTGTAAGGCAGCCCATCAAATAACAACACATCTTCATGCGCGTATTGAACTCTAGTAACACTAACTATATACCTAAGTCATCCTATTATCTGACATGTATCGTGGTTTTGCACAATCTTGATGTTTTTCATACCAATAAACTGGTAACATTTGTCATCAAGGAAACTGAAATAGGCTCCAATACAGATTAGCAAATGGATATTTCGATATTTTAAGCACCGAAGTCTCGAAACTGTAACATTATTTTTGATATAGTTCAACAGCATTTAAACCAGGTCTGCAGGTCTGACATGGCTGGGACTAACACAAATCTGTACAGTGTAAATATAATCCCTGCTTCACTGGCTGTCCAGTAGTAGGATCATGCTAACTAGCCCGGCTAGCAAAGTCGGTAGTAAATAAATGGGCAGGCTAAGCTAACGTTGGCTAGTAATCCCAACGGGTCACACAGAAGGGCACTCATTTTGAGCACGACAGGAGCCCTCAGAAATGGCTTACAGTGCTTTACTCCACCTCTGTTATTGACTTAACTTACCACGTCTTCAGAATACCAATGTACTTGGCACCGACGAACTTATTAAGTATTTTCTGGACCATCCTGACCTTCTCTCGGTTGTAGTTTTTCACTCCATGCAATGTTGTATCGCTGATGGCTGTTTAGGACCCTAGGCTGCCTCTTCTCACGCCTGACAGAAATAAGCAACGGGCTGCGTGCAGCAGCTCGGGGTCGTCTCAGGCTACAGTCGGACTGGCCATCCGGGACAGATAATGAACCAGGCTAAAGTCCAGGGCTGAATTTATCTTCCAGTTCGACTATGTTTCAAGCCACCATCTCAAAAGGTCTCCGCTGATGTTTTCAAGAATCTGTGCGCTGTCTTTGGCAACCATCTAGCTTATAATTAACAGTCCTGCCCTTGTTGACTTTGTGAAATCAATAGCATTAGCTGGTATCTTGACTTGGATTTAATGTGTTGCTTTGGCTGCATATTCACAAAGCTGCCATGGATTCATTTATTCCCTATTGGACTACAGGCAAAGGAAAATATGAACAAATTCATTTTCCGAACTACAATAAGCCCTTTATTACAATGTTTTCCTTTATTTTCCTTTTTATGTATACAATATTCAAAAGCCAGACATTGGAAAAGGTATAATCTGTTATTAAAAATGGCACATTTATTGCTACATTACTGTTATATACAAGACAGATCTCAACTATATATATTTATGTATATAAAAAAAGAGAGAGAGATTGAGTGAGGCACTCTGAGGACCTTGCAGGAGCCAACAGTGTCCTCACTCCAAGATGTCAGGCTCTGTACCTGTGAATGTATTTTACACTCAATAGTCTCCCCCCCCCCTTTTAGTTCAACAAAGATATGACAAAACTGTTGAAAGCAAGCGATTTATTACTGCTTTCTTATACCAAAACAAGTCCAAGCCTGTCAACTGAACACTTTCCATTATAATATTGAAATTTTCTGTTAACATTATGTGCTCCTGAAGTGGTCTGGGTTGCTTTTCTGCTAACTGTGTCTGTCAAGACTTGTGTCAAGAAATAAAGTTCCTCCAAAGAAAAAATTTGAGTATATAAGCTTGCAGGCTAATGGGATGTTCACAGAATACTAAATGACACCAAGTCAGATTTTCCCTTGGAACAAATTGACAATATTCAGTACACTTATTTATCTTGTAATAATGGTTAAAAAAAAAAAAAAAGAAAAGAAAAGAAAAAAGAAAGAAAAACAAAAAACAAAATTTCAAATACAACGTTTTGAAAGAAGTTTTCAGAACTTCTCACAAAAAGTCACTGTCAACATCACCAAAGAGCTGGAAGAGTAAAAGGTCAGGGGTGATGATACTGAAAGTCACTGCAGAAAAGGGCCTGCACTCTGATATACAGAAAATTAAAAAGCTCCAAGTCATTAGAGGCTTCAATTACTGTGGAAAATAAAAGTCACTCCCTATGCTGAAAGTGAAGCAACACATACACTGAAACATGTTAATGTGCACTGAAAGCAGACAATCAGAGCCAAAAGCAGCATCTCTTGAACCCTGTTATGTCAAATGATTTAGAAATATAGGGCGAACAGAATGAAAACTCAAGACCTGGACCCATGACCTTAACTAAAACAGCAGTTTGGACAATATAATCCAGTTGAATAATTAGAAAAAAATGAATAAAAACTAAACAAGATCTATGTAACATTTATTTATTTAACTAGATACACTGAAAGAAAATCTCTTTATACCATTTAAACTTCTTCCTGAAAATTGAAAAAAGCATTAGGAGAAGGGAGGGTGGGGGAATGAACAAGTACCTCTTTAATCTCCATGATAAATGAAATGATATGGTTCACAAAATAAAACTGACTTAAATGAAAATACAAGTTCAGGCACTGATAAGGTATCACTCTCCCATCATGACATCTTAAGTCTTGAGAATGAAAAGGCCACACTATTGACTTGTATAGGTCTTTTTCTTCATCTCTTTTTGTAGAAATTAATCACACAAAATGCTCTACCTCCCATTTGTGATAACATGTCGGTAAAAACCAGTCACAAGATAACATGACATGGGATTAACATCACAATAACACTGTTTTGTTCTCCATATTATCCATTACCTTACACCCAAATACCGACGTCTGCCTCCAAAATAAATGTGCAGCATACTAAAACTGTGAGCTGCACACACAGAGCCACTTGGTTGAGGGCAGACATTAGAAAAAGGTGAAACGAAAACTATTATACTGTACTGACAAAACCCAGGAACACAACTTTGAAAATGAAGGCGATCCACATTTGTATGGTAGCTACATTCAAAAACCAGTTGCATAATTACTGTTAGAGACAAAAATCCCTTCCCACATTTTTCCTCAGCGCCTCACTGCTAAAGTCTTAACACTTTAACAAGATTGTAGCACAAACTCTGTCCACATACCCCCAAATGGAAAGAAAGAACTCATCTGGGTAGCTGATGATATGCCTTACAACTAAAACTGGAATAAAGGATACACCAAAAGCTTTCAACATTTGTCTTTTATCATCTGTTGACCCTTTTTTTTCCTCTGCCATCCTGGTTCAATTTTGAATTAACTTTTGAACAAATTCATTTAAATGTCAAATATCCCCTTATTCAGCTCATCTACAATACACTCTAAACTTCAAACTAATATTGCCATTTATGTAAAAAATCTACAATGTATAGACTAACAAAAAATATATATTTTTATATATATTTAATTTTGAAAAATGAAACATATCAGAGTAATGTATGAAGTGAATTTACACATCACACTTCTCTCAGTAAGAAACGTGAGAACAGACTTACTCAGGAGGAAGGTGAAGGGCTGTAATTCAGTGGGAATGCTCGTTCAGGGAAAGAAAGCCTTCGTTACACAAAGACTCGTCAACATCTGCGCACTGATGAGATCCCTCCATCAAAGGAACCCAGATTTTTTTTTTTTTTTTTTGTCTTTTACAAAAAAATTTGATTAAGGGGGAGAAAAAACTTGGAACTGCTAAGTCTGCTGGCATTGTCAGTAAACCATTTCAAGAAAGCAACAGCACTGAGTGGTGCTTATCACTTAGCAAGAGTCTCAAATGGCTTTTATACAAGACTTTAAGGGACTGAAATGCACTACGGGTCGACACTTAACTTCCATCCTAAACCTATACAACTGTGCTTTGTCTTGTCTATGAATGCTTTAGTACATAAAGCAGTACAAAAACCTGAACCTATGACAAGGAACTACTGGAGTAATACTAGAATTCATGGTCAACACAGAGGAAGAACAGTTTTGCAGTTGACAGATTCTACCACTTGGATAATTCATAACCTTCAAGGAAGGAGTCTTCAATTCCAAGTCTCCAGATGCCTTGTGGGATGAGACCGGGCTCCAGTCAGAGACTGCCTCTAGGTCAGAGTTCCCATCTTTCATGTAAGCTGCATTTGAACTGTAAAAATTTTGACCTTTCCTTGTGATCTTGTCACTGCCACCCCCCTAAACATCTGCAGATAATCTGGAAAAGCCACTGAATTTAGACAATTCAACTGCAACTATAGGCTTGGTTACATAACATATGTAAGACTGTACCATCACGCTGGGAATGACATACATTAAAAATAATTGCTCATACACATAAGCAATCCCTTACAATTAATGTTCCTCACATGTAAAGCAATTTGCTTAAATGTCAAATAGAAAACATGTAACAATTAGGCACAAATCCTTGATTCAATTTGTGTTTGTTTAGGTCTCCTTTCTTTCACCAGAGCACCTCTCGGCAGTGTGTGAAGTCCCAATTTGTGGCAGGACAAAAAGTACTCCGGCATTCCATCATCATGTGGAAACCAAAAAAAAAAAAATCTTAAATGTATAAAACAAAGCAAAACTAAAAAAAAGTTCTTCACATTTGAGCTTGTAGTCATGGTTGGGAGTGTGACAAACAGGCTGTGTCAGTTTTGGCAGTATGCATGTGTGTACGAGTGTGTGAATGTGCATCTTGAAACTTGAACGGACAATACACAGACATGTCCACATATACACACACACTGAGAATAATGGGTGGAAGAAATTTGTTAAGGCCACATCCTCTGACAGCCAAGGAAACACCACCAAATCTGTAAAAAGAAAGGGCCACAAATGTCATGCAGTAGCACAGCTATTCAACACAAACTTCAGCAAAAATACAGACTGCTAAAACTTCACAAATGCCTATAAAATCTTCTGATTTACATCCTAAACACTTCATCAACAAATCCTCAGGACCTACCTGGTGTTACATGTGGCCAACTGGATTGTGGCCATCTCCTCCCATACTAGGATGGCCTCCTGAGAGCTGCATGGGTGCTTCACCCACCACCCCAGACACCTTCTCCTCCTCACGGCGTTTTAAACATGCTGCCTTGGGGTTAAGGTTACGCTCTGACAGAGAAGCGGAGAAAAGATACAGGCCTGATCAGCATGGAGAAACAACAACCCGTGTATTTAACAGAGCTAAACAAAACTGTGCTTCCTAACCACGATGTGCTTCTTGCAGACTCACCTCTGACTTGTTGTTCTAAATTGAGGATGACATTGACAGCTTGGTGCAGGATGAGAAGTTTGGTCTGAGGTTTGTCATGGCTGAGGTGCAGCTGGCACATCCTCCCAAGCTCCTTAAAAGCCTCGTTGATGTCCCGTACCCTGAGACGCTCGCGGGCATTGTTAGCCACTCGCCGTTCCCTCTCACGTTCCATCTTCACCTCAGGGGGAATGTCCTCGTCATCTTCATTGTCTTGACTGGTTACAAACACAGAAGTGATCAAGCCATGTGCAGGTAGAAATTTAAAACATTGGGACTGAACTTTTTACCAAATGGATGTGATAAAAATGAGATGTGTGAGCAGTTAATACTATATGAAAGTGAATACTGGAAAAAACATTATCCAAGAAGCTGCATCTCCCACTTCAGATGATCAATTTGATCAAAATGTTTATCCTACAAAGTTGCATAGACTGAGTTTTAATAATACACTATACTAAAATACGTTGCACATTGTGTGCTGTTATTCCTAAAAGTCTGATGTCAAATTATGTACTGTAAAAAAGGAAGGCATGATTGATCTGTAACTTGGGCCTGCAACATTTTGGTAATCCAAAAATCTTTGTGATTTGTTGTGTTGTATTGTTTCCTACTGTACAATTTGGTTAGGAGTAAAAGTTTTTCTTTTGTTTAGACTACATGTTCATATCAAATCCTAAAATTCTTTTGCAGCGTGTGTAAAGAAATACTGAAAGTCAGTTATGGATAGTGGATAAGTTCAGAATGTCATAATATTTCATTACAATGATTCTGCCAATTCACATTTTAGACACCAGCACCATGAACATGTGCTTTAAGTGATGTCTGGCAAGAGCCCACAAAGCACAAGACATTGATTCTCTATTAGAGAAACTTACTCATCTTTCTGGTCTGAAAGGCCAGAGAGCATCTGGAGGGTCAACGCCTCCTTTCTGAAAACGTGACATGAAGGGAGGGGGGTTTTGACATTGTTAAACATCTCCCATAGACTGGGGGAATCAGTGGGACACACAGGAAAGAGTAGATGACTAAGATGAACTACAGTATCTTTCAAAAGTGGCCAAGAGCGAACATTTGGAACCTTGAAGCGAACATTTCCACTATCAAATGGTTTCCTTTATATTCTCATACTTGGCAACTGTAACATGAAAATCTACACCTTTGTGGGAGAAAATTGTTTTTCCTCTTGAATTTAACAGCATGATTAAACAGTTTTCTATAGTTTCTGGTTAAAACACATATCCATAGTAAAAATACTATGAAACAAGTAAGGACGGCTTTACCTTGTTCGACTACGCGCCACCTTGGAGTCCTTCTTTTCATCCTCTGACTTGTCTGCAAGAGAGTTTTCATCATCCTCTTTGTCTTCTCTCTTTATGTCTGAGCTGCTGGAGGAGTGTGTGCTGCGGGCCATACCACCAGGGAGACCTAGGGACAAACACAGCAATGAGCGGATTCAATTCTAAGGCACTAACACCTTTTAATTTTCGGAGATGAGCTTAGTCAGAACATTCCTTTTTTGGGGAGGGGGTGTAATTGGAGTCTTAAGGTGGAAAGTTAATAAAGTCAAACATAAAAAAATTCACGTGAACATCAGTGTAAATGTACGCTAGCACTACCACAAAACCATCTTCATTACAGGACTTTATGCCACAAGATACAATACATTCTATAATATAATGTCACTAAACAACAACAGACATGTTCTGCAAAGAAATAAAATAGTTGCCAAACGTACTGGTGAAGCCTTCTGGTTGGCCAGCTGACGGTGTGGGTCCGGATGCGTGATGACCATGCAGAAGAGTGCTGCTGGGAGGAAGGCCTGTGGGTTCCTCATGTTTCCCTCCCTGCTGATGAGGATGGGAGAGAAATGATGTGAATTTCAGAAGAACACACACAGGGCAACAACAAAACAGACTGCAAAGGTCCCCCCAACAAAATGTGTTGCTCCAGCTTGAAGAGAAAGCAGACAGTGTGGCTACAAAAAAACTCAAGGCACATGTCTGCAACTGAATGAAAAAAATTATATACTTTGAAACGTAGCAAATTAATAACGCTATTCACATTGTGAACATTTTTATGCTACTGATACTACTTAACTCAGGGAAATTATGTATGAAAATTCTTTTTACTCCTAACTGCTTGAACTTATATTTTTGGCCAGCAGGTGGCAGGTTTTGTTCCTTTTGGAAATGAACACAATTTTGAATTGTTTTTCCTCCATTTTTTTTCCTTTCTTTCTTTTTTTGCTAACTGGAACAGAAACAAATTTATTTAAAACAACATTTAGTATAATCTTCTTAACCTTGCCACTGACACAGTTTCTTCAGAGAAGGCTGATGGAATGTACATGTACAGTGCTTCCCCTAACAAATCATAATCTCTAAACAGTAACCACAAGCCCCTTACAAAGAAGTGTCAACAAATATTATGTTAGTGATAAAATGAACCAAAAACACAAAAAAGCACTTTTGTTTGCCTCATGCTGTCATAAACCGCTTTCAAACACAAATGACACACAATAAGAGCAGAGTGGGTTTCTCACCATTGCAGGATGTCTGTTGCTGAGGGCAAGGCTCGCATTAGGAAAAGCTGGAGAGAGGCCTCCAAGGCCTCCGTTGTGTACTGAAGACAGCAGGCTGTGCATGTCAGAGTGGGCGCCCTCTAAGCCTGGGCCTTGGCCCACAGCATGGCTACGCAGTACATGAATGGCCTCCTCCAAACGATCCTCCATTTTATTCTGCTACATTAATACAAGACACACACGAACTTAGATATCAACGTGACCAACAAAATACAAGTCCACGAAACAGCTAATAAATATGTATAGTATAGTTCTGGTTTAATGATTTAAACAGTGCATTTGTACTTCACTGAGTATTAACACAGGAAAATAAGCATACAAAGGCTAGAAAAATATTTTACAGCAACTTCATGTTTCCAAATAACTTTGATGTAGCAGAAAAATGTTTTCACATACCAGTGTGTGTGGTTGCCCTTCATAGTTGGGTGTGGTTGGTCTTTGCCACTGAGACTGAGCTCCTGCAGAGATACATATTGGGACAGTGTTTAGTGTTAATTCTTAACTTTGCACCAGATGGAGCTGCAGACACATTCCTGTGCTAAAGAACATTTAACATGCAGAGGATCATTTTTGCTCCAACAAATTCAACTGATTCATTTTTGTGTGCCAAGAAAAAGGCTGCAATCAAACTGAAAACGTTAAATGAATTGGTCTGATGTTGGTATTCTGTGGCTGAAATTAAAATATTATCCAAAATTCATGGTTGCAAGGCAGAATTAAAGAGGGTAAAACCACCTGAACTCAGTTTACCAACCTTTTGATTGGCAAAATTTACTCTCTGGTTGACATGAATCTTACATCAAAGCAAGGTAGCACAGAAATGATGTGAGTTAAATAAAGACAAGGTCTTTAAAAGAATAAGTAATGTGTTTATGAAAATACAATTTTGTTTTCATACTGTTGTTTAAGATTATACATCATGGGGTGACTGGCGCTTAATCCCTTTTACTGCCTCCACAATACAGACGAAAACCATAATATTTTTGACTTTTCGTTCATGAGGAGTAATAATGTGACCCTCATATTGTCTCTATCTGAGAAGTGAACTGTACCTGCAATAGCCTGAGGAGATCCAGGCGTAGACGGAGCTGAGGAGAAGTTATTACTGTTGTGGTCCGATGGGTAAATCTGAAAGAAATAATCAAAACACCTCAACATTACATACAGGCCTTTAGAAAACACAGCAATGCTTTTCAATTAAACAATACAATTAAGTAGAGCAATTCAAACTATTGCTGGGTGGAAAATGTCACCACAATAATATTTTCTACTTCATACAATATTCATCACTTTTCAGTCATATACTGTGTCATTACTAGAACAATGACAGAGTTCATAAAATAAAATACATCATAAATAAGCATGTAATCAAGGAATCAATTATTTAAACAGATGAAATAAATCTTACAGGCCTGAACTTTGAGATATCCAGAATACAATGCATGACTGGAAATTTCAGTACACATCAGTTATTAGACCTTTAAACTTCACTGTTATGTCACTGTCGGGATGTGTCTTCAATATGTTTTACAATGGACTCTCATGTGTTTTGAACCAAACTATGAAAAACACAATAATACACCACTGATGGAACATTTTTGTCAGCATCACCACCATCCTTTGCACTTCTTCCTTCACACGAGTCGTCCAACAAACATCACATTGTCACTTTGTCAGAGAAAATAAAATCCTTGTGAAAACTGCTGTAATTGTTTTATTGCCCAGCACTAATTTAAAAAACCAACAACAAACAGAAAAGAACTCACTGAGGCAAGAGCCTTCCCAATTTCATCTCCTGAACTGCCAGCTGTGGTGCCTCGGCTGGCTGCAGAGACAAAATAAATAATGTGAGTCAGATGACCTGTTAATTTGTTTTTGGGAGGGAAAAAAAAAATCCAATGACCATGGGAGCTGAATCAGTGACAGACGCTACCGACATACTTGCGTGAAAAGTTCATTTTAAAAGTTCCTTACCCATGATGCCTTCTCCGTTGATGGTGGATGTGTGGTTGTAAGTGGTGGGGGCTGAGTGGAAGCCGTTGACTTCGCTGCCGTGCAGAGGATAGTTCTGTGGGGACAGAAGTAAAGGGTGACGCAAGGGATACAGGCTGCTTCATAAGGCGCCAACAGCCTTGAGATGTAATCAGCCTCATCAAGGAAGTTTAGGTTGAATTACTCAATATGTGTTAACATAAATAAATTCATACATGTCAGATGATGTGGTTTTGTTACAAAAATAGGAACCAATACTCTCATTGTTGAGTAGATGTTACTATCTTTGCTCTTAGTGATGCCTTCAAGTTCAACAAGCAATTTTGTTGAAAGCAACGTTAGAAATTATGTGCCTTTATAAAGACAGAAAATAAAATAAAGGAGAGGTGGAAAAAAAGACGACCAGAAAGACTGAAATGGGACTGCGGCTGTTTCTACCCACCATCCTGT
The DNA here is from genome assembly GCF_017976425.1 of Toxotes jaculatrix. NCBI lineage: Eukaryota > Metazoa > Chordata > Actinopteri > Toxotidae > Toxotes > Toxotes jaculatrix. The sequence goes on from NC_054399.1 coordinate 6,931,096, forward strand.
CCTGCGGGTTAATTGCGGAGAAGGAGCCTGGCTGTCCAATGTGAGGAGAGTTGCCCAGCATGGCAGAGTAGCCAGAAGATGACCAGGGGTCTTCTAAGAAAAATGAAGACACATTTGCAAATATGAAAACAGCTTCACAAAAAAAAAAAAAAAAAAAGGACTGAAGAATCAAAATCATTCCAGTGAAATTTAGTGAAAGGTTACCTTGCATGTAGAAAGAGCCAGGGTAGACAGCTCCAGGCTTAGCACCAGGATATCCTCCATTGTCCCTGGCATATTCATCACCAGATGTGGAGGCATAGACCTAAACAAACATGCACACAATGTAGAGTTGGTCCAAGATTTCTACAATAACTACTATATACTGTAACATTGCCATTTCATGGTTTTTGGATGAAAAAAAGTTTTCCTATGTAACCCTGAGCATCATGACAGACGAAGCAGTAATGTATCGATCCACCCTATCCTTGCTCTGAAAAAACACTAACTTCAAGTGGCCACAAGATGGCAAGAGGGAGTCTGCCGGCGGTGTAGGCAGGCCGGCTCCTCGCCTGTGGAGGAGAACACAGCGGCCATGGCATGCTGGGCACAGCGACGGCTTGAATCCCAGTGCACAGTGAGCACTTCCTCTAGCTCCCAGGACCCCAGTGACATCGCACTGCCTGGCCTGCAGCCCCTCCCTATAACACACTCGGTATCACCTCGCACACATACCATGCATTCAGTGAGCCAACACACACACACCCATGCACACTCCACTGGCATTACCCTGAAACTAGCACTACCACATTCTATATGGCACCAACAGAGGACTAAAAACATGGGAATTAATCAGCTCTGATGAAACTGGATATATTGTATTGGTACCTTAAAGACACACATCCTTTCTAAATATTGCTAAGAAAAAATGGATGCTGTGCCTCCAAAGCTACAGACTGAAGACAGACATGAGAAGCCCTCAGTTTCTCAACACCATCAGCCGCCACTCAGTCTATCTTTTTCTCTCCTCCTCTGTAGTACATGGCAGATAGCGGAAGAGAGAAAGAGAATTGAGGCTATGCTGCAAAGAATGCTAATCCAGAGAAGGGATTTTTTCTGTAATTTGATTTAACAGGGAGAAGTGGAAAGGGAATGGAGAGATGCACTTCTAATTACAGAGCCATCTGCCTGTTCCTGGACCACATCCAACTCCACAGGCAGCTGGGCTGAGGAGAGGGAGCGAAGAGAGGGAGAGAGATGGGGGCTGGGATCCAGTCAGCAAGAGAGAGAGAGAGAGAGAGAGAGAGAGAGAGAGAGAGAGAGAGAGAGAGAAAGAGAAAGAGAGTGCAGTGGGTAGGGGGTGGTAAAGGGGCAAGGGGGAGGAATGAGGGTAAAAATGAAGGCCCTGATAATTTATGAAATGGGTAGAGAGATAAGGGGTGTTGACGGGGGACAGGAGAAGGTAATCTAAATGACTTAAACAAAGCTTGATATGGCCAGGGGAGTGTGAAGGAAACAAGGGATTTAAAATGATCACGGTTAATTCAGGGGAAAACATGACGGAGATGGCTTCATTTAACAATAGGCTTTGAGTTGTTCTTTCACGGGGAACAATGTCGAGTGAATCCTGCTGCTCTAGATGGGAACAGAGAACTACACAATGACTAGTGCTACTGGATAATTGTATTCTCAGGAAGAAAGGGGATTTCTAGGGTAAAATCCTCATATAATAGGGGTTTAATGTAATTCAGGTTATGACCATGTAAAGGTCTCTACACTAGAAAAACACGGGTTATGGCAAGGGGTGGGGAATAGATGAAGATTAACATCAAACTAACCTCAAAGCGCTTTATTCGACCACGAGGGTTTTGTGGTGAGCAGTGTGCAGGACAACTAGGGGGCAGAGGAGAAGTTCCTCCATGTGCGTGATTGTTGTAGATGAGTGGGGGTGAAGGTTCACAGGGTTAGGGCAAGGATCTTGTGTACAGACACTTGTGGGTTACAGAAGCCGGGCAGCTTGAGGGGAAACGGTAAAACTTGTCCATTTACTGATTTACAGCAACAAGGTTTAAGTGACAAAAGTAGATAAAGAGAAAAAGAAGAGTATGTTGAAGAGGTGGTGAAGAGAAGCAAGAAGAGAGGGAGTGTGGGAGGGAGGACAGACCACAGGATCATCATCGGCAGTCATTAATCTGGGCTCAGACACGGGGCTAAGAGGCCTCGCAAGCACCGCGCCTCACAACTGGGTCACTCACAGGGGGAGGCCCACCCAGGCCATCATGTGGTGAAGCGTAGGCGGAGGGCTGGCTGAAATGGGGGAGGGGGGTTCACACACAGACATCTCATCATTCGCACTTAAAACCACGCGACTATCGTTCACACTGTGGGGAATGACTGAGGTTCAGACAGTGAAAAAGAGAGGGCCTCAACCAGGCAGAGTGTTCACACTCAATGTCTGTGATGTAGTCGCCACGGTAATGTGTGTCTACACACAAAGGTTTCAGCGACCACTTTAACACAACAACACCAACAGGTAGTGTTCAGGAGTGATTTCACAAAAAACAACAAAAAAAAACAGACTTATTCACTTCATTAATGTACAAGGGATCAAGAAATGGATTAAGCAGAGAGCTCACCGGGTCTAACTGTGAGCCGTCCCTGACTATTAGTCAATGAGATATGAACCCACCTAATCAATGTAGCCGGCTACAGCAGTTGCATCTGTTCCAACTTTATCTCAAACTAAGACATAGTCAGAACGCAGCACTTTTAAAGCTTGACTTGACCAGATAATGCATCCATGGCTCTGTGATTTGGGCCCAGTCAGTCATGTAAATCCTCTGAATTTACTTCATCCATGCATTGAAAAAAAAGCATTAGCATAGAAACGAGTCAATTTTCGTTTAACTTTTGTTTTCGTGCAACACTTATTACGATAATGAAACCATGGGGCTAAGACAGGACTAACATGCAGGTTTTTGACCCTGAAAACCTTACAATTCTTTAAGGTGACCTCCACAAGTACAACAAATATTTACAACAACTAGTACATAACTTGTCTTAACCTTGTTTTCCTGCTCATGTTGCTGGTGTACTGCCTTAAGGCACCGTACTGAAAGACGAATGCCACGAGCGCAAAGATGCAAAGGTTCCATACCCAGTTTATTTTTTTGGGCCACTCTTGTCATCTGAGAAGTACAGTAGCGTGAGGACTGGGTTACAGAAAATGTTTGTGCAATGGCAGTATTTCATATTGATGATCCAGTGGCAGCTCAAGCAGCGAGGCTGGGATCTAATGGCATCAGTAACACAGACAACTGCCTGTGTAGGGTTCTTCTGACATGAAATATCATGATTGCTATCTTAGAAAGTAATGCATTGGTTGGTTCAGGACCATGAAGGAACCTGAACCCCCCCAAAAAAGAAAAAAAAAAGCAAAGCTTAAGCGGAGTTACTGTTGTGTTCAAAATGCTATGTGGTATTCAAATATAGTAAATGGCCTCTGAGTCATCTGTGATTTACAGTGGATGATCAAACAGTATGGAGGAACTTGCTGGTAATCAACACACAGGAGTCACATTTAGCTAGTGAAAATAATCTATTAATGGGTATGATGTGAACAACTGCAGCCTTATTCAGTTCTTTGTCAAGTCACTTTAAACCAACAGTGAGATTCATTCAGTATATGCTCAAACATGTAACGGTGACTAGTGTTTTCAGCTATGTGTGGTTGCCATCATCAACACACAAGCTGCATCAGCTGCTGGGAATTCTGGGCCCACTGACAAAATGTGACACTTGGTTCAGTAAATCAAAGGACAAACTGCTTGGACCCAAGATTGGGGTTCAATAGCACTCTGCTCAATCCAGTATCAAATCCACTAAAGAAATTTAAATCCAACTAAATCTATTCAGGTTTAGCAATTTTAAGAAACAAACGTTACAAATAACAATATTTAGGAACTAAAACTACAAGATGGATATTTAAAGAAGTGAAACTTTTTCCACAAGATTACATATTTGGTATTTAGTCAATTTTGAACTGGACTGCATTAGGCTGCCTGAAAAATCTGTACCTTCATTCCACAAATTCATTAACCTCTGTGTCCTCCCAAAATCGTTGGGTCACTGAAGAAGAAGGTAAGTTACCAGACTTAACAAAGTACCCAAAAAATCCTATAAAATTGCTCGTCTACATGACAACCAGACCTTGAACACCACTTGAAACCACTTGAGTGTAGTGTAGAGACAACCACAGTGATGATGTTTATTGGGGCCTGAGTTACCTGACTGTCAGCTCACTGAGAGTTTGACTGAGCAGAGGGTCTTTACCCCTGTCTGTCACAGAACTGCTCAAGCAGAGTGTGTGTGTCAGTGTGCACCAAAAGTGTGTAGTGAGAGAGCCAGAGAGAGCCAGAGAAGAGAGAGAGAGAGAGAGAGAGAGAGAGAGAGAGAGAGAGAGAGAGAGAGAGAGAGAGAGAGAGAGAGGAAAGAGAGAGAGGACTGGCTGTGAGCTGTGAAGGCGAGCAGAAATAAGCTCTTACCGAGGACGGCAGGCCAGGGGGTTTCCGAATCTTCTTTGGCTGGGTGTCTACATACAGGCAGGCATAGACAGAGAGAAAAGGTGAAGGAGAGAAAAAAGAAAATACAAAAACCCACACAAATAAGGACTTAGCAAAGACACATTTGCCAATGTTATGTCAATTCAGGTGAGGTTTCATCATGTGCTTGCTCTAATTTCAACTGCAGGACAAAAAAAAAACAAAAAAAAAACAAAAAAAAAAACAGAAAACACGCTGCAGCGTGTGCCACTCTGTATGTGCATGTCAGTGTGAATGAAATGATGCTGTGCACTCATCTGTGCACTGCACTGTTTTGAAAAGATTTGTCAAATGTAGAGAAAAATTACTACACAACAAAAACAAAAAGTTTCTGGACCACTGGTAAGACGAGCAATCTGAAGTCATCACCTTTAGCACTGGGAAATTGTGACTTGTGTCTGACTTATCACTGACCATACACTTCGATCAATTAAGAAAACATTTGGCAGATAATCGAGGAGGAGGAATGCCAGAAAAGAAATACAAAGAAAAAAAGTACTGGTGCCACAACATGTCCCATATCTGTCTTACCTATGCCTCCCTCAGGCGGCCTTCTCCTGGGGTTGTTGGGGTATGATGGGTAAAACTGGGAGCCAGATTTCAGGCCAGAAGGGGACATGGCATCTGGGCTGGGCATCGCAATGTCACTGGGAAGAAAACCAGGCTAGCCCAAGAGAGAAAGACAAGGTTTTACTAATAATACAAAGGGGCGTGGGAAAGCACAGCGCAAACAAACAGCTTCTGTTCTAGGAAACGAAGACGGTTGATTCAAAGTGTTTAACATGAAAAGAGAAGTGAGAAAACAGGGTTTCCTTTACAATGACACATTATATGAATTTATCTGTCACATAGGTACTGCATTGTAGTAAAATGCAAGGAATTAGATAAATGGTAATATACCTGGCTTCCAAAGGGAGGGTATGGTGGCCTCTCATTTTTACCTGAAAGATGAAAGTGAAGGTTCTTTAAACGTCAATTCAAGTGAAACCCTGAGCTGTATACACCACATGAATTAAGAGGAAATGATGTGTGCTAAAACAAATGAAAAGTAGGTTTTCTAAAGTACAAAAAGTCCAGAGATGCTCTCCCCTCTTTCAGTACGCTCAGCTGCATAAAGCCGCCTGCCAGACAAAACCCTAGGGAAGGTTTCTGCTTCAGTGCCCTAACATCCCCAACACTCAACGAATGAACACAGCCACACACTCATGCACGTATGTGCATGTAGACACACATACACATTGTGCCACACAGAAAACAATTCTGTGGTCATAACAAAGTATGCACAAGAGTAGAATTGGCCATTATCAACATGTTTATTTTAAAACGGGAGTGTGACAAAGCAACATTTCCTCTGGCACTGAGAAGTAAATTTACCCAATTTATACACTCATTTTGCTAAAGTGCTAAAAAAAAAAAAAAAAAAACTCATTAAGGCATTTTTACCACATAAGAGTCACTTGTAAGCCGAAAAAAGAGCATACCTGCGATCCCTGAACTGATGAATGGGGTGGACAAGCCTTCATGCTCACTGTAGTGGGATCCTTCTCCATAGCCCTGTGGGAACAATGGAACACACACGACAAACATGAGTAGTCTTAAAAAAAAGGCAAAGAAACACAGAAATAAAGAACACACAGGCATTAACATTAGGCAAATACATTTTGACACAAACCTAAATGATAACCACTCTTTAAGGAAATCCCCGTCTCGTTAGCACACCTATATGGCTTACCAGTTACCCTCCCTTGGCTTTTCTGTCTAACTAACAGGATCCATGCCAAACAAATCTGCATCAGCTCGGGGGATTCAAACCGACTTTCTTAATTATCAACTTGTGGTAATCAAAGCCTGCTGCATCTATTTCACCCCCTGTTCCTTGTATTTACACAAGAGTTGTGCCAAGACAGTTACGGCGGATGTGAAGCTGCAATTACTGGTGGGCTTCCACAGAGGTTCTGGGCTACCAGAGAGCTTGCCAATGCAGCATCCTGAGCCAAGGTTATTAGGTAGAAAGTAAAACTACCACTTCAAATCAAACATGGCACACGGCAGGAAAACAGCACAAAGCTGTTGTGGTGATTGGGGGAGAGGGTGTGTGTGTGTGTGTATTCATCTATGGCAGAGTGATTAACTGAATGTGTGAGTGTGTGACAATATCATGGCATCTGGTGTTAATGCTTAGATCTCTAAACTTAAAATCGTGTGCAACTAAAGAGTGCGAGTGTGTGTGTGTGTGTATATTCAGATCTTACCCGTCCTTGGCTGAAAGAGGGACTGTTCTGTTCTGCCGAGCCCCAAGACCCAGAGCCGCTGCGCTCATCTATTGCTGAAAAAAAATAAGGCACAGTGTTAAGACTGACAGGTGGGGACTCCAGGAAGTGAGTCTGAATTAGATATGATAGAATCAAAAATCAGGTTGGGCTACTACTGTGAAAGAATATTTACAATCACCAAAAGAGAACGTGTAATTATTATCCTATGTGTCACTGCAGTAGTGTAAAAATGCCCTGATGTTGGAGTCATATCAAGGGAACCTGTCATCACGTCCTACTCTCAACATTCGATGTCCGTAAGTGGCCACAATGGGCTCACACAAGCCAAGAGAGAACATCACTATTGATCAAAGACGCTGCTGTCGCATTCAAGATGCAATGCAATGTTAAACCATTTCTGATGAAAACCACGTAGGAAATGCTGCTCAGTGTACCCATTAGTGTTCATTACGGTCACTGAATAGCAGAAAATTAACCATTCACATCCCCAATGTAATTCAAGATAATAAAATGTCATCTAAACCACATTTAAATTCCACTCAGTCAATTTGACACATACAATAAACATAAAACAACACAAAACAAAATGTGTAGAGCCAAAACATGAACCACCGTGTTTTAGGTAAAGAAAGACCCGATGTGTGGCACAAAGGAAAAACACAGCCAAAAGACTGGTGGAGCAGAAAACTCCAAAATACCCCCATCATCCCCTTCTCCCTGTCTTATGCACTAATGCTATCCAGGCTCTCTGGAGACACAAGGCTTAATTGCATGCTGATTTGCATAATTGTGCATATTAATGCGGTTTCCTTATGAATATTCATATTTCGTCTTTGATTTTTGCCTAATTAAAAAAATGTGTGTGAGAAAGCAAAAAAGAGAGTGAGCGGGTGGAAGGAGAAAGCAAGGGGACGAGAGGGGGGGGAGGGAGAGAGAGAGCGAGAGAGAGGGAGGAAGGAACAAGAGTGAGAGGGGTCTGCGCGAGATCAGCAGCCTGGCTGACGAGTGAGAATGAGTGATGAGACTAACAGAGCGGTGCAAGCACCTACACACGCTGCGACAGCCGTGATCTATGGAGCTGATGCCAGTGGCATGGAGAATCAGGCAAGCAGGGAGGAGCGGGGACCTCAAAAAGATCAGCCTCGCTCGCTGTCAGATCGGCCCTGCTGAAAGGCCACAGCGCTAATAAAGCGCTGCACCACCGTCAACCATGTCCAATGGCACAGGACACTGGTGACGGACTCGCTGCTAAATAAAGATGACAGACTTTGTATGAAGACACTTTCGCCAAAGAGCGGCGCCAGGAGAAGTAATACCACATTAGCGATAAAAATCCACTTTGGAGAAGAGACATCAACAATGTGGTAGTCTGCTTATTGCCTACTTGAAGGCACTCTAGCTTCATCCAAAACCGCTGATAAACTACAAGCATTTTCAAATGCACTAAACACATAAAAATGTAGTAGGTAGCCCACAAAATCAGATATTACCACTGTCAACGACAACCTGCAGTGAGTGGGCCTACCAAGCCAACAAGTAGAGTTAGGAGAGTAAGTTCATAATCTTCACAGCTATTTTCAATACACCACTCATCCGCCTATGAAGCCTCCATTTGGCCAGCGGGGGTGCAGAGGATAGAGTGAAAGCACGGCTGTGCAGGAGAAGTCTGACAACACTGTTTCACACTTACTGGAGTAATTAACTCGGAGGCAATTAAAACAAGGTGGAGAGCTGCTGAGGTGACACTGACGCTCAGCCAGCCTAGAAGAGCCCAACTATGCCAAAAGAGAGATCTTTCTATCGTTGTTAATCTCTTGTCATGTGCAATACCAAACACAATTTGACAGCCACCACAGGCAACCACAAATGATAAAACAATGCACAATGGTCTTATTAATGACCCACCACACTTCACATGCTCTTAAAAAAATAAATAAAATAACTAAGAAAGTTTTAAAGTTCCGTTGTATAAAGAAGATATGTACCATTTAAAGTGGGTCAGCGATGTACTCCTACATCCATTATTTTGGCCAGTAAAAATATTTTTAGCCCTTTGTTTTAAACCAACCCTTTGCCCATGACCTAAAAAGTTTGCTCTGAACACTTAAAGAGTCTGCATTCTCCATGAAATTTAAAGGACAAACTCTGATCTTTATTTCAACCTTTTTTTAATCACTTACTTCACTCGTAAGCTTTTTAAGGAATAAGCAAATGATTTGTTGGGGGGGTTGTGTTTCGGGGAAAGAAGAAAAAGAACAAAAAGCTACCACAACACAATCATCAGTTACTGTAGAGGCTTTTTAAATACCTGTAAGTGACTATCTTAACATACAGTAGTGATACTTGCAGAGCAGTGGCAACACACTCTCTTGGGTACACTGGCAGCTTACAGTGTTAACTGTGTTTATATCATACTAGTAGAAGTAGAAAAGAAGCTTTCAACTGTTCAACAATCTTTCTTCATGGATAAAAACACAAATGTTCTGAATTCACGAACATTAACATTCCTGTATATTGTATAAATACTGGAACATGTATTGGTCAATGCGTTAAAATATTTACCGTCTGTACTGACTCATTTTCACATTGGTCAATTGTGCTGTACAAATGCTATATGGTATTTACTACTAAATGATTAATGTCAGTGTTCCCGCTCAATACGCCATTCATACTTCCAGGACATCCTGTGCTACATGAGTACATCGTCAGAGTACTTAAGCAATGTGGCTCATGCAAACTAGTAAATCTGATATCAAAATTCATGCTGTCTTCAAACAACGGATAATTAAAAGAATGGGCGACACCGAAAAGATAAACTGAATTAATGTCCAGCTCAACTTCTGAAACTTGCTGTGCCCCGTAAGTCCATGATAGAAAAGAATGCTTCTAGCACACTTGAGCTACATGAAGCTTAAAAATGAACAGTCAACTAACATAATGTCAAAGCTGAGCAAACAATGTTTAGACTGAAAATACACTGAATTACCCACTAGTTACACATGCGCATCAAAAAATGTAAAGGACAAGGTGTTGCAGGTTTTCTGGACATATATCACATCCATCCAGATTTTTCCATTGTTAGTGTGAATGTACTTCCATTGGAAGTCAAAAGGCAAGACAAACACTGACTCACAGCCAGAGCCCAGAAAAATATTTATTTTCTGAACCACAAAGCCCTCTCTCGGCTGCAGGCGCTGTAAATATCTAATTTAGTTAAAGAAGGAAGCCACTCTCCTTTAACATTTCTAACTACAACCCGCTAATGCACAGAGAAATATATGCCACAATACTGCTGCCGCGTGCTGGTACACAACCGAGAGTGCAAAAGTCAAAAACACAGCTAATCAGCTAGCCACCGGGAGAGACCACATGTGTATTTTCAGTGTTGTTTGTTGTGATCTCAGGGAAGCAAGCATGTCATGTCCCATGTATTTGTGTGTGTGTGTTTGTATGTGTGAGAAGGGGGTTGGAGACGTTGCCAGCAGCTGCAAAGGTGACAGAGGGGACGCCTGCCTGAAGGCTTGTGGGCTTGGCCAGCTCCCACCACACACACCATCACACTCTGCCTCCCCTACTTCTCAAACATCCCACACTTCTTGCCAATCCTCTCCTCTTTCCTCTCCCCACCACTCTACCCGACACACCCTTCCCCCCAACCACACACACACACACACACACACACACACACACACACAGGCCACTGAGGAAGGGAGAAGGACGCCTAATGCAATTAGCACCCCTCTGAGCACTTTTGTGTTGATGAATAGAGGTGGTCTGGTGGGCCACTAGGCTGCCCACTGCCGTTCCCGCGCTGCTGAGTCCCTGAATATACAAGCCATCTAAGTGACGTCATAGATGGACATTGTTCTTTAATGGTCATCATTTCTATAATAAACAGATTTCCTGGCCTCTGGCCATACAGTGTTGTGGAGTAGTATGCAACGTTTTGGGTTGATTTTCAATATATGGTCCTGTTGACAAACTGAGCCATTACATGAAAACACACAAATAAATAAATGAAAAAACATGCACACCCAATTTGAGTGTCCAGTTTCATTCCTCATACATTCAGTCTGTCTATATGAGTTTTCTCCCTCATACAGACAGACTGTATACTATATACTACATGTGTTATAACATGACACGGACACGAGAAACTCCCGGCCTGGAATTTGCAGATGTTAGCATTTTGACTACCAAGTGCTATTAGAGGGTACCTGCAGATATCCTAGAGTTAAATGTGACAGCTTGAAGTATCGCATTAAAATGGGAGTCAATGACCAAGGGCCACACTTTAAGACATGAGGAGGGGGGGAAGGAATTAACTCCTCACTGCTTAGTAATTGCCTGCTGTAATAGAAACAAACAGAATCCTGCCTTCCACGGGCTGATCCCTATTCAACAAGCTCTCTCTTCCACTCTGGCCACTCACGGCATGCTGGGCCAGTTTAAGAGGCTGCGAGCTGGGGGTGAGGGACATTGTCTCGGACTCAAGCCATTTCCTGCAGATCAGTGGGGGTAAGAGCCCTGTGCCGTGTTGGGGGAGGAGTGTTTTACACTTCAGGGTGGGGGAGTCGTTTCAAGTCCATAAGCCCCCTTTTTTGTCTTTGTTCCTCAGTGGCCAAGTTCTCACTCTGGGGAACACTGGGGAGTGTGACTCAATTTCACACGCCAGGTTGGCAGGGTGACAGAGGAATGAAAGTAACACAACTTACTAATAACATTCAGGAAGAGAGAAAAGCTCACCCAAAGGATTCAGGTGCTTGAGGGGGTTAAATGACAGCTAGTTAGCACTTAAAAATAGTGAATTAAAGACTAACTAAAGAAATGGGGGGGGGGGGGGGGGGGGGGGGGGGTAAGATGTGTTAAAATAAAATTGATGTGGACATATTAATAAATCTGCTCAGAGTTTCAATTCTTAATATAAAGAACATTCTGGGTCTGGAACGATTTAAGGCCACAGGCTATTTTTTCTGTTTCTTAACAAAATGCCAATGAATGTACATTCAGGACAGTTAACACACTAAGAGCAGTAGTCTTAAAATACTTTTTTCCCTATATGGCTAATAATCAAGGAATCATCACATGAGCATGCTAAGCAGTAATTTCTTCAAAAAAAATACTCTGAAACTGCTACTCAATATACTACAATTAGTGTAGGATAAACAAATACAACCATTTCCTCAAGTTTGTAAATCTTTGAGCGCCACAAATAAAATTAACCTCCAAGATCTCAAAAGCTAAGCAAATAAAACTGAAACTGTCTGCGTGCTAGATACCACAAGGGTTACGTAGGAAAATATTTTTCTATGATTTGGGTGAGCTGGCCTTTGCAGTTCTTGCTCTACATAGTTAACAGCTCTATCTGCTGTTAACTGTGAAAACATGTTGATTGGTGCTCTATTTCCACAATGAACATGAATGCTAAAATCATAGATTGATCATAGATCAATCTACAATTTTAGTAGATGTCATAGATACTGTATTGCTGCTTTTCCACAGTAATGCAGGTATTTGTCAGTTAAAATTCTATCAGTAAAAAAAACAAACATAAAAAATAAAAAAATAAACTCATAGCAAACTTACATTTGATAAGACATACAGTTCATACAAAGCAGTAACTCCGTCTTGAAATTTAGTGTAGGTTTGTACATTGAGCTGAAAACCTTACCTGATCCACCAAACTGGCTGCTGGCAAGTGTCATTGTCCGGTTCTTCCCATTGGCTACTGGAGGTGCGAACATCTACAAGACAAAAGAGGAAAGAAGAGGAAAGTGTAACTAACAAAGCAAAGGATGGCACACTTCACACATCCCATTTCCGCTAGTAAATGACATCGCATACATATGACGTTCAGTTGTTGTATGTTTTCCTCTTATAAACATTTCAATTTTGGATCAGTGTAAAGTGAGATATAAACTATCAGAAAAATGTTGATATAATCATTGATAAGACAACTTCCAGCATAACAATAAAGCATGCTAGTAATTAATACCAACATTCTTCAGGTCCTTATTTGCAAAACCACATTTCAAAATCATGTAATCTTTTTTTATTTTATATCAAACAGTACAGAGGCATGTTTGTGCCAAAACAAATATACAGCATTTTGAAATTAAACCTTGTATACATATCTGAGACATATTTAAAACCAGAAGTGTGATGTACTTTAACTTCTGAAACACTCTGATGAGAACATGGGATTTGTCAGTCAGCCACTGTGGGCTTTACCATGAGGCTGTGGTCTGATCTGAATATCTGCTGTGGGGAATCTTTCAGTGACGTGCTCTACTGTACAAAGCAAACCTTTTAGAAACTAGGACACCATAACACAGTCTTTCACTGCCACATATGATCTCTGTTTGAAAAAAAAAAAAACAAAAAAAACAAAACCAAAAAAAAAAAAGTTAAAGCAATCCAACTACCGAATTGGAAACGCTCTTTGTTTCCGTTACATTTGGTCGCAGACATCTCAAACATGTTTAGCTTTATTCCGTGTCTAATCTAGCATGCATTTTCGTGACTAGCCAGCAAATAAACAAAGAAGAGGAAATTTGTTTGTGCAGTGTTTGACAGTTCCTCACCCATATTACGAATGTCATATTTAGAAGGAACATCTGCTGATACAAACTGGCAGCTGATCAATCTGAGCTTTTCTAACACAAACCCAACTGTCTAATGAGGAACCCCCCCAAACAAGGAGTGTTTTTCTTTCATGGGGCAAGATTTCCTTTAAATACCAATGGTGTGGCAGAGAAAAAGACTATATTAACAAAGCAGCTGACTGCATGTCCAAGTCGTTATTATGGAGCTCTATCAACAATGCACATCATTGCATTTCCAAGAATCACTATGAATAAGGCTAGTCCTGTTGTTCTCTAGTATTAAAACCAATCAATGACTCTTGAAATCAACACTTCAGAATTAATCAACTGTAGTTTGTCAAAAGAAATCACGTGGGACATTAATTTTGATGACAAATATTTATTAGGGAGTCACGGTTTGGAATTACCCATTGTGCCCCATATATAATAATTATCAAAAACTGGCAACTTAGCCTTACCAGCTCTTCAGTTTATTTAGGAGAAAAAACTAACACAGCTCCATTGGGCCTACGAGATGTTTATGTCAGCGTAAAGCTCAACAAAGGACTTCACAACAAAATGAAACACAGGTAAATAAAACCTGAACAGAATAACTCTATCCACTTTGAAGATAATGTCTGGAGAATAGCTCTGAAAGCGTCTCTGTGAAAATGTCTTCCTAAAGACTAAAAATATGACAAAAAGAAATGCAGACGCTGTCTGCTCAGCCCAATTCATACATCACATTACCACCAGCCCTCCCCTTAGATTCTGTTAAAAAGGCGAACAGGGGTGAAAGTATATCCACCATCTTCTGCAGTCGTTCCTAATTCACTATTTACTTTTTACAGTGGCTACCTGCTCATTCCAGTAAGGATCCACTTCCTTGTTGCTGTATCTCTGCATCACCTACATAATTGAGTAACCTATATTTAAAACCTGAATAAATTTTCTCCAGTCACCCTGAGGTATAGCAATATTTTACTTGCCATGCTTTGATGTGATCAGCACTACCTTTGTATGCCAAGAATGAGGGATGGAAATATCTTGAGCTGACACAGCCTATTGTTATGAAAAGGTTTCAAATTTTCTGTTGCAGATTTTGAGAAATTAAGCTTCCCACTGGGGTTCTTTCCACACCCCTTTCCCCACTTCTCTGATTGAGACTTCCAGCTCTCCTCTGCTCTACACATACCTGTATCGCACTCTCTTTAGCTCTTTCTCCCAGTGCCACCCACCTACCACTGCCACCCAGAACCACCCAGACTGCTCTCCCACTCTCTTACCGCACTGAAATCCAGGAGGTCGCTGAGTTCCTTGTCAGTTCCCACTGCAGCCATTCTTTGCTGCTGTTCGTTCATACCCTTCAGTCTCTAATAAACCCTATGAGAGAAATTTGCAGATACAGGATTTTAATGGCACTAGCAAGCACAAAGAGAAGTTACATGTAGTTCTTTAAAAAAAAAAAAAAAAAAAAAAAAAAAGAGGATGATGGTGATGAATGATTCAATGATTCAAACTACTCTATCTTTGCTACATCACAACCCTTATCTTAACCCATGGGATGATTCATATTGGCAAGTTCTTAGTCTCCCATAAGATACCAGTGCAGGGGTGCAGTATGTCAGCATTTTTCTTAAAAACAAAACCAACTCTGTCACTGCCAATGCATCAAATGTATTCTAGTAATTCAAAATTGGTATTAAATTAAAAAAAAATAAAAACCCTGGTCACTGGAACATCTTGTGTATTAGGGAAGTTGAGAATGAGTGATGAGAATCAGTGATCGTATATTGAGACTCTGCTGGCAGAAGCATACAGCTCTAATCACTACCACACTGAAATACAGACCGATGAGGGAAAACAGACAACATGGGGCTACTTATCACATACACTTTAGGTATGCCTACTTAAAAATGCTAATTTCCCTGAGACACTGCCTTCCCATCCAAGCACTACAAGAGACACTGCCATGAAATGATGAATACTCTGCCTTTAGTCAAATCACTACCAAGTAATGACTTTAAAAATTGTCTTTCATTTTACGCAACCCTGGCAAATAACACAACCATATGTCGATCATTGCTACATAAAAGAGAATGTAATACATTTACAATTACAGACATAATTGGGACTATTGTTAGCCCAAGGAAACAGGGGTGAAAGGCAGAGCTAATGACTATATGCAAACACGTCATTACCAAATTACCATATGTCAACTCAAAAAGAACCTTGTCAAATGACACAGTGAGCATGAATACTGGATTTACCCTGTGTTTTGCATTCCAACGCAAGCCCGAGGCCGCTCTCTGATGCTGAGCGGTGGTTCTGCAAGCCTCACAGGGAACTAGTGGTAAAAGGAGCGAATGGAGGAATAGAGGCACTTGGGCACCAACAGGTGGTGTGCTTTTACAGCCTCTCTTGTAACACAGCACTAGCATAAATTGATGCAATCAGTAAATATATAAATAAATAAAAATAAAAAAGGTGAATGCCTCAGAGGAAATGCAAGTTGTAAAATGTAAACAAAAGGAACTCAGAAGATCTGAATTTATACGGCTGTAGGTAACCAATTTAGAACCACTTAAAAGCAAAACAAACAAAAGTATTAAATTCAGCATGTTTCTTCCTACACGTATGAAAACAACAGAAGTCACTTCTGTGTGACAAACAGAAAAACAGTGCAGTCCAACTCCAGTGAACTCAGGCGAGCAGAACTAATTTAACCTTGAGACAAGGAAAGGAAGTGAACACACACATACACACACTGCCCCGAGTGTAAATAGGCTAGGAACATGGCTGTCATTGCTTTTCCAAACTTCTGGACAGGATGGCCAAAGAGGGACTAAATGGGTCACACACGTCACTGAAATAAAGTTAATACTCCCAAATTTTATTTAACCACAGAGTTTAAATGGAGTGGGGCACATGGAGGGGCTTAATGTAACAAAATGGCATCTTCAGCTACTGCTGGATCAATATTTGAAGCAAGCAGATTAGGGGTCTTTGTCACCCCCACACAAGGCAGAGAAGGCAGGTCATTCTCCACAAAAGAGCCCGCACTTCCTTTGAAACAAACCACTCAGCTAAATATCCAAAACTTAATATTTAACATAAATCTATAAGGGAAAACACGGTTCAAATGTTGAAGCCTATGTCACTTTTTGACCATGACTTTCAAAACATAGTAATGGGTCAAACGAAGTTGCTTTTACGTGTCTAACAAAAACATGTTTTAGCTAGAGGATAATTACTTTTACATTTTTAAAAAAATGCAATTTAAAAAGCACATTTCCGTGCGCACAGGGTATGCTGTTTTTTGTTATGTTATTAATCGTGTTAAATGTTATCATAAAAGCAAGGTATGCAACTATAACGTGTCTATGTCAATGCTATTACTACTGGAACAACAAGGGCTGCCGTAGTGAACAGAAAGGGAATATTCAACTGTTGATTCAAACACTGCCTGAAAGGAACGAATATTAACGTCTTGTGCCAGAAACATTACTATAAATAATAACCACTTTGGGTCAAACCGTTTATAACAATGACAGTAAACATCTAGGGCACCACAGGATGTAGGCTGTACATTATTTGATCATCTCCGCTAGGCCATATCCAGGGCCAAGCTACTGCTGACAACTAACCCATTCACCATTTATTTTGAACTATGTGGACACCATCCTCAAAACTAACAAAAACCACAACCTCCAGTTGTGTCTTCCCAGAGAACACAAATTGTGTGTAAAACGAGCGCGGCGGCCCTGGTCCTGGAGAATAAAGGACAATGCTCCAAACTTCATGCAACAAATACTGAGCTCTTTCTTTCACATATTAGGGTTCAAGTCGTTGCATTATGAGGGAGTTCAGTGGTGGAGACGGTGGGGGTGGGAGCATGAGGAATTTCCTGCCAAATGTGTAATAAAATAAAAGTCTAGCTGGTGGCCAGACACTTCCATAAAGGAATGTTTAAAGGGCTACCAAATGGGTTTTATGGAAAGTTTGTTTCGGGCTTCTATGGAAAATACGCACAGGCCCACCGCACAAAGTTTAGCTAAAATGCTCGGCAACCGTACACAACGTTAAATTTCATATTTCCACATACTGGCTCGAGCTGGTGGCGGACACACGGTGAAAAACAGAAAAAAACAAAACGAGGCATGTTAGGCAGGAGCAACATTTAACGTTAGTGGAGTCTTTTTGCAGAACAAAGGACTAATTTCCTCCTCTCCGTGGTCGATACGGAGACCATCACACACTTAGCTCGCCACCTCAAACCAGACAAAAACTCACATCCCCCGCTTTAACCACACATTCCCAAAAACTTTTCGATAATTGCAGGCGTCGAAATAGGTGTCAATGAAACCCATCGAATTCATGCAACTTCCCCCGAAACGTGAAGTGAAAGAGTGTGTTTTTACCTCTCCTCTCCAAGTGTCTGATATCCAACAGTAAAAAGAAAAGAGACTCGCAAGGGGAAAAACATAAAACTTCAAGAGAATTTCGACCTCAGTGCCTGAAACGCATTGGAGCACAGTAGATGTCTTCCTTTTGTCCCGGTAAGCCTGCTTTTCACACAGCGCCCACGTGTTTGCTTCAATGTAACAAGTCTGTGTGCAAACAAATCTATTATAGTAGCTAATGTCGCGTCTTCCTTTTTTGTTGTTACAACTGAGATGATTTCATTCTTCTCGTAGACATCTTCACCACCTCCGTCCACATTGTCAGACGCAACAACGTATCCCTCCGCACAAATGTGAGGGCCTCAACGCCAGCGGTGTCCGATTTCAAACGCCTATGAGAGAAGGGGTGTTTTTACCCCGGAAAAAATACGACTTTAACGTCTTACGGTGGCCAAAACGACGGAAACGTCCGATTCCGGGGCTCAGTTTTGCGCAGTGTGCCCGCAGTCTTCAAAAATGCAGGAGCGCTGCGAGGACTAGGTCGTCGAGCGGAAGGCTATCGTAAGAAAGTTACCTGCGATTACACAGCAGCAGTTTGACGAGATGGCACGATAAATGTGGAGGAGCTCAGCCAATGAGAAAGCGCACACGGCTGAGTGACAGCAGCGCCAGCCAGCGAACGGCGGGAAATGCAATTTGCACCCGCCTTCTTCTTGACGCTCACTTTCACCGTGTGCTCAGGGAGGCTGGCTGAGGGGGGCTCCAACATGCCCGCTGACATCATTTTATTACTGTGGTTGGTGGGTCCTCTTTCCTTTTTCTCCACAGAAAAAAAAAAGTACACAACCTACGGCTTGAAATATTTTTTCCCCATTACAATACCGACTGCAACTGTAAACTAAATGATGATTTAAATGTTATTAATAAATGTTATATATATGAGTATTATCTCACAGTTACTCCAACTAAAACTAGCTTCTGCTTCTGTTTTTTTTTTGTCATGTTGTTTTAACATATCATTTGCATTCACAACGTTATAACGTTGTTTTTTTTCCCACCTGACTATACTTAAAAATTATCAGCCGCTGTAATCGTGAAACATTACTTTCACTACGTTAATCAATTAATTGTTTTGATGATATGATGAAATGCTTAAAAAAAAGCCATTATGATGTACCAAAGACATATTTAGCAGTCCAAGACCCAAAGATATTCATATCCTAAATGTCAGAGAAACGCATCAAATCCCCCAAAACAAGACGCTGGAAAAAGCAAATGTTTGGCACTTTTGCTTGAAAACTAAAAAAAACTTATCCAAATAGTAGCCAAATCCTTTCCTGTCAGTCGATTGATCAATTAGTCAACCAATGCTTTTTTTTCCTCTAAATTCCACATACCCAGTCCTTTTGTGAATGAGGTGAGGTGACAAACATAAGACCAACAAACCCCTAGTAACTGGCTGCTCCAGAGCAGAGCGGAGAGGAAGGAGAGCAGAGAGTATAGGATCACAGAGAGGGGTTGCTGAGGGGGGGGGTGGGGGGAGGTTAGTTCAGAGAAAACAGTTTAGACAGAGAGGGCCTACTGAATGATCAATGCAAATTTGTCTGTAATATTAAAATGCTGATTTTATGAGATGACAAAACCAGTAGATGAAATTAACTGCTGTCCGGACTCCACAGTGATGGTGAACTACTTAAAATGGAATACGTTTAGATGACCCTGATATGTGTAACTAATGTGTTTTCTGCCTTTATTCAATATGCACAACACATCCCTGTGCACTTGTGTTCACACGAAACCACACAATAACAACTCTATTGAAAAGTATATGTAGGTGTTAGACAGCTGTTGTTTGTAACCTGAGGGCAAACCTTGTCATAGAAGAGGGAAGTTAAGATGGCCCTTCTTTGTTTCCTGTCTGCAACCTTCAAAATTACCCTGTTATATGTACATACTTTCTACACATATATCATTTTAGAAAGACAGAAAACACACAAAACCCCATAAAAATCTTTCTTCAGCATCTTAGCACACAGCTATCACTATAAACCACTACAAAGTCTGTGGTGACTCAAGTATCTTTTGAGTCACCATGTGGGCAGGATGCCCATGTCTTGGGTGTGAGCTGTATAACAAAATTAAGACATGGAAAACGCAATAGCTGCCTGGTGTTATTATACACCCCTAATGCCCCAAACTGTCTATTTGCATAGAGGGTACCAAATGGAAGGGGGATTTGCTGTCAATAGGACACATAGGTAAATAATCCATTGGGTGTCCCCAGGGTAAAGGAAAAGCCTCGGCACAGAACATTAATTAGTGTCATGGACCATCTTAGGAATGTAATGGGGTTACTGCTCGGAACAAACGCACATATGGGCCATAAATACCTTCACAAACATACCACGCGCACATTCACATTTGGTCACACATACGCAGTGAGTACACAGGTACTCATATACGCACACAGAAATGCAAAGACAACCATTGCATCAGAAAATAATCACAACTATCAAAGAAAGGGCATCTTGAGTTGTTTATCTAACACCTATTTGGAATCCTTTCATTGAGGAATGTATTAATCAAAAGATTAGATTTGAACAGATGGAAACATCTGTTTGGGGAAATGAATTTCTAGTGGAGGCAGAGAAAATCACTCATATTTTCGCTTTTTCCAGTAGACGTTAGGCCTTGAGTAAGAATAGTGCTGTTGTCAGTATTAGCAATGAGGCTTGTAAGCCCTCCAAGTAGTTTGTAGTAACAGCTGGGTCTGACATGGAGAGCATGTACAAGGGCAGCCAGGCTGAAGAGAGGGAGGGGCGGTAGGAAAAGAATAATAATAAAGAAAAAAAAACATATATACTGAGGGTCTTTGCCTTAATGAACGCAGAGCACGCCTAATGGCGACACTAAGTTAAACAAAAATTAGTTGTATAACAAGCAGCCGAAGAGAGAAGAAATAGATTTTAAGGCATCATCCTCTTGGACTACATTAACACCGTACCTATAATTTTTATTTACAAGTGAATCAGGGTGGTGCCATTTTCTCATCCGAGCCAAGGGCAAAGTCTGGTTTAATACGTTATTCCTGATATTGAGCGATCCGATTTTATATTCAGCTTTTACAAAATAAGCAGTGCAGCCTGGAATAGTATGGAATATAATGCTGCAATGCTATAAAGATGTTATAATTCTGCTGTCCACTATTTTGTTTGTTTCAATGAACACTCACTCACACACACCGTCAATTAACACAGGCATAAAAGAACAGTCATTACAGCGTCATTATACAGGAACGACCAAACACAAAAAAATACAAACATGTTGTCTATAATTTCAAAATACATTCACAGTACAATGGACAGTTACAGGCCAAATGGGGAGGGATGCTGTCACACGTGCCCTCGATGATTCCTTCGAGCAATTCCCAGCTTCATATCTGTAATTAATGACAGATGCACATGGAAAATTAGCATATGTTTGGCACATTGGTGCTAATCGGTCATATATCTGTGCATATTAATGAAATATTTATCTACATACACATATTTTGAATTACATAAATTCACACAAGAAATAAGAGCATGTAACAATGTGTAATAATGTGTACTAATTACTTGATCCTCTTTGGATGTTTTTTTTTTAATCCATAATGCTTTGTAGAGAACCAATTAAGAGGACAATCCCACATCATAGTGTAGATACATTACACGTTACCTTTGATTCTAGCTGTTTTAATCTCCAATCAGAAAGCAGAAAGCTGTTTAGTTTCCACAGTTTCATGGCTGGGTTGTGGTGTTTGTTACCTACCTCAACACTCACACATGTTATACACATTTATCCCTCATTGCCATCCTGCTCTGCTCATATGTAGCCAGTCATGCAAGCCAAACCACATCACCAGGTTATATCACACTCAATGATAAGCCTGTAAACATACAGTATAGACAGCACAAGCAACGCACACGGAGCTCACTGGTGAGGCAAGCTGCTCACCTCGCTCCATACTGAGCCCCTCACAGCCTGTAATAGTAGAGGCTTAGGTTTGGGTGGGGGAAGGGCAGAGGTGCACAGGTTTCTGATCAGACAAGAAAACTAGGCCAAGACCAACAATCCCTCTCCCCGAACAGCCTCAGCTCCTCCTAAATGCTACAACTTTGTTCCAGGGCTGTGACAATCACTGGTGAGATTGTCATTAATGGCGAAGCGACGTAGTGATTTTGAGTCACAACACGTGTATTTAGAGGCATAACGGCTTCTCATAGCCGGGCTATGATTCATGCTTCCTTGCCCCTTTGGAAGCTGTCCTCCAATAAGAGTTAGAGGCTGGGGGTAGGAGCGGATAGATTGATAGTGTTGGCTGAGTGCCCATGCTCCGAGTCTATCTGTGCTGAAGGGGAGGAGACGGGGGGAATCTATCTGTTGTGCTCTCTGTGCTCATGATAAACTGACTCCCGTCAAGCTTCTTCCCCCTATTACAGCTCGCCTGGCAGAAAACACCCAAACTCACTCTGACTTCCAACATGTTAAACAACAATAGAATGTGTGGAGAGTGGAGAGAGTGATTTAAACAGGGCAGTAATCCACAAGGTTATACTATCCCCTTTCAGAGGTAGTTGGAAAACATTAGTGAAACAGAGCAGTTGTTTTGGTACAAGTGGAGGACAGCATATCTTCCTGAACTCAAACTAGTATTCCAAACAGCCAGACTTAAGGGGACACAATGAACCCAGGTCTCACTTCATCACAAATGGGACCATCATCAGCGGAAAATGCAAAGTCTATCTCCCTTATCCTGTAACTGTAATTCCCACAGAGCTCCACAGTGAGAAAGAAAATGAGTTTGAGGGATTGTCCATGACATTAATCCTCCCAAACACTACACTTCTCGACAGCATCCAATACAGACAGACAAACACCAAGCAAATCAACAATCTATTTACTAAAGGAAAAACTAAATCAACAATCCTTTTGGCTTCTGTCTTCTCCTCATTTGACAATGGCTTTCCTGCGTTCCTGTTCTCTCTGGTGATTTTATGGGACCCCTCCCTGTCATCTTGGATTCCCATTATTGTGCAGTTGCATGGGTGCCCCTGTTCTGCCACCCACGCTTCAGGTACAGTGAACAGAACACCAGCTTCCTGTTTACAAAGCTGGGCAATTGAGAAGCCCACCACCAGACTGTACAGCTGGGGAAGAAGGGCAGATAGGAGACTGCAGTGGTGGTTGATCGTAAGGTGATTTTTGTTTTTGAAAGATTAATTGGGAAGGTGAGAGGTTTAAAAGGAAACACAGAGAGTGAAGCAAACAGACAGAGAAAGTGCCAAGTGGAGAGGAGTAAGCCTGCCTGAGTCAAAAAAAAAATCTCTATCCTACTCTATCCTAATCTGAAAATAATACAGTAGTCATATATTGAGGGGGAGGTGTGCAAAAAGTCACATGATAACAATCAGATCAGAAGCTGAATTGACTCTAAATCAATTGAAGTAGGCATGTCAGGGCTGCCCAGGACAGGAGGGGGAAGAGAGGGAGTGAAAGGGAGATAGATGTGAGCCCGTGTGGGGGAGGGAAGCAGAGATTGTTGATGTAGTGGGAGCACTGCAACAACAATAACAGCAGTGTGTGCATGTGTGTGTGTGAGTGACACAGTGAATGAGTTAGAGTGGAAGTAGGGATGTGTTATAGCTCACAAAAGTGACGAAAAGACATCTCCTTTACTTCAGCGCACAGCTGCTATTGCAGCAAAGAGCACACTGTTGAGATATCTGACCTTCTATTTTCTTTGGTAGCAGCCGGTCAGAGGTGTCTGCTTACCTGTCATGTTCTCCTCTAATTAGCAATATATACGCAATTGATAACTGTGACTGTGTCCATTGCAAATAGATTTCTGCCCATTGATACTCATGTCATTGACATAATCTTATTTTCATGGGTGTTTACTAAGCAAAAACACAAACAAATCCATTTCATAACTCAATATAAATGTATTTTGAAGGTTGTCCATTATATGTTTATATCCCACAAATGCTCATGTCCTATAAACCTATCATCAGGTAATTGTCTCAAATAACTGATCAAATAATTCAGATGATATCTCCCAGATGAAAACAAACCCAATATGAAAACTTATGGATACGGCAAAATTTGGATTGAAGCTTCTCTTTTTCGTTGTTTTCTCTATTTCTTTCATCTCTTTTTCTCCTCCCCTCCCCCCTTTCTTTGCAGATTAGAATTCATTAGCAATCAAAGAGCCTCCAGAGAGCTCCAGCTCTTAATTACCTACTCATTTGCATTTTTGCATATTAATGACTGCAGGGTTTTGGTAGGGTTTTTGCCGCAGTGGTTTAAAGGCACCTCAGTCCTCTCTTCTCCGGGGAGGAGGAGAGATGGCCAGAGGCAAGGCTCCAAGCCTGTCCAAACCCCCTCTATCCTTCCTGATGGGAGCTGGACAGAGCAAGAGGAAGGGGGTGGAGGGGGTGTTGGCCGGGGGCATATGGGACGGGTGGGGTGCGGTGGTGGTGGGGGACTACAGGGGTGCACAGGTTAAAGGTCAATGTCCCTTATCAACATAAGAAAGAACGCGTCTTCTGTGCTGCCTAATTATTGTCATATTGAGCAGTTTAAGCACCTGATCTGAACAAAATATACCCTAAGAGAAACTGGAAATCTATACTGCAGAGATTGCTCACGTGGGCTTTATTTAGGACGGCAGCTAGTTTGGATGAAACTCATGTCCCACTGTGTGCAGAGGCAGGGGCATTTTATATCCCTAGAGAAAGGTGTGTACTGTCGAAAATGAGGCTAGTGTGTGTGTGTGTGTGTGTGTCACTGTTTTCCTTTACATTACAGCCTGTCTCTAACTGCTCATTGTGAGGGCAATAAGAGGCTCATTTACTGGGAGCCTTAATGACGGTGGTATGCATGCACATGTGCACAAGCAAGTAAGATTATAAAACCACACCTTTGCGCATAAGCATATAGACCAACATGTGAACACAAACAGTTATAGGCACATGCATACACACTCGCGCGTGCACATTCACATGCACAGATTGAGGGAATTATACCACTAGAGACGCCAGACAACAGCTCCCAGGCATCTCCTAGCCCCCGAAGTGCTGCTGTTCTTCTTATCCAATATGTTTTGACTGCAACAATGATGTCTGAACATGGAAAATAACACCATATCCCACTGTGTTTTTAGATACCTTACAAACATAACAATTAATGACTTGGAGCCCTGAGACATCTGGCCAGCAGGTTCAACAAGACTCAATAAAACATCTCACAATATAATATGTAACACTGTGTGGACATACATTATTTTACATGATTAAAAAGTGGCTTCATTTCAGGAAACAGTAAGTCTTTCTTCTCGCCCATATAACAAATATAACAAATATAACAAATATATGGGTGTGTAATATTTGATAGGCAAAAACATAATAAGATACTACACACAACATGCAAAAAACATACACGTGTCATGGTGCATCCCTGAAAGCATTCTGCTCAAGGAGTGGGCTTAAGTCGACTTAACTGCTATTAGTGGAGCATTATAAAATGTGTGTGTGTGTGTGTATCTCTGTGTGTGTGTAGCCAGGGCCTGAGGACTGCAGCAATGTGTGGGCTGTTGGGGTGGGGTTAATGAGCTGTTCTATGACCTCTGTCACCCCACAGGATCGCCTCAGGGAGACAGACTGAGACAAACAAGAAGACAGGGTGACAACAAGCCCGTGGTTGCAGTCTGCCGCTGGACTGAATCAGATTTAAAATAGTATTGGTGGCCTCACCTCGATAGATATACACTCACACAAGGCCATAGCCTCTTTGAGTAAATACCCTTTGAAAACAAACCAGTTCACTACAATGCTCTCGGTGTATGTCGGCCCAAAACACACAGTGACTGCTCTGTATGTGGTAATGCTTCATTTGTGATGTGTGATTTGAGTGCAAGGATGGCCGCGTGTGTTCACGCACCAGACAAAATGTAGACACTAACTCGATCTTTGCTGTCATGGTCATTAAATAGGGTGAGCGAGTGAGCAAAAGAATGAATGCGAGAGAGAGAGAGAGAGAGAGACAAGACAACAGCCATGTGTGGCAGCATTTGATGATCACTGCAGCCTCAATCATCATAACAGTGATAATACTGCCACCTTGTGGTTGGTGTAGAGAACTGACTTGTCCTCAGTGGTTGCATTATGAACAGTGCATGAAAAAGACAATATAACACAAACACACCAACATGTCAAGTTGTCTTATGTTAAATTAATTGGAATAAGAAACAAAATTATCAACCCAAAACTTTGCAACCATTGTTTTTAATAGAAAGATTTTATATTCTTTAAACCAGACAACCAGATGCCAGACATTTTTGGATATATTAAAAAAAAAAAAAAAAAGAACAGAAATAAAAGACACAAAATGGAATTATATGGTTTAGACTGTGTGGATTTAGTGGTCTCATATACAATACAATTTCTTTTCGTCACCAAAAAGTGCAAATTCTCCAAAAAAAAAAAAAAAAAAATCATCTATAGCCCCCCCTCCCCTGCAGCTTCCAACAGATATGGACTGACAGACTGCTATGCTGAGAAAAAATCTTTGTGATGAGAAAGGGATTATTTAAAAAGTAAATCCACACTGAGTCACATCATAAAGAACACAGCTTCTGCTCTCTGTGGGTTGAAATGCTGGATGATGTTGCACTTTCTTGCCAAACTCTTTAGTGAATTAGCGAATTCACGGCGAGTAGTCCAACTCTGGGTTACACTTGTTGTGATACACAGAGTTGGGGGTGGTGGTTTTAACTCACAGAGAGAAGTGGAGCAATGTGACTAATGTGTGCATTTACAATTAAATGTCCAGATTTGAGAACTGGGACATACCATTGCAATATTTTAAAATGTACATCAGAAAAAAAACCTCTGTAAAGAATTATCATAATAATCACAGTTACAAATCAATCTATTATAAATAGTAGCCTATTTCTTTCTCACCCAAGTTAAACCATTAACTGAACTATAGATTTATTGAATGTTTATTATAATCAATATTATTCTTTCCACTCTACTGCGATAATCTTGATTTGACATAGATGTTAAGGCCAAAACATTTTTCTGTTTTGATTTGCAAAAGTGCTTGATGGTCATTTGGCCATTTCATCTGTCTTTCATAATCATTTAAGCTCTATATGGATACCAGATCCAGCCTTTAACTGCACAGACAGGGCGTTATTGCAGACAAAGAGATTCTGCAGTGGATACAACACTGCATGTTTAACATTCAGCACAGCTAGCCTTCTCAGAAAGCTTTGCAACTGTTATACAGGTTTCTTTTTCAAGAAAAGGAGTCTCCCAAAATGAGCTCAAATGACTTTTCTCCCAACAAGATATCAGACAGTAAGCAGAGAGCAGGTAGGGGGATATCCGCCCTGCACCCCCTCCTACCAATGTGTGACTATGCAATAAGCTGCATATGACAGGTATGGTGGTAGTATAACAGAGATGTGTTCGTTTATGTTCAGATGAGGTGGCAGCTCAAACCACCTTCAATCCAGATACCAAATATTCAAGTTTTTTTTCTTTTTTTTTTTCCATTTTCATCATATTACTTTTTTTTTTTGCATTTAAATAATTGTCTGCACTGAGAAAAAAAAAACATCAACAAGAACAACAAAATAATAACAATAGTGATAACCTTAAAATAAAAGCACACAAAATTCAGGATGGCCTTTCGCAAAGTGCTTTTGTTACAATCGCAGAAGCTGAAAAAAGGCAGTTGGACAGCGGTACACCAGGGGCCTTTTGAACTGTCTGTCTACATGTCTGTCTGTCACACAGTAGAGGGATAGTGAGGCTAGACAGACTGACTGAAACAGCCAACTGCAAAATGTTGGCCATTTCCTCCTGCCGTCTCCAACTCACATCCCTTACACCTGCCAAAAACTCCAAAGTGGGAATCACAGTATGAAGTTATGGAATGTATCCTAAAATTGGTTTAGGTGACTGAAAACTGAAACTGTGTCTTCCTCCAGATCTTATCCAATCCTCTCCTCCTCCTTTCTCTCCTGCCGATTCCCCTGCTGAGGGTTTGTGATCTTTGATCAAAGGCCAGTCGGCAGCAAAGATGTAGACTCTGAGTCCAGAGAGGGGAAGAGCGATGGGAGAAGAAATGAGAGAACATACAACGCCCCCCCTCCCCACCCCCCTCCTCTGTGCTTTTCTGAACCCATCTCCTTTCAAAAATGTTACTGTCTGACTAATAAGACTGAATCTCCAGTGGCTTCCTTCCCTCCACACACAATTCATTGGATCAATATTAGATGGAGAAATATACATTTAGCTTTAACAACTTTTATAAAGAGGGAACTGCTCCTGCTTCCATTTTTCTGGGAACTATTGTGTTAAATATTGGTATGAAAAAGAATGGCAAAGACAGAGAAGTAACTTGGGAGGGGGTGATCAGACATAACCACAAACTGAGCAGACATTTAATCCAATGCATAGCAGTGTATTTTCCACCTGAGAAGTACTTACATAGAGACAAAAGAGATCAGCAACATTCCCCTTGTTGCAGTTTCCCCAGTGTGAAATCTGTGGTGACCTCCTTTGTATTACAATTCTTATCATGTTGTGGCCATGCAACTCCTACCAGCTTAAAGGACCAACACTGAACCATTGCTCAGCAAATAGTCCATCACCTGGGCTTTCTAACCTCATCCCTGAAAACAACATCCAACCTTCCCCTACCACCCGTATTTAATCCTCCTCCCTGTATGGCAACCTTTGTATCCCCAGAGACTGAGAAAGACTCCAAGTGCAAACTGTCCCCACTTGGCTGAGAGCAGCCAACAGACAGCAGCCTGCCTCTCTGAAGGACCCAGGGCTGTCTGTGTAAATGCCAGAGCCACGCTGCGCATAGTGCCGTACTGCATATGCTGCGCTCAGCTTGCTGTGCATCAAGAGCCTGATGGAAAACACAAAAAATCAGGTGTGCAGCAAAATGACAAAGCAAAACAAACAGTCCCCCTTCTGCTGACGCAAATCACCATAATAACAGTCACCCCGTCCCGCTTCGGTCGATTATTTACAGTTATCATTGTTATCATAGTTGTTGGTTGTCTTTGTTTTATGGCCTTCTCAGATAGATTCACCAAAAATCTTTGATAACAGCATAGGAAAAAAAAATCAAGGTCAATTTTTGAAAACACTTGCCTTGTAGTTCTGAGACTGTCTCAGTGTAGCCTGTGTCAGAGCAACCTTGGTCTGGGGCTGAGGCTGGGGACACACCAGTTATGGAGCCATAGAGCTGATAGAGACACGGCTCTAATCTAGTGGCTAGTACAGAGACATTATTATGAATTAATTCAAGTAAAGTTTAAACAGCTAAATGATAAATTTCCAGAACCAATTGAATCAGCTTTTACAATTTGGTCTTAAGATATGGGCAGAAAACAAAAACAAAAGGAGAAGGTGTGAGTTTTGTCAGTCTCTGCCCACTTAAGGCACACTGAGGCTCATGATGTTGCATTGTCCACCTGGTGGGACTGCGCCTCAGCCCCACACTGCACAATACGACTGTCTAGAGTATAAAAACAATAAGCTTAGTGCTGCTCAGGCAAGGCCACAAAGTCCCAATCTGCTTCAATTACAGAACATTTAAATTCTGTAAAAAAAAATTCAACTGTAATCAACCAATTCAGCAATAATTAAAATAACAGTGGTAAACAATAGTTTTCATTATCGTTTCAAATTATTATTCATAAGTTCACTGAACATGAAACAAATGGTGATAAAATCCCATCTCTAAATTTAAAAAGAACTGGAATCAATATCTCTGGCACCTGCACACAGTACATCGCAGCCATCACATCAGGACCAACTCAAATGTTTTGAATGTTTTTTGGAGAGCCTTTGCTACTTTCTAAGTGCCAAAATGTTGTACATTTGGAATATATATATATATTTTAAATATAAAGAGCGAAGACAATTTGCTGTTTTCACACCATTTCTGGTTTCCATCAGAAGCTACAACCAGAATCTCTTTTCAAGAGCCTTTAGGTTCAACAGCAAAACTTTATTTATCCAACATTAGATTGGTAGCTTAAAATGTCCAATGACTTGGAAGCAAGCCATTTTTTCTCCTTTGGTATTTGTTGTTGGACGTTTGTGTATTTCTCAATATACTGTACATGATTAGTTCTATGGAGGGGTTGGATGGACTCTTTATGAGACCATTGAGTATTAACCGCACTTCTCTGTGCTCATGGAAACTCGCAGGCCTTTCTGAGGTCTCCTGCCCTTCTCCCATAAGCAGGACAAGGACATTCAACATTAGTGCAAACTTTTGCTCTCTCAGCTAAAGCACCATTTCCAGTGCTATCAGGCTTTATATCCATAACCCCACCCATGCACCCATTTGCCCCACCCTCCTGGCACAGCAACCCAAAACCACGACCCCAACCCCCACACACACATACACGCACGCACGAGCACAGCCATGTAAAATTGTTAGAAAAAAAATAGCTGTAGCACAACACATTATTTTAAGAAAAATGAGTGTAGACAGAAAAAAACTACATCCTTAAACCTCTGATTCTAATGTCCACAAGGATACAAAGAGCGAGAGAAAGCAAACTCAAGTAAATATCTGTATGATTCCACACACATTGCTGCATATGTATTCAAGAGGAGGGCATCTGTGTGTGACTTAGTCAGGGGAGGCCCCGTCTGGATAAATTATAGACATACTTTCAATATCTCTAGTCTACAGTAGACTAAGACTGAGGGCAAAAAACCTTGGTTAAACAACAAATAACATAAGACGTAAGTTGGGGAAATTTTAAGGTCCAGCGAAACATATGTTTAAGACGGCTCACAGGTCTCAACAAGTAAAAACTCTGCCACATCAAGCTTGAATGGGTGTAAGAAGTCCATACTGCGTACCACAATACATAAAGATCATAAACCAGGACAAGACAAACCCAGCTTTCATTGGTCTGCCTGTGGGAGTCAAACTGTGCAACAATAAACCCCATCTTTATCACAACGGAGAAACAAAAACTGAAACTGAAACTCTCAAGACCTAGCCAACCCCTAACAATGACCAACAAGAGTAAACGAAGAGCTATGCAAATCTGCACCAAGAGAGCTGTGAAATAAACAAGCAATTGTCCAATGAGTTGTTTTACAATATGGTATTTTTGCTTCTGTGGTACCATGGACCTATTATCACTGTGGTTCCTCAGAGAACATGTGTAGTTATGAGAGTAGCTGGTGAACAGATGGGGTAGACACGAAGTTTGTTTATCCAAGCTTGTCCTGAGACCCTCCAGCCTGCCAGCCAGCAACGCATGCTTGTGCACATGCACGCAAAAAAAATGCACACACACACACACACACACGCACACACACACACACACACAGTGCCCTTTCTTCTTCGTCTGCCTCCTCCTTCTATCCTCTCTCTTAACATTAAGGCATAAAGACAACTCACTACATTTCTCTTAACAATTAACCTCAAGTGCAATCAGTTACACAGATCAATTTTGTCTTTTTTTTAATGCCATAATGCCCAACATGTTTGTATCTGAACCTGCCTAGTTTCTCTTTTTGAGATCTGAACACGCATATTTCTAGTTTTATACACACACACACACACACACACACACATATTTTTGGCAGCTTGTCATCAAAACCTGAACAAAACCAGTGAAGGAGCTTA
The DNA here is from genome assembly GCF_017976425.1 of Toxotes jaculatrix. Lineage (NCBI taxonomy): Eukaryota > Metazoa > Chordata > Actinopteri > Toxotidae > Toxotes > Toxotes jaculatrix. The sequence continues at coordinate 6,962,664 of NC_054399.1, forward strand.
ACTTCACCACCGTGGACAGAAGAAAGGACTGATCTCATTTGCAACTGGCTTGTCTCAAAGTACCCGTTTTGTTGACAAAAGTGACCTCCTCAGTAACAAAGTGCATCCATAACCTGCCTCTTTCCAATTAAGGTGCAACTGACAGCTGAACTACTGCACGACTGCAGAAATTATAGGGGGTGGCTCTAAATCATATGCATGTTCTCCTCTTGATTCAAAGGCTCAATGTGCTAGCTTGGAAAATAACATTGGATTTGGAGTACAAAACACAACATGGATATTTTAAGACTAACAAATCCAGATGCATGGAGTTGCTGACAATATTCAAACAGATACATCAGCTCTGGTGTTTTCTCCTTTTCTATAGGATACCTGGACTCAATGAGCATGAGTGTGTGTGTATGTGAGCGTGCGTGTGAGAGACAGAGAAAGTGCATTGGGGCTGGCAGCTCAGGGTGCATGTTTGAACAGGCTGTGGCTGACTCACACAGTGATGATGTGGCCAGAGGGACCCTGGCTGCCACACACACACACACACACGCATGCACACAAACACACGTACATGTAAACACACTCACACACTAAACTGCCAGCACCAGGCGTCCTACCCACAGTAACACCAGACTCTAATATAATAATATCCCCTCCAGGCTGGTTCGGGGGCATTAGAGGACTACAGAGGGAGAGAGAGGGAGAGAAAAGGCCTGATTTGATCCCCTCCTGCCTGGAAACGTGGCTGAGCTGGGGGAGATTATTTTTTGGAATGCAACAGACATTGTGAGATCCCCCTCCCCTTCCCTTGTTCCCCTCCCCCCATCGACCAGCTGCAGCTGCGCTCCTATTTGGCCTCCCAACTTGGACAGGTATTTATTGCTCTCTTCATCATACAGGTTGCCTCACGGTTGTGTGGTCCCTAGGGCAAAAAGATTGGAATAAGCATGATACATAAACCTCCTCTCACTCCCTCCCCAACACCAGCCCACTTCCTTTAAATATACCTCTCTCTCGCTCTGTTGGATATCTTTAGTAAAGCTGTGCAAACATAGAAAAAAAGGTGCTCATCTATCTCTTCTTCGTACTCTTTGTCACTCTCTCACTCGGGCTCCCTGCCATTCCTTTAACCTGCGGTTGGTTAAATGCTACCCGCGCCTTGTCACACAAGGACAGATTCCGAAAAACTGCACAAAGTTAAGCACATTCATTCGATCGACCTCCTCATCCTTTGGGCAGGAACTATACATGTCAAGTGTTAAGTTTAGGACAAATGGGTGACTCAATGTTTTTTTTTTCTGTTTCATCAAACATTCATACAGTTTCATTTTTTTTTTTTTTTTAACGTTCACCCACAAGCTTCACTCTGTGAGAAATATGACATCAAGCCTAAGAGGAAAAACCCGATTGGTAAGTACACCTCAGCATTAAGAGGGGACCAATGTCATATCACCACCTGCTGTATATACATGTATACAATTATAAAGTGTCAAGTACCCGAAGCAGTCAACAAAAAGGAACAACAACCAAAAAAAATTAAGACAAAATCAAAAGGGAAAACAGAAATGCTGAAATTTGCAGAGTTGTGAGGAATATGAGGCAATGTAGTCAAGCCAACAGATAAACTGACGATGGTAGTGCTTTAGAAACACAAATCCTCCACCCCTCATTTTCCCTTGTCCTGCAATGACAAGCCCCCATTAAAGTGGATTCGACTCAACATGGATTTGTTTTTCAATAAGACAAACCATAGATTCTTAAAATGCTTTTTATAGAGTAAGTAACACTTCAATCAAACCCTTGTCTGATTCTTTCTGGAACATTTAGAGAGAAAAAACTGTTGCATCAAAATTGTGGTGAGTTTTCCTTGCATATGCCATATTGTGGCAATGTTGTTTCTATGGTAACTGTACATTTCAGACCTGCAAAAGAATAGAAAAAGAGTTGTTTTCACTGGGAGGATTTGTCCTCGCTTCACCCGTACAGCAGCCAGAAGGTGCTTGACAGACACCTTGCTTAGAGCTTGAAGGCTGTGAGGACAAAACCAATAAAAATCTAAATCAACTGCATAGTTGCTCAGAGTTTCTTTGTATCTATCATACATTTGCTTAAGCACATATGCCAATGTATAAAACCCCTAAGATTATAAAGAAAGAAATGGCCCAGAAAGTGGACGTCATGGGTGCATGATTTGAAGCGTTCTTTGCTCTTTAACAGGTAAACCGACTCAAGTGCTTGCATGTCTACTCTGTTTCCTAAAGTAAAAGGAGAAAGAAATATAAAGACTAGATTTTTGTGACACCCTGATTTGGTTTATAGAGGAATAGTTAGTTGTTTTGTTGTTTTTTTTGTTTTTTTTTTTTTAAAGTTTGCCTTTGCATGTTTTTTCTCCTCTCTGTTCACTGGCCTGTCTCACAGGCAGTGCAGAGTGACTATGGTGTCCAGCAGTGTCCTTGTTGCCCGTGCAGTCTTAGGGCCCTGCCTCTCCTGCCAACTCCTGCAGTTGAGGACTGTGTGCATGGGCTCCAGCATCCCCTATCTCCACTGCTGAGCTTGCTTCAGAACGCCGCCGCCCCCTGATGGTACGAGGCCCAGGGCCTGTGTCGGAGCTGGGGCTCAGCAGGCCCAGAGGGGGCTCAAGGAGCCCTGGCTCTCGCACCCGAGGCTTTCGACCTCGACGAGAGGGGATGCCGTTGCAGCCATCCTTCTTGAGGTGGCGGTGCAGGTGATCTGAGCGCACAAAAGTCTTAAAGCAGCTTGAGCACTGATAGGGGCGCAGGCCGGTGTGTACGCGCATGTGGTTCTTCAGGTCGTAGTTGTGAGCAAAGGCGGCTCCACACTGCGTACACAGGTAAGGCTTCTCTCCTGTATGCTTCCGCATATGAACTTTGAGCTTGTCCTGCCTGGGAGGGAGAAAAATAAACAAGATCAGAATCTGAATCAGAATACACAGAGTAAAAAATTCAAATGAACTACGGGATTGGCTCACACCTATTTGAATGCACTCAGTACATACAGCCCACTTCAGGCTTTCTTTTCACTGTCAATAACTAATCAGGCTGTGTAATATTATGCACAAAGTACATAATTAACTCAAAATATATTATTAATTCTCACATGTACCAGTGGCCAACTTAATATACTTTGGATGGTTTTATTTCCTATTTAACAGCCATCTTTTGGATCTCTTCCAATGGAATTATTCTGTGAGGGCAGCCAGACCAACTGAGGAGAAGCCATAAACTTTACATCTTTATCTGTGTAATTGCACACAACTGTAGGCTGACTAGAAAGCTCAATGTTCATTGTGTCAGTTGGCCTTTTTATGATTTCTGTTAGCTTTTCTTTGAGGACTACACCATAACAATTGACAGATTCCAAAAAATGCTTGTGTTGTGTAAACAGAAAATGAAGATTTAACTGTCCTGTGCAAGTGAACAATTCCAAAATCGTTTAGAAAACTTGACAATTATTGTCGAGTAGTACTGAAATATAGATGTCATCGTTTGCATCAGTTTTGCAGCCTAGTTGTATCTCCACAAACCTTATTTTGATTGAATTTTGTATATGAGTAGGTGTCACTTTGACACAAATCAAACTGCTGTTATGGAAGACGTACTTACAATAATTTATGAGTTCTACAACAATTACACTCTGGTCAAAACAAGACCAAACTATAACTTGACTTCTCTAAATCTAACATCATCTCATTACACACCGGAAGAATTTTTACTTTGTGCTGATACACCACCCACTAAACTTTATCAGGCTGCCTTGGCCTTTATCTGACACTTGCCCTCCCTCCCCCCTTTAGACCTTACTAGCTCTCTAGCTCCCGAGCTCTTAAATCGTCTAACCCCTCTGCATCCAGGGCAGAGGGCTTCTAAATAAACAAGCATAGTTACGATTCCATTTGAACCCACACATACACACGCACACACATACACTTGCCATGTAAGTGGATTAACTGCCATACAAGCAAACAAATAAACCCACTGCAACCCTTACAGGTCTGTACAATTTGTGTCCCAAATATAAAAATTAACAAAGAAATGTGTAAATAGGTGAGGAGAAACAGGCACATACACACACACACTTGCTGAAGTCGTGGAACAAAGTGGCACACTGAGAGAGGTGAATTATTTAAAGGACAGGAGTGATTTATTACCGTGCAGGGCACACTCTTAACCCTGATCAAACAGGATTAAGATTACAATACCCCCTTCCCACTGGCGGTCGAATTTAGCTAGAAGGCAAATTCAGATTGGTCTTCCCTACCTGCCAGTAGAGGTTCTGGGTATTTGTAGCCTACTGCATCTATTTCCAGCACAAGTCCACTGATTAATTAATTAAAGGAATGTTTTCAAGGAAAAGGCAGGACTCCTAAGTCCGCTGCTGTACACTAGTCACATTTATCTGAGCGGCACATGGCAGATTTCATTAGAGAGGTAAAGGAGTGACAGAGAGAGAGGAGGGGGTGATGTAACTACTCTGCCGTGGGCAATAATCAACATAACCAGAGATCAAAAGTTCAAATTACTGCATTGGAGCACATAGAGCACCATTCAGGGCCTGTGATCCCCCTCTGTATCAGAATACAGCACTTTATAGCAGTCCTCCACTAGATAACACTGCCATGGCACAGCCTTCTTTTATAGGACCCCTACGTTAAAATTCCAGGACTTTGCTATGAAGGCTGTCATAATAAAACAGACCTTTATAACCATCTGACCCCCTCTCTCAGAAGCTGGAATGTTCTTCATGCCTTTTTGATTACCATTTGGCTACAGTGTGACATTGTAAAAAAAAAAAAAACCTGGGTTGGATTCAATCAGTCCACGATCAAGGTAAACATTAAGATTTACAAACTGTGCCGGCCCCTTAATGCAAAGCTAAGTTAGTTAGTGCTAATACTCCTGCTCTTGGCTTTGTGGTGTTTCCCCACTGCTGGGCGGTTTGTGTACAGTGCCAAGTCCAAGACTATTAGTAATTGGGCTTACCTGGTAAAGCGCACTTTGCAGATGGCGCATTCATAGGGTTTCTCTCCCGTGTGCGTTCGAATGTGGCGGGGTAGCTTGCCTGCTCCTTGAATGACCTTGGAGCATATGGGGCACTTCTGGAAGGCCTTAGAGCGCATCTTCCGCTCTCCAACTCCTCCTCCTCCAACCCCACTGCCTCTCTCTCCAACAACCCTTTCTCCAACTCTGTCTTGGCCTGTACTTCCCCGTGATAACCAGGGCAGTGGCACTCCCTGTGTCACAGCAGCAGAAGCTGTATCCTCATGCTGTGTGCTGTTAAAATAATTCAAGTAAAATTCCATGTCTGGGTCGTCCTCATCTCCCCGTTCCTCCCCCGTTGTTGTGCGCTCCTTTTGCCTCTCGATGGAGTCCATCATCTGCTGCAGGAGGGCACTGGCTGAACCCCTCTCCCTTGCCATCACCTCCCTACTCCCATCCTCCATTTCTGTCTCCTGCCCCAGCCTAGACTCAGGGGGGAGGTAGAAGTGCCCATTTTGGGACGGAGGGTAGTAAGATGACCCCAGGCTTGCACCATTCCCCTGCACTGCCTCTCCGTCCTCTTCTTCCTCTTCATCCTCGTCCTCTTCTTCTGGCTCCTGCGTTGGGGCTTGGGCCAAGGCGAGGGCCAAAGGGGAGTAGTACTCACCGGGGCCGCCAGGGGCCCCATTGCTGGGGCCATTGCCGTGGTTAAAGTGCAGGTGTGTAGGCAGGTCCCTGAGCTCTGGCGTGCTGCAGCTGCTGCTCCAGTGCGCACCTCTCTGGAAGTACTCCAGGTACTCCCGGGCCCGCACCCGGTTCCCCTGCTCCTTGCCTCCTCTGCCCTTTCCAGCCTCATCTTCATCTTCATCTCTTCGCTCATTGCCCGCCTAGTGAAACATGGTGGGGAACAATGAGAGTGAGTACAGGGGAAAATTAAAGTCAATGTATGTTTGTGCAAGGGAAAGAGAAAACAAGAGACAGAATTTTTAAAGTAGCGAAGTACAGAAGAAAAACGTATATTTTAAAAAAATCACATTGTGTAAAGCTTAAGGGGAAAGCTGCCTAGGAGGACCTAAATTTACAACTGTAAGGCCTATCAGCATCACTATCTGGGTATCCTGGATGCGCACCCAGGGGCTCAGTATGCTCATGGGTACATGCATGTGTAATGAGAAAGTAAAAACTAATTGGCAAAACACATTGCTAACTGGTGTGTGTATAAAAGACAACAAAGCAGCACAGAGCCGCATGCATGTTTTCACTGGCACATTCACCAGCTCTTAAAAAGAGTTAAAAAAAAAAAAAAAAAAAAGACCACTTGTGCTAAATGTAACATTAGGTAGCTGGAGATGTGGGGCCATAAACTGCAATGTTACATGCTGGGACCCTTTGACATAAAACATCCAGGAACCCGTGAAGGTTTTTTGACATGCAATGTACGATGTGATCATGACAGTGAGGCATAGCTGTGGTTATCACATGATCTAGAGCATTGTGCATTCAGCCACAGCATATCACAGCTACACTTGATCGTGTTGAAGTGTAGCTGCGATATGCTGTGTCTGTAGTCTGCGAAAGAGCATGCTGTCCTTCCATACACGCTATTGGCTCAGAATGAGTAAGTGTTGAACTAACCCCAAGGCTGTGGGCGTGTGTTTGGCATAGTGAGAGAGACTGATAAAGGCCATGATGTAAGCTTGACTATGCTGGCTATTTAATGAAGGGGATGGTATGATGACCAGACACCTCAATCCCTAAGTGGCTGAACCAGGAGAACTAGATTTTGAATGAGTTTCTCCAGTTCCACACATGAAGTGTACAGTATCTTAGATGGTCTGTGCTTTGCTATAAATTCATTCAACACTTACAATGAGTTGCTTATGGTGTCACTAGCTCATTAAGGCAGAGCACATCAAATCTCATCTCAAAGCTTAAATTCGACTTTAACACGTCACTTCTAGTTCAATAATGATCTTGTACCGGCGGGGAGAGCACTTTGGTGTCCAGCAGGTGTGTACAGACGTCCTGGACAGGTGAGATTTCCAGGAGGCGCGCAGCGGCAAGGATGTCAGCCACACTACTGTGACTGACTGTCAATGTGGCTGTGTAGGCAAAGTCCAGCAATGCTCCTAGAGCCTCTGCTGCCACAAAGTCGATGTTGTAGATGTTCTGTTGGTCAGCAGCGGCCCCTGAAGTGAAGAGCTTGTGGAAGTATGAGCTGCAGGATGCCAGGACGGAGCGGTGAGCTGGGAACTCCCGGTCCTGAGTAACCAGGAGCACATCGCACAGCAGGCCGCTGAGCCGCTGCTTGTTCAGGCTGCCCAGGATGTCCGCACTGTGCTCAGGGAAAGGGATCCCGACGGGGCCTTCCTCCGCTTCTCCTGCCCCTCCTCTCCCTCCTCCACCCCCGCTGCTCGCTGTCCCCCTGAGCCGCCTTCCGCCCCTCCCACCGGCTCCTGACGACATCTTCCACCAGCCTGCCGCCGAGCCGCCTAGCACAGCCCCCACCCGTGTATCCGTCCTGCCGTCTGTCCGTCTGCCTGTCTGAGCAGAAAAGAGTTGGATGGAGGGATGATAAAGAGGAAAAATAATCATTCATAAAGATCAATTCATGACATTCTTTATGTGGATATAGAAAGAGAGATGAATATTGATTCATTCATTCGCCACAGTCAGAAATATACAGTAAAATGCTTCAGAACACAACCTAATACACGCATAACCAAACGTTCATAGAGTACACAATTGAAATTTAAAATCTTAAGAACTTAGTGCTCAGTCCATAACATACAGGGGGTACAAAAAATAAACACATACAGAGTCTGAAGTATCTAAACAGAATTTAAAGAGGTGGATCATATCAGGCTGCGTGGCAAGTAGGATTGATATTAACACTAAAACAGGTTTAGTAATTGGCATTGTGGTATGTGAGATTTCAAAGAAAGATTTGCCAACAAGATTATTTAATATGTCAAAAACCATTATAAATCATAGCAACATCTGGCTAATACAAGTTGAAGCTAACCAGTATACAGTATAGGGAGTTGATAAAAACAATAAATGATCTGCAAACTAATCTGACCCAACTTTGTAGCAGTGCTTACAATGGTGGCAATTCAATTACAATTCGTTTACAAGTCTTTATATTATTTTTCTGTATTTTGTATACTGTATGCTTATGGATTTTTTCCAAGTAAACTTTGTATTGACATTTCCAATCTCAGAATCTAAAATTATTTACTTTAATAACTTATCTTTATTCATTAATATCTTGGCAATGCAAAAACAGGAGCAAACACCGCACTCTGGTGTATTTCTTACACCCAAAAAGTACAAGTTAAAGTTAAGAAAGTCATTTCGTGATCTATGAGATCTGAACTCCACGGTGAGTGCCTGATCTGAACATATGTTGAATGCTAGATAAATCTGTATTGTAAGCAGTAGCTCACATAAGGCGCAAAAACAAATACAGCAGACACAACTGCCAATTCAAACATTTCTCTCCATTTCACAGGACTCGATTTGGCTACAATGAGTGGGTGAATAACTAAGTGAAGATGTTTATGTACTATATATATGTGTGTGCAGGTGGCTGGGTGCCCGTTTACTTGTACACGCCTACATCTACCGGTGTGTGTGCATGCACTTGCATGCAAGAAACCAAGTAAGAGGTCGTGGAGGACAGATAGGCAGAGGGCAGTAGGGATCAGAGTGCATGCTGGGAGCTGGGCTGTGCAGCTTGTGCACTCTGTGTCAGTCGAGAGCCAGGGAGGGGAGAGAGGGAGGTGGAGGAAAGGCAGGGGGGGGGGCTGCCAGAGCAGACCCTGTGGAAAAACTCCACGGGAGGAGGAAGAGGACACGCAACAAGCTGCGAGGGAACAGTATTAAAAAGGGAGGTTGTCAATCCGGTCTGAGCTGGTTACCCCACCCTGTACTGTGTGCCAAGTTTCAGGAAAGGCTGTCCCCTCGCTCACGTGTGGGGGGAGATTAAAATGATCGACTGAAGCCTGCGCAGTCGGAGGGGGGTTTCGGCACAACAAGCCGTCCTCGATTTCTCTATTAACACACTCACACACAAGCAAATGCTGTAGCATCACAGAGACATCAATAACGCACAAAATACACATGCACATAAACACACATATAGGACATCCGCCCCCTCCAGCCCTCCTCCCCCCTTCTCCATCTGCCAGGGAGACCCAGCAGGGGGTGAAGTTAAGGGGGGAGGCAGGGTGGGTGGGTGGGGGTTTAGGATGCATTGAGCATGTTACTCTCTACAAGAGCAAGGCATTCAAATGACATTCCTTCAGATCAGGCCTCCTGGTATGTTTTTGCGCTACACCCCACTACCAAACCTGCTTAACCTGGCTGCCTCTCCTCTTTCATACCAGTTCACCTGTGTTCACCTCTCCTTTTCTCTCCTGTGTCATGTTATCTTCTCCCCTGTAAAAAGCAACACCTATCTGTCTCTACACCTTCAGATCTGCCAATATGTCAGTGTTAGGTGAAGCCTTTAAAAGAAGGCATCTGCAGAGAGGGAGGCAGGAGAGAAGAGAAGACATTTATCCCAGCTTATCATGATCTTCTAAATGAGACAATAATTGTTTTCATTTAGGCAAAGCGTTATGATAAAGACACAATTCAAATAAAGTTTGTATATTAAAATAACACAGAACGTATTTTAGAGTACTGTTGCGTTTGACTAATGGTGAAAAAAGAAAAGAAAAAAAACCAAAACAGCTCCACCATTTCTTGATCCTTACTGTACTGTCTCCCGTAACTCAATTCAACTTTGATAGGCAGCTGACCACAAAGCCTCTGCAAACACCGCCGATGTCTTTCACGAAGCTCTGATGAAAACGGACTGTCGGACATGGCATGAGCAAATTTTATCATCCAATCCGTCATCTGAATATGCTGAGGGAGGGGAGGGCAAAGACAAAGAGATATGGCACAGGATGGAGAGGGGGGGGTGGAGAGAGCAGAGTGCGGTGGAGATGGAAGAAAGAGTGAGAGAAAGGGCAACCGCACGGCTACCGGTCATGTCCTTCACAGGTGGAAATAGATCTCTGTGAGCCCATCCAGACCCGAGCCAACCTGCTTTTCACTAACACTGTCACACAGCACCTGCACTAGACCGGACATTGCTGCAAGCTTGTGTAGCGCGTTATCCCCGGGACATACACAGCTGACCCTGGGTCACGGCTTTGTGGGGTAAAGACGCTGAGCTGAGAGGAGATAAAACACACACACACACATACACACGCACATACACAAACTTGATTCAGTGCCAACGAAGCACGGAGAGACTACTCTGCATGCAGGAGCCACCTGTCCCCATATAACCCGCAAAGAGCACTAAGAAAGAGGAAACACAGCGCAACAAACCTGATCCTGACACCTCCTCATGGCTTGAAACATTCCTTATCACTAATTCATGCCTGTGGGTGACAAGGCCCGCAGCCCAGCACAAAGCAGCGCAGCAGCTGTCCGTGTCCCTGGCGTTCCACTTCCAGGGAAGGGTCTTCTCTATTTGCCCAGCCCGTGAGCATCCAGGCCTGCTTTGCAAGTCAAACAACCGCTTTAACGCAGGACCCACCCATCCCATCCCCGCCCTCATCACCTCCATCTCATCCGTAATGCCCCTCTACCCCTTCCCATATATATCTACTCACAGCAAGGACAGATATCAAAATTTCACTTCTGGGACAAAACAACCAACCACGTTCTTTCGTTTGCTGTTTCTTCAGTTGACTGTGCTGTGTGTGTGTGTTCTTAATATCTTTGCCAAGACAGTCACACCCAATTTGCTTGTCATTCATAGACAAACACATTGACATCAGGCTGTGGTTGCAGTTAGTAAAAGTGGTTTTATTTTGCCTGATATGTATCATCTATGGAAGGACTGTAAAATTTCCACTCTCAAAGTATCTCTGTCTTTTGCTGACACATACCAGTCATTCCTAAATACAAAGGAACAAACTGTTAACCCTGTGCAACCTCAGATGTTTCCTAGATAGACAAGACAATAAATAGCTTACTGGCACTTTTTAAGAGCTGTACACAACTTAATTTTTAAGGTAAACAACATTGCAATCAGGCTAGCAAAAACAGTAAAATCAGTTATTCCTGTGGGTACTGCAGTTGTAATTTTCATAGTAGAAAGCCTTTTGGTTCAACTCAACTGAATTTTAAAGCAAATATACTCCCTTTACTCTCCTTTTATTCCAAACTTTAAGTTACTAGTTTCTTAAACTTTGTAATGCAAAAAGTGATAACCATATAAAAATAATACACAATTCTACACAATACCACTGAGCAACCCAGCTTTAACTGGGAGCAATCAGAGCAAACATAACTGAATCATTGATCCCTTGAACCATAAATGTTAATGGAGCACAGATGGGCCACCTTTTAGTACTGAAATACACAGCAGATGTTAATTTTATAACAAACACCTTGTGAAGTGTTATTAGCTCATTGCTTTTACAAGAGAATAATTCTATCAGGTTGCTCCCACTTTTACTCAGGTGAAGACTTTATGCATTCTGTAGCTCACTTGCTGTCAGAGTAATTCCTATATTTCAACCACCACAAGTGTTTGCATTTAGACTAGAGTGCAAAAGAAACAAAAACAGACCTGAAAACAGCTGAAAAATCTGGATATTGGACAGCAAGTTGAAGAATTTGCTTTGCTCTCGTCTGTGCTCCACTGACGCTTTCTTTATCATTTATCTTTTTCCTATCTTGTCCTCATTTCACTGGCCATCTCAACTGGCCTCTATGACAACACGCCGGCCTAGCCCGCCCTGCTGCAAGGGAATCGCTTCACTTAGGTCAAGAAAGTTCAAGGTTGGACCAAGAGGATACTGCAAGATAATCGGAATGGGGAGGGGGTGGCAGTTCCTAGGAAAAGTAGATTTTAAACAAGTGCCACAGCCAAGTGACTCACTGCTGCCAGTAGTGAAAGGAAACCTGATTGGTCATACTGGGAGCAAAGCAGGAAGAGGGCAAGTAACTGATAAAACTGAAGTTGCCAGGGCTGGCCTAGGCCTGGCAGCTTTCACTAGAAACTAACCAGGAAGTGCAGCCACAACACATACACAAAGCCAGTGAAAAGGTAGTGGGTGAGGCAGGGCGTTCAACCCACAAGCTCACTCATAACTCCTGAGCGCATGGTGGCCTAGGAATCCGGCTCAGATGTCAATGATAAACTCAAGTGATCTCATTCAGTTACCTGGTGTAACCTGCTTCAGTAAGAGGAAAGGTGACCGCCCATAGGTTGGGCAAAGTTTAATGTGAGGAAGCCAACAGGGGGTTTAATGGTGTCCTTATAAAGATCTGAATTTGTGCAGCTAGATTCCAAAGAAATCAGAAAAGTGAAATCTATAGCTATTGCTAGCTGCTCATATAAGCTCCCACACTGTTATAAATTTTGTTTTCTAGCTTGTTTGCATCAGTCAAATCCACTGTATAGTCACAGCTAGCAAACATAAAGAGTGCCCAGAAAAGCAAAAAACAACATTCAATTCAAAATGACAGCTGTGAATTACCGCTTTTGCAAAATTTGCATTTTTTAAAAATTGTTAACAGAAAAATGGTGATTCAATTCTGAGGTAGTTTTTGAGTCTGTAGTTTATGGGGTTGTATTAGACTGCATTATACTGTACACTTTCTTATATTTGCTCCTCTGAAAGTAAATCAGGCAAACCATATATACTAATTATAAGAATACGATTGAGTTCGATTTTACTCCACTAATAAGTACAGCAACAAAAAATTACAAAAGAGTTGAGACAACATACAGACAACAAGAGTAGTCTCAACAATAGCTCAACATTTAAATAAGGTAGTATTTCAAATTGTTTATATTGCATGGCACAGGTGTTTCTTTCTTCGTGGTGATTGCAATCTTTAGTCAATAAAGATTATTCAATCAACATTAACTTTAAAAACCATACAGCACAGCCACTCTTTAAGTTTGTCTTTTGTTGGACATTTCATTGTCAAGTCATGAGTCTTGTAACACATGTTTTGGGACAGTAGCCTTTCTCAAGCTGCGGTGTAATAAAACCACATCCACAGTCTGAGTTCCCTTTAGTTTGAGTAACATGCTCTGACACTGCCATGCTGCCAACCAGGAAGTGTAACAAAATCTATCACATGGCTTCAGAAACAGCACTACACCCCAATGCAGCGTCGTCCAGCAGAACCCAAGCTGGCCGGTTGGTCAGTCCGCAGGCCCAACGTGCTCTGGCTGCACCACTCTGTGCATGCGCAGGCCCAACAGGGAAAGAGGACTTCCTGTGAGTCTGTGGCAGGCGTGTAACAGAACCCGCTCTGTTATCAGATGACCAGCTCTCTGCTTGCTCGCTCTCCCCGTCCCTACTGTCTGACCCTCCCTCTCTCTTCCTCTCATCTGTCGCTCTCATCTCATCATTGCTCCATCTCTGTCTCAGACTCTGCACTGCACAGTACCCACCGCCACACCACCCACTTCCCCTTTCCACTGCTGAGGAGGCAAAGCAGCATAGACCCACCCACCCTCCTGTGTCTCGCCATCCTTCAGTGGAACCCACCCATCTTCTCTTCTGTTTCATCCTGAACCCATTCACTAAATCAACACGCAGCCAGTGTCATATTGGTCACATATCCCCCTCCTGATCAGCTGCTCTTTTCTGTGTAATTAAAAGGGGCTTATGATTTCCATGGTACAGTCCTTACTGTCAATATCACAATAAATTATACTGTTGACACAAACCTACCCCTTCAACTAATTCATGTTTTTCACAGTATATTGAAAATGTAAAAACCCTCAGGAAACAAGTCACCAAGAGACATCATCTAACTCCCAAAGTGTGAAAATTCAAGTCTCTCTTTACCCCCACCCTGAAAAACATCCCAGCCTCTTACTCTCCCACTCTAATTTGATCAGGTTGTGTTGGCCTCTCCATAATAAATGTCCCAGAAGAGAACAGAAGAAGCCCCTTTACTCCCCCTAGACTTCAGCACAACAACAGAAAAACAACAGAGAGGGGTCTGTCTGTCTGCCTAGTCAGGCTGGAAGCTGTGGTATACTGAGCAGCTGACCAGGGGAACCAAACATTAGGGGGAAGTGAAGCTGTATTCACCAAGGGACAGGCTGATGAAAGTATTTAAACTGTAGATAAATGTGATAAACGTATACACAATAGGAAGAATAGCAGCACAGAAACGATGCCATTTGGTATGAAGTACAAAAAACTCATGTTTTGATCCCACCATATGGGCCACAACACATCATTTCCCCACATCAAAACAACTTTGAACAAACATAATGACTGTTACATGTAGTATATTGTATGCAGCCAACATTTCACTCTAAAATAAAGCCTCAAACTGCCACGGCGACATCACGCAACCTGTCTTCTCAGTCTGTCTGAACCTGCTAGTTTCAGGCCATAGTGGTGTAGGCACAAACATACAGGAATATCAAACTGTATTCAGCTTCACCGCCAAATTGATGGGTGGTGTCTTGGACCTGCCCACAGCCACTGAAGTCCCCTGCAATTCCCCTGGAGTCTATTGTTGGTAACACAGACACACACACATGCATGTATGCGTGCACACAAGCACACACTCACACACACAAACACATATGGCGTCCTAGTTTAACCTCTTGCTGGAATTCACTTGAACTAACCATACTTTTCTTCCATAGAGGTGCCTCGCAAGTGGCATAGAGGTTTGCATCAGGACAATATTTACTGTTACTAATTTTTCTGTGACATAGAACTCAATAAAAGATGTCTGCTGCTGCCTTCTGAGAAGCATTCCTAACACTTTCCCAGCATTGGGCGTCTTCACATACGGTGTTCCTCTTGTACCCTCTCCATGCCCACACGTTTAAAAAACGGGTTCAACAAGTATGGAAAGCCAAAATTTATGCATCTGGTTATCAAGCAGTCAGGGTTCCTGTGAAGTCTTTAAACCACGAGCCACAAGCAAGCAGGACATGACAGGAGAGATTAGAATCTGCTTTTAACAAGATGCTGGTGAAGAGTGGGTGGGTGGGTGGAGGTTGGGGGTTGGGGGTGTTAGTGAACTGGGAGAAAAAGATGTCATGAGATTGACCATGGTGTGAGTAGCTGAGAAAAATCTAACATCAACCAGCAAGTACACACGTCCTCGAGCACAGTGCACAAAGTTACCACGGTTGAAGTTATATTTTAATATTGCATGGACTTAGCTGAGGCAGCTTACCCTACCAGTGAAATCCAGTTGTCACAAGATGTGTCACATATTCTCCCCTTCAGCAAGAGGAGATGTCACTTACTGAGGTTTCTTAAATAAACTCTTACTCAAAGCCCCACCTGTACTCTGTCAGCTATCAGCATGGTCGCTCTGCCACGGTCTAGAAAACATTTGATGCAGTGGTTTTTGTGGAATTCCTTCAACACCCTAAAGAAGCAGCAATACAGGATGTGCAACTGTCTTCTTCTTTTCACTCTACTAATAATAGCAGACGTGCGATTTAATCACAGCAGTGGATGAAAACATAAAAAGAATACTGTGCCTTAGTAGGACGAAAAACGACGCTGATGCACAATGAGCTTGCATGAAGCAAAGTTAAAAAGTTAGCCTGATGTGATTAAAAACTTCAAGACAACAGCTATTTCTCTGAGCAGTGTTCTGTGCAGCACCTTACACTCAGCACTGACCTATTTGCCATTCCCTCCTTCATCTGCAAGTGGGTCAAGAACTCTGAACTCTATCAAGCCCCATCTCCCACACTCTCCTTCACACACAACACGTTATGGTATTTATTTCCTCTGCTCACCTCTCTTCTCCTCTCAGTCACAGTCTAAAGACACTGTGTGTGTGTGTGTGTGTGTGTGTATGTGGATGTCTTTGGTGTGCTTACCAAATAGGCAGAAAATGTTTCCCGGGCCCTATCTGCCTCCCCTGCCTGTCGGCCAGCTCTGCTGCCTCCGTCTCTGGGCAGGGCTACAGCTTTACCAGACAGGAAACTTGCGAGTGGCCCTAGTCATACAGGCAAGCCCTTGCCTGATCCCACACAAACAGACACCTACCCCCCCACCCCACCCCCTCAGCCACCACCACCACCAACCCCACCTCCCTCTATTTTCAGCCCACAACTCTGCTCTGCATCCCCTGCTCTCATTGGCTTGACAGCTGCTCACTCACCACACCTCCTCGTTGGGATAGGCTGGCGGCTGTTCCCTTTC
Organism: Toxotes jaculatrix; assembly: GCF_017976425.1. NCBI lineage: Eukaryota > Metazoa > Chordata > Actinopteri > Toxotidae > Toxotes > Toxotes jaculatrix. Next base: position 6,978,880 of record NC_054399.1, read on the forward strand.
CTGGATGGCCAAGGGCAAGGCACTCTGGGATATAGAGTTCTGAAACCTCATTTGACCTGCTTCACAGCCTCTGCTGTGGACTACGAATCCCAGCTCTCTCTGCCCTCACCACCCCCACTATCTCCAAGCCTGCTCTAACGTAAGCACTCAGGGCTGAATTATACACTACAGTATGTTGCTAGCAGGCTGCCAGGTATTAAAGTACAGACCAGCCATCAAACAGGGCCGAGCTCAGTATGAAAAAAAAAAAAAAACATTTCAGCCTCAACTGTCACAGCAGTAACCAAACATCAGAGGTGGATTCTTTCATCAGCTCACACTCTAGTAACATTTCAGACATGTTTAAAACTCCTGACCTAAATTATGAGTTATTCTTATTCCAAACAGTCTAATGACACTACAACATGCCCCACGCACACAGCACCCAACTTGCCCCGCGCTGAGCAATTCAGTCGCCACTATCCCGAAAAGTTGCTGCGATTGCTTGTACCTTATCCAATAGAATTATTTTTGGTTCCTCCTTCCCCTCGTTCAGTACCCCCCACCCTCTCTCGAGAGCCCCCCCCCCATCCCCCTCCTCCTCCTCCTCCTCCTCTAAGTGCTTCCACCTGCCTGAAAAGTTAATGCCTTGAACACATCCTATAAACTTTATCTCAAGATTCCCCAGAGGTAAAGAGCGGTCCAGAGGAAGTAGTTTAGGAGGATTAAAAAAAGAGGAACCTTGACTGGGGACTACTGCTGCGACCCACCTCTCCTCTCCAGCCAACCCCCCCACCCTGCTCTCCTTTCTGTCCCCCTCCCTCATTCCTCCCTCTCTCCTCTCCTCCTCTGCCCTGCTCCCCTCTGGTCGACAGGCCCAGGGCAGACAGCGGGGGGATGGCAGGGTGCCTTTAGCTCACCTGCGATGGCCGTGGTGGTGCTTATTGTGGGTTAGCTCAGCCCTCTCCTCTCCTCCTCTCCGGAGCTCTCTCTCTCCCTCTCACTGTTGTGCAGCTTAAAGCCCCGTATGCGCTAACCAAGCAGCAGCAGATCAACTCAATTCCCTTCCTGGTTTCTGGAGGGCAAAGAGGTCCCTCCCTTTCTCTCTCTCTCTCTCTCTCTCACTCTCTCTCTCTCTCTCTTAAAGAAACAGCATTCCCCCTCCGTCTCCTCTCCCTCCTCCCTCTGTGAGGCAAAAGTAAAGTGGAAATTTCTTTGCGCTCAAAAGTGGACAGTTGTCAAAGTCATAAACTCAATCAGAGATGACACAAATCATTAACCCATACCTTCCCGCTCTGTGGTTTCACTGTAGTTTCACAGTGAACGTCAGCCAATGTTCCCCATACTGGGCACTGAAATTTCTGGTTTAAAGTTAAACTGAGTTGTAACTCTTGTCTTTTCTCACATGCCTCTTCTCTCAGTACTCCTTTCCTTTCCTTTTCTATGTGAGTCGAGTCGCACCCACCCATCCTCTCGCCTGAGGTCATGGTGTCCCACCCCAAAAGCAAGCCATGGCACATTCCACCACATACAGTAGGGGCTGCCAGCAACCCCCTTGATACACTCTCTGGCTCGGCCCAGTCTCAGAGTACAAAATACCTGCCAAGCTCCAACAGGTGAGGCATCAGAGAAGACATTACTAAGTCGAAAAGCGTCATATTCACTGTTGTGGATGGCAAGTTCCCATGAGTAAATTTACAGCTCATGCACTTGATGTTGCGCCACTTCCAACCACCCACCGTACGCCCCCTCAGTGAGTGCAAGCCAGCCATTGTGCCACAGAGTGGGATGGTGCACAAGATGTATTCCATGATTCTGTTGCACCATCTAAACACACCTCTGAAGGCACTTTTAAGTCATATATTTCATGCACACACACACAAAAAAAATGACTTTACACAGTGCTCCTGCTTGTAAATAGTTGCCTTTTGCCAGTCTCACAGGAGGCGCGTCCCACAGTGCAGCAGGGCTTGACACTGGCTTGGCAGGGCACAGATAACCTTGCAGGGGAATCATGGGGCTATTTGGCAAGGAGAGGCAGTGACACAACCTTTGCCTAGAGGGCACTGTTCAGCCCTGTCTCTGCATAATCATTTGGGAGTTAAAGCTTACAAACTTCAAAAGCACACATGAATTGCAGCGTTTGGACGTTTGGTGCCATCACTTGCTATAATTTGCCATGCTAAGTGAAGAGGATGCAGGTGGATAAGTTGTAGCCTAAGTGAAATGAAAACAGCAGAATATGCACTTTCACAAAAATATATAATATTTACACAAGTCGCCTTCTATTCAGTTTTTGCCCTAATTACCCACAGTGGAAATTAGTTGTGGGCCCATGGCAGTCTGAGATGATGTCAGACATTTTTATGGCAGTGTCGCCCTTCAGTCCAATATAAATTGGTCCTCTCCAACTCCAGACACCCCACATCAGATCTGTGTTTGTCATTACAGTCTGAATGATGGTTTTGATTAAATCTAGCTTTAAAAAAAAAGGAGGCAGTTAACAAGAGTCCCTGGATACAGTTTGTATCCAGGGATTCCTGGATTACCTACTAACAAAGGCAGAAGCAGTTATTACATGTTAGAATGTGTGTAGGCCTTACGAAAACTTAACTGGGGTCATAGTTATTACAAATTGTCACCCTGCTGAGATAGAAATATTTCTTGTAACTTTTAAGACTCTTAACTCATTAGCGTTAATAAGCTAACCCCAACGTTACCCATGTTGCCGCTAATTGCTAAACTGAGATGAAGAAAAAAAACAAAAATAAAATGGTTTAAATATTTAAAATATATCCTTACCATTCTGAAGTAAAAACAGCCTGCATTCATCTCTCGAGCTGTGTGTAGTCAGTTTTATTGACAGCTGAGCAGGTCCAATTAAACGCAGGTGACGTTGCCCTGGTTACCTGCCTCTCCGCTCACTGATGAGAGTTCGCCAGACACCCGCCAGCCAATCAGAGGCGAGTCTCTCTACCGATTCATCAGACTTTTCACATTTGATTTCCCCGCGTGGTCTAAATGCTGTTAAAGCCTTCTTCATCTAAAAAATACTCACCATATGTGGTATAAGGTAAGTTACCCTGCTAAAAAAAAACAAAAGCAAAAAAAAAAACAACAAAACAAAACAAAACAACGAAAAGAAAAATAAACGACTGTTCTCAATAGTAGCCATGATCCTGACAACAACCATGCCATTGAATCATAAGTGAACTAAAAATTCCAACTGGGAAACTCTTTAGTCTGAACTTACATACTAGTGATCCAAGAAGTTAAATGTGCACTGTCTATTAGAGAGACAGTGGATATCAACAGATGTCATTAACAGTAACAACTAACAGTACATTCACAAATAAGTTTTATTTTTATCTTTTTATACATTATAACCATATCCAACACATTTTTATATTATAATAAAATGACTCTTCTCCCTTGTCATTTACATAAATCAAAAATTTGTATATTAAGACTGCAAAATAGTACTCCTGTAATTTTTGTATATAGCTTTGTACACATACAAGTGACAATGCATCCATTTTCCTCTGAACGAATGCACATTTTTGGGGGGAATAAGAAAGGGCAGCCATAAGCAGAGAGAATACAAGAGCTCTAGCAAGACGGCAGGCTAGCAAGTAACACCACCACCACCACCACCATGTGACCAACACTGATTTGGGTTAAAATTTCGCAGTCAAACCCTTTGCACTACTGGCAATGTCTTAAGTTCCACTTGCAGTTGGTTTGTACTGTTATCACAATTAACTGGGTTAAAGCACAAGTAAAAGGTTTTCAAAAGCGTTTAACCCAAGTCTTTTCCAAAAGCACACCTCTGTTCTGGTTGTGTCCCAAGAGAAAGCTTGGAGCGCCACACGTAGCAGTACAGTGAAAATATAACCAAATACACTTCAGGGGAAAGTACAGACCAAGAACTAAGAGAAGAAAAAAAAAAAAGGTTAAATTAGTCAACGTGATTGAAATTTCATATTGACATTGCAGAAATTCAGGCTTCTGATAAAAACACCAGCTAATCATCCCCATCGTGATCTTGGGAAATAAAATACACATACAGTATTAGAAAGATAATAAACCATGCTATATCATCCCATGAATAGATTTTGATCATTGTTTTCTCAATGTCAATAAAGACATTCTGGCATATATCAGACCTTCACAGCATATGCCTTCCAAACGTGAGACACCCATTGTGGGATGTGAACTGAAATGTATGTTGAGGAAATGATGTCAACAATCAGAGTGCAGGTCACTGAATTGAAAAACAATCAAAAACATTTAAAGTACACTCATATACTGTTCTTGAATGTGCATCCAAAAGAAAAAAAAAAAGATCAGGCAAAACTGAAAAGCTTTAGTAGTCATGTGTACCCTCTTTGGTTTGTGACACTGTTCACAAAGTGAACTTTAGAGTGATCGCTGATTTACCAAAAAGTGAAAATGACTCCCGATAAGCCCATTTGTCCTGCACTCTCTACTTACAAATCTGATTATTATATTGGAGGTAATTGCAAAGACTCTTCAGACAACGTTTTAGCATTAGTCATGCTAAAACGCTGTAGTAAGTTTGACAAAGGGCTATTAAAACAAAAATAACTGCATTCACCTCCAGTAAAACCAATGCAGAACTTGCAAGTAGACAATCTGTTTGGAATTCTCTCTGGTCATTTTCAGCCTAACAAATCTTTACAGCAGGTAATTTATTAAAATAGAGTCCCCCAAGCCATCAACTGTTGCCATAGAAAAGAGATTAATACAGAATAGTCAACAATACAAAAGAAGTTTGTCAATCAATGCAAATTCAGCTGACATACTGGCAGCCCTTCAGTGCTTTTCCTCTGTAACAGTGTGAAAAAGTGAGCTGTGGCTACTCTTGACACTGGCATGGTGAAGCTGTTGTCTTACAGTACAATGACTCAACGGGCCCTGCTGCTGGTGAAGAAACAAATTTGGGAGGGGGGGGGGGGGGGCAAAACCGTTTTACCCAAGAGCAAGATGAAAAAAAGTGCCAATATGTGTGATGGCTTGTGTACGTGTATGTACAGTATATGTATGTGTATGCTAGCAAGACCCAGAGGTGTGTCACGGCAGTGGGGACCTGTTCACTCAGTACTGCGGGTGGGGGTGCTTGGCTGGTTGAGCCCCATGGTTTTGCACAACCAGCCGGCAAAGTCCACTTCCTCTACTTCTGATCGTTTGATGAATGTGTGACTCTGAAAGAAAAAAAACAAACAAATGGGAAACCACTGTTTGCGCTGCCAGAATAATCACCACGCAGAAATCAAATGAGCCAGTATTCAAACTATCGGAAAAATGAAAATGAAGCTCAGGAACATACCATCAGCATCTTCAGGTCTGCTCTCTCAGCTGGGTTTTTGATCAAACTGCAGACACAAATGACGCCAAAAAGGTTACTGACACGAGAAATCCTTAGGACAAACATTAGTGCTTCAGTCATTCCACTCACAAATATGTTTTGCTTATTGTTGCTTCACTTGAGAGTTTTAACATCACTGGGCACAGTGCGACACCATTAGGCCATTTCCACATTCATCTGCTACAGATGGAAAGTTTCTCTGTGTGATTTTGTGACATCAAAACTAGTTTGGATGCAAACTGTGGTTTAGTAACGCAACTTAGACAAGTGTTGTGTGGAAGCTTGAAAACTCCAGTGCACATACATGAGGATCAACTTTTCTGTGAAACAGGAGAAATCATGTGTCTAGTAGTTAAACTTTTAAAATAAATATTCGCACATTTATAGATTCTGGATGTCTGAATGAGGGAGAAAAGACATATAGATGTAATTTTATGTTTTTAACTAGATGACAACTTTTTATTATTTCCAAACTACCTCTGCACTACACCAATTTCTGCAACCACTCAGCACAAAACAATACTTACGCATTTCAGTCAGCACAAAGTTCTGTATTTTTGTTACTGCATAACATTAATGACAGAAGACAAGTGTAGACATTTCAGCCCTTAGTGATTTTCCAACGTTTACTACCTGATTAACTCTGATTATTCTTTCTTGGGCAAGAGTGGATAAGAGCAGTCTAGACATAGCTCCAGCAAACATGTCACTTCATAGCTCACCATTTTGTCACAAAGTCCTGGAAGTCATTGGTGAAGACACCAAGTGGCAGTTTGGGAGGCGGCTGAGGAAGAAACGAAAAGCAAAGATCAAAAACCAAGCAATTAAAAGGTGACGAGTACAGTACTGAGCGAAAAAGAAACAAAGGTGTGAGTGTGTTTCACAGAATATATTGTGCAACTGATAATTTATCACACCTCATTTACAATGTAGTCCAAAAGTTCAAAGATGGCCATGGCAGGTCTACTGTCCATCCCATGTCCTGTGAACAAGTCACATATCACAGACACAATTCAACAAACAAATTTATTTACAACACGTTAAGCAATCTTTGTCATCAAATTCTGTTTATTTATAGTGTTCTGGTGCAGACATGAATGCAGAAATGCTGTCATTGCTAAGTCTGGACCACATGTATGAGTTTTGTTACTAATTTTGTTATGATCATCTGTGTATTTGCGTATGCCTTTGCATTTCATACCGCTCACGGGCCTGCCCGGTGGTCTGGACCTCTGCATGTTGGTGTGAGGCTCTCCCTCGGCACCGTCCATTACGACCCGTCCGAAGATGGCCTCCAGCTCTTTGGCGTCTGGTGGGGGGATGGGGTAGCGGCCTATCGCCAGCTCCACCAGAGACAGACCCATGCTCCACACGTCAGACTGAACCGAGTAGTGAGTGCCCTGCAGTCTCTCCGGCTGTTGAGAAACACACGATCTACGTCAGAGGGAGCAGGTAGAGCCAAGATGCCAGGCAGGAGAGAGGGTTGGGCACAGAGCTGGGTGGGGAAGGCACAGGAAGTGGAGGAGAGGATAATGGAGGAGGACAGGGAGGAGGGGGTATGGCAAGGAGAGGTGGGGTGCGGTAAGGACAAGAGGACAGCGGTTGGGAGGGCTTGGCAGGAAGTGAAGAGCAGCTTTAGACTGTTGTAGTTAGAAGGGTGAGCAAGGACAGATGTGTGTGTCGGGAATTACGATGAAAGGGCAAGTGTCTCTGGATGGGATGGGCGTAGGATGGGACAGACAAGCAGCTTTCGACACTGCAACCATCAGGTGTCTAAGAGTTGGGGAATGGAGGACAAGAAAGAGCGAGCATAGTTGCCTAGCTCTTTGCCAAAGAGCCCTTTCCTGGGCACAGCCCTCGGTTCTTGGCAGGGAAGTGAGGGAGGGCCAGAGGAAGGGAAGGCAGAGGGGCGGGGCCAGTGAACAAGAGCAATGTGAGAAAAGAGGAGAAGGAAAGTGGGGATAGGGCCAGAGGAAAAGGGGTGGGGGCGCAGGCGTGCAGAGCTGACTCACCGACATGTAGGAGCGCGTTCCAACAAAGGAGTTGGCCATGGAATCTATGAGCTGGCCGCTCACACCAAAGTCGCACAGCTTGATCTCCCCGCGAGAGTTGACCAGAATGTTGGAGGGCTTGACATCTATGTGGCAGAGGGGATGTGGACAAACAAACAGCAAACAGCTTCAGTGAGACTCTTCTTCCTGCTATATCTCTAATGTCATCCACACTTAACACCTTACTAATGACTTAGGCTATCATATCCCCAGATAAATATAAAATAATAACCCTGCTACACTAGGGTTTTAATATATAGATTTGGGGATATACATACTGACATGAATGTATTTGCAAATATGACTATGTCTTCCATATGTATTGCATGTATCTCTGGTTTTCATTGGAGATACTAACATGCAGGATGTGAAAATAAAATTCCCTCCTAGGACAGTAAGAATGCTTGGCGCCCCCCGAGGTTTGTCTGTGGTACCATGTTCATCGAGCACGGGAGAAAATAGCCAACATCTCTTGCTGAGCCCCTGTTATAAACAGGCCTGGTCCTCCACATTTCCCACTCATCACTAAAAAACATCCTGCAAAATAATGGGGTATGACTGAGCCCTGCAATCTGTCCTCTGTGGCGACTGACCCCCTCCCACCGATCAAGGACATGTGAGGAGTGACTGAGAAGGAGGTGGCATGAAAAAGCGGGAGAATGATGGAGGGAAACACGGAGGGAGGGGTCAACAGGGCGCGGCTGCTGTATAATCACATCTGAGAGGCTGTAATTACCGACTGAGCTCACAGACAACTCTGTCCTAGAGTACCACCGACCCTGTAGCACTGTGAGATTTCACTGCGCTGCACTATGCAGGTCTGACCGCTGCCTTCCCCAGCACTTTTCATAACAACACACCCATCGTTCCTCACTGGCGTGCAGTGGAAAACTTGCCTGCTTTATACTTTGCTATGCTCTGACTTTCAATTATGTTTGAATGCAAAGATAATGTTTTTTACTAAGTCTTTTTTTCTTCGTGCTACTAAATTTCTATGACCAGGAACTCGTGATATTTCCAAATAATAGCCTGCCTTGCGGTGAGCAAGCTAATTCTCTTAAGACGTTGATTCAGTGCATATGGAAGAAAAAGCATGAAGACAATTAATAAAAATCTGAATGAAAAAGTACAGGGACGACTGGAGCCGGTCTAGTTAATGTGGCACATTTGAAGTGGTTTCACTAACAAAGAAAAAAAAAAAAAGTTCATAGACATTTAGAAATAGCAATCATACCTATATGCTTTTTGTTAGACTGTTTGTGCCTGTTTCAGAGCGGGAAGCATAATGACAGTGGAAAAAAATTATCTTTTTTTTTTTTTAATCTTATGTTTAGACTTTAACATTTGTATGGTTTGAATCTCTGCTTGTTGTCTCACCAGCATCAGCAAATTTTAGCCACCAGTAACACTAAAGGGATGGGAATCATTACATTACCCACAACAACCGTCCATTAAAAAAACATCTACACTGTATTATTGCTAAATGAGGTCAACTTTCCTGTAATCTGACCAAGCTCCCCTTACGGGTTACCCATACTGCATTTCTATACATTTTATGGCCATTTCCAGACAAAAACTATTTAAATATATTTCTGTTTTAAATTATTCATTTATTACATTGTTGTCAACAAACAGTTTGTCACACCACAAAATGTGTGATTACATGATTAAGTGCTTTAATTAAACATGTTGCACAATGGATTTTGAGAGCAACGTAATTTATTGCAACTCGAAAACACCCTTACCTCTGTGCATGATCTGGTGCTTCTCCCGCAGGTAGGCTAATCCTCTCAATACCTGTAAACAAGAGAGAAAAACATTTAACATTACACACAAAACCAGAGTGGGACTTATCTCAGGCAACAGTGTATATACACCTAAATATAAAAATAAGCTTTCACCTGTTTAGATATTAATTTTAATAATCCCTTTAATTTAGTAATTCATTTTTACACTTTGTCATTTGGACTTGATAAAAGAGCAAAAGTTAAGTATAACATGGCAGGCCCTGTTGTTTGTGACTCATGCATGACTGGGTAACACACAGCTAGTTAAGCAACACCACAAGAGACACACACCCACAATGGAAGAGTAGTGCATATGCAAAAAACATGTATAGTAACAAGCAGCAAATCTTTATACCACTGCCAACTTCAAACAACAACAATTTTTAAAATTACAAACAAGTCATCTCCGATATGCTGCTCTCAGGGTCACAAAAAAAACCAAAACAAAAAAAAGCAGAGCCTATACTTTAAAAAGTGTTGGTGAACTACTTACGGCTATGCTAACTTTTCCCAGGATATCTTCTGGAATTCTTCTAGCTTCCTTCAGGACCTGGTCCAAGGATCCACCATCCTGCAAAGACAAGTTGCACAATTAAAATATACACCATTTAAAAAAAAAAAAATCAAAACACACATGGCTCTCTGGGAACAAATATTTTGCACATGAGTAAAATACTGTGAAACTTTCTCATATACAACTACATTCATTCACTAAAGAGCCTTTGTCTCTCACCATGTGCTCCATACAGATGCTGATCTCACCGTCGCTGTAAAACGCCCCGTAAAAGCCCACAATGTAGGGGGAGTTGCATTCATGCAGCACCTGCAGCTCTCTGATAATCTGGTTCCTGATGGCAGGCTTGATTTCCAGGTGGATCAACTGAGAAGGGTAGACATGAAACCATGAGCTGCTGCTCTGACAAAGACAAGTGCATCACGTGCAGTAACGCCATTCACTGACCACCCTACATCTCAAACTAATACATTTCAGTGGGGCTGTGTCAACACATTACACTCAAACTATTCGAAATTTTACATTTCTCTTGTAAAATGGTGTTAACCGCAATAACAAAAAAAACAAGTTCAACAGTCAACACACAGCTTGACAGTCTACATGCTTAAGCTTGTTTAAGTTGCTGCTTTGGAGTCTATAAGCAGTCCAAATGTCAGACTAACCACCTCACTGTAAGTATAAAACACTATGCAATGATAGCTTTAAGTGCTCAACTGGTAGTGGATTTTTGAGGCAGATACACACATCTGTATTTCAGGGATTAAAAATCATCAATATACTGGCGAATATTCTCATTCTTTTTTAAATAAACCCATGAAATAGTAAAATACTTTTGATGAGGATCGCTTTGGGTTTTGTTAAAAAAAATGTGACTAAGATATACACTGACTCAGACATTTTACAGTGGAAAAACAAACTTGTCAGTGCTCTCTGATAGATATGGGACAAACTATGACTGAAGAACTGCCTGTAAATGACCACAAACACATCAGCATTTATTTATTGCAATTTCTTGTTACTTGTGAAACCACATGTACACCGCTAACAATTTATCTGTGTTAAGCTAATATCGGTGGATATACACTCAGTTTCCAGTTTATTAGGAATAGCTAGCTAAAGTTAATGCAGTCTAATACAATCGTCCTGCAATAAATCCTGCTTTCATGAAGGTTATAATATTCTGTTTTTATTGAGACTGTGTTAAAGAGGTGTGGATTTAACTTTCCGTTATTTTGGAGACTGAGGTATGTGGTGCTGTCGAACTGCATTGTGTTACACTGACAGGTGTGACTACTGTTTTGTCCGTCCCATTCAAATCCATGACAGTAGGCTTATATATGATTGTACTCGTACTTTGGGTAGATACTGATGTGTTTGTTATTGTTGCATTCAAATCACAATACACAGCGTGCTCGTCTCCAGACAGTAAGTCAGTGAGGCGCCATGTAGACACGGGTGCATCAAATCAAGTCAACATCAACAGTGCAAAGATAACATCTAAGCTGAACTTGGAAACCTGGAACAAGAATTTGTTTTGATTCAGCTCCTCCCACCTGTCACACTTCACTTGTAAGAAAACATTCAACAAATGTAAACTTTCACCTTCCGAGCCATGACCAAACCCGAGGGTTTGTGGCGGACCTTGTTGACCACTCCTCCGTTTCCAGCACCCAACTCACAAATGGGATCAAAATCCTCATCCTTCAGCTCCCCAACCTGGGCTTTCTGGGTGAGGAAGGCTTCCAGCCGTTTCCTCTGTTGTTCATCCAGGTCCAGCTCACCCAGTTTCTTTTGTAAGGCCTCGAGGTTGGCTCTGTGAGGACAAGACAGGTGGTTTTACACAGACAGCGAGAGAAATGATGAGACAGGAACATCTAACAACTGTATATAAATGGAGATGCATAGGACAAATGTTACACATTTCTAATAAATGTTGATAAGTTCTAACACAGAGCAGTCACAAGTATTCTCTTTTTAATACACGTAAAACTGATTTTAACCCACAGTAGTGCTACTCACTCAGATGCAGCATCAATGGTGTTAGAGGTGGCCTGTCCCTCCCCAATGGGCGTTATGTTCAGGGGCACCGGTCTTCTTTTGGGAGCCATTTCGTCAACTACCCAAAACGGCTATCTCAAATAATGCGCTAACCTGCAATGAGCTGGGCGGCTGCTTATCTAGTCTTTTCCTTGTTCAAAACTCAGTCTGAATAAAAGCAACAGGGTCAGCTCTAGGTGGCTAGTAACTTAGCTAGCTAACGGTAGCAAAATTAGTATACTTTCGGTTGCATGTCAGTTAGCTAATGTGGTAAAACGTATCATACCAATGTTCTTCTTAAAAGCCAGGTCGTTTGGCGGTACATCTATAGCGTTTGGAGTATGCACATTTCTATTTTTCTGCTTCTTCTATGTTATCTACCTGCTGCTACTAGCCATTAGCCACCTAGCTGCTACTAGCTAGCACCAGCTCCTGGAAAAATCGTACCCTGCGTCTCTCAGCTCTTAATGTGCAGCCCCTCGCTTCTCGGCTTCCACAAGACAACAGGCCGTCACGGTTTTACCGGCTGCTACACCGGGAGACCGACTCGGCTGGCTTCCCTCCGCAGAACGACGGCGTCCCAGCCACAGATTCCTCTGTGTTTCAGCTCGGGGTGTGGGGCTCTGAAGCGAAAAGGGCTTTGGCTCTGCTTGGTGGTGCTTCAGTACAGGAAGCAGCAGCTGCAGCATCAGACCTGTGTGACACCCACAGGGAGAGCCCCTCATAAATAGCGCGAGACTGACACCGTCTGACAAGTTGATACGAGGGATGCAGAAATCTCAGTGGAGATGTACGACATCTGCAGTTTGTGTTAACGCCTCCGGTATGCTGTTTTTAATGAGGAAAGAAGCCCAGTTTCAACCAAATCTTACCCATCCTTTGCTGCTATCTTATGTGTTTAATGGCAGTTAGAAATCAAGCTGCGAAGTACATTACTGCCATCCAGTGGTAGCAAAGGGAACTCGACATTTGCAAAAAAATAAAATCACATTCAAATCAAACACTAAGTTAATTTAAAAAGCAGAAATTACCCACACACACACACGTACGGGACAAAACATTTGCTGTAATTCAAATTCATTAATTCAACTTTTGAAAATCTAGTGGAGACTTTCACAAAATTGGACAGATCTGTACAGTAGGCCTGTTTTCCTCATAAAAGAACAAACCAGGCATATTTCTAGATATAATTGAAGTCTGAAGTAATACGTTCCAACTTTATTTAAAATGAGATTAGCATAATATACTGTATATTCCTCCATAGTGCCCCCGAGTTTGCATGTAGCCAACTCTGGCTACAAATAGATGAATCAAAGTTTCATTGTCTTTGCCTTTTTTACATAACTAAACTTTGCTATGTTGAAGTAGAAGATATCTAGTGCATAGACCATAGTAATTGGGTGAAATCACCTCAATTTGTTGGCAATTCCTGTGGAAAAAAACCCCTAAATTTCTTGCAGAGACTTTACTCATCAACTATTCTTCCATTCAAATGTTTTTTATGCTGTCATTTTGGCAATGTCCTTATGGTAGTGTATGCTATACCAGGTGTCACAAACATGTCTTGATTACTGACAGGGCAAATCATACAGACAACCTGTGCCTACAGCACCTAATCTAAGCTTCTTCACGTGCTCCTCACTCAGCAAGACACAACACCGTCTGGAACATCTCACAACTCAATTGTTGATGCAATGTGTCTGAAACACTCAGCAGAGAATATAATAGAGTGAAAACTGTTTTCTCACAGACATTTAGAATGGACAGTCTTCTGACCTTTCCAGAAGTCACAATCTTCCGTACCAACCCCCAAACCGTCGGGAGAATAAATAAATAAATAAAAATAACAGCCCACTTTATGTATAGATTAAATTTAATAATTAAATAAAAATGAATGTTTGTGACCCTATGGGCTAATATACACCCAATAAGCACAGCAAACTAATACAAGGCTGCGGCCTCCCTTTGCTCTCAAAACATCCTTAGTTCTTTGTGGTATTGATTTCACAAGATGTTGGAAACTTTCCTTTGAGATTCAGGTCCATGTTGACATGATTGCATCGTATAATCTCTGCAGATTTGTCAGCTGCACATTCATGCTGTGATTCTCTCATCGTACCACATCTCAAAGATGTTCGAAGGGATTCAGATCTGGTGACTGGGGAGGTCACTGAAGTACACTGAACACACTGCCATGTACATGAAACCTGTTTGAGATAGCTTTGTGACATGGTGAATTATCATGTCACCATTAGAAGATGGTAAATTGTGGTCGTAAAGGGATGCACATGGTCAACAACAATACTCAGATGGGCTGTGGCATTCAAATGACTGATTGGTATTAAGGGGCCCAAATTGTGCCAAGAAAACATTCCTCACACCATTACATCACCACCACCAGCCTGGACTGTTGACACAAGGCAGGTTGGGTCCATGGATTCATGCTGTTGATGCCAAATTCTGACCCTACCATCTGTGTGCCTCTGCAGAAACTGGTACAAGACAAGGATTACAGCTACACATGGTTTTCATTTCCCTTTTCTTAACAATTAAAACACTGGTGGCCAAAGAGTTTAAGGTGCTGACAAGCTAGTTGCAGTGACCTCAGATCCAGTGTGGACCTTTCTAGCTTGTCACTCATGCAAGAGGAAGAGAAGAGAGGCAAAAGTGTTCCCTAAAACAATTGTATAAGCAATATGACACCGATAGTCTACAATGACTGCTGAACATTGGTTTCATTCTTTCCACATCAAAAATGCTTTCATACTTTAAGACTTTTAAGTTTAAAGAACTTGTTTTCTTCCTTCTTGTTTGCTTCAGTTAAGGCTGATCATGACTTTTTAGGAGAGCACCCGCAGACATGCTGCAAGCTGTAATCAAGGTGTGATGCATTTGTCCGAGTGGATTCAGTCATCCAAAGTTGCTGTCTGGCTGAATACATACAGTCTTCAGTATTTTCAAAACAAAACGATAGACAGGTTTTTAAGAACTGATTTTAATTAATTCCACACGTCAATAACAGCTGTTAGAATACGATCATTTTAAATTTTACAGTTTTATCCTCAACAGGCATCAAAATGTGTCCCCAGATCTGAGCATTTGGTACAGGACATAATCCACACTTTAAACAGTCCTCCCAGTCCTCAGTGGCATCAGCTTCAGGTGCCGCTGCCCTCAACAGCTTCTTATATTCTGTTTGCCTATAGGAACAACTGGAGGCGATTCAAGGCTTAATAAAATATTATTTAAATTTTATTGTCTTTTAATATGAACATGTAAAAAAAACACAACAAACAAAACATTTACATCATGGATTGTAAGCCTCTGCCCATGCTACCTTATGCATTATTATAAGAAGAAGAAGAGATGCCACTACAAAAAGACCAGACCCTCAGTTCTCTCCAGCTCCAAAACAATCTGCGAACGTATCTGGCTCAGATCCACAGAAGCAACCTGTACCACCTCTCACCTTTAACCATAAGGCAAAGAGAAGTTTAGGAGATCCGTTCAAATAATGATCCTCTATACCTAGCAACAAATGAACAAAGTCATTTTTATATGTATAGCAGTTACTTACAAATGCAAATCGCCTAGTTAATGACAGGTATTAGAGTTCTTTACATTATTTTTGCTTCAAAGCGCCTTATATAGAATATCCTTTTCAGGGATAGACTCCAACGTAGTACAGGCAAAGTGCCATCAATCAATTTTGTGTGATCACCAAATATTTTTCGCCACTACACTGATTTTGTAAGCCATGTCAATGTGTCAAAAGGAGGAGAAAAATGGAAGACGAGATTTGACTCAGCCTACTTTTTCCAATCATCAACCCTATCACAGGATGCGCTTACCAACAGTTAGGCCCCCGGATTAATGTGTAAATGTCAGCAAGGCAAAAGGAAACCAGATTCTAAGCTGATCAAACCGCAACAAAGGGATGATGAGCGAGGGAACCATACCGTGCAGAACTCATCTGAGTCACTACTTTTTTTCCCTCCCAAGTTTCTCACAGTGGAGTAGGACTGCCGCTTTTCTAGTTTCACATTTTCTGATTCCCATGCACGAGATGGTTGAGAGGATCTGGTCACAATGGTCAGGGATCCTTGATTAATTAATTAATACTCACTACACGACGGCTTTACAAAAAAAAAAAAAAAAAAAAAAGCCATAAATTTGGGATGAAGTTTCAGATGAAAGTGCAAACAGCTCTAGCAACACAGCAACACCTTTTTCTCTTCAAGCAAATGCTGATGACCTTCCTGCAGACAAACCTGATGCCTGCACATGCAGCCCGTGTATCCTTATCTGAGGAGCAGCGATCACATAATGACAATACTAGTGCAGGTGCAAAGGAATATTAAGCCTACAGCCTGTAGCAATTAAAGTCCAATTCTATTCCAGCAAATAGATATGACCTTATCTACATTGAAAGGAGGCCGAGGGGGATTGTTGGTTAAAGCAGCTGCACTTGTTCCAGACAGGACAATTTGTAATCCAATCAATGACTTTAAGCTTGGTGGGGTTTCACTTACTGACACTTCATTAAGTTTCGTTGCGTCAGACATGTTGAACCCACCGTGCCAAAATACAGTGAGTGCTTCTTCGACCCAGGTTGGATTCACTCACAGGAAAAGAAAAGGAGCGTTCATCAACAGCACAGCCATGAGCCTGGATGAAATTTATGTCAACACCTAAACCACAGCAGCAGAGGTGTCCTGCTTTCCGCAACCACAAGCTCCTGTCTGTACAAGAACTACAGCCAAATATTATGTAGATTTATTACAAATAATTGTTAAGAGAGCACGAAGCAACGTAATAAATATTATCCTTGCAGAGAACAATGCCAAAATGAGGGAGAAAAGGAGGACAGCACTTCTGAATCTTGTTCTATGACTGCCCTGTAGCTCTAATTTTTTCTGTTTCTCACTGTCCATTGCTCAAACTGGAAATGTCTAAGGAAAACATAAATGAAACAGAACACCTCTCAGACTGGGGTCTCATCTGCTGGCCAGCTCAACTAGAAATAAAAACAATGGGCTCCAGTCTTAACCTCTAAAACAAACAAACAAACAAACAAAAGGCACCAAAATCTTGTAACCATTTCCTGTCAGGGAATTCTTTAAATGCATCTGCTTTGGCACCACTGCCGTACAGTAATTTTGATGAGTTAGGTCTGCTATGTCTGTTAAATGCCGCTAGATCATTTCCAATAAATCCTGTTACAGCACAATAACTGCAGAAATGCTTTACAGTGGCACAGTTCCACCCATCACCAACACCTACAGTCAGCTTGGTTAACCACAAACTAATTTGTCCTTCAACAAAGATGTTGTTGCTGCAGAGGAAACAGAGCTGCATGAATGATGGAATTAAAAAATAAAAAACAAAAAATGTAGGAAAACAAAATCTCCAGTGTAAAATTGGCTTCAGAAAGACTCATCAATTCTTCTGTCCTCTGCTTCTTTCTTAGCTATTCTCTGGTCAGTCTGCTAAGTTTTTGTGACTGAGGTAGGTTCTCTTATCTAAGGACAAAATAAAAATGGAAAGCATTACACATTGAGGCCAGTATTGTGTTCTGCTCTTTCATAATTAAAAGGATAAATTCCTGAAAACACCTTTTCAAGCTTTGAATTCATTCTCTAAACAAAGAAACAATAACACAATAGGAGAGGTTTTAATTTGCATCACACTCCACATACCTCTGCATTTGCCTCCCCGAAGTCATTCATGCTCTTTTTCATTAGTCGTTTTTGACCTTTTACCAAAAACTACTGAGGAGCCACCATTTTCAACTTGCCTGTTCATCACAAATGTGACAAAAAAAAAATCAGACGCAAACATTGAACGCCCATGGCTAAAAGAGCCTGTAATCCCAAGTCAAATACAAAGAGAGACAGGGTGGTAGAGAGGAAATCGTCAGGAGAGAGAGGAGAAAAGGGGGTGGTGGTGGTTGTGGTGGTGGTGTTGGGGTGCTCGATCCATTCAGTTTCTTTAATAGAGGCAGGACGGTACAGATATTCACTGCAAGGTGACGGTTGGCCAAAAAGAGATAAGAGTTGTTTCCAGTGGTGTACAGTACAAACAGGAATCCTAATCACTCTAGATTGAAGATTCATTAACAGTGCATGTTTGAGTGTGTGTTTGTTTTGTCTGGATATAAACCAGAGCTCCTAAAAGGCTCTGATGTTTGGGAATAAGGGAGGGTCGTTGCATCTAGTGGATTGCTGTGTTCCTGTCCTCAAGTTTTTAGCCCCCTGCCTCTCTGTCTGTGTGTGTGTGTCAGTCTATGAGGGGACAGAGCTGCGGGGTCAGTAGGCAGTGACCAGGTCCTTGTCGTAGTTGTATCGGCCCCTCTTTGGGGCAGGACTGTCAGCGCTGTCCTCTGTGTCCTCACTGTCTCCTCCTGCCCCACCCCCTTCCTCCTCAGAGGAGGAGTCAAGAGTCAGATCTACCACTGCACCTCCTCCTGGTGCCACAGCAGGTCCTCCTGTGACTCCTGCCATCCCCACGGAACCGCTTCCAGATTTGCCCGTCAGGCTGGTGCTGCTGTGGGCCGGTGAATGACCGTTTGCCTCAGGAATGCCTGCAGACAAAGATGCCATTTGAAAAAAATATATATCAGAAAAATTTTATGAATTTGCTCTAGCAAACTAATGCACAGAAAAAAAATGCCCACATTCAGAAGAAGAGATAAATGTATTTGACACTTACATATATCAACAACAGGATACTCTGGTGTGTTGCTGCGTTCTCTTTCCCTGTCCCTCTCCTTATCATCTCTGATGGGTCGCCAGGAGCCGTCAGTTAAGTATTCAATCTCCTCAATGTCCTCACTTGTCTCCTTGAGAATCTCAGATAGCAGCCTGAAATACACGCGGCTGGTTAGAGTTGCCTTACAAAACAGATTTCACACCAAAAAAAAAAAAACAAAAGCAACAGAATACTCAGAGGCCTGCACTGGTTGAATGCAGTTTGCCACTATTTTTTTTTACCATTTTTTACCATTTTCATTAAATAACAATCTGGTATTTAAGTTACGCTCCATGAAGAAAAGCAACAAAACACGCCCAAATCCTCAGCTGTTCCAAATTATCAACTGAACACTGCATTCATTCTGTAAATTTCACAGGCTCTAAACACCACTCTATAAACCTGACATCATTTGGTAATTTGGCAACTGATACTAAAACCTCAAGATCAGTTAAAGAAGGGACTTTCACACAAGCTTAATTTAAGGAATGCAAATATACCTTGGAATGAAATCGTAACACAATGCATTCAGTCTCTGTGAAAGTAAGGGAGTGCCTGTGAGAATTAGCAAGAAATAACACGCCCTAATTGTTGTGGATTAAAAAAAAAAAAAAAAAAAAAAAAAAAAAACTCTGTCATGAAATTCTTTTGATAAAAATGGGCTGCAGGCTCATCTGTGTTTTTCCTACTCCATAAAAAAAATTGCAAATCTCTTTGTGACAACATACCAGAAAACCAAAAAGACAAAATGTGAAAAAAAAATTTGGCACCACGCCTAAAAGAGTACTTTTAAGTGTCAAACTACCATAGGTATCCTGCAGGTCACGTGCCGCAGTGACTACTGTTGAGACTTCCAGAGTTTCCACAATTACGTGTTTCTCTAAATTATAGCATTGTTGGAACAAGTAGATCAACTAGAATTATAGCCTCATGGCTGTGGCCCCTGCCAAGTTGCAGTTTACATCCATCTCTGTCCAGACTCATCTATGTTTTAAAAGTATTCGACTACACTTTATGTTTAAATGTGCATTCACTGGAAATTGGGTAAAATATATAAAACCTAATTAATCAGCCTCAGCAGGACATTCAGCTGGTCTAGTGGCCTTACTCCAGGTGGAGTTAAGGCTGACAGTGATTTTTGCAAGCAGGTAGAAGTTGTGAAAGAAAATGCAGTCTCTGCTGGTTTCTGGCCCATCCTGGTTGTGATTTTCTTGGCCAAATGACATAATTTCCAAAATACTATCCAAACAAGATTTTCTGAAATATGAAAAAATAAGTTCACTCAGTTTGGTATAGAGCTACAAACTGAGGATGACTTCAGATAAAGATCAAAATGTGCTTGCAGCTTTAGAGAATAGTAAGAATTTAAGAATAAAAAAAAAAAAACATTGCACAAATTACCAGTCTAGACAAGATAAAATAAGACTGGAGAAGAGGCTTTGTGAGTGGTTACAAGAAAATCTTTAGGGGCAAAAATAAAATGAAGGCAGAACTGAAAAAGGTAAAGAGTTGCGGTGCTAAAGATGTCAAAGTGTCAATATACTGAAAAGAGCGTTTCTTTAGTGAACTCTGCATTCATGCTTGAACTATAACATTCCTAAATTGATGAAATTAAATTTTTCGTGCAGAGATCGCATACTTTTCTCAGGCAACAATGATTGTGAACTGTACACAAGAGAGCATTACACAGAAAGGCATATGCTTACATGTGGCACATTGGGGGATTGTTTAGAATAGTAGAAGACTCGTCAACTATTAAGATGATGTTTCATACTTTTAACAGATAAACAGGAGTCCAGTATATTAACTATTAAGATTTCAAGCTACTAAAATAACAAAGACGTATATACGTCAAAGATTACGTAAGAGATGCAAAGGCATACCAATCCATGGTCACTGGGTGGCAGTGTGGTCACATGATAACACTGCATTAAATATTACATTTTATAACGATCATTTTATATCACACAAAGATGGGACTTGGCCTGATTTTAATAAAAACAAAAAAAATTGCTGAATAGGGGAGAAAAGGGGAGAAAGAGAGAAACTATCAGATATGACTTTCCTTTGTAAAATATTTTCCCGTTTGTTGAATTAAAAAATTAAACTCTGTTCCACAGCACTTCGCCTGGTCTTGTCCTCTTCCACAGGCGGATTACTAAGAGGCTGATAAGGAAAGTTCTTGTTCTGCCATTAACTAGATTACCAAATCAAAAGTCATCCTCTCCTTGTTGGAGACGGCCAGGTTTTTCTGGCATGTGTTAATTTTTGACACTTTTATTGAGAGAAGAGAGAGGGGCGTATGGAAAGTCCGGGGAGTTTTCTACCAAAGTTTATACAAACTCTCTCTCTCAGTGGAAGGGGAAAAGTGTGACACAAGACCTTATTCCATCTGAGGTGAGGAAGCCAGCTGATACATCCTAAGATGTCTGCACTTTTATTCAACCACTGCTGATTTCCCAGTGGAATTTAAAAAAGGTGATGTGTCTTCACTACATTGTAGTGAAGATTTTGAATGAATTTAAGGTATGAAGGTAGGTATGAAGTGTATTTTGCCACAATTAGCATATGAATTCTTGAGTTTTGGCAAAAAACATGTTTTGTCAGGTCATAGAGACATTGACCTTTGACCACCAATATCTTATCAGTTCTTCCTTGAGTCAAAATGAATGTTTGTGCCAAATATGAAGAAATTCCCCTCAAGCTGTTCCTGAGATATCGGGTTTACGAGAATCGGACGGACGGACAAGCCGAAACATAATGCCTCCGGTCGAGTCTGTTGTAAGAACAGACATAAACAGTCAACACACACACACACACACACACACACCAAATTCACCAGATCAAAAGTTCTGAAATATAACCTGCCAGCAGATGTAGAAATACAAAACAAAATGGATAGTCACCCTCTCATGCCATGCAAAACATTCAAAGCCTTTATAATAAAAACATAGTAGGCTGGTGCATGGTTCAACTTGTATCAAGAGTCTTAAAAATCCCCCCTAACATCTGTGCAGCTTTAATTATTTTCCCCAGGCAGGCTTCAACACACAGGGCTGTTATACTACGCACAAGTGTGATTTTTTAGAATTTATTGAAAAGAAGATGATGCTGCAGGGGTGGGACAAGTCAGAGCACGTTTCTGTCTCCTTACCCATCAATTGTAAGCAGCTCAAAGGGAGCAGGCTTGTCACAAACAGGGCAAGTCCACGTGGGCTTCTTCTCGTTCATCTGCAGGAAGAAGACTGCGTCGAAACACTGAAGATGGGCACAAGTTAAAACTCGACATGGCACACCGAGCCGCATCTTCACCAACTGGGAAAAGTGGGAGGAAGAGGACAAAAAATATTAAAAGATATCAAACTTCATAGCGTGACAAACATTTAGGAGACTCAGCACAGCTTAAAATGTCAGATGCTGTCACGTAGGTACACTCACTGGACAGATGAGAGAAACCCGAAGGCCTGTGGTCGCAATTTCACTTTCCGGGTCAAAACGTAGTTTGTCTTGGACTGCAGATAAAGAGGAAGATAATCTTCACTCAGATAATATGTTGTAATGTACGACATTAAATACATAATCCAGTTCTACCAAATACAACGTTAACAAAACATTTAGGAGTCAATTGTTTGATTTATGGAAACAAAAGTCAAATGAGTTTCTATAAGGATTTTCACGTCCTAGAATAAAGAGGAAATTATGCAGATTATAAGAGTAACACCTACTGCGTTCGCGACAGCGCTCTGCACTCTCAACAGAGCAGAGTTTGAGTTGGCTGAAGAGGTCTGCTGCAGTGAAGACCCTCACTAAATACACGGCAACCGAGTACCGCTGAAAACACAACAATTCAGAGGTTGTGAGCACTGATTTCAAAAGGCTACCAATCTAAAATAAACCAAACAGAGTGGCTTCTAAGTATTCAGACCCCTTCACTTTTTGCACAGTTCATTGTGTTTTAGATTTACATAAAAATGACAATTTTGCCCACCCACGTCTCAAGGAAATCTCCTGTTTGTTTTCATCTCAAGAAAACAAACAGGGTCTGAATATTTTGGAAATAAGAGATTCCAGTAAGTCCTATTAATCCAAAAAAAAACATGTTTTTACTTTGTCATTATGGATTACTGAGTGTAGACTGATGAGTGAAAATGACAACCATCAATTTAAAATCAAATCTACAACTCAACCCCTGATTATATAAGTCAATTTAATGCAAGACATCCTCTTAGAGTATAAAGGCTTATTACATAAATATTAGGAAAACCTAACAGCAAATTCTTTCTATCAAAGAATCCCAATCTCTTGGGTGAAATCTTGCAGCAATAAATCTGCAATGACACTCCTCTCTCAACATGAACATTATACTAAACACTACAGAACACTGTACAAAATATTAAAACAATTACAGGAAAGGTGTGATGCAGGCCATATATCTGCTGTCAGACATTTAAACTGCTTTAACTGCTTTACAGATCCTAATTAACAGACAAGGAAAACTGCATGAAAAAACCTGTTTCTTATTGTGTTTAGTTTCACCTTTCGCGTTGCTCATCCTAATTGTTTTACACAAGAGCTCTAAAGAAGAGGGTGCCAACAGAGGTAAGAGTGTATTCATCCGTCTTCCAGCTGCTTAACAGGATCAGGATTGTGGGGGCAACTGTCAAGAAGCTAGCTGAAGTAATTCAGCACTTGGCCCTCAAGAGCCATTTTAGGAGTCATACCACATACAGCTGAGTGGGACCAAAGAAATACTCAGAAAACTTTGTGTCCCAGCTTGCCTTGGTGCTCTTTGTAATCTACCAGGAGAAGAAGATATCTCCTCTAATTGCCCTGTTGCCACCATGACGCTAAACTCGGCAGAATATGAGATTTGGCCTCAGACTCTCACCTTGCCAAAGTTTCCCCAGGTGATGGTGACTCTGTTGGTGACACTGGAAAGATGCAACCAGGGAGTGATGTTAACAGGTCGACAAGGACGACGGGGTTCGACACCAGGCTTATTAGAGGGGTAATATCCCTGTAAACACAAAGAAACACACACAAATGCCAAAGTATTATATAAGTTATCAAGTAATTTATCCAGATAAAATTGTTTAAGTGATTTGTTTAAACGACAAGCATGGGAATTCCACCTGAAGGACTTACAGTTTAAAATACTAACATAATAATACTAATACTGATTGTGTTAATCATACAGTCACTATTTATAACCTAGAGACACAAAACTACAAACAGCTTCTAGTTTTTCTCTTTTGCAAACAATTAAAATGGAAGTTAGAGTTTCTCTGCAGGATGAGCACTGGATGAACACAACATTGCAGCACGCGCTCTTCGTGGAGGTTTAAGCTTCCCACTAGCACATAACACAAAACACCACAACAGCTTGTAAGTCACACAGAGACTGAGGACTGTGGAGTTTTCTACCGAAGTCTTGCCAGTGAGCTGATGCCTTCAGGTTGGCTAACCAGTACTGAATCTGTAACTGGATATTTATATTTCTTGTCTCAGTCAACGTTGGCCACGAATAGACAGTAAGTCTGGCACCGACATCCAAACTAGTGACTAAATAGCCGTGGTTACATGCACAAGTTGTCTTATTCTTACTGCAGTCCTTCCGATTGAAGATTTCAGGTCAACTGTTTACATGGGACGTGATTTAATTTGGCTTGGTGTTTACATGCACCAACGCATTTAACCAGAACAGCTGTGTGGCCGGCGCAAAGACGATGAATGCGTCGTGCATGGAGAAAAGTACGTCCCTATGCATTTATGTCAAGACAGAGAGACAGAAAGAACACAGCCAGGAAAGTAAACAAATAATCATAAACTGTTTACTTGGCACAATTTTTCTTTTGATCAGTTTATGAAAAGGTTTAAATTACACATCAGCAATAGACTGAAATTTCAGTGGGCATGGGCCTGTATATTCTGACTGAGGTGTTTAGACGTAAAGCAATCAAGGGAAAAATTCTTTGACAAGAACAGAAGATCTGCCCTGCTTTAGTCATGTTTGCAATCTGAAGGTGGGGCAATTATCTCAATTAAGTGAATCAACTCACCGGCACATGACAGTAGGACTGGTTAACCTTGACCGCAATGTTGGGAGGATACTGGTCCTCCTGGACACCAATGGAGTCTGTGTAACAAATTCTGCAACAGAGAGTGACAAGGGAGAGAAAGATTACTATTAAAGGACAATCTGACCATTCAGTCTATCAGCATGACTGCATCTGTATCTGTCAAGACTTTGAGCACGTCAGAACTTGACTATTCACATAAATCAATGAAATCTTCTATTTTAAAGGATGATTACCGGGGGGTGTCTGATAACCAAATAGTCACTGGCAGAACTAGCACATTCGAGACAACTGGACAGTGAAATATCTTTGAAGTTTGAATGGGAAATCCTGGGAACTTACCTAAGAACCACTTGGATTGATCTGATTCCTGGACGAAGCTCGCTGAAAAAAATAGTCACATATTAAAATGAGCATCAGTTACATATAAATTTATCTGGTGTTAACTGAACACTGCAGATCTGGAAGGAAATGCTGGACCTTCTTACCTTGCATTTCTGATCTGGTCTGCTTGGTTTGGTGTTAACTCAAATATGCATTGACTGTCCTGCAGTTTCTCATTGTTCTGGGCAACTGTTAACAAGTGCAGGCACATTCAATTACAGCACAGAACGTAGTTGAATATGTGGAATAATATTTATCCAAAATGAATTATTTAAATAAAAGGATAAAGAAACATCAAATAGTCTGCACTTACTAAGCTCTGTTGGTGGCAACAGGGTCTCCAGAGTTTGGTAGAAGGGCAGTGGCACCAGCTTGACCTCTGCTGCAGGTGTGGGGATCGGTTTGGAGATGCCATTGAGGTAGTCTGCGCCCTGAGAGGTGGCAGTGGGGGAGGAGCTGATGGGTGAGTAGGCAACTGGGACGCCCTCTGGACGCCGTGCTGCAAGCCAGCCAGATGTTTTGGGGAAACGCGACTCGTAGAGCTGCCTGACGTTCTTCAGAAGCTCCGGGCTGTATTCGGTCTGCACCAGCCTCAATGCGCGCCCCACCAGGTCTTGCTTCAGCCCACTTTTGCTGCGACCCATGGAGGCCAGCAGCGTCTGCAGGTCTGAGACCCGGAAACTTTTGACCATGTTCTACCAGGAGGAAAAGAAAAAAAAGTGAGATATGCATGGATATTGAAGTCTGTAGACAGCGAAAGTCTAAATGACAACGTCATGACTTTACAAGTCATTAGACTCATTTTGAGAGCCATGTTCCTATCCAAGACATGCAAAGCCATTTACCACCACAGTGCTAATGATTTTGGATTTGTACTACTACTGACTTTTGTCAAGCAACTCACAACTTCAAATATTTTTTTCTTTCCTAAGCTGTTTGTTGTTGTTACTTTTCTGGAGGTATTTATGGAGGTATTTATGGTTTCTATTCTATCATGTGAAAACCTTGAAAATTGGAATCCAGTACATTTGTGTTTATATTTTGAGAGTTACTCCAGTGAATGTATCACATTTCTAAATATACTCTGTCTGGAAAAAAACTCAATTACCTTACATGCAGCATTTAACATGACATAGCAGGTGACTCAAACTGTTTGATTCCTGCTAAAATTAGCTTCTGTACTCAGGCACTTTAATCCTACAGAGGCGTGAACCTGCTTTGTAATTAGCCGGCTATAGTAAGAAGTCACACCGCTCCTCCTTCTGATCGCCAGCATTTTGGGCAAGTCATTTTCATCATTTCACCTTAGAAGCCCAAATTTGCAATAGCAGTTAAAATGACTGCACCTCTGCATTTCACAATGTTAGATGCACACTATATGTCTATGTGCCTTATACATCATGTAAGACAACCACAGAAAAAAACTGACAACAGGGCCCAGCTCCAGTATAAGCCTAAAAAAAATAGGCATGGACATCTTGGGCTGTGTTTAGTTTAAGGATGTAAAGCAATAAGTTCAAAGGGAATCATAAAAATGATAAAACACACAACTAAGAAAAGATGTAGTAAAAACTATAGCTTGGATCTTTATTTGACAAGAGGAGGAAATAATTTGCCTAGTACAATGTTTACATGTACACCAAATTCTTTACGGGGAAGAGCAACGTACAGTATGAGAGCTTCACCGTAGGTCAACACACGGAACGTTGTTGTTATTAGAAAAACCTGAGGCGTTTGACATGCTTTAACATACAGCTTTGTGTCTACATTAAATTTGCACAACAATGCGGCTCTCCATCGGGATTCTGATGGAAGCTGCGCAAAAATTGCAGCCATAAAGTCAGTAACGTTGCAATTTCTTTAGCTTCATTTAAACATCACCAACATAGCCACCGCTATCGGCTGGCTAGCTTCTCAAAAGACTGGACTGTCGGTATTCAATCATGGCAACTGGAAATTTTGACAGGTGCACAGCTCCGTAAACTATCAGGCTAACTCCAGAAATACAGTACCGTGAGCCAACTAACGCCACATATTAATACGAAGGGAAGCACGCTAGCCGCAAACCCTGATGTTTGTATGGGTTCATCATTCATTTTCGGTGTCTTCCTTTAGAGCCAGCGTGATGCTAGCTAAACCAACGCATTTTCCTAGTTAACACAACCTAGCAGGCTAATACGTTAGCGGCGCAGGCTAGTTCGTTTCGTCGTGAATGCAATACGCCTCATTTGTAAGAGTACAATCTCTTAACCATGTATAAACAAAGCCCACATTTCCCCCACGACCGGGCTGAATTCCACCCCACACTCCGGCGCCCGTCTCCCATCAAACCAAAGCTAGCCAAGCTCTACTTGCCATCGCTTCCACCAGTTCGGCCGCCATCTTCGAGCAGCAGTACCGCGAGAGTCAGAGACGACGGCTAGTCTTTCACCAATGAAACGCAGAAACTGCCTTGATGGACGGGCGGCTAGAACCAATTACAGCGCGAGTTTGACCAGCTCCAGAAGAGGAGTAAATAAAATAGGCGGGATTGCCGCGATTTAAAGTTACAGTACAACTTTTTAAAAACACTAAGAGACAGGTCTCATTTCTAAAATAGGCCTCAGTGTCTATTAATGATACCGCATGCCAAAGTGTTTTGATATCCATAAAGTTTCGGTTTTATAGTATTGAGGTATTGTGAATGTGTGTCTTAAAAACTGTTTAAATTCAACGTGGATATAAAGCATGGGCTGTCAAGTGGATCTGGTCGCATGGTCCCTTCAAGTCCCCTCCGAGAAAAATATTCCGTTTCAGGTTTTGCGTCCAGTGGTGAGATGTAGAGTTAATGCTTTGTCTAAGATATGTTCATTTTTGAATTAAAATGAGTAATTAACTAAATGCATTTACACGTCAAAGTATAGACCAGCCGTACCATGTCTAAAACACAAATGCCAGGTCGTGTAAGGTTTTTAGCAAAATGGAAATAAGTATGCAAGGGACACATTTGCACTCCCTGTGGTGATCCAGCCCGCATTTTCCAAAAGCTCCATGTATGTGGCAAAGAATAGCCTCATGGAAACACAAAAATCAATTGAAGGAATTGCAGTATCATGTAATAACACGGTGTGTTTTGTTTTGGCTTTGCTTTGGACATGAAACATCAATACAACAACGCTGTACATTCTAAAGGACAGCTGGCTTTGCCACTATGCAGGTTGATGCAATAGGTTATCTATTATGAAAATTTGTGAATAAAATATAAAAGATATAGTTTATATGATTCTGTTGATTTTGATACACCTCATTAAATTTAGTTCGCCAATGTGGACCTAAATTACAGCTTGGTATGTTCTCCACAATACAGGCTACTAGTTTTTACAGTTACAATATTGGTTTATATTTTTTAAATTAACAGAGCTCAAGTCTATGTATAAATTAATATACCTTATTACAATACACAATCTTGATGATGTAAAGGTAGCATAATTCTTTTTGTTGTGCATATATTTTCATGTTCCATTGTTTAAACAGAAGAGGGCAATATGGTCCATGATTCAACCAGACTGTTGATTAATTCATTCCCTCTGTAAAACAGACAGAACAAAGCAGATCCATTTAGACACCGTACTTTTGCTCTTATCTAGGCTAATGTGATGATTGCTGTGGAGGTGATGTGGGCCGATAAATATATCTGCTGTGCAGGTTATTTAATTTCTACTACTCAACAGTTGATGGATGCATATGTATTAACTGGAGTACACAGACACTGTTACCTAGACCTTTATTTGTTTCAGATCCCAGGGACTTTAAAGATATTAAACATGAAAATAAGGGACACAAACAATTTTCTCTCTGATGTTAATACCTTAAGTGTGATCACTCAATCACTAGAAGAAACAGAAAATGTGAGCAATGTGGCAAAATTTTTAAAATCTTTTACTTGACTTTGATATTACTTATGGGACACTTAAAGGTGTATCGGTATTCAAGGGGTTAAATAACACTCCATCTTAAGATGGATTTGGTGCTTTATTAAGACTCATAATTTGTCAGAAAGACCTAAGGACGCTTTTCTTCATTGTAAAAACTCAGTTCACAGTACAAATTTAATTATCCAAATGCCAGTCGTATCAAATGAGAGTAAATATAAAATTCACAATTTATTTCAACATTCTAAAGTTTAATTCACAAGAGTCTGATCTGTAGATGTTTGACCTGTATGTCATAACATAAACAAATGTGTCTGCTGTAGTTTAGCTTAAACCATTAAAAATGCCCTGTAACATTAATTAATTGTTGAAATTAAAACATTGTCACAATCCAAGCACAAATTATAACATTTAAATAAAATTTTTTAGTTAAATACAAAGATTAGGTGAGTAGTAAAGTCACAACGCATCATTATAGAGTACTACGTAATTACTTCTTAGAATTAAGGGAGAAGTACTTTATGAAAAATAAACCATAATTAGTCTTTGAGTACTCTTTGCACAACTAAAGATTACAATATAATATAATATAATATAATATAATATAATATAATATAATGTAGTAGTGCAGAATCATTTCAGCTTTAATCTTTGAGAAGATTCTTAAAAAATATCTAAGATTATATATTTACTCATATTTACTGAATTTATTCAGAAGCAGAAAAAAACTTATTTATATTTTCCTACTGCTTTGTACATGAAAAAACCTAAACACGTCCAGTTGTTAATAACAAAGAAATCTCTTTTACAATAATAGTTAGCAAGAACTGAAATACAGGTCACACAAAGGAGATACAATTTTAAAAAAGGTTTATGTTAACATCAGGAAATAAATTCATTTTATTTTTCAGTCACAAACTTTACTGTTTAACTTAGCTGAATGTGAATCTGTGTTTTTTTTTTCTTCTCCAAAACACGGAGCCATTAATTACTGCTCCACGGTAACTGAAGTAATTCTTTGGACAGCATCCCCATGGACAAAACAACTTTAACAGGATAACACTGGCATCTAAAAGGCCTTTGATTCTACAGCATCCATCCTCTGCACACCATGTCTTACTAAATCTTGAGTGTTTAATCTCCCGTAATTACAAAGATTTGCTTAGGTTAATAAAAATAATCCGCCTCAATTGAGACCCCCTACCTGGACCTCCCCTTGTGCCTTCTTTGCCCCTTTCTGTGAGGGATAAATTCACAGTCATATAAATAGAGTCATCTTCACAACTGTGAAGCACAGCGCTTTGATTCAAGAGCAATAGGTTGTTGGATATTGAGAAGGAGGTTTTGATAAGGTCAGATTTATCAGAGAGACAGAAGCGTTTAATTAAACTTTGTTGGCATACAAAGTGGCTGTATTTAGTCTTAAAGACTGACGTCATTTCCACAGGTTGAGATTGTGTCGCTCATGAGCGCATCGGGGTTAACAACAGTTGAGAGGCTCATCTTTATCTGTGATCTTGTCAACAGTGAGACTTCCGCGAAAGAAGCGAGGGGCATTGAGGCATTCAGTTTATGAAGGATCCTGATTTTAAAAGAAAATAGACATGCTGTGAAACTCAGACACACAGTTCTGAGAAGACTTGGGATAAACGCTTTCCATTTTTATCACCTGATAATTATTCCACAGTCAGTCAGTTTGGAACCAATAAACCTCTGTAATGAGTCTGAGATATCTTAATTCAGAAATGACAGTGGAGGACAGAAGCAGCCGCACCGGCGTCAGAGAAAGGCTGGGACTCAGCTTCACTATCGACTACCTTCTGTTCAATAAAGGAGTCAAAGGCTCTAAAGAAGAAGCGACAGGAAGTCGTACGGCAGAGCAGACAGCGAACAACATGCTAAATCATCAGAATCCTAAACCCGAAGAGGTGGGGATTCGCTCTGCGATACAGGAGAAGCAGCTACAGAGGTCAGAGGTAGACACAGAAGAAAGGAAAGTCAAAGAAGAGGAGAGGGATGAAGAGCAACAAGAGGAGGGGGAGGAGGAAGTGACCACCACCATGTCTGTAAGCAGCAGTCCAGAAAAGTCTGCGAACAAACCCAACCAATCCTACATTGCCCTCATCTCCAAAGCAATCCTGGCGTCCGAACAGAAGAAACTGCTGCTATGTGACATCTACCAGTGGATCATGGACCACTACCCTTACTTCAAGAGTAAGGTATGTTCACATCAGTGTTCTTGTGTCTTTCTATTTACCTGGCAGGCAGAGATCAACACATGTGGTACTGTCGGAAAACAGCTGTTGTAGCAATAGAGGAATTTATCAAGTCAAATTGGGTGATTGGCTATAAAGTAAATCCTACGAAAAACAAGTGATTGCTGCTTGGGGTAGTATTTTAAAATGAATCATGCTCTATTACTTTGTTAACTCCTCACATCTACTGGTAAGACAATCCCGAGACCGATGACAAGACCGGTCATTCACCTGGGGTCTTCACTGTGTTTAAGTTAGTCGCTGAAATATAATGTGGCAGCCATTTTCACAAGTGAAGTGACCTACTTGGCACAGGTAATCTGTCTGAGTGGTTAGGCAATTAGGTGCTTGCAGGGACACTAGATGATCTTCTTGTTGGCAAATTCACAAATAAAGTAATCCTGTTGCTAGGTTGCAAACTGCCTCTGCCTTTACCAGGTGCAACAACAGATTGGATGAAGCCTAGTGGATTAAAGTTGATCATTGGTTTGACGTGCTAAAAAGGTATCTCAGGGTGTTGTGTCTTGCTGTGATCATATGCAGTCTTGACACGCTATCGCGCATCCTGCCAACAACAGGACAAGGTGACATCCTGAGGAGGATCAGCGATACTTAACGGCCACCTATGTTAATGTTCAAACGGGGTCACCCACCGTTTACGTTTAACTCCTACTTGTTTTAAGGTTTTGCTTTTGGCCCAATGACTTTTTCTTTTCTTTCTCAAACAGGATAAAAACTGGAGGAACAGCGTGCGCCACAACTTGTCCCTGAATGACTGTTTCATCAAAGCAGGCCGCAGTGACAACGGTAAAGGCCACTTCTGGGCGATTCACCCATCAAACTATCAGGACTTTTCTAACGGGGACTATCACTGCCGGAGGACACGGCGGAGGGTACGCAGGGTGGCAGGACAGCTCCCCCTTTCCTCCCTGAGCTCCCCCTACCACCCTGCGTTCGCCCGCCCCAACAGAACGATCTGCTGGTGCTGTCCTCAGGCCCCTGCACTCCCTCTGGCCTGCTTGGCACCCAGACTCTACTGGCCTTGGTCCCGTGTACAGCCACAAGTGGGGCTCCACCCAGGCCTGCATGCCTCCATACCCTGAGGATGAACAGTTTATATTTTTGAGATGCTCTGTACTTACAATTTGGGACTGAATTAATATTGGGTAAAAGAGACATTTTAGAGCTTTTTTTTTGCTAATGATTATGTCATTAGGTGATGTTAAAATTGATAGGAGGTTGGACTTTATTACATTATATTAAGCTTTGTAAGTAAGACCAAAGTGATTTTAGGACATTCTTTTAAAGATACTGCACTTCTTTCACTTTTTTTTTCTGATTGTTTTTAGAATACCAGAAATACAATGTTTTGTTATAATCTCATTAAATCATATTGAATTTAACTGATGCTTTTTTTATGAGCTGCCTCAGGTATGCTTTGTGTGTGTGTGTGTGTGTGTCTTTATGTGTGTGCACTTGCCTGTGCGAGCAGATAGCACTAAAAGTGAGCCCAAAGCTAAAATACCACCCGGTATTAGATGCTAATTAGTCAAAGCTGTCGGGATGCAAAATCTTCTGCCTTAAGAGACTAAAATCAGGCTTCCCAAAGCCGACTCCCAAGGATATGAGGCCAGATAATCTGAGCAATCCCAAATAGTTTCAAGAAATAGGAAGCTTATCACACAGTGTAATCTGTAGCCGCTGCTGCAGAAAGAGGGGGACTACAGGAGGTCGGGGATGAAGGAAGCAGAGGAAAGGGAAGGAGGCAGAGAGAGAGAGGGGATGCTGATTTATTGGAGAGAGGTGGGAGGGCTTTTTGTAGGGGCTGAGTTCAAATTGCATACATAAACCAGTCAGGACAGAAATGTTCAGCAAATGAAATAATTTTTATGCTGAACATAAAGTGACTGTCACAATGAATACAGTATGGATGAAGTAACATTATTGTTTTAAGGATTTTTTTTTTCTTAAAGGATGATCCACATAGGACATATCATAAATGGACACCCTAAAAACAATAACTGAAACTGTCTCTAAAGCAGGAACAGCTCATTTATAAGATAACTCCAAAATATTGCTATAATAAGAATCGAGTCAATTTTGTACCTGCCCGACTTCCATCAATAGTGAAATTCCTCTCTGACTTGCAAAGGTTGGCATTTACATCCCCAGTGCTCCAGCCAAAGAGGATTAGGTCATACTTTGATTTTTCTGAAGTTTGTTTGTCTCAGCTCATGTGGGCTGCTTATGTGCAAATTATTGAATATTTGAATAAGGCAATATTTGACATGAAATTAGATTCTGAATAGACAACAACATGTCAAAGGGATAAAGCTTAAGAGAAAGAGGGGGAGGAGGTGTTATTCACAACAGTTATTTTCTGGCAATGTTCATTAAAACAATGACAAATCCATCTAATTAATTTTTGTTCACCAAATCTTCCTATTCAATGTCAGCAGCTAATTGGAGACCTAATTTGCTTAATTCCCATGATTTGCTCTCTGCATCAAATCCTCTTCAATTCACCAGCTTTAAGGCTTTAATTTGGTTGCATATGTTTGCTGTACACACACACACACACACACACACACACACACACACACACAGTTCAGTGTAAAATGGTGTACAATTCACACACATTCAACCCCTAAGACTCTTGCAGACACACACACATTACACGTGTGTAATTAAATTAGGAAAATCTAATAAAGTTTTTTCCTGTCACACCCATCCAGAAACAATATTTATGCTCAACAAAACTGCAATTAACCACCTTTCTAGGGCAGTGAGATTGAGGTCATGAGCTCTCTTCGCATGTGTGCGTGTTCATATGTGCATGTCATTTTGTTAATCTAATGAGATGGGCGAAGGGGTGCAGGGGGGCCGTAGATTAAGGCACAAAGATTTGTTCCTGATTAGCTGAGAGTGAGGTAAGAAGATCAGTCCCGCTGAGAAGGCGATGAAACATTATGGCCGTGTTTTAATACAACACGTTTACAGCAGCATTCCAAAGCTGATTCCCTTTAGCTTACATGTATCTCGTTGATGTGACTATAGACTCAATGTACAACAGGTCACACAACATAGGATGAAGCCTGAGCCAATACATGCAACTGGATCAAAGATGCACAGGAAAAAGGGGGATTTTTACCATCAGTTCAGTGCAGGCTACACTGGTTTTCATCTTGTAGCTTCTATTGTGTGCAAGATATTTCATTAGCAGCACAGTAGAAATTATTTATCCCAACACATGGTTTAATACAGTTAACTGAATAACTTAGTGTAATCATCTTTAGTGTCTATGCTTCTGTCTTCATGTCTTCATCCCATAATAAATTCATAAAACATTCACTCAGTGATGCTGGTTATAGCTGCAGTAGTTACATTTATATAAAAATTACAGTTTTGACTTAAGACAAAAGTATTGACTACAAAATACTTTGAACTTTGATTTATAACCTTATTTCCCCTAATGCAAAAAACAAAAAAAAACTAAAACAACAAAACAAAACAAAACAAACAAACAAAAAAACAGTCTCTCTGAATGATGTAAGAAATACTTTTAAAATATGAAATAATGACAGACAAATATAAATGTCAGATTTGACGTCTGGGGATTTTTGTCTGACACAGACATGAAAATATTTGTTTGCATGTCTCTAAGCACATTTTAAATTGAGACCACATCATATTAATTAATTGATGTGAGACCTCAGTTTACATAAGCACATGATCAGATACAGCTACAAACCTATAAATTTATTATTATCATAAATCAATGAATAGTACCAGTTTTGGGGGGCCTTACTTGCCACTATTGAACTTTTTCTTGTTTAACTCATAAACAATCATATTTCCAGTTCAAATGTTCAGCACAAACCCTGATTTGATTTGTGATTCATGGTCAAGATTTGTTTCCTCTTCATTTCTTCATTTAAATTTAGTTTGAATGACATTTTTGCTTTTGTGTAGCATAAGCTGTAAAAAGAGTAAGATAAAATAATAATAATAATTTCACTGCAATGTAGATCCAGAGGTTGAAAAAGCCCTGCGGAAACAAAAAAATAATATTTGAAGTGGATAGTCTAAAGTAATTTACTGACAAGTTTGTGAAATTTAGAATTAAATATTAACTTTTCGTTTGACTTTATTCTCTTATTTGCTTTTTTCTCTCTCTGAGGTTTCCTCTTGGTTCGACTGCAGCTGAATGCATGAATATCTCTCAATAGGCCCAAAGCCTGGAGGAGTCCAAATTGCAAGCCTAATGGAAAGCATGATTGCATAGAAGTAAGTAGTATTTGAGGCTTAGGAAGCGCAATAGTTGAACCAAAACCAGCTGCTATTTTCTGGTTGTGTCCCTCCATGAACAATAGCCTGGCGTTACCTCGGCTTCAAAGGCTCCATAATAGTCAATCGATCAGAATGCGAGGCGCTATTCTGCAGATTACTGTTAACAATAATTTGCCTCCCAGTGCACCGTTACCATCTTTGAAGCAATGTTTTATTGCCCATTTTTTTTCATCTGCATCTGTCATCCCCGAAGTCCACTGTTTGATCTCTCCCCACCAGTGTCTGCCTCCCCGGGGTCGCGTTGACCTGTTGATTGGCAGCTGCGATCAGACATATGGTGGGACGGGGCATCGACCGGAGTTCCCCGGAGACAAAAGCAGACTAGTGGGTTTTTTTCCCCCTCTTTCACCGCGCTGAGGAGACTAGAGGCAGCACCGAGGAGATGACCTGATCCGACCGCTAGATGACGCAAGGTGCAAGCGAATATTTCCAGCGGGGAACGAGGATGAACCATTGAACGTAAGTGGCAAAGTTTTTTTTTTTTGTTTTTTTTCCTATTTTGTAATCCCTCTTATTTAACCCATCGTCATTGTCAATTATAACAAAGATTTGTTGCATATTGTGCCAAACTAATTTAGCATTACACATTTTAATGTGCATTTCCCCCACTGTAATTGTTTATAAGCATAAGGAATTTCTGAGATATTTCTCCTTACCACATCCTTCCTTTTGCTGTGACATTTTGACCCCTATCATGGACCATAATGGCAGAGTTGTAGTGCCATCTTAGACAGTAAAATATGACCTCTGCAG
This sequence comes from Toxotes jaculatrix, assembly GCF_017976425.1. Taxonomy (NCBI): domain Eukaryota; kingdom Metazoa; phylum Chordata; class Actinopteri; family Toxotidae; genus Toxotes; species Toxotes jaculatrix. The sequence continues at coordinate 7,015,117 of NC_054399.1, forward strand.
CAGGACAAATAATTAATGTGGATATGGCAAAGCAGTGTGTTTGCTCAGTGTTCATGCCAGGCTTCTTTGGATTTTGCCCAGCTGTGTGCTGCTTCATGGAAATCAACTGGGGGCAGCTTGACTCCCAGTAAAAAAAAAAAAAACACAGATGTGATGCACAACCTGGTGTGTATGTGTAGTTGTGTGTTTCTATGTGCATGATTTCAGCATACAGAATGCAAAGCACCCCCCTCTCTCCTCCTATAGTGAGCAGTGTTGCCATGGTGATGCATCCCTGGCCAGGGTCTTGCAGTGATCCCCACTGACCCTGGTTGGTGACCTCTGACATTTAGGCCATGGCCAGAGTCAAAAGGTCAGCGATGGCCGGAGGGCAACAAGAGCACTTCCATGATTGGCACTCTGACATGCTCACTGCCCCCTTCATCTGCAGCGCTCACCTCCCTCCCAGCTTGCACCTCTCATTTGCATTTGTTACAGAACGAGAACAATCAGCTGCAGGATGTTCATCCCAGTGTTTTGCTCTGCACTTTAGCAGGTAGCCCATTCTGTGCTCACGGCAATGAAAGGCTCAATATTGTATAATTTGCTTCAGTGCTGCTACATGTTCTAGGTTTCTCCACTTCAGTTTTGCGTAAATTGTGATGATAAAATGCACATCCACTGCAGGCTAACATCCTGTATCATGATGGTTATGATAGCAGTAATGATCATCAGTATTCCCATGGCCCCTGCAATCCACTGTATGTGAGGATATTTATAGTTCTTCATGTGATAGCGTGTGTGTGTGTGAATGTTTGTTCATTTCTGGTGGGGGGGGGGCAATGCACCGCACCATGGTTCTTCTCGTGGGGGATAATTACAGAATAGTGGGTACTAAAAGTCATGTGACCTGAGTCTTCTGCTCCCAAATAATTTATCCCCCCGGCTGATAGCTCGTCAATATCAATTTATTAATTTAACAGTTCTGGACTGATAAAAGGTAGTGCGCACAGTTAGCTTGCTGAAGCGGGGAATAAGGATGAATTTTACAGTGCAATGGTGTGAGAGGATGGAAAGAGGGAGAGACTGCAGGACAAAGCGAGAGGGAAAGAAACGGCACAGGAGTGATCAATGGCAACACAGGAGAGAGATGCATATTCGCTGTTCTAAAATGGGCCACCATCACTCATATTCCAAGGTTATTGAATGAAAGTTATGAAAATTAATACACTTATTATCACCATATTAAAAATTAAGATTGAAGACAGGTGCTCATTGTATTGATATTCAAATGTCTCCAATATATTGATCACCACAACCCAGTTTTCCCCTGACCTCTTCAGGTGAGCCTGTGCCACAGTCCGAGAGGAAAAAACACGTTTTTCAAGAGGAGCTTGTGAAGATTTTAATTAGTCCCACAAAGAAAACTCTTTTGTGTTAGTACACAACCTGAGAACCCTCAGAGGTGTTATATAAGATGATCGTTTCCCGGAAGATGCATCTTCCAAAACAAAGACACATCAGAAAAACACATAAATGTGACCTCTTAAAGGTGACCCCTCTTGACCTCCCAGCACTTCCTTTGCATCCTGATTTTTTTAAAGAAGGTAATGAATATACATCTGGCATAAAGCAGAACACATATATCATCCAGTCCCCACCACAAAACAGTCAAACTAGAACTAACCTATTCCCAGAGCCATTACATAATATCCCTGAAGGAGGCTAAAAGGTATTTTAACAAGACCCACTGCTCTATGACCTTTGACCTCTTCTCAGTTGACCCCGAGCTCCTGACCCCACTTACACTAGCCAGTGACAGCGATGGACACAGATCTCGTACACTTCCTGGTGAGAGGAGACAAAGAGAAAGAGATTAATTTACAAACTGATGCATGTGAGGATTCTGCATTTTCTGTCAGGGGCTGTCAGACAGATTCAGTTTGTGGATCCATCATTCTCTGTCTTTTTCCTATTTATCCAACCAGAAATGTCAGGAAAAGAAACCAAACAACTACTAAATCCAATCGCTTCTTGTTCTGTATGTCGGCGCATTATATAATCCTTTCTTCTCCGCAGGCTCCGAGGCTCCCCTCACACGGGCAATCACTGTAGTGGATTCTCCTCGGGTCTTTGGAGAGCTGCGGGGTAGCGAGTGTCAATAGAAGTGGAGTATGTGAGTGTGAGAGATGATAGACTGAGGTTAAGAGGTGTCAACACAGAAAGAGAGAGGACTCGAGGACTCTTCACCGGAGCCAGCCTGACACTCTGACACTCTCCTCAACCTCTCCTCTGATTAACCACTCTAAAGACGCCATTGAGACTTCACACAGAAACATACGTGCACATGCAGACAACACACACACGCACGCACGCACGCGCACACACACACACACACACCATGTTGAGTCTTTGATTCTTGGACACATTCTCTACGAAGCCCAGACTCCTTCCTCAAAGTCACACACTTTTGTGTGAGGCTACATTTCATCTGTGTGTGTCTGTGTGTCAGACACACATCAGCCCTGAGGTGTGGAAACCTGAAGACGTGTTGTTCACAGGCACAGAAACTCTCTGAAAGGTTCTGGCAGTCAGGAATGGATTTGTTACACCTCTGATCTGCTGTATATGTTCAGCCAAGTGTAAGATACAGCAGTGCCATCCCACAGGGCTTTGCACCTGTCAGGAGGTGTAGTGCAACATACAAACGGCAGAACACACACTGATATACATTGTCACTCACATGCACATGCACTCACACTAAAACACTGCTTCAGTCCGACTTTCTTTATGTGACCATCAACATGAGAACAGTGTTCATGTTTATATTGTGAACAGTTCTTGATTTGTCCATCTTCAGAGCTGCACTCATCTTTCTGACTGACTCCAGGCTTGATAACACACTAACCGCACAATATATAATCCTCATTTTGTCAAAGGCGTGATCCACAGTAATTCTTTGCCATTTCATGGTGTTATAGTTAATATCCTGTGGAACAATTTACCTAATACAAACTGTAGAACAACATAAAATTGAGCTATCAACTTTACTGTGTTGGTTCAGAAAAGGTATTTCCTTCTTCACCTACATTATATTAGAGTGACAACAGGATGATATATTGTTGGCTTCATGTCACAGGTTTAGCTTTTGGTTTGGCTCTGCTACGGTTTATTTCCTTTCATTAGGTCTGATTTAGTAGGGATTTAGACTGTTGTTGAGTTCTGTGGGCATGGTCTGATTTTATAAGGACAGTCTGGTTGGTTTATGAGAGGATTACATGGTCTGCTCAACGAAATTCAAAAACTTTCTTATGCCTGTTCAAACCATGTGAGATAGTTTTAATTTTTCAGGTTCTAACATACCATCCTTTTCTCACCCTGATATAATGGAGGTGAACAGATTTTAATTCATGATGCAAACAATTCCTTATTTACAGGACAAAATGATAGATTCAAATAATTAAAAAACATTTTACACCTTGTCCACACCCACAGCCTTCATCTACATGGTGTTATCCCTTGTACAACACTACAACACTCACCCTCTTCAGCATTTGAGAATGTGGGTAAGAGAAGCTGGTGCTTGTCCCTCTAAATCTACAATTAATTGCTGAAAAGTTCATAGTTTTACATGAAAGGCTCCTTTCAGAAACTGAAACCAGAGGCAACCTTCCCTTCCTGCTGGAGGTTAAACCCCAGGGCTACCTGGGTGAAAACCAAGAATCTTAACCACTAAACCACAAAGGAACTTTCTGAAACCAATGTCCATGTTACTCTGGAAAATATATAGAGCACACTGTCCTTAGTTCTGTATAAACAGCAGTTAGATAGATATCTTAAAAGCTGAGCAAATAAGACTGAACATATCTGCATGGCCCCACAATGTAGAACTAAAGGTAAGAGAGAAAATATATAATGTGTTTAAGCCCTGCTATCACTGGCCTTCAAATAATATGTTGAATGTGTTCCATGTCACCCCTGTACAGTTTGACATATGAACACTGTTTGACTTGACTTTGTTTGGTAAAGTGAGTTGGGTTGTATTTACTGGGAGGGCTTAATCTTATTTGTGCCGTGGTCCAAATCCACAGCCAATTCTCTGACTTCATACTAACTGTCACCGTCTACTGTTTCTGCATTTGGTATACAAAAAAAAACATCAACATAGTTACACGCAATGCAACTGGAAGTTTGGAATGTCACTGCCAATTAAACTTGAGATTTCTTTTGTGCGTTGCATTGTCGGAGAATAGGGTCGATAGGACACTCAAAAATCAACACTTCTGTTTCTGGTTTGCACACACAGAGCATCATTTTGTCACTTTTCCAGAATGTTTTCTGGTTTCTTGGCATTTCAGTTACTTGCATCATTCAAATGGTTCTTCACACTGTATATGTGTATATTACGAAGACTAAAGACTTTTGTGCTACTTAGCGTTCAACATTAAACCAAGCAGCTGAAGCCATTCTGATGATATGGCGTCCCTCTCCATCATGGTTTAGCATCAAGCAAATGGCAGTTCTCAAGTGACCAGACAAAACTGTACAGAAATAGAGATATAATACACACAGTGTGTGGGCTATAGATTGCAGAATGTGAGAACACTGCATGAGTCAATACCTAAATGAAGAAAAATGCTGATGTGAACATAGATATATGACTCATATCTGTAAGAGTTGACATGCAGGCAGGCAGGTTCATGAATCTTAATAATCAGAAATGAGAAGCAAGTAGGTTGAATGGCATTGCCAAGATATGTCAGTGTAATGACGTGAATATTTTAAACAAATAGTCGCGCTGACAGCGATGGATATAAGATCCTGACCAACTGGTGCCAAACCACTGCTTCTCTCGCCCATCCCCTCCCTTTCCTCCTCAAAACCTGTGAGGTAGAAAATAGGGAGATATGAAGAGGTGGGGATGGAGGGAGATAAGCTGGGATGGAGATAGAGACAGGTGAAAGAGGTAAGGGTCATAGCACATGCTCCTCTTGGCCTTCTCTCGCCAATGTTGTTTTATTAGCCCTGTCAGATTGTAATTTGCCCAACGGTAAACATACAGAACGGGCTTAATTAAGAATTTTTGAACGGGGATACGGTCAAGTCCGGAAACATTAGAGAGATGCAACCGGGTGTCGTAAAGATTGATTGAGACAGAGGATGGAAGGACATGGTTAGAAACAGAGGGTGGAGGGAGGAGGGGCGGGAGTGGTGTGTATGTTACAGCGGAGGGGTATTCTTGTGTTGCTCGGGGCAGTAGGGTGAGATAAGTTTGGAAAGATAGGGACAAACGATTTTTAATGCATTAACAACCCGGCTGTGCGAGGCAATAACAAGGACAAGATCGGCGTTAAAATGTTTGACATCCTGCTTCGAGATCAATGCATCCCGGACAGGGCACACAGACCTAGGCCACATATTCCCCTCGACTACCCGCACAAATAACACACACACTCACACACACACATATACACACCAACCTTAACAGGGCACAGAGCATGTGGGTGGGTGCATGAGTTAACAGCCTTCAAACCTCAAGGCGATGTGCAGAAAATAAAAAAAAATAATACCTATATCCATAACAATATCCGCAGGTAAAAGCATCTTTAAATCAAAAACAGAGAGAGGGAGCATTTGGAGTCGATTGTTGAGAGCTATGTGGACTATGTAAAAGACCGGCAAACTAAAAGAGTAATGAGCCTATCCATATCTCCCTGTGGACCTTAAGTTTGCATTCAATACATTATTTACAGCTGAATTTTTACTGAGGTATAGGTTCCTCTCAGGGGTGTTTACAGACTAGGGCTCTAACTGCTTTCCATTGCCTGCAGTTGAGATAGGAAACCTTCACAAGTAATGATCCCAGCTTGTTTTCCCATGTTTACAAGCCTATGTCTGTATGTGTAACATGTATAAATATGGCTGTTGGGAGTTTTTGTGAGTGGAGAACATTTGGAAGATAGGAATATAATGTGCACTTTATGTACATATATTAATAAGCTTTTAACAAGCAATTTTGTTTTTTGTACACAAGCCTAAAAACAACACCAGAATCATGTAACCATTTTCCTGTTCTTGAACCTTTTTGATTGCAGAATAATCATGTTTTCTCATGAAAGTTAACTCTGGAGTTTATTATGAAAAAGTAGGACTAGTGAAACAATTTTAAAGAGGCGGAAAGATGGCAAAAAAAAAATGTAGGTTTAATATATATATGTTTCCTTTTACTGGTCTATTTCATTGGCACTTCTGATACAAGATAAGTAACTGTTGCCACAGTGATATTGGCAAATTAAAACGGTTTGAACAGACAGAATTTGTGCTCTCCAGATAATCCAAACTTTGTCATGGCTGAGTGAGGAATCAACCTCATGCCATCCTACCAGTCTGCATTCAGGCTGCCGCTTAACCCATGATGATACATGAAGTTCAAAAGATGAAGGCATGTATAGATTTGTCTGTGTTTACACTAACTGGTAAAATTGACCTAATTCTGATGTTTTGGCCACATGTAAAATGAATCACATACATACTGAGTGTGAAAAGTACATACCGTAGAAGTTTATATTTTGTGGAAGAAAATGTGATGTGCTTCAGGTGCCTGCCATTGCAACATTCACCCAAATATGCAAAGACATTTTATTCTCTTTGGTGTCTAAAAAGAGGGAATTGCTGGTGTGGCGCCTTGGTGTGGGTTACAGTGCCCCATCACTGCCCAGCTCACCCTCCAGAAGGGGGATTAATTCATATTTCAGGCTTCTTATGGCTCATTTGTGCCCATTGCAGTTTGGATGCACTCAGAGGTTAGTTTTAGAATTCAGAATACATGGTCTGTATAAATGTAGCTTGAGCTTAGGTTTGGTGAGGTTAAATGTAATGTCAGATGCAGGATTCTGGTGTAAATTATTTGTCTGTGCTCTCCTTTTACAGCACTGTCTTCTAGATCTGAGGGATTTTTTTATAATAATTCCCACCCCGTCACCCCCCACCCCCCCACCCCACCCCCACCCCCCCCACCCCCTTCAATTCTCCTCTTGCAGCCAGAAAACACACAAGCTACTGTAGCCTGAGAAGTCCCTGCTCCCTTTGTCTTTGTAGTTCAGCAGCTCCCGTCCAAAATACTATAACTTCTGGGAAACAGGGAGGTCTCAGTTCTCTGCTCAGAGAACACAACAAGCAGAGACTCTCTCTCCATCGCTTTATGACGCTCTCTCTCTCTCCCTCTATCTTTGTTTCCCTCTTTTCAAATAGACTATTTGTCATCTCTGAAATAGAGCATTTTAAAAATTCAACCTGGAGCCAACCCCCACCGTAACTCCCCTCTATTCTCACTCTCAATTCCCCAGACTCTGGCCAGCTACGATCAATAGCCTATTGATCAACTCTCTCCATTCCCATTACACACCAGTGCCAAAAGAGCCAACCGTTTTCCCTGAAAAGCTGATCTGGAACATATTAGCAATGGTAAGGTTTCTCTAATTTCAGCAGGTTATTATTAAATGCGTACAGTGTGTGAGTGCTTTGGCGGTCTGTGATGTTGAGTAGTGAGACTGGCTGAGAGAGGACCTCAGCAAATGCAGTTACCTTTTAATTGAAAGGTATTGCACTGAGGTAGAGCATGGTTCTCCACTTAAGTAAAATAGGAAAGGTGAGAGCATTACCACATACGTAGAAAGTAATTCTTTTTGCAGTTGTTTCTACTTCTACTTCTCTCCCCCGCCCTCTGTCTTTCTCCTTTCTCTCTCCATAGACAATGCTACAGGCAAAATCAATACTGGAAAGAAAAAAAAAAGAAGGCATATTTTTAGCCTGTTATTATATGAGCTGTATGAGGAAAACAGCGTTTGTGGGAAAGACAGAAATGCCAAGGTGCTGATAAGAAAAAGATTGGGTGGGAGAAATTCAAAATAAGCGAAAGAGTGAGAATGATGGTGAGCTGTGCAAGGGAGAGTCTAATGGAGATGGATCAAACGAAGGTGGAGATAAGATGCGGTAACTGTGAGAAAATGGCTGATGTCTTGACCAAGGATGAAGCTATGTGTAGCTGGCAGGAGAAGGGCTGTAAATAGATGTGTTGATGAGGCTTTTGAGGATGTTTGATCTGTAAAATCAGCAACACACTGACATAATCTAAACTCTTATTCTGATATCTAGTTGTCTCACTCATTGAATTTACTGCTATGTGGTATTTTATTGGTCTTTGTCACATCTGTAATTGAGTGCTTCCTCTATCTGTGTTTGCACGTAGAAGTAAAGCCTGAATCACACGTTTTGTACAGCAACACAGCGATGCTATTAATACCTTCTTATGCAGCTTTGCTCCACCTCTGTGCATGTTTGTACTCTCTGTGGATTGCTGTATACTCGGACTACACCACAGCCCCCACTTTCACTTCTGCTAACAATGGCTTTCTGATGGACTCCCTTTTCCGGCTCACCTCTGTGCCACCGTCAGTCAACCTCCAGCCCTCCTCCCATTGGCTAAAGATGCTCAGTTGATCAAATGGCGGGGCCGTCCAATTGGCCGGAGAGCTCAGGGGGAGAAGGAAGGAATTGATTTATCTGTGGTATTAGAGGATCAATTAATCCCCATTGTGTGTGCCAGCACAGATAGTCCGATGTGTCTTATTTGGTATGGCTTGTTTCTGCTTGGCCAAGATAAGAGTCATTCCCATCACTTTCCTCTATGAGCAACAAATCAAATCAAATCGAAAGGGATGACGACACGCAGAGGGTTCTTCCCCAGGCTGTGGCTGGCTGATCACAATAAGGAAAGGCTATCAATATGAAGAGCAGTCAGTGCAGACTAAATGGTGCTCATTTGAGGGTTTAGATGTCTGCCCTGTTGCCATGACAATGGTAGGCAAGGATATAAACATCCTAAATAACTTGAGTTGTCTCACGGCCCCAGTTATGATGACTGATGACATTTAATTCAGATACAGAACAGATGCAGTTTGAGCTGCAGCTATTAGTCAATTAAAAGACAGATTCCCATTTTTCAAGTAAAACACTACTCCCATTCCCACATGTGCACTGAAACACTTTTCTGTAAAGTTTGTACTAAAAACAATTCAGACTGCTGAGGCCTCGTATGAGTTGTGACTAAATTTCAAGCTGCATTCTTGCACAGAATGAGGACTGTAGAATTTGTCCCTCATCACTAACACTGAAGTCTCTTCAGGGAGGGATTTCTTCACATCCAGTGTCGACAAGACAGATGGGCACCAGTAATTCTTTCAACAAACATGTGGGCATGTGACTGTTGTTTAAAGATAAACAATTGAATTGAATTGAATTGAATTGATTAGACATTGAATTGATTAGGGATTGACGGAAAAATAATAAGTAAAGATTTAGTCATTTTTCAAGAAAATGTACCCAAAGATGGCTGCTTCCAGCCACCAAAAAAACGAAGATATCTAGCTTATCTTTGTCTTATATGATTGTAAATTGCATAAAATTTGTGTTTTACTGTTGGTTGGATTAAACAAGACAGATGAAGACATCACTTTGAGCGTATGATGGCCGTTTTACACTATTTCCTGGCATTTTATAGATCCTCACTTTTGAATCGACTAAGTATTCATGAGATCAATCTGTCATGAAAATAATTGTTAGTAACAGCCCAAATTGCAGAATCTTATCTGTATAAATTAAATGCATATAAAGCTCACCAAACAGTGAGAAACAAAGAAGAATGCAAGTAACATACTGTACTGAACATTTCTGAGTGGGAAAGCAATCATAGCCAGGGGAGGAAGGGAAAAGGGTCAATGGACCAATACTTGCCGATACTCACTCTGAGATGACAGTGAAAAGAAAAGGTAAGAGAGACTAGGATAGAAGTGGGTGCTAATTCCTACTTTTCAGTTTAAATAAAGATTGGAGCTGGATAAAAGCCATTAAGGGAGAAATCAGACAGGGCATGCTATGTAGGACAAGAGCTGACTGCAGGGAGGTGAGTGGTGGGATCAATACTCAGTCGATGCGCTCAACACCCAGCTCTGCACACACACACACACACACACACACACACACACACACATACACACGCACACACACACACGCACAGAGAGAGAGAGAGGGCATGTGGTATTGCCGGGCATCTGCATGTTTGTGTGCATGTGTGTGTGCAGCAGTGACTAATGGAGAAAGGCAGAGAGCTGAAGAGAAAGAGTGCATGCAATATACAATTAACTCTCTTTTGAGTGAGGGAATATTAAACACAGGCTGCTTGTGTGGACTGTAATTTGTAGTGATAAAAGTATTAAAGTAAAGCACTTGGACAAAGATGGAAGGGTGGACAGCTGCAGAGATGGATTTATTTTCTGAGGCACGATACAGTTAACAAAGATAGATGTTTCAAAGGAGCATCTTCAGCCCGAACTGGAGCCTAAATACAACCACAATCACTCTGCATTCTGTCCTCCCCTCCTTTCCTCTCTTTCTTTTCCTCTTCTTCTTCTATCCCTCTTTCTTTTACCTTCTCCCTCCCTTCCTTCCTCCCCACACTCTCTCTCCTCCCTGCCTCCCTTCCTCTCTGTAGAATTGATTGACTATGTCTCCTCAATCCATCTCTCCCTCTGTCGCTTAGCAACGGGTGCTCTATCGGGTGTGGAGGGTGGGAGTTTCACTAGGGGAGGAGTGGGGGTGTGGAAGAGGGAAAACGTTGGTGGGTGGGGGGGGCATGTATGGGTGGGTGGATGGGGTGCGGGGGGGTTTAAGCAAAAGCCAATTGTACTTGATTCCACATTTATTCTGACTGATACATGTTTTGCTTTCATACAGTGTGCGTGAGGCTGATGAATATAAAAAAAAAAAGATTTACAAGATAACAAAACGGTACTGGCAGAAAAATTTTTCACCATTTATTCCATCTTAAAAAAAAAAAAAAATCTGCTGCAGTTGTAGCACACCAAAAAAATGTTTGATATCAGAGCCAGGATGACTAGTAGTAGGTCACTGGTTTCTTTTTTGTGCATCTGAATCCGACCGAGCCGTCTCCACCACTCTCCCTGAAGCTGTGTCACTGCTTCATACAGTGAGCCGTCTGTGTGAAAATACAAAAGCGTACTGGTGCGAGCCTGCACTTTAAATTTATCTACGCCTCCTCTTTTCCCTCTCTACAAAATGGACAAAAAACGAGAAAGAAAAAAAAACAACTTCCAGGGTATTTTGGCTGATAAATTTTTAGACAAATCCACATCTGCAGATTACAACTTTGTTACCTTGAAACGATTCAGAATTATCCTAACAACTTTTTCATGTCATACTAAATCAAAACAACTCCGTTATTTTGGTGTAAAATTAATGCAATAAAGGCTGGGGAACAGAATAAACCCCTCTGGCCATGAGAATTATTGTTATGCATCAATGCATGAATATAATTTGAAACAAAAAGCTATTTAAACCGGTCTACGTACAATCCCTGAATTAGCATGCATAAGGGAATAAGAGCAAGTGTGGTGCAAGAAGCATTGTTCTGTTTTTAAGACCTTATCCTTTTGATCTACACTTAATGTCTGATCCCCTTTGAGGAAGATGTGTAGGCTATTCTTTAAGCCTAATAAATCCAGCGTTAGCAGTACTTAAGAGGGGAAAAAGCTGTGTGGTTTAAAACCAGGAGGGCAGGGGGAGAAGAACAATGAGTAATGCTCTTAACTAGCTTGTGAGATAACACATACATATTACAATCTATAATCATTCTAATCCGCAATCTATGAAGCAAAGTAAATGTATAGATATTACAGCCTAAGCCTATAGAGGAGTAATATGCATCCACATATGATCTCTTTAATCCAGACTCTAAAAGCATACCAGTAGAAAATTGTGTGTGTGTGTGTGTGTGTGTGTGTGTGTGTGTGTGTGTGTGTGTGTGTGTGTGTGTGTGTGTGTGTGTGTGTGTGTGTGTGTGTGTGTGTGTGTGAAATCTAAAATTTACAATATAGGCCCAAATTCATACATACACAAACACACATTTGGACCCTTTGTACTAAAAGATAATAGCAATAATAGCATTCAGTTATGAACGCACATACACAGTTCTGCAGATCAAGTGTGAGTGTCTCACACACCCCAGCATTTACCTTAACATCTATAGCTCTCAGCTGCACAGCTGATGGATTGTAAACACAAGACAGAAGATTGAAAATGAATGCGGAGCAGTTTTAGTTCATTTGCATCTGTTTATGGGTTTGTGTCAATTCACTTTACATTCTATTTAAAAAGAGGGTTTCTGTCAAATATGTACATTTTCTGTCGCTCTGTCTATCTGCATATCTGTCCATCTATGTATTGTACTGACATCCATACAATTCTGAAACAACTATTCACGTACGTGACAACCGAAACAAAAGAGATGGCAGCAAAATAATATTTTGCAACAGCTAGTTTACAATGAGGAATGAAAAAGATTTGCAGTATAGTAAGCCTATAATGTATAATCCACAATGAAAGAGCACAGTCCGCAACACATAAGAATACACACCCAAACACCCACACATGGACACACACTCACATATTCACTTTTTTAAAAATTAAAAACGTTATCTTTGTTTGCCCTATATTTGAAAAATAAAATGTGTGTACATATATATATATATATATATATATATATATATATATATATATATATATATATATATATATATATGTGTGTGTGTGTGTGTGTGTGAACAAACAAATATAAATATCCAGCAAGTATCCTATCATTAGCACTGTGAGATCTTGCCAGCTGAAGTTGAGGTGTCCAAAAGGAACCGAAAAAGTTAATCCTTATAACATTTAATAATCCAGCCCAATCGGATCGATGGTCTATTGAATGTGTTTGTGATTAGTAGCCCTATTGATTGCAGTGACATCATGTGAACACACCCGAGTGATGGTTATTTCGCTAACAGCTTGTCAGCGTCCAAATAAATCTGTGGGGCTTCAGTGGCCTTTATGACAAAAATATTTTTCTTTTCTCAAATTGTTATTGTTTCAAATTGCGTTTCTTTTCTATAAATTGCACCTCACAAACAGACGAGGAGCTTTGTTTCAAAACACAACTCAACCCAAAAAGCTTTAATGCCTTGTGGATGACACAGATCCACAGGAAATACGTGTGCTTTACAGTAAAGGTTACAACACCTGTAATCTCTATTTATTTGTTTATTCATTTATTTTATTTTGAAGTCTTGTTTTTTCTGTCAAAATCAATCACTGTGCAGCTTTTCCTCACACACATTCATTGTGTATATATATGTGTGTGTGTGTGTGTGTGTGTGTGTATATATATACAAATACATAAAATATAATATTTACACACACACACACACTAAAAAAGGAACAAGTAACATCTTACCGTGCTGATTATTGATTTGTCTTCTAGTGGACATGCCAGGCCTGCTTTGGCACCTGTTGTCCTAAATATTTTTGGAGCCGATCCGCACTTACGGCCTGCCGTAGCCTATTAAAGTGTCCGTGTCTATATTAGTTGACTTTCATTTTGAGCAAAAACCAAGAGCAGAGAAGAGATGTGCGTCCAGTTCTTACTGCCAATCGATCAGACTGCGGATAGATCGATAAGTCACCGGGGCTATTGATCACTACGATCCCGTATTGTTGGGCGCTTTCAAATGCAAATGTACCCAAAATAATAATCTATGGCAACACAGTAATTCCTTAACAAAGTGCAGACAAACGCGTTACAAACACAGCGATTCAGTGTGAATGTGCTTTTTTTTCCCCCTCAACATTTTAGGCCTTTTAAATTTGGCTGCAGAGCTCTGACTGTGAAACAAACTGTTTTAACAGTTGGCTGCAGTTTAAAGATTTAACAGGACAAACATGTAACATTCAAAATGCAGGGTGAGATTGATTTGCCCTGTAGCCTATTGAAACTTTGTAGAAAATGTTTAAAGGCAAAGCGATACGTTAAATGTCTGGTGGCACTGGAAAAAAAAATTAACCTGACTGTATCCAGCAGCCAACAAATAAAAAAGGAAAAGAAAAGAGGAAAAACAAATGGTGTTTAAATTCACAGATAAATATTCCTGTTCAGCAAAAAAAAAATATCTGAAGTTTTAGTGTGTAGTATGGTCAGCTAGTTGTAATTTATTTGAGAATTATAAACATATGTCCACACTGTTGCTGGGTATCTAGTCATTTAGTCATGTAAATCTCTCTCGCCCTCACACACACACACACACACACACGGTTCCTGAAAAATAGAGCCATAGGCAAACAAGGCAGATGTTGTGGAGTATATTTCTCCCAACAAGGCCACATCAGTGTGTGTGTGTGTGTGTGTGTGTGTGTGTGTGTGTGTGTGTGTGTGTGTGTGTGTGTGTGTGTGTGTGTGTGTGTGTGTGTGTGTGTGTGTGGATTGGGATGAGAGCAGCAGCGCCCCGTCCCGCTGACTTGCTCAGAGGCCTGATCAAGTAAATATACTTTAGAATACATTAAGCGTGATGCATCAGCCACGGAGTCATTCAAGAAGTCATGAAAAGATTAGTCTGTCTCTATCGAGTGATTCCCAGGAAACAGACAAGCTTGCGGGAGAGTTGGTCCAATAGAAATACCTCTCATTAACGCACCGTGTTTAATAGAAATAAAGTTAAAAATAAAAAGAAAGTTCTGAGGGAAGCAAAAATAATAATAATAATAATAATTTTTGGCTCCTGGTGCATAGAAATGCGTTCCTGTGTAAAGTCAAAGGAAGGATTAAAATATTTCTTTATAATATTACTTTTCACACACATTTTATAACATTATGTTCAATAATAATAAGAATAATGTACAGATTTAATAGGATAAATAAAAATATAAATGAAAGTGTAACACAGCACTAAGCCAAATGAAAAGCTGCAGCTTAAACTTTTCAGCTGAGTGCTATATGGTCACTTCCTGTAATGAAACGCTTTGCTGAGGCAGGTCAAACACATAACAGGATAGACCTAACTTAGACCATTTTAGCAGAATGCATTTTTGGCACTATCGATCCTTCAGAAATGCATTGAGCGCAGGTCCGGGTTCAGTATCGATTAGTTGATCAGTAAACGACAGCAGTGCTTAGCTTAAAGATAAAAACAGAACGCTATGGGCCTCATAAAAGACCAGTTCTGGCGACTTGAAAACAAATTGCACGACCAAAGTCCTATTTAAAAAACAAAATATTATAACTTTTAGACGAAGAAAAAAAAGATGTTTATGTTATCAGCAAATGAATTAAAACACACAAAAACACTGCTGCACAATCACTGCAGTGTGTGTGTCTGTGTAAAGTCGATGCCAACGTGGTGCTGAGGCCACCGCCTCGCCCGCTGTTATTAATATGAAATAAATCACCAGGTCTCTGAGGCATCGCCCCAGTCACACCGCAGATATCGACACAGTTAATATTTCATATTGTATTTGCCATAGGATATGCTTATTTAAGTATTCGAAAACAGTACATTAAAATACAAATTAAAACTGAGCTCTAGGCGGATACATGGATTTTTTTGGGAGGGGGGAAATAACTGGGTTTACTTTGCATTCAAATTTTATTTAGGCTTCCTTATGAAAGATTTGACTAAGCTGCATAAAATAGAAGAAAGCAACATTGATTGAAAACGGCGAAGAGTAGGCTACACTGATCAGGTCCCACACCATGCTGACCCTGCTGTTTTAGCTGTTTTTAATCTGTGCAGAGTTAACATGACCTCGCATCGTGTAGTGGAGCCCAATTAAAAAAAAAAACAAAAAAAAAAAAACGAATAAAGGGGAAAAAATAACAGAAAGAAAGAGAGACAAAGAGGGAGGGCGTGTAGGGAGGGGGGTCTGATATGAAGTTTACAAGTTCTTGGTGAAAGTATAAAACTTTTCAGCGCGTTGTTTTTGGGTTGTAAACCCTGGTGAATTAGGAGCAAGGAGCCAGCAATGAAAGTTAACATCCATCACCACCGCGACCAATAAGCTGCTCTGGCCGGCTGGCTGAGCACAGATGACGGATTCGCTGCTGTGCGGGCTTCGGTAATTCATTTTCGATAGCAGTGGTTGCCGGGGATCAATACAGGGACATTAACCCAAGCGGACACTGCTGTTCTCCTGATGGCACAAGCCAAAAGCCACCATCCCTCGTTGGCAATCAGCAAAGACACAGTTTTTAGGGTCATTATTTTTGGGGAGAGGAGCTGTGTGCCAAGGCCACTGATATCACAATTTATCAGCGAAGTTATGGATGGCCGTGACCTCTCTGTTGGTAAACACTGGTCAGGGAAATTATTTTATGCAATTTGCAAATGATTAGTGATGCCACTTCCTGGATTGTTAGACTGTTTTCCCCCAGCTGCGGGTCGAAATCCTAATGGCCTCATTTTACATAACATCGGTGTAAATGCCAAGAGGTTCTCGCTTGGTAACAGTGCTCATATAGTTTAGAGAGCAACTAAAGGCCTACGGAGGAGTGTGCTGTGTTGCTGTGGTTGACAACACCCACACCCACACACACACATCACACTTACAGTCACACACCTCAGTGTGTTCAAATACATCTAAAACACACCACCGAAGTGTTGATGTGTTATTTTTCCAGTTTTCTCATGTGTCACTTGTCTCATGTCACCTCACACATACAACTGCACACACTCGGAATCCTGTTCACACATACTAGATTTTTTTGTGAAACTTCCAACCAGATTGTGTTTAAACTGTGTCAGATTGTTGTTGATTCAAATCAGTGGTAATCCTGGAGGGGCATTTTTGGACAAAATAACACGAACACCGTATAATATAATGCAAACTAAACACAATACTACCATCGCAAGGTACCAGTTCACTTAACAATATGCTGTATATTCTAACCTTCTCAGTTTTAATAAGCTGAATGTTGGAATATTGGCTCTATGTCACTGAAGTAATGCACCACATTGTACAGATGTTCATGATATTGCGTCTATAAAGTATATAAAGAAATATAGGAAAAAAATAATACACACACACACGCACACACACACACACTGTTTATAGGAGATTGGAGACTATTCGGACAACTTTAGTGGAGCTTTACACACTCTTAAGTTTCCACCAAATACGCGTGACTTATTCGTTAGCCCCCTTTGCAAAAATCAAGCCCCTCGATCTCAACGTGCTGCTTGCTATAGGCACCAACCTATCGATGCATCTCCTGATCCATACATACTCTGACATTGATGGATTGCTGACCTGGGTTGACGTCAGAAAGCAGCAAGTTTTATCCAGAAGTTTTTTTTTTTTTTTAAGGCGTGAAATATGATGGTAGAGTTGATGTGTTTAAGAGTTTGATTTTCGTGGCCTGAATCCGAGGAGCAAAGATGGGAGAGGGGTCAAAGCCTAGAGGCTATGTTGACATGAAAATCAACAGATTTATTCTGTAACATTTTCTTAAAGTGAGAAAAAGAAAAAAAAAACACTTGTAAGAAAAAGCTGAGAGAAAGCTTAATGGTAAGACGCTGGTCAGAAATATTTACTTTCAGATTTTGGAAAGAGAGACGCAAATATAATTCATCGGTAAAGTGATTATAATTGAAGCATCAAAGGCCATCCAGACAGCTAATTGTCATATTTTAAACTCGTTTTAAAAAGTTTATTTTCTTGTACTAATTCAGGAAATTGTGGATCATCCCATTAACCTTTCAATAAAAGGTCGAAAACATTTTAAAAAAGCAGAGGCTGTGAGCTGTGACCTCTTCATGATAAGCTGTGGTTTTTTGATTACACTGATATGACACATACTAATTAATATTTAACTTTCAAAGGAGACATCACATGCGTTGCTGGCGCCGTGTCATGGGGTTTTTATCTGAGAAAACAAGGAGCGAGGCCTTCTTATCCATCTGAGTGTAAATGTTGCACACGGTGTGAAGGATTGCGTTTCTTTATCTTACCATGTGTCTAATGTAATCTTTTTCAGGAATTTGAGCTTCAGTTTCCAAAATGAACAAACCATCTCACCGGGGCCAGTGACGTCAGGTTGGCCCCAGACAGAGAGCGCGCAAGTGCGAGGTTAGACCGCGGGGGCGCGCACATGCGCACAGGCTCGGTCTCGTCCTGACAGGAGCGCGGGCACGTCAATATACACACAGAGAGCGGAGCAGTGCTTTGGGTATAGTAGAAGGTGCTCTACAGCGAAACAAATCCAGGCAGGCGCAGACACCTTCACGCACTGAGCAGAGGTTTTTGCGGCGCAGTTTGTGTGGCGGCCGGGACCCGATCTTTTAAAACCATGCTGGATTGACTGCAGAGGGGCAACTACAATCAATGGCTTGGCTTTGAAATCGTTCAAAATTTATTGGAAAGGAGTGTGAGATAGAGCGACAGTGAGAGAGAGGGAGAGAGAGAGGGAGAGAAGCGAGGGAGAGAGCGAGAGTGGCGAGAGGGGTGGAAATAAAGATCCTTTCAACAATGGAGCTTACAATGGAAAACATTGGAAATCTACACGGTGTATCTCACTCCCATCAAACCAGCGACTTAATGAACTCCCCACATGCGCGCCAGTCGTCGGCGTCGCATCGGAACTTGGTGTCGCACGGACGGTCAGCCATGGTGTCCAGCATGGCCTCGATACTGGAGGGAGCAGGGGACTACCGCACAGACCACGCTTTGTCTGGGCCCCTGCATCCGGCAATGACCATGTCGTGCGACTCCGGGATGAGCCTGAGCAGCACCTACACCACACTGACGCCGCTGCAGCACCTGCCCCCCATATCCACCGTCTCGGAGAAATTTCACCATCCACACCCACACGCTCACCATCATCCGGCGCACCAGCGACTCGCAGCCGGGAACGTCAGCGGCAGCTTCACCCTGATGAGGGATGACCGAAGCCTCGCCTCCATGAGTAACCTCTATGGCCACTACCCCAAAGACATGTCCGGCATGGGACAGCCTCTGTCCCCTCTGTCTAACGGTCTCGGGTCTTTGCACAGCTCCCAGCAAACACTCAGCGCCTATGGTCCTGGAGCTCACCTCTCCAACGACAAGATGCTTTCCTCGGGGGGATTCGAGTCCCATGCAGCCATGCTATCCCGGGGCGAGGAGCACTTGGCCCGGGGTCTCGGGGGCCATGGGGCCGGGCTCATGACATCCTTGAACGGCATACACCACCACAGCCATCCGCACTCTCAGGCAAACGGGTCCATGCTGTCAGACCGGGACAGGCAGACGGTAGTGGGAGGCGGACAGGGAGCTGGGTCAGGACAGGTGGAGGAGATAAACACCAAGGAAGTGGCACAGCGAATAACGGCAGAGCTCAAGCGCTACAGCATCCCCCAGGCCATCTTTGCTCAGAGGATCTTGTGCCGGTCCCAAGGAACTCTGTCTGACCTGCTGAGGAATCCTAAACCGTGGAGTAAACTCAAGTCTGGCCGGGAGACGTTCAGGAGGATGTGGAAGTGGCTCCAGGAGCCCGAGTTCCAGCGGATGTCAGCGCTCAGGCTTGCAGGTGAGTGAGGAGACAGCTCCCAACCTGAGTGATGTGGAGGGATCAATTAGAAGTCAATGTGGCGAGACTGTCAATACCTGCTCAAACAGACATTACTAGAAGTTATTAGTCGATTGTATCGAGTAAAACTTCATCATGACAGTTGGGGTGTTAAATGTTGGGGGTAAATCTATATTTTGATTGATGCTACAATCCATGATAGTGTAAACAGACGCTGTGCAACAGTGGAAGTGTTATAAACAAAAGAGGGGTGGCATCTCTCAAAAGCAGCAAGTGGTGCAAACGCAGTCTGCACAAACGTGTTTGTTTTTACGCACACAGTATAGCACTTTTACGCACGAACCCAGCATGGATACACACACACATACACCCTCTCCCTCTATCTCACCCTCTGCCTTCCTCTCTCTCTCTCTCTCACTCACATAAACAAAAACAAACAGAGAAAGAAGCCAAACAAAGGAAATCAAAGCAGGATGTAGCCAAAATTGATTGAATCTTCCAGGTATTACTTTAAAAAAATCAAAGAAATCTACACTTTGGGATAACCGCGGTTCAAACGCCCAGTTTTACTTGGTATCAGACGAACTTATAGATAATACTTCGGTGCGCCCCCCTGTCAAATAAGCCCGTCGTCGCAAACGAGAATCGTCTGAGGCCTGACCAAAGAGTAGGGGGAGCATGACCTCCTATGGATCAATATTTCAGGTCCAGGGGTCCCCTTTCAGAGTAGCGTACTAATAAATGATCGATTTGGATTTGAAAGACAGAGACACAAACATATGCGTCTTTCTGTGGCCTCTGTTGTCTCCTCTGCACTCTGGGATATCTTGTCTCCAAAGTTGGTTTAGGGCCTGTTTAGAAATTGTGTTTTATCGTGGTTTGTGTAGTCATGTGTGTTGGGACACGATAACAGAAAGGGCTAGACTCCACTTCTGTTCAGTAAGAGACGAACTGTGATACAAAGTGTGACACAAACCCCTAGTATCTCTCAGTTTGGGCTTTCTGAATGGTTCGTGTCTTTGATCCACGGTCCTGATTTTTACTGCTCAAAGATTCTCCCACTAAACGCTGTGATTTGAACCTACACCCCCGCCCCCCTCTTTTAAACCCTTTAACACTTATAACCTGCTTAACAGGACGTAAATGAAAACGAGAGGCGTCGCAGTGGGGTTAAAACAGAGATGTGAGTGAGAGGTCCCCTCGCATCGATGTTTGTGTAAAGGCCCTGTTTAGACGTGCTGCGCTTCCAAACGTCAATCAGCTCTTCTGTGTCGTATTTCAGCGAACAGTTCAATTAAGCAGATATAGTGGCATATTTTAGTTCCAGTCAATGCCCTATTGAAAAGCACTTAATGGCATGTAAATTGTTCCTTTGCGCATTTAGTGGGGTTCTGGTAAATAAAGATTTAAACACTCCACAATTGTCTCTTTAAGTGCCACTGCTGTTAAAGCTAATTGGGCTGTGGGGTTTTATATCTTCCACACTCGGCATCAGGATAACACCACCCCCCCCCCCCCCCCAATCAAACAGACATGCTGGAGTGGCACAGTCCTGTGCAGTGCACACCTACGGCATGAAAGTGGTCAGGCCCGGGACAACCCATAGGTGTAATGTGGATGTCAACGTGCGTGAGTGCACATTTCTCCTCTATACGTTTGGACGATGGAAATCACGGCAGCACAGTAATCTAAATTTGATCCAGTGGCTGGCGAAAATGTTATAAATTATCCTAGTTTAAAATATATTTTACCATATATTTGTGTTTATTTTTCTTTGTTGAAACAGCACATTTCAAGCCTTTATTGTCTATTGTGCATTAACTTGCTATCTCAATAGGTCTCAGGGAAAAATCCAGGGGGGCAAAATGACAAATGACTTGTATGTAAATGCACGGAGCAACATTTTACTTATTGCATTTAAAATCACCATTATCTTCGGTGTGCATGTGGGCTGAGAGTAGGAGTTTGGGGTAGGGGGGTGGGCTGAAAGTGAGGCTGGGCCATACTCGCTCGGCCACATCAATCAATAAATTCAAATTACTATTCCAAATTCATCACAGTCACACAAATCAATGCAGCTGCCCTGCTTGGCTAATGTGAAAATGCCAGTGTCTGCACACACACACACACACACACACACACACACACACACACACACACACACACACACACACACACACACACACACACACACACACAGAGAGAGAGAGAGAGAGAGGGCATGTGGTACACACACGACTATCCTGAAACGAAAAATCGAGCAGAGAGTTTGTTCTGTTTGGAGTGTGTGTGTGTGTGTGTGTGGATGTGTGTGTCCTTCACGCTTAACATCTCCAACGAGGGCAAAGACCCACATGCTTTCCCACCTATTGCGTTCTTCATTTGCAAGACCATAACGCCATGGCCAAGCAAACAACGAAGGGCATTTTATACATATTCGGAGCATCTTAAAGTTCATGTATTCGTCGATTAAATAAATAGGCAGCTTCAATGTAAAGCTGCACAAGTAAGAAAGACGCGGGCAAAGTGAAGGCAAAGTTTGGAAGGCATTTAAAGATCGCATTAACGATGAAAACAATTCGTCTTTGCATCTGTGTTGAATTCCACACTCCATCTCAATGTATTTGGTCGGGTCAATACAGCCCTGATCGATAAGGATAGCCAGTGCATCTATCAATTATCCCGCCTCAGCACTCTCTCCCCATTGGTCTCCCCCGGAGCACAGAGGGGGAGGCGGGAGCCGGAAAAGGGGGGTGGGGGGACAGCTGTTAGCCTATAAAAAAAAAAAAAAAGAAAAAAAAAAAGAAAAAGGCAACCACACACTTAAAAAAAATTGCTGTAATCATGTTTCGTGTGTTGTGTGTAATGCGCCCTCACTCATTTGCCCTTTTGGTTTTGGGTTATACAGTCATTCGGGTGGGATTCACGCCTAACACGTCCTTCCAGACAGATGCTGGACAACTCAGAAAATACTGTATTATAGCACCAAGAAAAAAAATCCCTTAAAAGGCGCGTTGTATTTCTCGGTAGCACGAGGAATGCAGTCATATTTCTCGCTGTGGTACCAGATATCCCTTTCCTGTGCTTTAACTCTTTCCTCAAAGAGACAGTGATGGGGTGCCATGGCATGCCGAGGCCCTTCTCCTTCACCCAAAAAAAAAAAAAAAAAAAAAAGAGAAAGCGCAGTTGGCTCATTACCATTTGAATGGCCAGAGCACGTGCCAGGGTGTGCAGGTCAAGACCCACAGGACACGGAGGAAAAACATTGTTGAGAATGAGGGTGGGAGGCCTCTATTCATGTTTCAATGGACTACACGCAGTTTACACAGGCCTAATCCCGCAGCAATACTCGCCCCCATCCACCACCCCATTCCCCTCCGCCTGATCCCTGTCACACTGCGCCCTTTCCTCTCCGCAAAGCCTTCCATCATTTTCTTCTGGTGGCCTTAATATATTTTCATTGAGCTGACTAGTTGCCTGTGTTAGGCAGCTCTTTATTTTAGGCTGAGGTAAATCATTTTGAGATAAATGCTAAAAGACCTTTTATCTCATTCGATTGCCTCAAGCGGATAAAAAGAAAGAAGGTGAATAACTGATTGCTCTTCTGCAAATGAAATGAATTTATTTTGTAGTGTATTTCACCATAAGAGGGTCGTCTAGTTACAGTTTTTATTTCCTTCTACGATGTATAAAGAAGCGCATAGTTTTTCCTCAGCAGGTCAGTTTCCTGGTTTAAAGGCACTGTCCAGAGTGCTGAAATACTCGTTCATCCGCACTGAACTGCAGCATCTTGTCTCTGTTTTCAGGACAGTTCAAGGTGGTGAACTGGAGTTTTACCAATACATAGTTAATAGCATTCTTGTAGGCCCTAAACACCATTATTTCATCCAACAGCTTCCACCCATCGATCAATATTACAATCCACAATCGCGTCAATCACACCATCCTGCATCCTACTTTCCAGTCCAGCACGAAGCCAGCCGGGGTTTCCATTTAAATCACAGCTCTAGCTTTTTTTTTCTCTGCTGTTGTTGTTTTGGGAGCTGCAGAAGACAAACTGGGGGTCGTATTTATTTTGGGATGCTCACCAAAATATCCTAAAGCAGCAAAAATAGTCATTCTCTCTCCTGGTGCTCTTTTTGGTTATTTGAGCCCCGATAATGGGTTTAATTGCATAGGGCATTAAGATGTGATTGATGCAAGATCATCTAAAACATTTCTTTTTTTTTTTTTTTCGTGAAGAGATGGCTTGATGTTAGCCAGCGAAATGATCGATTGGTACTTTAATAATTGATGTGTGAGGGGAAGATAGGGGAGTAAACAGTGCAGCTGCGGTTTCAGAGCCTCGTTGTTCGTTAAGCACAGCAACGTGTGCTGTAAGTACCGAGACAGCCATGTACAAGCATCGCCTTTGAAATCCTCTGGTGGGAGAGCAACAGTCATTTTCTTGAGGTTATACCCCGAGGCTATTTTGCTTAAATCCCGGGTTCAGTGTAGCTCATTCCAGATGAAATGACATCTCGCGCCTTGCATCATTATCTGTAGCCCCGCGTGAAGAGGCGGCTTGCATCAGCTCAATTAATGCAACTTTAAATTAGCATAAATCTTCATGTTGTGGGCTGAAATTAATATTCATAATACACATCCACCCTAAAATATGATTGATTTGGTTTTATTTAGATGAGTGCTTGCAGCCATAGAGGCCGTAGCTTCCCATACTGCATGAGTGCAAATCACAGGACAATATCATTGCACCAGCTACAGCCTGCATACGTGTCGCCTCCCCGTTTCTTCTCTCCTGTGTGTATGTGATCGGGATGTAGAGTGCGTCTGCGCCACATTGTTAAGGCCGATCTGGCGAGCCCTGAATCTGTATCGATTTCCATTCCCCGGCCTCTCCTTTCCATCTCTGGAGCTGCGCCATGCAGCCATGCAACCCCCCACCCCCCTTCACACCCCCACTCTCCTCCATCTCCACCATGCAACACCATTTCTCCCATTAACAGCTCTCCCTTCATAACGCACAACAGAATGACTAATGAACGCATGCTCTCACGCTGGCTTTGTTGCGCACCTCGCCGCATGCTCTGGTCAGAGCAGTCAAACGCTGACTTTAAAATCTGAGAGGTTTAGTAGCGGCCCTCTGTTTCTGTGATAGAGCGGGACGAGCAGCATGAGACGACTTTAAAGTTCACAGTCGTTTAACCTCTTCTCGCTCATTATACATCCCACCCACACTGTTCCGTCCTACACACACTGCTCTGACCACGTCGACCTTATTATTTAAAATAATAATATTTTAATAGAAATCAGATTAAGGAGCCTGCGCCATCTCCCACATCTTCACCCATTCCTTTTTTTTTACACAAACACACACACCTCGTTCCAATTCACACGGGAAGGGGGGCCAGCTTCGTAATTAGAAATGCAGCAGAGGTCTGGACTCTGTACAGTCTCGAATACTGTCTCTTCTATTTTAGATGATCAATTCCTACGCTACCCCGTCGCCCCCTCGCCAAACCGGATCGATAGGAGAGAATGACCTTTAAATCAAATTGTTGGCAGAGTCGACTGAATGCACGCGACTGGCATCAAAGGGTTAATGGCACTGTGTGCGCCCCCATTCTGGGCAAAAATACAAAGGGCCCAAACCTCAGATAATCATAATTAAATCTGAATATTCGTCCTTGCGCTCTGGAGTCAAGGAGGATTTTAAGATTTGGGACGAACGCTGTGTGGGTCCGTGTGTGAAGATGGCTGATGAGAAAATTGTGTGATAGTTTACATAAGAGCCAAAGCAGGCGACGGTTCCAAAGAGCAGGCTGTTGTGCAATTAAATTGTTGACCAGATCACATCAGCGCTGTGTCAGTAGAGCTCAGCCCGCTGTTATGTAACGCCGGGATGCCCCAAAAACTGGGTCTGCTCCGTGCGTCCTGCGCGCCTGCACTGATTTACGTACCGCTGCTGTCCCTGCACTTCCCGCAACGACCCACACTCCTTTCAGAGATGATTTGAGTCACCCAAAAGACTCAGACTAAACAATGAATTATGCCATCACCTTCTCCTCTGACCTGGTTTATCCAAACAGTAGCCTAGTCACCCCACCTGATTCAAATCGACTATTATTGTTTAATTTCTGCAGATGAGACGTGTCAGGTGTTCCTGCTCCCACAGACGGAGGAGTCTGATACTTTGGATAATAAGTAACGGATTACTGTTGTAGGGATTGCGGTTATAAATCTGTGTCCAGCGACACTGAAGCAGCAGCGAGGCAGCAATGTGTCCACACACTGGCTGGTTATCTGAAGCCCTGACAGGCCATCGCTTATTAAAGGCCCGATAATGGCTTGTGTAATGCGCAGGCTAAAAACACAAGGCAAGGACACAGTCCACACAATCAGTCCACACACAAGAGAGGCTGGAGTCCAGTGTAAGGTTTCCACAACAGCAAGAACTTATCTAATCTCGTAGCAGCTGCTAAAATCTGAAATTTCTTAAATAGAGAGAAAAAAAAATGTAACATATCTATTTATTTCTTACGCTGATGCATGTTTTAGTAAAAAGAAGCGGCCATATTTTGAGGCGACAAGAAGAAAATAACAATATGAGCAATAACACTTCCCTTATGGGAAATAAAATCGTCTCTTGCAAATTTGTTTCAGTAGTCGAGGGAAAAGAAGAGAATTTAGAGATTTAGAGAGGCAGTAAAAGATTAAACGAGGTGTTAAAATTGACATTTTTGCAGCGCAGCTGGTTAAGTGTACAGACATTTAGTCTCTTTTTGGATTTCAAGGATTCGTCTCCGCATGAATCGCGTAGAAAATGAGACTGTAGGTTCAAACAGAAACGCTCAAATTCAAATTCTCCTGTTGACAAATCGTGTCTCGACCTCACCGGGCCCTTTTCTTGAGATGAGAGCCTGCAGATGGTTTGTACGGAACCTCTGTGAGTCTTTCTACAGGGTCGATCACAACAAAACCGCAAACACACTTACACACGTACGCATGCACACACAGGAACGCGCGCGCACAAACACATACACATACACACACACACATACACATACACATACACACACGAACACACACACACACACACAGCTTATCGTACCCACAGATGCAACCCGAAACTCCGGTTGGGCAACCCCACACAGATCAACAAAGGAACAAAACGACTGTGAAATCAATTGATGAATGAATCGATGTCAGCCCATATAGCCTTTGTATTACATGTTATTAAATATAACGAACTGGCTGCGGGTTATTCTAAAATTATTAATTTGTTTATTCTGATGCTTTACTGAGCCCGTATGAAAATGCTGACTTATTGTTTCTACATTCATTTACTCAGGACCTCTGAATGTTTAGAATAACACAGCAAGGTGTGTGTGTGTGTGTGTGTGGGTGGGTGTGTGTGTGTGTGTGTGTGTGTGTTGATTGCAATATTTTTCTTCTTCTTAACACTTCAAATTGAAAGACTGCAGTTTCAATAATGTACTTTACAAATCAAACAAATATAAATTATAAAATTATAGTAATAGTTATTTTATTGTTTATTACTATTGGCTGGATTCTTGCACACATAGCCATTAAGATAATTTGTGACCGCCCTGAAAAGAATTAATTAATTAATTAATTAATAAGTAAATAAATCCATCTTCAAAGGAATTAGACACTTAAAAGAAAAAAAACAAAACAATCAGATTTGCAAAATGAGACAAATGGAGCTTCGAGTAAACGCTCATATAAAACAAAATCCTTAAATTAAAGAACCCATTAAATTTGCAACAGAACAATAAAGACACGACGCTTTATTTATTTTAAATCTAATATACTGTGTTGTGCACTGGAGAAAACAGACCACATAAATGCGGATTAGAGTCTTCACAAGATTGAGTGAGAACTGTATTGAATTGAAATCTCGAAAATTCCTGCATATTGAAAGCCTGTCCGTCTCCCCGCAGAGTAAACAGTGGGCCTACCACCTGACTGCAGATCAGTTTGCTGATTCTCCTGCGACAAATAAGAAACGGGCAGAGAAGTGACAGCTGACATTTGAAGATTATGAACATATTTCCTGCGCTGTAACTTTTCTAAATCTGTGCACTTCATCATTAGCAGTATAAACACAGAAGAGGGCAAACTTTGACCTCACTGACCTCTGTGTACCCGGCTATTTAAAAGTTGGCGATCATAACGAAAAAGTAAATTAGTTAAGTCTTGCTTTCTTATACTATTTCCGCGCATTTGCTTGTTTTCTTTGTTTTTTTTTTTCACCATAAATGAGCCTCATGGCATTCGCGTAGCTTGAAAACGTGTGTAAACTTAATTCATTAAATAAAAATAAGCTTAAAAGCTGTTTGCGGGTACCGTTGTAAGATCCGGATGAAGCCCAGACATGCGGCTCTATTGACCGGCCACAGAGCCTCTCCACCCAGCGCTCAGCCACCAAATCCAAAAGAGACCCCACAGGGACAGATGCTATTTGTTTAAATGTTAATTCATTTTAGTTCATTCTTTATGAGGCGAATTTGAAAGCAGTTTGTTTCTTGATTTTTTAAAAATATATATATATTTGTGGTTCTATTTTTTAAAAAACTGATCTGAGATTTCGGGCACACTCGCCAAATTTCGGCCAGTACAAATAGTATTCAACTGGATTATAACTTGTCTTAATTTCTCATAGTAAAGAATCTCCTAATTAATTCATAAAATTACACACAAACACACACACACACATCCAGCGGATCCACACCTGTTGTTTGTGGGAAATGAAACCGTAGGCCCGCCTGTCTGTCTCCACAAAATAAAGAATCATGATCATTACCGCTATCACGCATAACTGGTCAAAGCAATTATGAATGAAATCAATGATAATCGCGGATAAGAGTATCACACTAACAATGGATCCACTCATACAAATAAATGGCACACGCAGAATAAGGCTGCTATTAAACTGGCCAAAAAAAAAAAAAGATAATAATAATACAGGTTGAAATTCAGTCACACGGTGCTCTCAATCATGCGCGTTAATGGCTGAGTGCATTTAATTACCTAAAACCTCATAAGGAGCGTGATCATCGCAGGCAGAAGCCTTTACTGATTATTGAATTTTTTTAAGCAATGTGCAGTTTCTTAGGTTTACCACTGGGTTGACAATAACACGTGGAGGTGAAAAAACCGAGCTGAATAAAATGATATTTTGTGCATCTCAGACTGACACAGCGCACAAAATAGGATGTTTTTTTTTTATATATATATATATACACATTTATATATTTTTTTTAAATCTAAATTTAAATTCCAGTGCAGGCATGGCTGTGGCAGGTGATACTGCAAATTTCAAAAAGCTGGAGGAAAATGTTGCAGGGCAGAGAGCTGGAGGACTGAGGTGCGATGTGGGCGAAGGTGTAACTGAGTTCTGGTTGAGTGTTATTGAAGTGCCGAAGAAGAAATGCCTCGCAGCTGAGTCGCGGGAGAAGGCAAACAAACAAATTGTGTCGCTTTATCAGTATATTAACACCAATTCTCACTCATTACATTAAGGGGTATTGAGCTGGAAGTGTTTTGGCCTGGCGAGAGAGAGAAAGAGAGGGAGTGAGAGAGAGCTTGGCACTGCCCTGCAGCCTGAATGGAATAAATGCCACAGTGTACAGAGAGGGGCCGGCTGCTATCAATCTTTAGGGCAACAGCCCATGCGAAACAGCAGAGAGGTTACTTAATAAACAGACTGAAGCTTAAACATCAAATAGTCCAATCGTGCTTCTTATAATACGGAGAAGAGTGCAACTACAAGCACAGTGCATAGATTATTAGTGAGGACAGGACTGCCTGCCAACAAACGGTCTGCAGTGTGTGTGTGTGTGTGTGTGAGTGTGTATAAACGCGCCGAACCATAACCGGTAAACATGTTTATTGGTAAATTAATTAAATCAACAGACTCTGACCTCGTCTGCTTTACAGGGATCACAAACAGGGCTTCATGATTGGATTTCACAACGGGGGGAGACTTTGGAAAACGAATAGCAAGGAGGAGAGAAAAAAAAATTTAGATGCAGATCATGGTTTCATAGGTACAATATTAGGCGGTTTGACTTTCTCATTATGAGCAGGAAGGGCAGCGATGATCGATAAATGATTAATGCTCAAGATGGACTCGCATCTGTAGGGACAGAGCAGCCCTAAGACAGCTGGATCGCACAGTCAACACGCAGGTAAAACAGGTGATGATTTTCCTGCTCAGCCCTTTCTGATTTTAGCCCCCGCCAAGAAAGCTGGATCATCACATCGTCTCCACCCCTCCATGAATCTCCTCTCCGGGCCCCCACTCCCCTCTCCGAGGCATAATTAATTGGACGAACTGAATTTCACACACGAATTATTCACGAATCTATCGATCGATATTGAACACCCAGGGCCTTTCTCTTAACCTCGCTTGGTTTGTCGTGAAGCAAAGAATATTAATGTCATCAGTGGAAAAGAAATGGGCCTAAGTTATACCGTTTTTCACCCGAGCATAAAGGATATAAGTTGAAAATCCACCCATTAAGGAATTTGATAATTTAAGAGGAGATAGATGCGCGACCACAGAGTCCAGTCCGGGAACTGACCTGTCACGACGATCAGAGGGGCGTCTACTTTGGATTTATGGGAAATAACATCACAATAATATTAGAACTAATAGCAAAGTAAATACACGTATGTGGCAGAAACAGTGACACATCGGATGGATATGTCTTTGTTAATCAGTCTTTTGTGTGTGTATATGTGTGTGAGGGATTCATTCAAAGTAGGTCAGCCCCTGTTCACAGCTCCATATAGGGACTTATAGAAATCACATTTCTCTCTGCCCGTGTACCAGCGGGGTGTGCACCTCACAAAACACTCAGCACCAAACCGGGATTTCTGCTCTTGTCCGGCTGCTCTTTGTGCATGAGTTTATGTCCGTCTCTCTGCTCGGTGCCTACTGTAGCTCTAAAAGCTGCAATGATCGATTTTTTTTTCTTTTCTACGCCGAGCTTGGTTCAGTAATCAGGGCCCCCTTCCTCACCGATCGATCGATATTGATTACTAAATCCAGCGCCTGTAGCAAAGGCAGCGCACTATGGCGCCCCGTGCAGCCGGGCCACCGCGAGAGCGACACCTGCCGATCGAAACGGCACAAAGCAAGCGGTCGATGAGGTGGCAGGACGTGACTCGCCGGCGGAAAGGTGTGGACAGAGAAGCTGTGACGGCCTGAGCCTGTTGTGTTGTGGAGGGACATTAAAAGATAAATACTCCTCTCCTGGCTCGTTTTTTACGCGCTCATTGCATAAAAACATTTATGGATATACTTTCTGATTTTTGCCTCTTTAATCTTAACGTTCGAGGGATTCAAAGAGAACAAAGACCTAAAAATTGTCATTTAAACTTCCGACCAGCAGTTCGTTTTCCCAACAGATTTTTTTTTTTTTTTTTGGCCTCTTAAAAGCGAATCCATTAATAGATTTTGGAAGAGTCCTCTTTCTGGAACTAGCCAGACCCATGTTGATTTTACAGTCCATAAATACACACACTGACAGTGAGACTACTCATGAAAAGTAAGATGTTTTTCTGCTTCGAAGCAAGTAGATAAAATTAGCAAAATAACTCCAAACGTACTGTAACTAGTAAAGCTCCGTTCATACGTTTTCATTACAAGACAAAAAAAAATCTGCATTTATGCAAAATACCCCAAAATCAGGCATTTTAAGGTATAACACCAGAGGTTGTATGTGCTTGAGTGTGTTTTCATGCAAACCTGCGCAAGGTCACGCATCAGGACGAACCACAGGAGAAAAAGGTCACACACGGGAGGGACGTGAGATGTTCAGGTGGACTCCAAGCTGCAGAAAACAAACAGAAATTTAGGCTGGATTTCAATATTGAGATAAACATACATCTACACTGATAATTATTTTGGATGTGTTATTCTAGCAGGAAAACAAAAAATCAGAGTAAGTAATGTACACAAGTAAAAGCATTTTTACCCTGTGGAATATTTAGAGTTTACACTGTCTGTCTACCACTCCTTTTGAGTATCCCAAGGAAAAAATAATAATTGTTTTATTTATTCATTTAATGTTGTCAAAGATGTGCAGTAAAGTTGAGGTCTGGTGACTGTGTAGGGAAAGACATGCCATGCATGTCAGAGCTACTTGCTGCTCCTACTTCAAACAGGCCTGGTAGAGCTTCAGTGCATGTTCAGGATCATTGTCCTGCTGGGAAACGAATCCTCTTCCACACACATTAAACCCAGAGGGGACAGCATGTCTTTGCTGGGCAGAGTAGTAACTTCTCTATGGTCACCGTGGAGCTGATTCAGAGCAAGTCTTTAAATGTTTTTTTTAACAAGTATCATCCTTAACCTGAGCATTTCTCAAGTCATGTCTGCTAACAAAAGCTTTCAGATTGCAACCGTAACGTTCAAACTGTGATCTGTAAATAAGAATTTTCTCCAGTCTGAACTGTTATTGTTCAGCAAATGATAAATGTTGTACTTGCTTTGTTGTTGAAGAAATGGTTTGGAAATTGCTATTCCCCCATCAGGGCTCCACACGCCCAACTGTCTTCTGACTAGTTTTAACTAGAGTACAATGTTAACTGCTCAGTTGGTTTTTGTGTCTAGGATGCAGATGTTCTATTTTTATTTTCTTATTCTTTTTCTGTTTGCCAGTTATTTTCACTTCAGGTGACCATGTAAACTAAAAACTAAAGTGTGATGGCTTTGCTCTGGAATAGCCCATAAAACAATGAGAAAATTAAATAGTAGTTGCTGGGAATTTTTTTTTTTAAAGCCAATGATGGTTTTGTTTTTAGTCTATCTGGCATGGACAGCTGGAAAACACAATTAAACATTTATCAATGATAAAACACAATAATATATCAACAACTTTGTCAGTCTGGTTTATAAGTTTATAAGCTGGTTTATATGTTCAAAACAATTCACACTATGTATTTAAGGAGTCTACATAGATGAATGTTTGGCGAAAACCTTACCAAATGATAATGATGGAAAAAGTCAGATATATCTAATTTTCATGCAAGCTTTGCTCAAAAGTTGGATGCCTATTAGTCACAAATAATGTTTGAATGAGAAGAGGTGAGTAAACCAACTGCATTTATTAAAACTGTTATAAACAGTTCTTGGTGAAGCATTGAGACCAGAATGTGTTTTCAAAGACGCTGTTGACACATTGATGACAAATGACAAATAGATCAATTTACCACTAAATCCATGGTGTGAGTTGGCCTGCCGGCATTTGTCCCTGGAATTACTGGGTGATATTTAGCTTGGTTTGTTGGTTATAGGTTCACCAGAGCTCATTGATGCTGAGGGTTTAAAAGTGCTTCTTGCGTCACGATAGGCTGAACAAACTTCGTTAAAGAGCAAGACATCAGATGCAGGACAATTTTAATTCTGGTGAACACAGGCCTCATCAGTGTCAACGGTCCTCACAAAAGCTTTATGTAGCTTCTCGCAGCTTTAATGGTCTGTCCTGCTCGTCCTGTAGTATCCGACCTGCTAGGACTTAACTCGCTGTGAATAATTGTACCAAACCATAAAATGACATCATCTTCCTCCTCCTCCTCCTCCTCCTCCTCATTGTCATGACTACCCTTAATCCTCTAATAAATCAGAGTATTATATATGATGATATACATACTGTACATACATGCGTTTGGATAATTTTGTATGTGGAATAATAGCCTGTGTGCATTTGTGTGATATATATAGCTGCAGTGTTGATGTGAAATATGAATATGATGGATGGGTCCGTGTTCAGGTTAGACATCTGTAGTAAACAGATTGGACTGCAATGGCTGATCAATGGGCTCTGTTCCACTGTAATTAGACACACAGCGCCACTGCTTGGCTCCAGCCACTTCAGCATAATCACAACCCCCCACCCTCAAACACACACTCTCATGCACACACACATACACACAAGGGGAACATAAGAGAAGAAAAATCTGTCCTTACATGCATCAAGACACACACACATACACACAGCGTGGGAGTGAGACATTATTGAAGGCAAGTATGAAAGTATCAGACAATACCAACGGCAGCAGTTGCAGACCCCATAGGGATGGCATCTTTCTGTTTCTCTCTCCAATTTGCTTTCGTTTTATCGAGACAGTAGGGAAGCTGAGAGGGGACACACAGTCCGTTCTGGCAGGATTCGATCCTCGGCCAGCAGGGGAACGTGTGGCTGCCGAGGCGGTGCCTTAACCTTTCACACACAACTTCCATGCGCAACTCCTCCTGCACCATCTCTGGGAGCAGTTTCTGCCTTTTACCCTGCGCCTGTCTGCTGCTCTCCACCCGTCTCCTACAAATACTTTGAGTTACAACACACTTACCCACAACACAACATTCTATTAACTATTAATTTCTGTGTTCACTGCTTACAATCCCACCACCCCCCTTGGACCCCCTCCCAAACCTAGGAGTACACTTGGTGTGTTTTCTTTTGAAAATTGCTCTGTGTATGGGAAAGGGCTCATAGCAGCTAGTGCATGCACCTCTCGAGTGTTTGTGTTTTGGGAGGGGGGGGCGGCGGTGGAGTGGGTTATAAATACCCTCTCAGAGCTCAATAGAGTGGGCTCCAGTGGGCTCTGTTTGAAGTAGCAGACTGTAGACCTGCTGGGGGGGGATTCTGACCTCAGTCCCTACAGAGAACCCCCCAATTCCTACAGCAAAGTCGGTCAATATCTCTCTTTCTCCTTCACTCACCGCCCCTCCCTCTTCTTCTTCTCAGCTCTTCTCTTTGGTTCTTATACACACACACACACACACACACGCACATACACACACTTTGTCTTACTCCTCCACCTTTTCTGTTCTTTTCTCTCCAACCCTTTCTTTTCTTGCGTTGGCCCCTCCTCTATCTCTCATTTACACACACACACACATACACACCTACACAAAATGCTTACTTTTGTGCAACAGTCACTCAGTCCCCCATTGCGACTCAAACTGCATTAATATTGAATCAAACAGCAGTGTCTCCAGCTAGCAGGCAACAGCCAGTCCCACAACCCCCCCTTTCCTCCTCACCCCATCTTTCTCTCACCGCAGGCTGGCTCCCTGTCTGCACTCTGCTGGATGGAAGGAATATTCCCACTGG
This sequence comes from Toxotes jaculatrix, assembly GCF_017976425.1. Lineage (NCBI taxonomy): Eukaryota > Metazoa > Chordata > Actinopteri > Toxotidae > Toxotes > Toxotes jaculatrix. The sequence continues at coordinate 7,049,695 of NC_054399.1, forward strand.
GCAGGAGGCATGGATTAGCTTTAAATCAACTTTAATATGGCAATAGAGTTGGAGCTGTAGAATCTCTGCTGATGTATAAACTAGTTTTTATGTGTTTAAGTTTTGGATAATGATACCTTCAGTTACTTTACTTCCCTCCACTTCTTCCCTTTGTTATTTAGTCATGAAAATGATTACTTTTGTATATTTACCTTGCTTTGTGTTTTCTTTCCCCTCTTTGCCTCCCACTCTCATCCCCATCCCTCCCACCGCTGCCATCCACACCAAGCCTGCAAGCGCAAAGAACAGGAGCAACACAAGGACCGCAACACAGCGCCCAAGAAACAGCGTCTGGTCTTCACTGACCTGCAGCGTCGCACACTCATCGCCATCTTCAAGGAGAACAAGCGTCCATCCAAGGAAATGCAGATCACCATCTCCCAGCAGCTCGGCCTGGAGCTCAGCACCGTCAGCAACTTCTTCATGAATGCGCGTCGCCGCTGTGTGGACCGCTGGCACGACGACCATGGCGCCAGCCCTGGGCAGCCAGGCACATCCGCGACAACCTTCTCCAAGGCCTGAGAGGAGGAGAGGGCCTTCAGAAAGTCAGGGAACCAGGTTGGAACAACAGGCAACATGGGAAATTGGCTGTGAAACCTGTCTATAACAACCCTACCTGGCCCGGACCGTCTGGATGTGTCCTCTGCCTGAAAATCCTTTGTGCCATGCAATCATCTTTTTTGTCAGTCAGAATTTCAAGCTCTCACCTGAAACAAGCATAATCTAAAGGTGAATGGTGAAGTCAGGTTCACTCTGCATTAGTCACATAAGGACAATCATTGATTCTGTCTTTTACGAAAGAAAATCATTTTTATGGCATCTGATAAAGTAAAGAGACACCAAAGATTTGATGTTTATGTTGGACGGTATCTGAATTTTGCTTTACCACCCAAGTAGCCACAGATTCTGATTTTTTTTTCTCCCAACTCACCTCCTTTGTGTCTGCCTCTTTACTCTCTCTCACATCCCCTCTACACCGGCACATGGAAGCAACAAGGGCGAAAGAACGGCAATAAATCTGACAACAGAGCAGCACATAGCCTTATTATCCAAGCCCCATCCTGCACACACAAGGCCGTCATAAAGAAAACAACGCAGCCTATGAAAAAACAACAACAAGGCTTTCCAATTCTCCGCCTCTACCTCCCCCTCCTCCTGTAGTCTCCTTCATTCCTCGGCCAAAGGTATTCCCTGATGGCCAGCCATTTCAGAGAGCAGCTCAGCCTGATCATACGGCAAACTAATGAATTGAAAAATGAATCGATGCAGACAGAGAGAGTGGGGCCTTGACCCCTCCTGAAGGTGAAACTCAAGACGCTCGGCAGTAGATACTCAGGTCTTCCGGGCCCAGGTCTATATTTTTTGCACAGATGTTGGAGGCCTGTAGGGAGACATGTCACTGTTACTCTTAGCCTGAGCCTAGAGTCTGTGTTTCTCTGACCAATGGGGGAGGTGGGTGAGATGTCTGGACATGCTCTTTGTTCTGCTGGGAGCTTTTCCTCTGATCAATAACTGAGAACCAAGCGACAACAACACGCTCGGGCATCCAGCCAGTTACATTACAGCTGCATACAAAAAAGCAAAATGTAAGAGGAGCACATGGAACCCAGTGGAGATGGGGACACAAAGGCCTCACTACTACTACAGCAGAAGCAGCAGCAGCAGCAGCACACCTCTCCCTCCCCAGTCCTGCCTGTGCTGACAGAGCAACAGTGCCCCCTGCTGTTGATAGCAGAGACCCGTGTCCAGCAGAGCAAGGGGGTTCAGAGTGGAGGAGAGGGAGGGAAGAGCCACTAGATGCTGAGGAGAAGTCATGGCACAACACATTCAGGCCCTCACAGCTCTTTGAAGGCAGATCAATAGCTAACCATTATCCCATTGTTGTTCCTCATCCAACCAGCGCTGGTGAAGCCGGAGGAGGGGGATGGTTAAACTGAATGCTGAAAACACAGGGATTTAGCAAAGGCAGGGATTTATTTAACCACTCCAAATCTTACAGAAGCTACACAATACGAACACAGAAAGTACGCAAAGAGGGGATAGAAAAGTACAACAGTAAGTGAAATGTAACAGAAAGGCTTGCTGAGACAGTCACATTTGAGGTTTAATGTACATTATTTCAGGAGGCTTCATATTTTATCAAATCATTCTTCCATTTTTCCATCCCATCTATTTGCAAAAAACAAAACAAAACAAAAAACAGCTCTCAACAGATGTGATTCAAACTAAATCGCCTGGTTACTCCCACACAAGGGTTATCAGTAGCTAACCACCACACTCAGCTGACAAAATGCTACAATAATTAGTGCCAATGCTTACTGCCTTAATGCGAATCAGAGAATATGGTACTAGGGTTCACACACAGCTACAGTGCGCCCCACTGATGACGGGCGGTGTGTGCCATAGCCAACCAACAATCAGCTTTTAACTGAATTAAAATATACTTTTTTAGTAAAAAAAAAGAAAAAAAGAATCAGATTTTAAGGCATACAATAACCAAACCTCAAACGACAAAGCTACCATACACACAGACACACAGACACAGACACACACGCACACACACAGTATGTGTTACAAACAGAAAGAAAATGTCTCCAACACATAACTGGACACATTTTGAAGCAGAAGAAAAATCTCTCATTCTATCTTTGGTTCTCTACCTCCTCTTCCCTCTAACCCCATTGCCCCCTCTCTTTCTCTCTTCCTCTCTATATTGATGCGGGTATTTAATTAGTACCATAGACACAAAGTTTCTATTTCTTGTTACTATTGTGCTCTGTTGTGCATAAGTAAGGCACCTTGTTGATAAATCAAAAACAAAAAAGGAAGGACTTTTTAAAAGGAAAAAAAAGAGGGATGCAAGGACCGAGGCCAATGAAGGATGTTTTTTTTCTTTTCTTTTTTTGCATTCTATGTGAATATAGACTCGGAGGAGACATTTACCGTGAGAAAGAGAAAAAAAAAAACAGGGAGCTGCTGAAGAGAAGAATAAATGACGGACGCTTTCTCTCTTTTGGCATTTCATGTCAGAACTGTGGTACTCTCAGCCCCCTTTAAGCTGAGCCCCAGGTATGGGGTAAAAAAAGGAGGGGGACGAAACAATGACCTCCAAATGTCCTAGCTGATTTCAGTGTGTTTTATTGGAGGGTGGGCGGGGGCTAAAGCTCGGGACTCAGTAGTTATCTGTATGGTCTTAAGATGCAACTGTAGCATTTCCAACAATGTAGTCAGATTAGCGGTGCAGATTAGACAAGAGACGGTCATGGTAGAGGAGTTGATCTGGACGTACTGACAAACTTCACGTTGCTGTAAGCAGTGAGTTAAAGTCGCCAACGGAAGATGAGCTAAAGATTGATTTGTGGTATACAGTTCAGTGAGCATAGGTAAATAGCTAGATTCAGCTCTAGGTATTAGGCTGACAAAATGGCATTTGTTTGTAGTGAGAACCAATGTGGCTACCTCACTAAGCTGAGTGGTTTGTGAAACCGCCACTAATACCAAAGATACTGCAGCCTACCGGTCCCAAACTGCCTAGGGGGACATAAACCAAAAAAAAAAAAAAAAAAGAAAAAAAAAAAGAGCCCCCCTCTTTGCCCAAAACTGTTACAGACAAACACACTCACACAATCAAACACATACATACATGTTCACACTAACAGCGCAGTCAGACTGCATCGTGCCACATAGGAGGAGGTGGCTGCCTTGCAGACAGAGTTGAGTGCCTTTTCCCTTCAACCACGGGTGGGACTGCACTGGACACATACACGCACACGCACACACATAGCCATGCGGGTGCATGCAAAAAGCTGCACACCCATTTACAAACATGCACTCACACACAGACAATGCACCCATAATTGGATGGACAGAAAGGGGGGCCAAAGAGAGGGACACAGAGTGGGGGCTGTGTCAGCATTTTCTCCCATATTGACTTTCCATCTTGATACACTAGAATACAAGCACTTTATCATGTAGAAAGTCTATAAAACATTTTCTATACACTATTTATTTGAAACAAAATTATATGTTACTCCTTAATCTGTCAGAGTCTTTGTTACTGTATCGTTGATCTTCTAGTAGCTCACAGCCTTTGTGTTTTCTTTTTTCTTCGCCCTATGTGCTTTTACTCTCAGCCACTTTGCCTCTCTCACATCAGAGATATTTTTGTGTAACAGAGAAAGAGGGGAGTAAAAAGGCAGAGGCTCTAAGCGCTCGGAGGGCTGTAGTTGTAAAATCTTACCACTAAATGTCTCTCTCTCTCTCTCCACTGCGTGCAAGCACAGAGGCTGCACTAGAAAAGTGTGGAAGACTCACTGACAGTTTATAGACACAAATTCTCTCCTCCCTCCACCTTGTCTGTCCAGTCGACCTCTCCCCCTGGCTAGTGCTAAGACTCGGTAGGCGTGTGTTGACAATTAATTCTGAAATACCTCAAAAACCTTTCATGTAAACTTTATGTAATTTAAACTGAAAATAATACTGCTAATGATAACAATGATTATGAAACTATGATACTATGATAGTTAGTTTTGGAACTTGTGACTTGAAGCTTTATACTGTTAAATTCCTTTTATTTGTTTGCTCATTTTTCTCGTACGTTCTCTTGTTTGTTTTTGCTACGGCATGTACTTACTGTTTTCATAAAGGAAAAGACATTGTGAATGTTTCTGTGGAGGGTTACATGAGAAAAGAAGAGACAGCAGAGAAGGCTAGAATCGAGAGAGAGGGGCAAGAGCTACTCACTTTAGATGTTTAGTTCAAAGCTCTTTCATGGGCAGGTACATTTAAAGGGAAAAAAAATGTAAAAACAGAAAAGAAAAAGAAATTATACAAATTTGGGTGGAATTTTAAACCAAAAATTTGATGTTAAACCAAAGGAGGGATAAACCTTTTACTCATTGTTAGCTTTCTTCTGCCTTTAAGTTGTCTTTTCTCTGAAAAAAAAAAAACAATTTCACAGTTACTTTTGAAGGTTCCTGGGTGTGTTCAAGTGCTCCTGATGTTCTTAGAATATTAAAGACCAGCACCTCCTATTGAAAAGAAGGTGCGCTTTTTTCTTTTGTGCATGGATATTGTATAACTGTATAGAAACCAACAGGAATGACCTGTGATTTTGTGGGGAGAGGAGGAGGATGGAAAGACTTGGGAGTGGGTGGAGAAGGGGTGGGGGATATTTTGGTTATTAAAACAAAAAGGGTGGGAGGATTTGGGTTTTAGGCATTGGAGGGGTCCTTGTTTTTAGATTTTCCGTCACTGTTGGATTCACTGGTTGTGTGCATGTGTTGTTGCAACCCTTCCCCTTTCCCCATGTTTCTTTGATGTATATAAATCCAGACAGTAGGGGGCAGTGTGTGCTGGGGGAGGTCAAACTCCTCTCCTCCCAATCAATAGCATTGAATCTTCATTCCTCAGCTTGTGGTCCTCGCTCGGGTCCTGAAATGTGTGTCTTGCTTTTCCAAAGACAGGCTGTTTACTTGGAGTTAATCAGAGGGACACACACAGGCCCGAGCGGCCTTGAATATACCTGTATGTCTGTCTACATGCTTTTCTTCAATTTGTGTATGTGTGTTCATTTGTACCTATGTGGAAGACAAAGTGTTTTCTTTTTTATGTTCCTTTACTATGGGTTGCAATATTTGTCATGCGAAAAATTTGAAACCATTTCTTACTGACTGACTGACCAACCAACCACAGCACCATTCGGCAGCTGATCGTCCCACCGGAGATGTCATCAGCATTTGCTGTCAAACAGCATATGTGCGCGTGTGTCATTTCACTGTGGGATCGAATAGGTTGCCAGTGGGGCTGACGTAGACACCCCCAGTCACACTGTGCTCTCCCTCTTCTGTTACCTGTTAATCAATCAGAACCAAGTGTCTTTGTGATGGTAGAAGACAATCAGTTTCAAAACAAGAAAAAAGGTAGAGAGAGGGCAGGCCAGTGGGAAGGAGGAAAGGCAGGGTGGAAGAACAAAATCAAGGGAAAAGAGGCTGTCTGAATTGTGACGAGCTGTAGTGCCTGACTGCCAAACGACTGCCCCGCCACCCCCTCACCTCACTCTCTGACGCATCCGTCATCCACCCCCATCACAGCCAAATCTGACTGCAAAGTTGCAAAGCTCGACATGACACACAACATTCACACTACTACACAAATTCACTTCCTCCTCATCCCCTGTCACTTTTCACCCTCCTGCCACCATGTAGTGCGATGCAGGAGTACAAAAACAATAAAAAAAAAAAAGAAAGAAGAAAGAAAAGAAAGAAGAAAAGAGCTGTGGTGCAAAGACCACATTTCCCATCACCCGCCACGATTTCCTGCTATTCTAATGATGATGTAACCAGCCGCGAGGAATAAAAATGGCTCCGGTTGGTGGCTTTTGCACAGAGAACTATGCAAACACCTGACCCCCCCAATCTTAATCGTTGCTGCTGGGTCAGAGTGTACAACCCTCAACCCCCGCACCTCCCCTCAACATTTAGACTCTCATACTTTGACCTCCATGACCCCTAACCTCTGCCCTCCTCCCTTCCCATGAGCCCAGAGCAGGCAGAGAAACCCCAGTCACTCAGGGTACAGTAGAGAGTGGCTGGGGAAAGAAGAGCACTACAGCTGCCCATGTTTCATTAGACTGATGTCGTAATAGCTTTACATGAATGCCCCAAACTGCCACTGACATCAAAATGGAGTCCATGTTGATGTTTGCAAGCTTATCCTCCCTGCTCATGGCTCCATTGTTCTACAATGTTTGACTGTCTTTGTCCCCAGAGCCAAGGAAGGGCCACAATCAATGCAAAGACGCTTACATTGTACTTACTCAAGTTTACAAAGTCGTCTGGAGATGGTGGCTTATATTGCACTCAGACAGACGGACAGACACACAGACACAGGCACATGCTGGAGAGGGTGAGTCTGCCTTTTGAGAGTGTTTGCTGAAACCAAAGATGAAATCAGAGGTATGACAATCTGGCTACCAAACCTAGAAGACAATGTTTAGCTCTCTGGGCTGCTCTACGGGTCCTGTGATTTACCGGCCATGTGGACATTCCACCTATTGCACTTAAACACACACATACACACACAGGTAACACACACATACTTCCACACACACACACACCTCCACCCACACAGAAACGAGGGACAAGCCCACTCACGGCGTCTCGTCAGAAAGCCTCTTTTCCCTCCTCCCACTGCAGAAGCCGGAGAGCCTGTGGAGGACTTTTAGTTTCACTCTAGTTGAGACTTTTGAGAAGGAAAAAAATCTGAGTAATAACTGTTACAGAAAAATAAAAACTTAAAAGGATAATATGGGTAAAATTGCGTGTTTTGAAATAAATTAACAAATAAAACAATTGTAAAACAAAGCGGTGCTGTTGGTTTATTGTGTTTGGTTTGATCTTTTAAGGGGAATCCCCTGTGACCTCAGCAGATGGAAATCTGAATTTTTTTTACCACAACAGCAGTCACTACAAAGAGGAAAGATATTCATACAGAAGTAAACTATGTAAAGGTAATAAACTAGGTTTGTGGTACATAATGTATTTTGTATATTATATTACTTACTTTATTGGAAAATAGCAGCCATACAAAAGAGTGCTAGCTCCACTAAGAGTCGCCCCCCCAAAAACAAAATACAGAAAATATAACGAGTCATCTTTTCAAGTCTGTGTTACAGAAACAGTCTACATATTCACATACTTTCCCATTAGAAACTCATTATTCATGTGCAATTTGTAGTGTTATTATTGTGCTTCGTGTGAATTTAGCCTTGTAAGTCAGCAGTCACCTTCTCATGCACCGGCAGCGCTGTGCTGTGGATGTGCATCCCAGAGGTGATCAGGCGTCCATGTCCAGGTCCCTGAGAGAGGGCATAAGAGGAACGGCGGAAAGTCGTCCCTCTTCTGAAGTTTGACCTCAGCTCCACCGGCTGAGGGGACACACTGTGGACCTAAATCACAGCCAGGTGAGAGAGAAATCCGTGAGCATTACCCATTACAAATGTTTATTTGTACTTTAAGGAAAGGAGAAGCCTTAATGACTTAGTGTAAAAAAAAAAACCCTCACAAGGCATGGTAAACAATTTCAGCCGTTTTACAGATTCAAAATAGCATGAAATAGTGACCAAATTCAGCATCATATTGAGTTGATCCTAAAGTCAAAAACATATGTTTCTGAACATGTCAACAACATCCTTCAGCAGCAAGTATGGTTTCATCACAACCCAGTATGAGGCACTCAAACTGAGAATTATCACTGTGAAAAACACTGAAATTATTATGTAACCATTGAAATTTTTCTCCAAAACACCTGAGTGAGGCCACTGCAGATTGTTTGGAGATATTTTATAGAACTGTAGAATGTTGGATTTTTGTAGCTGTCCCAAAAATTTCAATATATATTTTTACAAACATAGGTTAACTACACCTTTGTAATCTGATTCTCCACCTCCTTTTCTTCTTGCCTCTGTCGACTTTGTCTTTTATTTTTATTTTTTTTTGGCATTCAGATGTCTCACCTTGTGTCTGTCATGGATGGTGAGGATGACATTGAGGGCATGAGAGGTCACTGAGGGCAAAACAGCCATCCAGGAGGTGAGTAGAGCTGTGAGCCACACAACTGGATCAATGAAGGCCTTATCAGACACACCTGATGAATGACACACGCACAGAGCAATCAAACCTGTTCACAGACACAATGACAGATCCTTCACATCAGATCAAAAGATATTAAGGCATTAAATAGTCACTGAAATGGACATTTCATGAAATGGTGTATGTCTTTTTCTATTTTCTTTTGATGCTGTTTGTCTCCACTCGGGTTGCAGGAATGAATAAGGAGTGGGCCTGCATTGAGCAGAGAAGTGTACCGAGGAAGTAATAGTCGCTGGGTGATCTCTGAAACAGGCGGGAGTTGTGGGTGATCCTGGAACAGATGAAGAACAGCAGCACAGAGACACACACCGCTGCGATATTGAACTTAGTCCAGTATCTGGTCAGCTGCATAATCTGACAGACAGAACAGAAACAGTACAGTTACAGGACCATGGTACATGTACAGTACAATAACTAACTGTAAGGAAGTGGTGAAAAAAAATATATATTTTTTTTTTATTATAATCTGCCTCATTTTTGGTTGCTCCAGCTACAGTTTGAGTAGAGTCCATAATTTCTAAATGATCAGATTTTTGACAGAAGCTCTTTTCTCTGAATATGAGAAATAAAGTGTGGAGTTACCATAACAATGTTTTAAAATTCCTTGTTTACAAAATGATGTTCTATCATCTGTGATTGTCTTGAATGATAAATGCCATCCTGACCTCAATTGTGGCAGTAAACGTGGCAGCCATGGCGACAGTGACCGCCATGGTCTGGTAGTCAAAGGCTGTGTTGTAGAAAACTCCGAACGGGATGAAGAAGAGAACAAGCGATGTGTAAACGGCGTACAGGAGTGACAGGCAAAGCATCAGAGGGCTGGAGAGCTCCTGTCGCTGTCCGGACTTGTACAGCTCAGGCCACCTGAGGCTGTTGTCTGCACTCACATCCTAAAATACAAAGAGGCAGCCTGGAGTATTGTGACAGAAATCTGTATTTGGTTGGCTAGTTAATAAAAACCTTTATCTCACCTGTTCAAAGAAGGCCACACACATAACTGGGAATGCTGTGTAGAAGACTGTGTAGAGAGCGATGAACCATGTCTCATACAGAGACTGCAAGAGAGAAACAGGCAGTGGAATAAACACAAGATGCTTTACGTAACTTTAAGGCTTCGTGTCATTGAATTTAGTCCACGTGTCTGACCTGAGCACTAAAGCCATTGAAGAAACCGAACCATACGTGCACCAGAGCAAAGCCACAGGTCTTAAACAGGAAGTAGCGCAGGAAGAGGGAAATGCGCCTGTATGACCAGCGCCCGTGCACCAGCAGAAGCCTCTGCAGAAATCTGAACCGGGACAATGCAAAATCTGCATTCTGCACTGCTTGACCTCCCTCCACTCCCGCCAGTCCCACACCAATATGAGCCGCTGGTGGATAGGAAAAGAGAGGGATTGAAACAGAAATAGAGGGTAAAAACACAAACAATCAAAGCAGAAAAAAAAGAACTACCAACACACATTTCCTCTGTCATCTTTCCATGTCGCCTGACTTACTTTTGATCATGTTTACATCATTGGCACCGTCCCCGATGGACATAGTGACTGCGCTGGTGTGTTTCCTCACCAACTTGACGATGTCAGCCTTCTGTGCAGGCGTTACACGGCAGCACAGCACCGACTGACACTGTTCTGCCAGGCTCATGAACGTGGCCCCCCATTCTGGTCTCTGATCAAACTCTGCCTGGGGTACAACATCATCAGACAGCTCAGTTTAAATGGCCCTACCTTTTAACAGGACATTTAGAGGAGCTGCCATATTTGCTTTTGGATTTATGATGGTCTCTGTTTTAATAGAGACAGCTTTGACGTCTCACAATTGTAATCAATTTTTAAAGCCCCTGAAAACTTGCTTTTCACTACATGCTAAAACATTCATGACTAAAAATGCAACACGTGTATTACTTGTATCATGTATCACTTATTAAAAGTTTAATGGTCAAAAATGTTGCTTCATTAGGGGTGTGGGTGTGACCTGGAAAAACAAGCAAAAACCCCAAAAATGATTGATTGATTCAGAAGTTGCTAAAGCCCAATTAGTGCACGGAGTTACGTTACACCGCCTCCTTCCAGCAAAGCCCCGCACTTCAAACCAGTTAGAAAAGCACAGAGAAAGAGGCAGAGAACAGACAGAAATCTTAGATGTGAAAACACCAAAACTGTTTTATCTTTGGCAGAAATCGTTCATATACAATAACACCCCATCATGGCCTTTAAGGCATCTTGTGTCAGTATATGTTTTTAGAGAAAATCTGATACACGCCTAAAAACTTTATGCTTTATGTCCAATACCTCATCACGATGAAAACAGCAGCAGCAGTAGTAGTAATAGTAGTATTTCTGCTTTCAACTGACCTCTCCTAGTCTCTGATATACAAAACAACCTTTCATGAGTTATTATAACTATATGACGACAGCTATTCAGCCCTTAGAAAACTTAATAAGCAACCTATTTACTGTACAGTCCGGTGTTTACCAGCTCAGGTCCAGTGAGGACCACAGCGGTCTTCGCTCTGGCCATCTCCGTGTCTACAGCCCACAGCTCCATCTGTCTGGCCTTGAAGAAACTCACCCCTGGGTCTGGGGCCTGGAGTATCTGTCTGCAGGGGCAAACACACAAAGATCAATGAGAAAGTGCGAGTGTGTGCATGTGTGTGTTTGTGTGGTTTTATCATTGCTAACCTCAGCTCCTGCCATTCCAGTAATCTGGTATCGGGATCCAGTAGTTTGCAAGAATATCCAATATTCACTGCAGTCTCTACCAGCGTGCAGAAAAATGGAGCAGGAAAGACAGAAACCACAGTGAAACTTTCTTTTCATGTAGCTACAGCACATCATTTAAAATGGTGCCATTCCTCCCTCCTGCTACAGTATGTCACGATACCTTTTTTGTCCCCAGTAAGTACCCATACTTTAAGCCCAGCCTGTTGAAGCAGAGCAATAGTCTCAGGCACGCCCTCCTGAAGCCGATCCTCTATAGCTGTCACCCCCAGAAGCTACAAAACATGAAAGTTATCTTATTATTAAAAAATCTTTCCTACAAAATATTGGATTTATTACGCAATAGCATGATTTGTCGGATTGATGGGGAGATGATATGGGTGATATTCAACCTCATAGCATGAAAAAACACATAGGATTATAGGATATGGGATTTCGAAAACTTTTTGCTCCTCAAATATGAAAGTTCTTTTAGAGACACATAAACAGCAGAAATCCTTGAGCACAAAATTGATTTAAAAGGGCTATCTGTACTGGTCTTCCTGTTTCAATGATCAGCTATACTACTCTAAATGTAGAACTGACAATAAACATATAAAATCACACTGAGGAGCAGCCCACCTGCAGCTCACTCTCCATGTGATCATATAGCTTTTCCAGCGCTGCGTCACGGTCACAGGTCGCCATTGCCGCAGACTGGGCCAGAGTTTTACTCCACTGTTCCCATGATGCCTCAGAAACAGATCGAACCGCAACACACAAAGTCCTCAGGCAGGCCTGAGCAAACAGCTGACAGGAGATAAGTTAACATGTTATTTGACAGGCCGCACTTTATTTAACAAGCGATCTTTGAGGCCGAAGTGAAGAATCGACAGAGAAAACATGAGATAAACATTTTAGTCCTGCATGCATGTCCCAACTAGTCTCAGGAAGACTAAATTGGAGATGACTGGTCCATTTCCTTGTTTTGACAAGGAAAGTTACACATTCACAAATAAATAAATATATATGTGTGTTACAGTTTTTTTTTGATAGTTTGTTTTTCTGCATTTGACTCTGTTAAACACAGCGACAAACAGTTATGTGCTTTAACTTACCTCTGTGATTTACTGCTCTTAAAGAAACTGTTGACATTTTGGGAAATACGCCTACATGTAAAGCTACAGCCAACGGCCACTTAGCTTAGCTCAGCATTAAGACTGGAAACAGGGGAATCAGCTAGAATGGCTCTGTCCAAAGGCAACAAAATCCATCTACCAGCACATTTAAAGCTCACTAGTTAACACATTGCGTCTTGTTTGCTCAATCCCCCTAAAAAAAGAGTAAAAGTCTCATTACGGGTAAGTTTCTACAGTTTAACACTGAAATGAAGACCAAAAATGTCCTGACATAGTGCCATATAAATAGTAGGCTCACTATGTGTACTGTACATCACACACTGCTGGTTTAGTAGAAACTCTAGTTCACCTCAAGCACTGTTTCAGTCCTTTCCTGATACAGAGAGTCCTTCTGCAGTCTCTCCAGGATCACTATGTCCGCCCCTTTACAGTACAGCTTTAACCCACCCTCTGGCTCCCGAACTGGAAAACAACACAAAACCAATATAGATGAAATTTTCCCGAAAAGACAGTGACACGGGAGAACTTAATATATCTCTAATTACAAAAGAGATCGTAAGGTTGAAGATATTTTGTTATTTGTGTATATTTAGAGGGCCACTCTCACCCAGGACAGACATGCGTCTCCTCTTGCTGGTAAAGTCCAGCAGTGCCAGCAGCTGATACTGTCGAGTAACACCCAGCTCAGAGACAACAATAAAGTCTCTTGTCCTAGAAAGGAAGACCCAGCCCAGCTCCCTGGCTGCACCAACGAGAGCTTCCTCGTCTGGGGATGCAGCCTGGTAAACTGGAGCCTCTGGAGAAACACAGTCAAAACACAAGGTGGAAGTAAACATGTTCCAAGAATTGTCTATTGCGCTTGTGAGTAACTTCATCAATGCATGTTATTACAGGAACTAAGTGGTAAATGTAATGAAATGCATCTTCCTTTCAAATTTTGTTATCAGCTGGTGTCTGAGATTATATTTACACACAAGTGAATGACAATATTTTGGCCTTTAAATGTAGAACCCCCCTCAGGTCAGTCAGCGTACTAGAAAAACAAAACGAAAACAAGAACCAAGCATTCCATTCAATATCAGACCAGTGCTGTGAGATATCGACTGAGGTTTGACTGTTTTATCAGATAGAGGATGACAACTCAGTTACCTTGGTCTGAATCACAAACAACACGGATAATCTCACACAATCTCACACCATCTCACACGTATAAGCTCACCTTCCTTCCACTCAGCCATGACAGTGTGACACAAAGACAGTGCGGTGAGGAACTGTCTGCTGATTGGACACTGCTGTCCTCTGAGTTTCTCCACCAGGCTGGGAGCCGACATGCAAAGACCACCGCGAGAGAATGGATTCCAGCTTAAGTCCATGGGCTGCACACGTGTAGGGGAAAAGATGGCAGACTCAAAGTTACTCTGCATTGACTTTATACAGTGTTGCATACAACTATGGCTAATGCTAATGGCAATGCTGATGCTAATAATGATGGCAGCAGAGATTACAAAAATATTAACCCTGACTATTTGATATTATCTTGGAATGTGGTTGGAAATACATAAGGAGGAGGTGGAGAAAGAACAAAAGACAGTTCAGAGATTTGAGAGCAATAATGTCGTACCTCTATGTCCTCTGCCCTGACTGATGCATCACCTGTGAAAGTAGAAAAATGATTAATACTTAACAATTTGCAAATAGCATTTGAAATGTTGGGAAAGAAAGACATGGGGTCTGAAGCAGGAAATGGCTCAGACATACGACATATGGCTGATGCGATTCTGACAAGGTTTCAATTACGGTTTGTCTTCTGTGGCCAGAGGTGGTGTTAAATATTTAGAAGATGGACACGTGGCTGTTGAATATGAGCATGTTAAGTGTCCCCTGTTGTCTCTCTCTTGAGGAATGAGGTTCATCATGGCTTATGTGAGGTCGCCTCCCCAGAGTTCCACTGTCAGCCAGTGTGGAAACTTTGATCACTGCCTTTTATCAAACATTGTTTCATAAATTAATACTCAAGGAAGCAAATTACTGCGTTGATTAGATAGGATACAATCTGTTAACTTCACACATTCCTATAAACACACTGAACTGTTGGACAACCAGGAGACAAACAATGTTAGTGTTTCCTTCTAAGTTGGACAATTAAAATATCACATTGAAAATTTACTTTGTCTTATAGCGTAGTAGTTTACTGTGTGGAAATTCATGAGACAGTTACAGTTTTTTAATGTGAAACAGAATGACTGTCTTTTAATTGTTACCATAGATCTCCCCAGCTATGCAGCACTGTCTGAAGAGCAAACGGTTCTGAGTTAGTGTCCCAGTTTTGTCACTCAGCAGGTATCCCACTTGGCCGAGCTCCTCGTTCAGTGAGGTATTCCTGGCCTGGGCCGGTCTGTCTGCCTGCTGCCAATACATCCCTAAATCCCAGCCAATAAACAGGCTGTGAACCGTGTGGATCAGCTCAAACCTATGGACACACAGGCATGGAACACACATACATAGTAAGACAGTGTACGCACAAACACAAGTGTGTTTAATATATGTATATTAGCAAGTGCAGTATTGCAGATGTAACTAACGAGATGTAGAGGGCTATGGGCATGGCTGGGCTAAGCAGGATGATGTAGCTCCAGAAGATGAGGAACCCGGTGTAGACTGGATTGCCGTTAACCACCAGAGCAGAGAGAACCCCTGTCTGACTCATGACCTGACTCGAAAACACGCCACAGCCGATGGCAAGAAGCAGAGCTGCCAGCAGCACGGACAGGACTATCTGGAGATCCAGAATATAGACAAACAGTTTATATACAATATGCCTCATGGTTGTCATCCCCTTGCCCTGTACCCACTCACCCCGATCACCACTCTGTTGAAAACTTTTTCCGTTTGCGTCGTCTTCACTCTCAGTTTCCCACAGTTCCTCAAGATCTTAGTGTCGGCGCCTGGTACAGAACAGACTGCAATTAGATGCTATCGCTGCAGCGACCTGGCCGAGCAAGTTGGGAGACCATCCTGCAGCCAGAGGGTGAGAGTTCGAGCCCTCGTGTCAGCAAGCATCTGCTGATGTGCCCTTGAGCAAGATGCTGAATCCCTAACAGCTCCGGGGGTGTCTGACCCCGCTGCTGAGAGGTCAGGGGGAAGAGAGCATTTCCCTTGCAGGGATCAATAATGTTTCACATTATGTTTTCCAGTGCTGTTGTCTCAATCTCACATAGACTGCTGAAAGACCCTGAGCTGAATGTGTAAAAATGACAAAACTGAGAATGTGTGTCATATCGTCAAACTGTTCAAGGACAGACAACTGATTCAAACTTAGTCCTACAATGACAACAGTATGTCAACCTTGATCACACCTAATTTAAAGTAGGTTATGTGAAGTGTGTGTGAGGAGGGTTAAGAGTTATATTCAGGCTAAACTGGGGTCATAACAATAGACTTTCTCTGATGAATGGTATTAAACCCATCTCTGGAAGAATTTGATCTATTGATCCGCTTTACCAGAACTGAAAGGGTCATAGCAGTGACATCCATGACACCTCCGCCTGGTTCTGTAATATCCGATCAATGATCACTTAAAAGACAGGAGGAGACAGAGGAGCCTGTAATCTGTCGGACGTTAACAGACCCACTCTAGCAAGAGTTAAGTACTGCCCATAATTAGCAGTATAATGTATTCCACATAATAAAATTTGTCATTGGAGCAAGTGGAGGCCACAGTAGAAGGTGAAATGAGGATACAGGTGGCCTGGAGACAAAACATTTTGCAACAGTCTTATCTCTTATCACACACCTCTGTGGGGCATTGTGCCATATATCAGGGCCTCTCTTCATCCACATACCTCAGCCTCTTAGTCTTAAACTCAAAAAGAACTTAATTCATTCTACCCCTCTCTATAATTTCTCAAGCGTAGGAATTCCAGAGAAATCTGTGGTGATATCCCCTTTTTGAATCGGAATAAATTGCTCTACATGTACCAGTGTATATGGTCAAGCCATAAGCAAACTCTGTATTGCGCAGGACTGTTCCCCTCAGCAGGATGTGCTCGTTGTCCAGCAGATGACACTGTCCTCGCCAGTGCAGCTGGCCCCTGAAGGTGTACAGGCGATTGTTGGGTTCCTCACAGAGCACAACACCTGTAAAACGAGAGGTTGCATCTGTACTTACTTAGGACAACGCAATTTTTGCTTTACTTTAAAATGAGCACATTTGGAATCTGCATTTTTAATAGAAATCACCACCATCAAAGGCAGCGAGGGTCTCCTCTGAGGGGTGAGAGGTCAGCTCGGTGTGTGTGGCGCTCAGTGCCTGTCGGTATTTGAGATTGGTCTCTCTGTATGCAGAAAATACATTCATTGTCAATATTAAAGAGACCAGCAAGGAAGAAGTCAAGGCAGTGTGCAAGTAAATAAGTAGTCTTGTAAATGCACCACTATTATTACTCATATAATCCACAAAAAGTTAATACATACAATAGTGTGTGTAGTTTATGGTGATTATCCGATAAATCAAATGATGACTGAATCAGAAAAGTATCAGAATGAGTGAATGGATTTATTACGCTGACTGTGATTCTTACCCATCAATGTCTGCTGTCTCCACATAACACAAACTGTGAGGCTCTGAACTGCACAGGAGGAGAAGATCTGCCTGTGAGCAAAGAGGGAAAATATGAAAATAAGGCAGAGAGCGAGCTCAGTGGAAAGTCACTGGGAATACAAATGGAGCAAAATTCAACTATTATTTTTCTTATATATTATATAATATATATTTAAAAATTCAACTGATGGATGCCTCTGTGCTGAAATGTTTATAACAGCTGTCTATAGCATAGGCTAACAAGTAGTTAATGCTGTCATTTTCTATTTGCGCAACAACTGATCAGACACTTTGTTTACTCCAAAACAGCTTTGTTTTGTTGTTTGTTTGTTTGTTTGTTTTTTCTACATTGAGTATCTCACAGGGATGACTTGGTCTTTGTGGATCCGTAGTACATCTCCCACACACAGGTCCTTCCACTGTGCTGTGTTAAAGCTAAGACAGAGAACAGATGAGCGTTAAGCGTATTTTAAAAAGTAAAAGTAAAAATTACATGAGATAAATATGCAGGAACACCCTACGAGCACTTCACTGATTTGTGATTGATCAACAACTTAACAGATATTATTTTGAGGACATAATCAGAGATCCAGAAAAAAATAGCCTCACCACCAAAGTTTCAAAATGCGGGACTAAACCTTCCCAAAACTGTTGTTAATCAATGATTTAATGAGAAAATAAAAGTAGAGTAAATTGTAAAAACACATCTGTGGTGTCCTAGCTTCAGATGATGATGGCATCAAGATCCTAGTCATAGTTCTTCTGTGTTTTTGTGCTGCTCTAATGTACAAAGGGAGCATCTAGGGATTCACTCATTCACACTTCATTAGAGCTTCATTAGAGGGCTGTTTCAAACGGGAACTGCACCGAGTCCTGAGAGAATAACCCACTGTCTTTGTCCTCACCTCTGGGAGATGAGCACGTCACAGGGTCGGGAGTTAATCTCAGAGTCACTGCGTCTCCTTTGCTGGACCACAGATGGAGAGAGAGGAAGACAGCCCGAAAAAAGAGAATGTGAGAAAGAGACAGATTGAGAAGCGCGACGTGGATGGAGGAAAAGAGTGATGGACAGGGAGCGTGTGAGAGGGAGTGAGGGTGGCCATGAAAGGTTGAACAGGAGAAAGGAGAAAGGAGAAACGCCATTACGGGGCTCTACAGTGACACCAGCTGGGAGATTTACACCCTCCACTAAATGATTAGTCAATAGAGAGGGGTCAAGCAAGCGTTTCACCCAGAGCTGTTAACGACCGTAACTCAGTGATGCACTTAACCAGAGAATTCTCCATGCAAAACATCACGCCTGCATTTAAAAGGAAAAGCTTTAATGATAGGAGAGAAAATTAATGCTACTGGGATGACTGGTTTTGTCAATGAGGAGAGGACAAGGAGTCAATGAGGACAATGAAGGAGAGAAAAGAGCGCATACATGCTTAAGTGCTTGGTGCATAAATGCATACGTGAGCCCGGTCATATATTTGTGTTTTAAGATCATGCATTTGTGTGTGAGCATGTACACTCATCGCTGAGGGGTATTCCCCCATCCCAGACTATACTTGGCTGACAGAGGGGGCACGAGGGAGCGTGCAGTGGTCTCACCATGTCGTTGGCGAGGTCTTTCAGCCCTCTCACAGAGAGTACGATGATCAGAGGGATGATAGTGATGTACCAGGGTATGGATGAGATGGCAGGGACACACTGGAAACAACATGTAAGCATGGATACACACAGAAGAAAAAGGAAATGTAATCATACACATTGTATAAACAATACACACAAAGTGCCAATTACGATAAGAAATTTATGGAACAAATATATTTGGTTAAGAACAGTCTTACTTTAAGAAGATGCCCTGGTGAGGCAACTGAATAATTACTGCACAGTCGATATCTTAGCACAGACAGCTTGCATTTTATTAACTTATATAAGAATCCATTTTACCCCGCTGATTTCTTACAGGGCTTAATATGATCAGGGGTAAATCAGTGAACTTTTAACTTCTTCCTGTTACAAAGGGCCATTTAGACACGTGTGGGTTAGAGTTCACGTCAAAGTCAAGATGTGACCTGAGCTTTTCCTGTAGCTGCACCTTTGGAACAGTCAGGAACAGTCTTTGGTCTGACACTGTCTCAGCTTTTAAATCAGGCCCTAAAACAGATTTTTATAGACTCGCCTTCTTGACAGACCAGTGCACTTTCCTGTTCACATTATACTGCTCTGCCGTGTTACCACCATGTTTGCAGGTTTTTCCTTTTTTCTTGTCAGCTGGTCTCAATGTGTTTTTATGCTGTCTCCTTACATTGGAGAACATTTCGTTCTTTGAATCATTACTACAGTTGTGTCAAATCATGATATGATGTCAATTTAATCTAAAAGAGCAAGACATTTGCAAGAAACATGGCAGCCTTACTGCTGCGACTTCAGGCTGTTTTTGTTCTTTGTTTTGCTCCTCCAGTTAGCAATGTTTATTTGAACAGTGTTAACATGGGACAGTAAAGGTCTTAGCTCATAAAAGTACTCAAGTCTGATTTTCTTAAGTTAAAAGATAGAGAGAGAAAGAGAGAACAACAGAGCCTTCATCGGACCTGCATCACCACCATGAGGAGGAAATAGAGATTGGCCACTCGCTGGAACTGTTCAAACAGCGTCAGAGGTAGAAAAGTCAGGGGGGAATACTTGTAGCTGCGCACCACATTGTCCTGACAACCAACAAGAAGAACAACAAGGGAAAAACATACGTATCAATACATTAATCTGTTTCTCATTTCATGAGCATGCCAACAGGTGTTTAGGGTACAATGTGGAAGAAAATAAGCTCAAGCGGGACTGACTTACCGAGTATCGCCCCCAGTGGAAGCATAAAAGGGATTTCTTCTGTTTGTGTTTGTGGTAGTGGCGGCTGTTTGCCCTCACCTCCCATGAGAGGCCTGTCAGACACACACTACAGTCAGACTCTTGGTCTAGCTCTCCATTTGCACAAAGTGATTTAATATATCATTTTCATCAGCAGACAAGAGATGGATGTGTGTGTGTGTTTGTGTGTTTCTGTGAGCGTGCGGTTAATATGCAACCGTATGTAGTGGAATAACCTTAACCGTATCTCAAAGGGATTCTTATATCCTCCCATTCAGAGCTTTGAGAAGATAAAACTGACTCTAACAGCATCTCCTGAAGAAACACTATCCCCTATAGGAGAAATTTTCACTCTGGATGTGCAGGCTGCTATATACAACACAGAGGTGTTGGGTTAATGGATATAAATTATATAGTATGTTTCATTTCAAATCTCAAATCAAACACACTGAACTTCACTCCCTTCTGGATACATCTCAGTAAATACAGTGGTGAGCAGGTGAAGAAAAAGGAAAATACAGGGTGGAGATCAGAAGTGACGTACCAGATTCAGTACTTTCCTTTGCCATGATGTTGTGTCGATGTTTGTAGACCTTTATTATGCTACAAAAGGGAGACAACCGAATGAAAGTGCTGCTTTTGTCCCCTCCTAAGCTACATTTATCAGTCTTGTAACTCATTATACTGTGTTGCCATGCTTACACACAACATAGCCTAGCTGACAAAAGGTTGTAAATCAGTGCTGATCTAAACAGACTCCCCTGCCTGTTGTAGCTGTGCAAAGCTTACCTATCCTCTAGCAACCACTTTTACACATACAAAATGTTACAAAGGTGAATTTAA
Source organism: Toxotes jaculatrix (assembly GCF_017976425.1). Classification (NCBI taxonomy): domain Eukaryota; kingdom Metazoa; phylum Chordata; class Actinopteri; family Toxotidae; genus Toxotes; species Toxotes jaculatrix. The sequence goes on from NC_054399.1 coordinate 7,070,516, forward strand.
GGCAACTCTGGGCTTGTTCTCTATATGATGAAATAGAGAGAAATGTACCAATGTCTCTGGATGACTCTTGACTGGAAGCTGCATGAGCAACCCTGGTGAGAGAGAACTGAGATCGCTCAGATCCAACCATTAGAATCGAACCTGTGACAATTCAAACACAAAGTCAAGGCAGATTCATCAGCATGTGAACTGCAATTAGTGACAGTCACATTATACTTTACCTGTTGCTAGGTAATTAACACCTAGAACACATCTGACAACAAATTAATGAACAGCGCAAAATCAGAGAAGACATTAAACTAGTCTATTTTCACTATTAACAATTCTTGTTTGTAAAACTGTTAATAATAATTTAAAACATAAGTAGGAGCATATAATTAACCAATAAAATTCAGAAAGAGTCATGCATTTACCTGCACTGTTTGCCCGGACTGTTCTCGACCACTGTATGGCACTTGCAACCAGTTGACAGAGCTGAGCCATCAATCACGAAGCTCCACTGACCACAGCTAGAGATTAACGTGGGTTTTTTCATAACCATTCCTCAGCTGCTTTTCATAACACACACCTGTTTCATCCATCCCCCTCCTTTGTCGTTTTCCTTATCACACAACAACATGGCTCTGGCCTCGCCTTTTTCTTTCTCCCAGGTGAAGGCTCAGGTGTCACAGAGTGTACTCCTTTACCTGTGGAGAGAAAGAGGAATGGAGGAGGGGCACTGAAGCCAGTAGAGTATAAGCATATCAAATCACTGTTTTGTTCATCTATTTTTTTTATTAAACTTATTAAGCTGCAAAAATAGAAATGTCTTTAGTATTTGGGAGCAATGTACCACAAATCAGACCCAGAAAGATTCTACAAATGCTAACAAGATGAATTTTTAACTAACCTAAATAACTTCAGTGTCCCAGAAAGTCTTTGTGACAGTACAGTAAGGGTGCCTTTGCACCATAGCAACTGGGGGAGTATTGGCTTACAGGAATGTGAAAGCGGTAAATCTTTGCTATCGGACTGGGCATGCATGGTCAACTCCACAATCCAGTTCTCATCTGTTAATTTTTTTTGGTTTGTTTCTCCTACAACCTCTGTCTGTGTACAGTAATCTAAATTATCATTATTATTTTATCCTATATAGACATTAAATCATATACAAATATAGATTTTCACAGTATAGATTAAATAGGTCTTGCCTCCAGTCTAGTTTACGAATGCTGAGTTGCTAAGTTGTTTTGAATGAGCAAAGTCTCCATGTATATTTTGTGATTCCAAAAATGTAAAACAAAATATCTTACACATAAGCGACTAAAGGTCAGATGTAATAATAATAAAAAATAAGAAAGAGAATAAAGTGTGGTTTGGTCTGTGGTGTTGAATGAATAATTTATGTACTCTGAGATTAAAATTAAATATTTAACTAAAATTTAAAAAAATATTTTTTCATTTGTTTGCTCTCAAACAAAGGTCTTTTTTCCTGAAAATAAGTTCTTATATTCAAGGGTACTTACAGTATGAGAAGTATTATAGTTAGAAAAGACTAATGTATGTGTATGTATGTTTTTTATATGCCTGATTTTATTCAATCTAATCTTCAATTTTAGGGTTGGAAGTAGGCTTAGCTGTAGACAAGCTATGCAGTATTTGTTTAGAAGTCTTTCTGCCTTCTTCATGAATCTAATGCCACCTGGTGGAGGTAAGCACCCACTGCAGTTTAACCATCAGATGAAGGTTTAAAAAAAAAAGGGGTGAAATTGTTAACAATGGCACCTCTGAACAAATGGCAGTTCGCTGAATTTATATGTTCACTCAGTGTCCGTTAAATGTACTATTTGTGGTTTCATATCTCTTTGTCTCATTCTCTTCCCTATGTTAGTGAGGCTGTCCCCACAAAGGCCACGCATCAACACCTGAACGTGTGTGAATCTTTCGTCTTGTATGTGTGTGAGTGTGCAAGCATATCTAGGGCGATCTTTCCTATCTATATTTACAGCTGGGCTGCGCATGAGAGTGGTTAGAGTGATGTGCTGGTGGGGTGGCAAAGGTGCTCTTAGGCCTCCACAAGCAATGACAGTCAACAGGCCAGGCATTTCCACCACAGTTTAACCGTTGCCCATCACGGCTGCCAAACCTCACAGCCATAAACACACAGGAGAGGCGTCTCTCAAGAATATGGGTTCTAATAATTTTTTTTTTACTCTACAAAATCGTAGACAGAGGATCAAGCTATGTCAAATTATTAGCCTGTTACAAACTATAGTAAGTATTTCAAATTAAAATGTCAGAAATTTAGACTCGAGTGATAATAAAAATCAAGCCAAATATCAAATTCTTCTCAAAACAGAGAAATGAAATGTTCAGTTACCTATGGATATTGTGAACATCAACATGCCAGCTGGGCAAAACACTTAAATGTGTATGTTATCATATCGGAGGTTCTCATAATTAAAAAAACGTAATCAATTAGATCTTAGGCACCACCTCCGTGGGTCAGTGCTAGAGGCAGCAAAATAAGTAAATGGCAAGTTAAAAACAGTAAGTGGCTTCAAAGAATCTTACATTACCCATGCAGGTTTATGGGCCAGCTGCCAAACAAAAATACAAGCCCTGAAAATATTATTAACACTTCGTATTTATTTCTAAGTTCTTGGAACTGACTAATTGACAAAGACGTCATTCAATATATGTAAAAAGATTTCCAAATTCTCATTCTTACCACAGTGTCAGTGGCCAGTGACAAGAACACAAGAAGTGAAGATGACAAGTTTAACTTCCTCATGCTTTGTTCAATACAAAATTGAAATATGAACAAACTGTTAAACCTGAAATAGCTTGAAAAACTAAAAAACTCAATGCCCCAAATATACACCAAGAAATAATAATCTGATGATGGAAATCTTAATGGCCATTTTAAGTAAGTCACTGTACTGTAAATGATTTTCTAAATAAACTTTCATTCATTTATATAATTTATTGCCACACGACAAACCATTAATGAGTACAGAGAGATGTCATTTTCAGGCGTCTGTTTTAACTGTATCACAGCTAACACTTTATAAAAACCTGACAATGAAAACCACAATTGGCAAGAACCAACCCAAAACACACAGGCTCTTTCTCACACTGTCCTAAAATAAAGACAAAGTTTCCACTACACGTTCAAAGTGAGCATGTCTGTTCTCATCCAATTCAGTATCTCACAGGATCTCAGCAGTGCTTGACCCTCAGACAAACCCTTTCTTCATTATAGTGTGAGAAAGCCCTGTGCTGTGGGAAGCTTCACAATGCTCTCTGCCTGTGCTTTCTCAGGAGCCTTCAGCACGACTGTAAGATTTTCATGTGAGACTGTACAGAAGTCACACTGCTGCTACGAGGAGGTGATACCCTCTGTGCTTGCTGAGGCTCAACTTCCTGTAAAAAGTGGTTAACAGCTCAGCCAAGTTAAGGAGCAGGAATCAGGTCAGCAGACGACAACACCAGCAATCACACAACAGGCCTTGCTGAGAGGGCTTTGAAAGAAATAAGGTTTGACATGACATACAAACAGATGTTAAATAGGTTAAGATGAGGCCAAAGCAAAGCAGCGGTATTTCCAATTAAATGGGCTTTCTGTGCACAGACAACAGCAGCTTGTTTAAGTAGAACATGGTGGTGAGGTTTGGTGGGAGAGTGTGTGAGTAGTAGGGGGGTGACATAACAACATCAAAGTTTACAGCAATAAACTGATTACACTAACCCCCAATGATGAGTCACATGGTGGTATCACTTTGTTCAGTGAAATGAGTAGGTGCACACTCAAAGTCAGTAATGATAAAACTGTGGTTTAGAGGGTATTGGCAAGACTGCATGGCCCTGTGGAGAACATATCTGGAAGATTTTATGACAAGCTTCTTTTTCTAACTGGTACTGTTGGCGGCAAAGCCTGTTAAAGAGCTTTACCTCAAATGCATAATTAAATGCATCTTGATTCTGCTAAATGTGAAGAATATGACCCCAAATTCTGGAGGAAAACTGTGAACAGTGTTTGCTTTTCTTGCATTGTTGCAGGTAACAACTTAGTTTCAAGGTTTTTATTGTCAGTCTAAAAAGACAAGTTTAAAAACAACGAAATGCTGTTTAGCAGTTCTCAGTACAGGCAGCAGGGTAGAAAATAAAATAAAATAAAATTAAGGTAAAAATAAAAATAAGTATATATACAATCTACACATATACATAAATATGTATACATATTATGTACATGCATACACAACCAGTGCAGAAAAGATATACAGCAAAAATATACACAGCGCTAGTTATTAGTAACTAACTTAGTAAATAAAGTTAAAAAAAAAAAAAAAAAACTATATACAGTGAAGTTCTATACTGTACTACGTACTAAACTCTATATATGTAACTGAGGAAAACTCAGTTCACAGTAACTTAAGGTAACAATTCACGTTCTCACAGCTACATGGACATCCTTCTCTCTTGACTGACAAACAACAGCTCCCTTAAAAAAGGCACTTCCGTGTACTGAAAAAACATTTTTGGCAGAACCATATTTATCTCGGTGGTGTCTCACTCAGTCAGACAGTTGTATCTTGAATTATATGTTAAAGATTGTAAACTTATCCAAACCAAGACTGCTCCATAGCCTTAACTGTGTTTATTACTGTAACCATGACAACAAAGGTCGAGTATTTTGTAAATATCATCAGTGCATACAAGAATTAAACTAAAACTTTATCAATATAATATACTGTAAAATACTGGGAACAATTCAACCCCCCCCCCCCCCCCCCAAAAAACTAAAAATAATTACAAACACACAGGATAGTAGGTGTGCATAATACTACAGGTTGAGAAGAATTACTGATGTAACTAACTAAGGGCAAGCGTGGCTAGAAATATGTAAAAGTAAGTATGGGAGTAAGAGCATGGTCTCATCCACTTCTAAGCGAGTCCCAAACACATGCATCTCCTCCCATTTGAATACAGTGTTCTGATCTACAAGGAAATGATGTAGCCTTTTTAAGAAATGAAACTCTAAGTTTGTTATCTATTTTTATGGTTTTCATCTACATGCCCATTGTGAACGTAGTGAAACTAATGAGCAAGTACTGAGAAACTGACTAATGCATTGCCGATCTTTTGGTCTTTTCACTGGATCTGTTGACGATTAGGAAAGTATAGAGCGACATCCTCGTCCTTTAACAATGATTAGCAAGGAAAGTCCATTGTACTCGTATTTTGGGTAGCAAGCTAAGCTAAAACCAGAACAATGTTAGTCAGTTGGCGAGGCTTTTATATCACCTGTGTGCTTCCCTCTCAGACAGAAGCTTTTACTAAACTGGACTCTGAACCGCTATAAAACAAACAGGACATATACTGTTCTAGATAGATCATCCACATGAAGACAAATCATCTGCAAAATGCAGTCAGGATGTGGGTGTTGCCACACAATGAGAAAGTGGCAGTGGTAAAAATTATGCAGGCCCACTATGAGATACCACAATGCTTTCTGAGCATGTTCATTTGAACTGTGACAATGAGTCATTCTCAAAATTAACACATACTGTGAGTACTGTGCAGTACAGAAAGTCAAAGCTGAAATGTAAACATATCATTTATTTATGTACAATTACCTGTATCATTTGTATAGGGTGGCATAACATTCAGAGAGACAAGTTCCTGTTACTGCTACTACTGGGTGTTAAGATGGTGCCCTTCCTGTGTGCGTGTGCGGTGAGATGTGTGTGTGTGTGCGTGTGTGTGTGCGCACGCCCTTGTTTATATGTTCTCATCAAAGCCATCAGACTAATCAGCAGGAAACAATAAAATCTGCTATGTTACTACTGCTCTACAAATCTGGAAAGTATCTTCTTACCGAAAGAATAACCTGTCTGTTGGAACATGGCAGACTGTGGCCTTTGTGGTTACTGTGAGTCAGAGAGAAAAATCTGCTGGAGTTTTTTTTTTTTTTTTTTTTTAAACAAACAGAGCTGATAGCTCTTAGGACATTCCCCCTCCTGCTCTTAGCAGCCCCCACACCAAGCATAGTGAATCTTCCGCACAAAGTGCTCAAGTGATCTTGTACAATGTAGTGTGTGGTTTTCTATTTTGGTGGCATTGTTTAGTGCGGTTGTACTTTCACATATGGCAGTGTTTCTTTAAATGAAATAGATGATGGCAAGGATGAGAGAGGAGGATCACAATCTTCCGACTGCATTAACTTGAACTTGCTAGGTGTTAAAAGGTGGACAACTTTGCACCTGATATTTATGGTATTCTTCAAGGACAAGATGATTTGCTATAGTTTGGTCATTGATTCAATAAAGACTTACAGTTACTGAGGAGGTATGAGGGCTCAACTGAAGACATCCTTGTAGTGTGTTACTCTGAATTTCTTCAGCTCCTGTGCAAAACTATTGCTGGTAGCCTTTGTGGGAGAGTGACTCCAGGACTCTCAAATGGAAAACATACAAGGCTTGAGGACACATAAATATCCCAGAAGATGATATGCAATACGGTAATGCAGTGGACGGTATCTGGAAGATGATTGGGGATTAATGGAGCAACACATAACATCTGAGATGCACTGCAGCTGACAGTACAGAGCCATCTGAAACAGAAGAGAAAATAAAATAAACAGAAAAGTTTTTGCTTGCAAAGTCCATGTTGCCTCAGGCTAAGGTAGTAGCACTGGCAACCTTGTAAGCACATGTAACATGCTGTCATGTAATGTTTGCATTAAGGTGGCAGTGTACTGCATGGAAACTGCTGCCGGATGGTTAAATAGTTTCAGAAATCCTTTCCACCCAAAACCTTTCCGACACTGGATATGAGGGCCTGGGTCCATAAATTAATCCGTCTTTTCAAACTTTCCATCACATTGTGACATTCACACCTACTCTGACCATGATTAACCACATGTGGAGGTGAAACAGTCTGAAGTTCTCTCTCACACTCTATTTTTTTTTTTAGACGACTATTTCCATCACTTTTCAGATACACCACGACATGCAGCACTATGAATGCTTTGCACGAGAGTCTCTCTGACCAAAAGTGCTCCACTATATCCGTATTAAAATGACATCACTCCACTCTAGTTATGGTTTTAATGCCAACATAAACTGTGTTACTTGGACGGAAGGATCAATGGACCAAGCAAAGGGATGGACCGCGTGGAGTAGTCATAGCAGGAGGAGAGCAGGAGTGGCCCTAAGGTCCCAGCATAAATTGAGAAATGCACCACCAAAAAAGACACTGCGTCAAATTAAATAAAGGTTCCAGCAACTACAGATGCTAAGATTCTTCTCCATCTCACAGTACCATCAGAGAGGCACCTGATTGGTCCCAAAATCATTCTGCAGCATGACAATGAGCCCAAACATATGGCCAGAGACATCCATCCATCCATTGTCTATACCGCTTGATCCATCAGGGTCGTGGGGGAGCTGGAGCCTATCCTAGCTGACTACAGGCGAGAGGCGGGGTACACCCTGGACTCGTCGCCAGTCAACTGCAGGGCCAACACACAAAGACAACCACATACTCCCACACTCACATCTATGGGCAATGTAGAGAAGCCAGTTAACCTAATGTTTTGGGGTTTGTGGGAGGACGCCGAAGTATCAGGAGAAGGCCCACACAGGCACAGGAAGAACATGCAAACTTTCCACAGAAGAGCCCACACCAGGGTTCGAGCCTGGAGCCCTCTTGCTGCGATAGTGCTAACCACTGTACCACCGTGCTGCCTCAGCCAGAGATATAAAGAACTATATTCAAAGACAAAAGAAGAACAAGGAGTCTCAACACCCCCCCCCGCACAGAACCCTAATCTCAACATCATGGAGTCAAGCTGCAAAACATGAAGAGACAGAAGATACTGAGGCTTTCTAAATCTAGTGTACTGAGAAGAATTAGTGCTGTTTTAAAGGCAAAGAGTGGTTTTCTGTGGTCTTTTTTATTTTTTATTATTATTATTATTTGGTTTTGTGGGGGACATTTGCAAAAATGTATTATTATTAGTGCTGTAGTGCTTCGGGGAAGAGGAGGTGCAGAAGCAAAATTTAGTGCAGAGTGCGTAAATCCAGATAAACTGACTTTCCCTACTGGGTGAGGTCCATGAAAAGGGGGCGGGACACCCTCTTTTCTATCTGAAGAGAAATTAAGAGCTATGAGTTTCCATAATGAGTACAGAGCATGGCAGATATATTGAGAACAGCTCTGGGGGATGTTAAAGTTTTATAGTGCCAAAGGGTTAATTCATCTCCAAACGAACTTATTACTTGAAACACTGTTTTTTTAAATTTACATTTTCCTTCCTGATTTATCTCATTTTACGAGCTATTAAGTTTCCTATTTCAATAATCTCCCACCAATAAATTGTATTGTTCGCGTTTTAATGCAAACCCCTCTGTAAACTCTACTATGGAAATATATGACTAAAGCCTGGATAGGGCTACGTGAATGCACCGTTCAGCAGGCAATGGGCTATGATCAGGCAAATCGATGTGCAGTAACTTTACAAAAGCAATACGTGGGACAGTCGATCCAAAGTGACTCATTTCGGTCTCACCTGTTGGTTTGATCGTGACCTCACCGTTGCCTCGGACTTCCGCTCTCCATGTGAAGTTGCCGGATCGGTTTCCACAGCTTTAGACAGACAGTACGAGGACACAACGCGATTGGCTGCACGCATGCAGTATATGCGTGCGCCGACCGGTAGTTCTGCTCTCTTCAGCACCGCTGATGGTGATTGACAGGTGAGCGCAGCCTTCTCCGAGCAAACATGTAACGTACACAAACTTGTGAGTAAAATTAAGTACATTATCTATGCGCTGCGTCTAACGCTTTAACGTTGCCGTGTGTGTGTTGCAGAAATACAGCGGACTGTGTCAAAGTTGATTCTGTCTTCCAAACCATCTCACAGGTGAGATCTTCTCATTGAGGTCAGTGCAACGATTTTAACAGTCTAGTCGTCAGGAGACAAAACATTTATTCTATTAATCGTTTCACTCTCTTACCTATAACCTCAGGATATTTTTAAATAAATCTTCTGACCGTATACAAAAATGTACATAAAAGACAAACTTTTGCTGTTTACTAATATGATGAGTTTACACGGTGGGAGAAGTATTCAGAGCTACTATCATACAACAATGCCAATATACTCCATTACAAGTAAAAGTCCTGTATTCAAATTTTTAACTCAAGCAAAATGTACATTTGGAAATGTAACTTGGGTTTAAAAAGTAAAAGTGCTTGTACAGAACCGCCCATTTCAAAGCTGTTACTGAATTATATAGCTTAACAATGATGCATCAACACGAATGCAACATTATGATGTTTGGCTGGAGCTACTACTTATTCTGTTGACTCCTGGATACTGAGTGCACAGCAGTGCGACTGGGCCGTTGCTTCATTTGTTAAGTTTTAAAGTGCAGCTGCAGCTTATTGATTTAAATATCTGTCATAAAAGTCGCAGAAGGTTCAAACACCGCACTCCTTTGTGATTGAAAATTAATATGACTGGACTGATGGATCGATGGATAGATAGACTAATAGCCAGGTTCAGTAAAGGCGTTTTAATTGAAATTTTGATTCGCCTCAGTCTAGTGCCATGTCCACCCCGAGGAGCCCTGGCGGTGGTGGGGCCGGTGCTCCCTGTCAGCCCTCCTCGTCGGACGAGAGCAGCGGCTACATGGATCCAGATGCAGACCCTGCACTCCTGTTCTCGGTGACAAGGTCCTCCCTGCTGACTCGACGTCTCCTGCGTTTACGGACCTGCAGTAGCCATGTAAGCCCCGTGACACGCCGCAAGAGGGAGATGATCCCCGCCGACAAGAAAGATTCCATCTACTGGGATAAGCGGCGCAAGAACAACGAGGCAGCAAAGCGGTCCAGGGAGAAGAGGAGGCTGAACGACCTGATGATGGAGGGTCAGCTGCTGGCTCTGAGTGAGGAGAACGCACAGCTGCGGGCTCATGTGCTTAGCCTACAGTATCACACCAGCCTGAGTCTAGAAAAGAGCAAAGTTGCCTCATCTGGGGCAGCATCCACTCCATCTGTTGCTGCTTCTTCCATGCCCCTGTCACCTAGACCTGCTCATGCCCCTGCGCTCTTCCAGGCAGGACATTGGGGGAACAGCAGGATCGCCCCAGCCTCCCTCCTGGGTGTGAGGCATCAAGAAAACAGCCTCTTTGAGTCAAAGATCAATTGTTTTAGCCCGAATAAAAGTTTTCACCCACTAAGTCCGCACAACTGTGGCACGCAACAAGGCATCCTCCCTCTTTCCAGGCCCCGTGTCCTCTCTCCCCGAGCAGCTCTGGAGGGCGGGAGGTCAGCGGAGGCAGAGATGGATGCCCAGCGTCAGGTCTCCTCCAGCGACGACATCCCCAACTCCACCGACGAGTTCTCCCATCCCGCCCCTTCTATCCGAGCAGTTCTATCCACACCTGACACGCTCCACCATGCCTCCGCCCTGTCATACACACCTCAGAATTGGCTGGTGCCTCACCTGAGTCACTCGGCAGTGTGTAATAATCTTCTGCTGCCTTGGCGGTCCTCCTACTTGCCACCACCGGCCGTCTATCCCGGCCTCCCTCTATACATCCAGGAGAGACAGGGCCAGGGTCTCGGAGCGGAGGCAGGCATTCAGAGGAGCCTCATGAGCCGGCTCAGCGGTGCTCCAGCTGGGCTGTCTCAACTCGGGATGCACTTCAGTCCTGATGGACGCTAACGGTCACTCACTGTCTCACTGTCAAGGCGCTGATTACAACAAGAGGGGGAAAAAAAGAAAAAGGAAAAAAAAACAAAGCTGTATTTTTGATATTGCAAGTCTGCATGTTTTTTAATTGTTAATTAACACATACGAAGCTTTATAATTTGATAACACAAGCCTGAATGAAACGCAAAGGCCTATCAGTTATTTTATGTCACTTTCTATGTCAAAGACAAAAAATGGGTTGCTCTGAGAACGGTATTTAACGGTAGGCTGTATGTAAGTCGAAATAGAGAATGCACATGCTACACTGTGGATTTACTGTGTGACTTTCTGTGGTATCAGATGTGTTTGTCAGAATGAAACCGGTTATATTGTACGCGCGGACCAGTACCGCCCGAGATCCGCTTAACGACAGGACTGCTTAACTAACTTATACATTCCCATCATTTATCAATGATATTTTTATTATAAAGAAATAATCATAGAAGCTTAGGATTTAAAAAAAAGGACAAATCTTGATATTTCTTTGGGATGTCAGAGACATAAAAACTAAATTAAGGGCTGATTTGATTGAAGTGTATTGTTACTGTTTATCCGCGGTGAAAGCAACCGGCGACTGAGCCAGTGAAACTGGGTGTTTGTTGACTTGGTATTCCCCTCTATCCCCACTGCGTGATTTCCCAGCAGACTTCAATGGAAAACCAAACGTTGATTTTTTTTTTTTTTTTTTTTTTTTTACTCAGACCTGTGAAACATCATCCTTCATTGCACCTAGTTAGGTCGTTCTTCTTTTGTGGTCAATAATTCCAGTTAAAGGCAGGAATATTAAACAAAAACAATAACTAAATGTTTGCATTTGGGTGGCCCTTATGTTGTTTGTAATTCCAAATAAAAACATGCATGTAGGCATGCATGTGTATTTTCCATCCTACATAAATGATGTCAAGGTCATGTCATATCTCCCTGCATTATTTTTAGAAAAAGCTCGAAGAAATAAGAGACTAACGGATAATATTTTTTAAACATTACTATGACCCAAATGGTATTTAATTTTGTTTCATGAACAAAGTCCGCGATGATCCAAAACAAAACAATATCCTATTTATTGTTCATTCTTCATGCTAATAATAAAATAATAATAGATTAATAAGGGCCAATACTGATAGGAAGCCGCATACAGCTACACTGGTGTAAATGACTAACAGCTTTCATTCTTCTGCATGCACTGCTGGGAAAGTGTCTCCTGTTTTCACTGGTGTTGTGATTTTCAATTAAGCTTCAATAAAACAGTAGTGCAGGGCGACGGACTATTGCATGCCAATTTGTTTCAGCCGCTCAGCAGGCCTTTTTAGAAAAGTGTCCTCTTTTCATGAGAGCTGTTATAAAAGTCTCAGTTCAGTTTCTTGCGGGTGGACAGGACGAGTTTCTGCAATCTAGCATTTATTGAAGTTTTACATAAGAGCTGCTCGAAACTGATTTATTGCTCCTTGCCCTCATTTCATCTCTGACGAAACTAAAAGCAGTAACATAGTGACTGATGGTCGCACACAGCAGCGCATGTACATGTACGCAAGATACCGGAAGAGGGCGCGACAACACAAATGATGTTGCAGATGGCAAAGAGTGACTGCACAATTCAAACCAGTAGGCTATTGTTTTCTTAAATTAAAAAAAAAAAAAAAAATTAAAGTTATTAAAAACCATTTCTGCTTTTCCACTGTGTGTTTTTTCTAGCAGGGTTAAACAGGCAATAGTAAAAAAAAAAAAAAAGAAAAAAGGTAAACACTGCGATTATATTCATGTCACATTTACACTTTTTTTTAACCGATGCATTAATGAAACTACAGTATATTTCTGACACTGTTCAAAAGGAGCTCATTCATCTCTAACATTTTACAGTAGGTGTCACATGTTTTGTGCACAAACATCTGCAAAGGAACACAAAGTGCTTTCATAGATTAAAACTGAAAAATAAAACTGATATAATGTTTTTTGTTACAATCCAAGAAACTGCAATAGAAAAGAAGATGTAGTCTGACTAATCTTAATTTGGGTGTCAGTATTAACAACTGTCTCGTTTTCCTGGCTGCAAAATGTGAATCTCCACGTAATCACCAACTCTTGGCCATACAGTTCACAAATATTCCCTGCTTTGCTTAATGTCAGATGATGTTAAATTTAAAAGTACATGTAATGCACTTTCTGGTTTTGACAACAGGACTTTGTCACAGTTTTATTCATCCCACAAACACAACTGACATTTAGACTGGAAAGAAGTCTAAACATATAGAGATGCCTAGTCTAAATACCAAACCTTAAAAGTGAAATGCTGGTAGATGTATACAGTTACACTGCATCTCCTTAGCCATGACAAATATAAAGTGTTTTTGTGGACCTCTGGTGCGTATTCATTAACATTAACGGCTTAACTGCATCACAACAGGAAGCAAAAATCTTACTTGTCTACACGTGACCGCTTCTATACATAGAAATGAGGGTTGGGTTAAAATGTCCAGTCGTAACAAAAACACGTTAATATCCAATTACAAAATTAACTTGTATTTCTGTAATTCGCATCAAGTGGTTCTATAGTGAGCACAGTGTCTTGCAAAAAGCAGATTAATGAGCGGCTATAGAAACTGCAGACATGTAGTCGAAACTTCGACACTGATAAGTGACAAACACTTCTCTTTTTTTTCTGTGAATCTGAGGTGCTGAAGATTTATTTAACACTCACACAGAAACATTTCAGTCACTTCAGTTTACTCCTCTAGTTGTGCTTTACTGAAAATATCTGAAGGGCACAGAACTCGGGTCATATCTTTTGACCTGGATGTCGTGGCTTCGTCTCCAGTACTAGCACTGCCTCTGCTACCAGTACTGCTTCGTTCAAGCTACGTTCAAGTTTTTTTCTGGGAAGAGCCATTACAGTGCCCAGTATGCAAAATGTCCGGCACTGTGTGTGCATATGAAACATATAACTGAATACCACTGAATGCAAAGAATAATATGTCCGCAGTACAGTAACAATAAAACAGTAATATACTGCAAAGATAATAACATATAGCATGGATTTACTCAAAGAATGACTTAAAGTGGCACCAGAGTTTTTTTTTTGTATAGTTTTCAATCATTGTTCAATTTAAGAATACAACACGCAGAATATGTCAGTTTGAAACTGACAGCAGCATCGCACAGGGGAGACCCCTGTGTGGGCAAGCCACTAACACCACAACACTATCAAGATCAAGGGGGCAGTCAGACACTTTTCATGTGACAGCAGAGGTGGACAGCCAGAGTTAAACACAGGAAAACAACACATAAAGAGTGAGAGAAAGCAAAGAAGCAGAGGTGAGAGGGTAGGACTGAAAGCATCAAGACGTTAAGAGCCCCCTTCTGCTGATAAGTCGAACGCATGACGCAGTCTCACAGGAGACTTCAGTTCTCCAAGTTGTATTTCAGTACTGGGTGAGAGCGAGATACCTCTGAATTAGGTCCCTGGCACCTTGGCAGTTCTGCACGAGCTGCAACAGCTGAAGGTAAGGCCTCAAACTCATTTTAACACGTACAGCGGTTTGGACCGCATATGTAACAGCAGATGGACTCAGAGAAAAAAAAAATGGCTGAGGTTAGCGACCAAAGGACAGATCATTTTTCCTATACACTACCATTATCTTCTGCTCTGAGAACTTTAAAAATCTTAAAATATTTTTCATATACTGCCAAAATACAAGAGTAAATACCGATATTCACACTTTTATAGATATTATTATATTAGAACACATTACCTGAAAATGTTATTCTGTTATCTGGCAAGAATTGTTTGAGGAAGAGGAAGTGTTACCACCTTGTAAATATCTGAAAAATTACTTATGAGGACAGGTTCATACATGGTGTGTTTCTTTTGCAACAGAACTTTTCAATAGAACTCGACTTCGTCATATTCAGGAAATGGAAGACCAAAATGTTATTTTGTTACCTGGTAAGAGGGACATTGTACTGAAGTTGTACAGATATGTGAAATCAGTTAGGACGACATTGCGGCACAGCGTGATTCTAATTGACTTTTAGGCAAGTCTGTTTTGAATTACACTGTTTACATTACATTGTTTTGAAACATGAACTCTGATTATCTAAATCCTTGCAGACATTATAGTATATCCAGATGATCCAAAAAGAAGCTCCTAATGCGATATTTTTATGTCATCTTTTGTGTATTTTTAATTTTTTTTTTTTTTTTTTTTTTTGTCATTTTACACAGCGACCAAAAAAGTCAATCGTACCGTAGTAATTCCTCTATAAAGCCGATACTGTTCGGTTTTTGTTTACACTGAGTCAGTGACGTGTTAAACATATCATAATTCTATCCCACATATACATGGGGTGCACGAAATTTTACAAAAACCTTTCAATATGTAAATGTCTAATACAGCACTTAAATCCTAAATAAACATACAAAGACCTAAAGCACTGTTGAACATTTTAAGTAAGTAGTATCTGGCTAGTTGTACCGTACTGCATCCTACAGTTGCTTTGATTCTTTTGGGTGATTCAGTGTGAATTATCAATGAGAAATACACAGTATCATACGTTTGGTCCTGATTGCCCAATATTTATGAAGCCTGAAACTGTAATGGGCTGCAACCACCACATGCCATGAAAAATGATGTGTGGCTGACGTGTTCTATATCGTGCTGGCGACAGCAGCTGCATGTGTTCAAACTGAGAGAAACAAAGGTTTTTGGTCTATGCTCATCGATATATATTCGAATTATTTTACTATTTCGAGTTTCAACCTACTTTAAATTACACAACCCTTCACAGATAAGTTAATATCAAGAGCTTCCAATGCATTGCATCCCATGTGGATGGTTTTAAGTACAAATCCAGAGATTCAAATGTATAAATCACACTGATGCAGGACGTAAACTATAAAAATTACTGGATTTTTGGGCTTTTTAGGGACTCTTGTATGTGCTCTCAATAGTAAAGCGCCATATCTATTTTGTGGCGGTAAAACACAAGACTTTACAAGATACTGTTCATTCACCCCTTGTTCATCAGTTATGCCACAACACTGATGGCTTAGTCCCATCCTAACTGTAAAGACAGAGAGATTATATTTGTTTCCTCTTGTGACAGTACCATACATGCTTTTATTGGACAGCGCTATGAGTTATTAGCGCTGCCCTTCAAGGAATGCGTTAACAGACAATTCAAGCCAAGAGCTGTGCCAAATTCTTTGTTCCCCCGAGAGGGCATAAATTCACTCTAACTTCCCTGATGGCACTTTAGAAAAGAAGTGAACATAGTACACTGAGGTATTGGGCTGACCACATTTTACTCCTATGGGTAGTTATTTTTACAGTGACTGGCAGAGTGCAGAGCAGGACAACAGCAGGTGGTAAGAGTGTGAGAAAACGGATAGACACCAAAAGAAGAAGTTTGAGAGCTCCTTACTAAAAAGCAGGCTGGCTATAATTAGTCAATAAGAAACAGGTGCAAATGTGCAGCAGAGTAGTGAGCAGGCCAGGTCTCAAGAGAGATTGCACTCAGGAACCCTCTCTTCCTTCTTTATTTTCTCTCTCTCTGTCTCCTTGTATGATTACTGCTCTCTCTCTCTCTCTCTCTCTCTCTCTCTCTCTCTCTCTCTCTCTCTCTCTCTCTCTCTCTCTCTCTCTCTCTCTCTCTCTCTCTCTCTTCCTGCTGTTGCTTTTTTGAGTATACAACGCTTGATCTTTGCATCACACACTGGCATGCAGGTGTGCATGTTCTCAGACAGACATACAAACACGTACGGGCTCGCTGGGCACAGGCTAGAATATTTTTAACCTTATGTGTGTTCTCACCACTGCACACAGGGTGCATGGCCTCTTTCAAACTCTTGTTTTGATGCCTCTGGCTCAGTCTGACTGGCATATCAAAATATGACTATAAAGATCAGTGAGTGTGCTGAGAAGATGCTTTAAGTGTGGATGACAAAAATAAAAATGAGTACGTACAGATAAACAGGACTCTGCATGGCAATTTTTGAGGTAATGGACTGCAAAGTTATGGTTTGTGCTAAAGAGAGCGCTCAAGTTCCTAGTGTGAAATCCTGAGTGACAGTTTATTTTGCAGCTCATTCACAAGGTGTCACATTTAGCTGCAAGCACAAGCTATTGTATGATATCTGATTAGAAATTAGCACCTATAAGTGTGAAGGTGTGAGGGAAACATCAGTGACTTAAAAGACATGTGTGAACTCAGTGTGTGCGTGAGTTTGTGCGTGTTTTTGCTTATAATTGCATGTGCAAGGAGGTGCTGTGGTTTTAACACAGTGTTCACCGTTCTTGCACAGCTTCCCATGAAACCACCCACAAACCCACGTGAATGACAGAATTTATTAAAAGCTGCCAGCATTCCTCTCAGTCTGGTTATTCAAATAGCTTCCTGGTTGATTTTACCTTCAGCCTTAAGCAAATGGACAAACCCTTGCTTTTTATGTCTTTTTAACGTAGAGGAATGAAGAGAAGCTAGAAGAAGAGAAGCTAAATGACAAAAGAGATGGAGAAGGGGAAGTGGTGACTGGGTGGACGTTTCAATCAAAGAGGAGGGTGGGGGGAGATAAAGTGAGAAATGCATAGCCTTGTCAGACACAACTGAACAACTGGCTCTTTTTAAATCTGAACGGAGTGCATGACGATGGTGAAAAGCTATCTTTACATGATTTCTGCATGACAACCTTGATTAACCACGTCTCCGCTCAACTGAAACAACTTTCCACACATGGAAAACTTGCGCAAAATGCAGTTCCAGGAAACCAAAATATGCTTCATTCATTTTTGTTTTGCAAAGACAACAACAGTGAGGAAGTTTACGTTCTGACTTCAAGGACAAGTTTATATGTATAGCACAGTATCGTGTATACACAATTCGTAAAAGTGACAACAGCAAACATCTGGCCACATTAATCTGTACGATTCTCTGCACAAAATGCCCAAAGCGAGCTCTCAACAATCCATGGAACAAATCAGTACAGTAGCAATTGTTGGAAAGATCAAATTATATATGATGGCCGCTGCATGACCTCTGTGTTGTAAATAACTGTATATAATAGCACACTGACTCTCAAACACATTAGTCCACATTCTTCTGTCTACTTAATGCTTTCCGTCACATTTTATCATGTGGTCTAGACAGGTAGGAGGTGAGGCTGCAACTGAGTGCACTCTGCACTACTCTCATGTCTCTTCCCCAAAAAACTGAATTATATAATCAGTAATAATGGTTATAAACACAGTTCACAGCTTTGCAAAAGCCTCAACATGTCTGTGCACCAGAGAGGTACAGGAAAACAGCAGACTATATCTATATTTTCTGCTCACACAATACAGTAGTAAGTGTTAGAAATAAGGAAAAAACTGTAAAATGTCATTAATTAAAAAAAAAAAAAAAAAAAGGACTGCAAGGTGTAATCTTATGGGCTCCTCCCTGGGGCCCTTGGTGAGTGTGGGCCACCCTCCATGGCCCCTAACACAGCCTTATTACGTTTTACAATGACATTTAACACCAACTCAGTTGTTGTAGTTTTCCTGTCGTCATGATGAAAAATGTTCTCAATGTGAAAATGACCCATTGTTGACTTTCTTAACTTTGTCTCCAACAGGTGACAGCTGCGGGCTTTCAATAACTGGGAGCAAACTTGCACATGTAACAAGCTGTCAGCAGCTGTCCCACTGACTACGATCAACACTGCATTCAGACATATTGTGGCGCTCTCAGCGAAGAGAAATCAACCCACAGTAAGACAAGGTAAAACACAAATCAGATTAGCCATTACACAAGAAGGAAGTACCTGTATTACTCAGCCTCCAACACAAGACTAAAAACTTAACTCCATTCCTCTTGATTTCAGCTCTTTGTTGGTTGCTACTCACTTTTCATCTACCATGGAGTCCCTGCCTTTACCTCATCATGGAGGCCAAGACAGCCCTGCTTCACAAGTGGAAAATGAGCTAGGCCGTAAGGGACCCCGTCGCAAAAGGGAGTTCATACCTGAAGAGAAGAAGGATGCCCTCTACTGGGAGAAACGTCGTAAGAACAACGAGGCAGCCAAGCGGTCTCGGGAGAAGAGAAGGATGAATGACTATGTGCTGGAGACTCATCTTGTGGCCCTGAAAGAAGAAAATGCCAGGCTTAGTGCTGAATTAATGGCCATCAAGCTCCACTTTGGCCTGGCTCACCCTGCCACGTACACTGCTCACCAGAGTAACCAACTGCAGCACCACATCCACAGCAGCACCCAGCCCATCACTGCCACCAGCACCCACCACCAGTCCCTGCAGAGGGACTACTACTGGGGCGGTAGAGACTCCTCTGTTGTGCCCAGCTACCAGCCTTCTCATCCTCTTTTCATTCCTGCATATGCCCTCCATACCATGAGGGGCTATCCATACTTAAACACATCTAGTTGTAGCAGCTCTGGCCTCGTCACTCCCCTCGTTCTCCCTCGAAATCTCCTGCCCGCCCATTCATCCCATCCCAGAGGTTCCCTACTGAAGCCCATTCCTACGAGAGCCACCTCAGATGAGGAGGGGGAGCAGCAGGTCCCAGGGGTGCTGTCCATGGCATGCTTTGCTCCGCCTGGCAAAATCCCCAGAAAAGGAGACAGAAACTGCTCTCCACCAAGACAGTGCATGTCTGACTGACTGTCCAGTATACAGGGGTGCTTATAGTGGGGAGTGGGGAATAAACAGTTCTCCTCTCTTTACGTCTTGTTAAATATTCCTGGTGCAAACTGAATTCAGAGATGTACTGTTTAAGAACACATGGCGTTTAAACAGCCACACTCTCCGCTTTTTGCGTCACAGCAATCATTGACAGTGGTATGCTGAATGCTGATCATTCACACTACAGCCACATGAAGAACATATTGTGCCAACCAACCCCCCCCCTACCCAAAATGTGTTGTTCCCAACACGCTGTGCTGCCTCACAAAAATAGAGCTTTGTAGCTACTTCAGCTCCTTTCTGTGTGCTTTCCTGAGTCAAAGTTGAGTCGATGCTCAGATGTGGGTTATGAATAAGATAACAGCAGTCACTGATCTCAGCCCACCATTCTCACTTTAGAGAACTGCTAATTATTCAAACACACCAAGCAGCAGAAACATTACTCCAAAAAAAAAAAAATAACATGTTGATAATGAATGTTGATAACAGTGACAAGAAATAGTTGCGTGTAAATTGTTAGTTTGTATTTTGTTGATGGATCAGCATTACTTGGTGCTAATGCATATCTGTTAACCAGCAGTTGTAGTCTTGACCAAATTCATGTGGAATCAACTATTTCTCATCACTTTTTCCTGTAAAGTGAAATGCAATTGAAAACGGGTTACTCCAGGTCAAATCTTTTTAAATTTTAAAAAGATCAACTTGTGGACATTATCTGATTTCACTTGGGACATGGCAAGACTAACGCAGGTTGCAACCTCCCTCCAAATGGAAACAGTGAAGTATGTTGCTGTATTTCTTTGGTTTTCCTGTGTGGGCAGACACAGTCATCTTCCCCCAAGCTGTGGCTACAGTGTATTTGAACCTACCGATATTCTAAGACATTTTGAAACAATATCGTGTTGAATATATTTTACATTTAAAAAAAAAAATTAAAACAATTACATTAAAATGTTGTGAACAAGGTCTTAAGTTATTCTGTTTTTACAGACCCATAACCTTGCACGGCTCAGAAAGGACCAAAAATCCTTCCTTTCCTCCTCCATAGCCCAGAAACAGATGTAAAAATCATCATGTTGTGTGCTCTCCCAACAGATGAGGAGATAAAAGCTGTGTCCGAATACGGAGGCCACTTCCTATAATGCTGTAGCCTTGGGCAAACTGAAGGTTTGTGGGCTTAAGTACTCAAAAAAAATCTGAGTCACCACAGAGCCAAAAAGTAAAATAAAACTACTGCATTAGATTACAGAAA
Source organism: Toxotes jaculatrix (assembly GCF_017976425.1). Lineage (NCBI taxonomy): Eukaryota > Metazoa > Chordata > Actinopteri > Toxotidae > Toxotes > Toxotes jaculatrix. The sequence continues at coordinate 7,091,181 of NC_054399.1, forward strand.
CAGTAGATAACATCTTTCTTCCTCCAGTTGGCATCTGTTTCTTTCAGGGTATTTTTGAGTCAGCAGTGCCCCAGCCTGCTGCAGGTTGCTGGCTCTTTGCCCAACAGCTCTGATGGCAACGTTGCTGCCGGCCAGGCAAACAGCCAGTCCTGCTGGCTCAAAGACAAACTCAAAAAAAAAAACTAAAAAAAAAAAAACAGTCAGTGCCAACAGGAACAAGACACCAGCTGAATACTGAGTAAGTGTTTATTATAATACAACACTCTATTTTTTTTTTGTTTATGGACATAAATCCAATAACTTATCAGCTGTTGTGGCTATGATTATTAAACATGGCCGATAAAGTTGATAACAGCTGGTAATTCAAAGTGTCCATTAGCAGATGCTTGCTTGTTTGAAGACAAAGCAAACTTGAGAAATTATCAAATTTTAGCACATATAGCACATTTTTCTCATGAATGAGTACCCAGCTAAAAAAAAAAAAGAAAAGAAAAGAAAAGCATGTACTTTTCACGCTTACATTTCTATTTTTATAGATATTAGGGGAATCTTTAAAAACAAATTGTACACAAAAGCTAGTTATTTGAGCCAGTAAATTATAACTTTTTGTACCATATCAGTCCTACATTATGCCCCTTTAACCTTTTACGCTTTCTCACGCAGTTTTGTGGGTTACAGAAAGTATAACGTACCGCTGGCATGCTAAGGCCAGGGCAGGTTACCTAGCTCGTCTATTGTGTACAAACAGAAAGAGAAAACATTGTGTTGGTTTAATTAAACTGTGTACTTACAAACGTGAAGGAGACAAAACGGCCGAACAGGTCGTGTTGGTCTTTTTCTCCCTCTCTCTCTCTCTCGCTGCATTTTTGGAAAAAGCAGCTGCCGACATACGCTTCGAGAGGAGACGGACGCGCCACCGCCATAAACATAGTTCCGCCATCTTTGTTTCACCTTTGACCTCACCTGGAAATAAACCGGGGGCTGGGTTTGTAACAGGTTGAGAGGACACGTTCACCTCCAGCGTGCTCCAAGCGACTAGTAGAAGTTGTTAGTGCCGCGATAATACATTTTTATGCACTTTCCGCCCTGTTTCTGGCAGAGTACACACTAGATTTGGATGTAAGAGTCAAAATCAAGCTCATACTGGGATATTATATTCTCTTTTACAGTAGTTTTTTTTTTTTTTTGTCACACTAGTTTTGATCAGCTGGTTGATGAATAATGTTTTCCAATCCATATAAATCCCTGTAGTGTCATTCTGCACGTCAAATAGTGTGTAGGTTGCAAGCACCTGCTGTGCTTTGCTGCTGAATAGTGCCAACTTGTTAAACTAAGAGGGGGATCTCTGTCGTGCTTCATCTGTTTGGATATAGTTGTAATCATAGGAAAGGCATCTTTCTATGTAAATATAATCGTTTTTATGTAATTTTCTTCTTATGTCTTAACATTGTTTCAAACCAGCTTTCTGTGACCACCTGATTGTGCAGTCTGTATTACAGCAATTAATAGGAATAATACAATATGCAGCCTAATCATAAAATAGCCTTTCAATGTCTCCAAGAGTAGACGTGGTTGAATGTCTGCTTAGACACAGACTTTGCGTAGTGTATTACCCTGTTTTCTTAGGCAAAGTAAACCTTAGACAATGTGTGAATTTGACTCACTTGTTTTATTTTGCTGCTGTGTGTAGAAATAAAATCACTAGAATGGGACTCTGTAACTCAAGGTTTATTTAAACCCAGCTGAAAGCCCTCTTTACAAAATGTTGACACTTCAGTTCAGACAGGCTCCCTAAGGGAGTGCAATGGGTTTCAAGATCCAGTGCAAGTTTCCTGGCTTTGATGCAAGGAAATGAATCCAGTCTTGATGGTACATTGTCAGTTGTCCTCTATATCCAAACATAGATACAACACATTCACTGCTACACCTGTAAATGGACATTTTGATTGCATTTTGTTTATCTCTTTCATTGTTTTGCAGCCATTACCGTGCCACATTATAAGCTAATGTGGCACCAGTCACCACTGAACCCTGAAACTAATTACTCATAGAGTTCAGAAACCAAAACCAGTCTTTGGTCTATGATTCTAAGTTGCAGATTCAAGCAACGAACGCCATAACATGCAAGTCATTTTGGTTCTAGCAAACTTAAGTCATAATGAGATTAAGGTAAACCCGGAGCTCCCACTGTCATCGAGTTTCATTAGATGTAACAGACAACATTAAAATGAAAAGATTTCCTCAGTGTGGATGGGTTTGAATAGGTTATCAGCCAGTGTAATCAAAAGGAGCGAATTAAAAAACAAAACAGAAACTGCCTTTTTATAATATTGTGTATATGGGTATGTATATATATATCCTAACAAGTGACAGTGGAAAAAACTATTCTTGGTAAGTGTTTGCAGTTTATCAACTGATCTATAAGCAGACCATGTGCTGATGAAAAGAGGTGTGCATATTCTTTGCATGTGAATTGTTTGTTCGGCAGCTGCTAACCACTACGACCACGTTTCGACACCATGGTAACACAGAATGTGTGATTACTACCCACACACACAAACCCTATAGACACACACGCATGCACACACGCTGAGTTACATCATTTCACGTACCCATCAGCGTTCCCATCGTATATCTGTAAATGGCATTGTTAAACCAAAAGTTGACTGTAAGTGTGTTAAAGTGCAAGTCTTCTCTTAACCAAAAATAAGAGATAGTTGAGCACAGGGTTTCAGTGCATTGTGTATTTCACCAATGCAGTTTTTTTTCCAAGTGATCAGAAATAATTAGTAAATGAATAAAATGCAGGGGAGACCCATGTGCATGGTTAATACTGTAATTTCACAGTCTGAAGTTGGTGTCTATTGCTTGGTTGATGACACAGCTTCCAGTGGCATAAATGCATAAGGGGCCACAGTCAACTCTTAACAAGGGCGATGGTGTGTTACTTTGAAGTACAAACTACAAGAAACTAAATCATTCACAGTGATTTCTAGTAAAAAGAGATGCAGTCATTTCCCGGTCAAATTTAATTTATGGTTTAGAGTTTTTGCTAAAGTTACTTGAATGCAAATAGTAGAACTTGGTGTCCATTTCACACCCCATCACTGTATGTTTATCAGTATATGATAAGCAAATAACATATCAAAGTGTGAACACAAAGCTATCTTTAATCTGCCCACAGCATTTCAATTTCGTATCTCGTATTTCGAAGATTGCATAGAAATAAACAATAATAATCCTCAATAGTAAAGTATATGTAAAACCCATAATATCCTCAACTGAATCCTAACAAGTAGTTTCTTCTAAATACTAACCAAAGAAAATCTATTGGCACCCACCCTTTGCATCACTGAATTGTGATCTACATCAAATCAGCTTCCAGGAAAGCCTTTTTCATGTAACCCATATATATATACACTTATATTTTCTTCAATTTCAAAAACATTTTGGACATTTTATAAGCAGTAAAATTAAGGAGCAATAACATTTTTTTTTAGAGGGGTGACACTTTAAGGGTAAATGTGGGTAAATGAGTGGAGAAACATAAATGCAAATGCTTCCATGCAGGTGTAGTGCATGATACAATTGAGCAATCAACATTTATCATTCCCTCTCATATGTATGAGAATGCTGAGCAAGCCCAGGTGACTGATTTTGGATCAAGATGATGAGAAAGAAAAGATCTAAGAGACTCATTACAAAGCCAAACACACACTTGAGAGACCAGGGTCACAAAAACCATGCACAGTGGTCTACAGAGGTGTTGAAAAGAGTGATGCAGCCAGATGAGTCACCATTTTTTCAAGAAGCGGGGGAGTGCAACCGAGAGAATGGTACAGGTGTGAATGATTGACCCCTGTAGTGAGGGGGTCAGGTGGTTCTGTTATGTTGTAGAGAGACAATTTTCTGGTATAGTTTGGCTCATCTTGCCTCCTGAGAAGGAATGAACCTCTGAAAATCAAAGTTACTCACCTGAGTGAAATGTTTCATTCTTTGATGACACATTTCTTGGTGGGTGGGAGCTGTCTTTTCGAGCTGTCACTGAATGGTGTGATGAGCACAATATGACTCATGAGTTATGGCCTTCACAGTGACAAAACACTTACTGGAGATTGGTGACCGAAGTGCAAAACAGACTTTATATTTCCCATGAGGGAAAATACTTTGGAAGAATGATGTTCATCTCCCCAGTACAGTTCCTGATCTGCGTCATCTGAAGCTGTTTTGGAACCTCATGGTGGCCCAACTCCTTACCAACATACATTACATACATACGTTTATGTGTGCTTGTCTTTTAAAGTGGAAAGGGCAGAAATTCATGACCTGTTTGTACAACAGAAAATAGTTTAAAGATCTAATGCTGACATGTTTTAACTCTATGAATATGCACATACTATCAATTTAGTTTAACTAATAAGTTGTACCACTGAAAAGTGTCATGGAGAAAAGTCTATTCTTGGTGAATGTGCACTGCAAGCCTCAAGTTTCCATATCAGATTGGGATACTTTGCATACTGGACCACAACTGTCGTCATAAAATGATCTCTTTAAGGTTAACACATGGAAACTGTTCTCCATCAACAAACTAATGTGACAAGTGAAAACAACCTTATAATGTCAAATTGATAGGCACTGTGAAGTAACAACAACAAAAACCACATTTATGAGTGGTGGTGGTGGATGTTGGGTGGGGGGGTTAGATTTGGATAAATTTAGATTTGGATAAATTTAAGTGCACTGGGTGCTGAACATCTTCCTGTTGCCTGCTCTACTTCCTCCTTGAGGTGTCCCTGAAGTGCGTGCCACTTTTTATCTGTTTTTGACCTGAGCAGTTACCATTTCAAACAGTACAGTATAACTTCTCAATGAATGACACTGAGGCTTAGTTCTATAAGTTACACTGGTTACAATGAATTAAGACATTATAGCTAAATGGAGACATAGAAAGCCTACAACAAACAAACAACACATCGAGGTGTGAATACTTTTATCTTCTCACAAAATTTTATTTACTTTTGTAACTTGTGTTTTGATTGATGCATAGAAAATGAATGATAACCCTCCTCATACAGTGTATGCAGGCAGTACCAATATCATTAAGGTGAAACAGGGCAAGAATGTTTTCTTCTAAGCAGTATATCTTTATCTGTGGTGCAGCTAGCACATCCATCCATCTGACTTAACTGATTTTTTAAAATTAAAATATGACAAACTCCTGGGGAAAAAAAATAGCAACTGCAACACAAACTCTCACAGTGACAGGGTCACAGGTGTAATTTAGACTCAATCATCTTGTCAGACTGCCACCATAAGGGTCAAGAGACCAGATAACTGCTATAAAAATGGGACAGGGGACAAGACATCGTCATAGCGGATAGTATTTGCATGCTTTATAAACAGTGTGCTTCATTTTTATAAAACAATACAATACAAAACAGTCTAGCACAACTTCCAGACACAATGGCTGCTATATTTACAGGATGAACTCACCAAAGGACAATGAAAAAAACAACTGAATTGTTTACATTTTCAAATCACAGAGAGGAAGCTTAACTCTGACAAACGATGTCATGAACATGTTCACGGTTCATTATTGATCATTTTCATTGTAAAATCTGTTGTGCAGTATATGTGGGTGAATGATGTAACACGGGGTGACGCTCCATTTTCTCCTCAGTTTCTACCTTTAATTATGAGCTGCAGAAGCAGCAGAGGAAGAGGGTTTGCTGTGTGAGGAATGTTGTATTAGTCGTAGCACAAAATTCACTTTCACTTCCAGTACGACGGGATCCTGGTCAGCCCTCCATCAGTTTCATAATTGCCTCATGGGAAATGGAATAAACTGCTTACTGTTAAGTTGAAGAGGTCATGATGAATGCATTGCCATCTGTAGACAACAGAGGGCAGCAGAGTAACAGTGTTAAAAGCAGAGTAGTTGAAGTTAAACAGGATGGGCTGATTTCTGAACAGGTGGTCTTGGATCTCGGGGATAGACTCAGATCAAAAAATAGGCTGTGCTTTGAGGTTAGAATAGTATATTCAGTTTGCCTGTTTTCTCACTCTCTCCAAATTATGTCTGAAGCTGTGAGGGAAACTGGATTTCATGCCTCTGGGGTCTGGCTGTGTGGTACAGAAACTACCACAGATGTTTTGTAAGGCCCTAAAACTCACACATTTGCATGAATGTTGTTTTCAGCTGATATGATGTGAAAGAACAAAAAACACTGTAAATACAAACTGCATTCATCGGTATATGAATAAACTAATGCTTTTTGTGTGATGAAATACAGAAACCATTTGTAATGGTAAAACTCTTTTTGAGATCAAGAAATTTTCTTGAAATCAAGTAACTGCACCTCAATTCTGCATCTTGGAATCACCTTGAAAACCACTTTAATCCAAACTTGTACAAAATGTTGCACACCTGTCTTATATTGTTCCAGGCTAGCATCCAGCCCTTTGTTGTAACAGTGTCAGTGTCTTCCTGTAATACCTCAACTCCCTGTCCTCTTTCTGGCTCAGTTTCATGATGACCTTTGTTCCAGTCTGCAAGGTCTTTATCACATTAGCATTTTTCCCTGCATGTCTCACACAAATCGAGGTCCCAATGAGAACCCACTTAACTCCTTCCCCTGCTGGTCAGCTGAGCCTCCCCGCTGTCACATTTGCAGTCAGAAATATATGCAAGTGAACTAAAACCGGACTTAAACGTCCTTCATGATTTGTTGTGTGTGCTCAGGGAGCGAGGAGACATGTCTCTATCTGATGATATGATGAGGTGAGATTGTAAAAGTTCTGTTTCTACCTGGATTGGATTTCACTGATTTGAAAAAAAAAAAAAAAAAAAAGACTTTTAACAGTAGAATTACAGTAAAGTCTGATCACTCAACATTACTATAAACAACCACAAGAATATCAATGATTACAAAATCTATAATACATCTTATACAGCATATATTCTACCTATACAGTATGATCTGTTCAACATTGGGATGAATGCACCCCACCAAATGTTAAATTTACAAATAATACACATTATTCAAAGTAAGAAGCCAACTCTGTGCATGCGTTCATCTTTACACAGGATTTTCAGATTAAGAGGGCAAGAGTCTTGTCCAGTGTGTCTACTATATGGAAAATCTGACTATCTGCATGTGCTGATCTGTCACCACACTACTGTGCATGGGTCCCGTAATTGTAGCTAAACAGGTAGAGCCCAATATTTGCGTTAAACTTCTTTGACTAACTTACAGTATATCCAATGAGAAGCAACTTCTCTTTTCTACCATGGCTTTGCATTGACAGTGATATTACATGGTGCTTTGTGGTCAAATTGGCAGTGTTGTAGAGTGTAGACTCTTGGTATCTAATGCATTCTATACAAACCCACCATCAGCAAAAAAAAAAGCAGAGCCTCTATATTCATGGTTATAGTAGTGCTCTAAAGTCCTGACTGTAGACGAGTCTAAATATGCAGTATATAGCTAAAACTACTCAAATACATATTGGCAAGTCCTTGGCATTCATTGAGCACCACCCTGTTATTATGTATTCATGGGTTTGGAGACAGAGAGCTTGAATCACCTCAGACATAGCGGAGAGGTGAAGTCCTTTAAAGATGAAGAGGACAGAGATCCTTGTAGGGAAGAAAGGTGGAGTTGGCAAGAGCTTTGTATAGGTTAAAGACTGGTGGAACTCTGAGTGCTGTTGTTGTTTGGTCTTTTAACAGTCTATTCAAGATTTTGAGACATCTTTAAATATAATCCAGATTTCATCTACACAACAATGTGGACACACAATAAAGAGCAGTAGAAATACAGTATATCAAATCCATACAGATTGCCTTTTTTTCTATACATAGTCGTTTTTCAATAACAAAAACTTGTATCAATAAAATGTCCTATAAATAACTGTTTCTAATGTTTTGCGAGCATGGATGCCTATTCCAGTGTTTTTATATCCCTTCCATGTCCTAGCTTGAGACTGCTTGTAAACAGTGTCAGGGAAAGTATACTAATAAGAAAAACAGACCCAAATAATCAAATCATTTTCATGTTGAACTTGCGTGCCCCGCCCTGTCCTCCACTGGCAGCAGGTCCATCCACTTTTCTGAAAGAATACTCCACTGAGAAATTGTTCTTGTGCTGTCCTCTCCCTCGACTCCACACAAAAAGCAGAATGAAACAGAACAGGACCACACCCAGGAACATGATACAGCCCATAGCTGTGGATATGAGGATGGTCTTGAGGTCCAGAGTAAACTTCAAGAAGACTCTGGTATCATTTAGATTTGTGTCATTAAGGTCCCCAGCATAGTAAGTACGGTTGGCCATAAGAGCTGCATCTAGCGGCAGCCCACTAACTGTAAGCGTGGCAAAATAGGTGTCATTTCCACCAGCGTTACTGGCTATGCAGATGTAAGTTCCACTATCTGTTACCTGGGCGTACCGTATTTCTAATGTTCCTTCTGGCAATACAGTTAGGCGACCGCTGCTCTTTGTGGTGATGCGGCGGCGCTGAGGAGAAATCCAGAATATCACCGGTGTTGGCTCACCTTCTGCTTTGCAAATGAATGACACGACCTGTCCCTCACGAGCAGATATCTGCTGCAGTTTCCTGTTGCGGATTTTGGGCTTCTGGCAAGTAAAGTGATCAAAGAGAGCTGAGTCAGAGAAAGCGTTAAGAGCCCGTCCTTGCACCTCAACGGGCATCATACACACTGGGGAGGCACCGTCAAAATTGAGGGTCTTCCTGCGCTGAAGGATCCAGAGCAAGCGGCAGTCGCAGGCCAGAGGGTTTGCATCCAAACGCAGTGTCTCCAGAGTGTTGACAGATTGAAAGGCTCCCTCCTCCAGGGTCACCAGGTTGTTGGTGGAGAGGTTAAGAAGGCGAATTTGCCTTAGACCACCCAGGGCATACGGCTGCACTACTGCCAGGTTAGTGTTGACAAGATGCAGCTCCTTCAGCCTCACAAGGTCCCGCAGCGCCCAAGACTCCAACACAGAGATAGGGTTATAGGAGAGGTTGAGGCTGGTGAGGTGGGCCAGACTGCGCAGGGCAGAGGTCGGCACAGACGTGATGTTGGTGTGCGTAATAGACAGCCAAGACAAGTTAAGACCCTGCAGGCTATGAGGGGAAATGTACTCCAAAAAGGGCCAGTGATCAATCTCAAGCCCCCTCAGGTTTCCCAGCTTCCGGAAGTTCTGGTCCTCTAAGGCGGAGATACTGAGGTAGCGGAGCCGCAGAGTCACCAGGTTGTGCAGGTAAGACAAAGACTGGCTGGACACAGAAGTCAGGTTGCACCTCTCAATGGTCAGCTCCCTCAGCCCCACTAGACCCAGAAAGGCCTTGTTGGAGATGTAAACCAGATCATTGTCTCCAACTTCCAGGTTTTTTAGATTTTTCAGGTCTTGGAAGGTAAAGTCCAGAAGAATAACAATCTTATTCCCACTGAGGTCGAGGGAAGTTAGGTTGGAGAGACGTGAAAAAGCTCCCATGGGAACCAGTTTCAACTGGTTACCCCTCAGTGAAAGTGACTGCAGGTTCTGGAGACTAGAAAAAGCATTCGGTTCCAGGACACTAATCATGTTCTCACTCAGGTCAAGCTTTTCAAGACGTGGATATGGAAGCAGGTCTCCATGTTCTACCCAGCGAAGTTTATTCCCACTCAGATCCAGGATCTTGGTGTCCGGTGGGATGCCATCTGGCAGTGCAGACAGGCGTTTACCATAACAGGACACAGTCTTGAGCTTTGCAATGCACTCACAACGTTGGGGACATCCTTGGCTCTGGGTGGGTGACACCGTGATCATCAGTAGCAAGAACAGGAAAGGCAGGAGCCAGCCTACATCCTGGCCCAGGCTCGACCCCATGGCTGTCCTTTCCCCCGCTTCCTCCTGCTCCTGTCTGGGGTTGAATCACTGGGCCAGACACCTGAGGAAAGAGAAAGAATGGGAAGAAGAAAAGGAAAAGAGGAGGGCAAATAGGGGTGCAGAAAGAATGAGAGGGAGAGACAAAGAGACAGCGAAAGAGACAAATTAATTGAACTCAATTCCCCTTCAACAGCAGCGATCAAACACTCTAAATGAGTGGAATTACAATTACAAACTCTAATTGACCCAGCAAGGCAGTGAAATTAGAGCCAGAGCTCCAAGATAATCCTCAAAGGACTGGGTCTGTATTCACTTGAAACAGTTTGGTTTACAATGGTCAACAGAGCAATGCAAGCACTCTGGTTTTAAAATCATACTCCAGCATGCAGAGAAAAAAAAACCCTAATAGCTGTGAGTCAATTTTATATGTGATGGGTGTTTTGCTCTCTAGCAATTTCATGCATTGTAAATGAAAACAGGGAAACAGGGAAATTGAAAATCTATTGTATTCATAAGACCTCATGTGAGACATCTTAAAATGCATGAAAATGGAAAACAATTGCAGATACTCAAATGCTCTTTAACAGCAAAAAAAAGCTCTGCAAAACGCAGACTTACAAATATGCTCTGTGGAAGAAAATACCAGCATGCATACAAGCTGAATAAAACATGAAAGTGACACCAAACAATCCAATCAACAGGCATATATAGCACAGTATATCCACCCACTACTGCCTTTGAGTGACAAGGTCAGTCACCATAGCAGAAGGCTACGACTGAGTGCATCACTATAACGCAGTCCATCACATCATCTGCATAAGTCTCTGAAGCATGAGGCTCATCATGAGAGGAGCTTGCCTTGCCTGACCTACCTATGGGTTTCATATGACACACACAGACATACACACACATGCGCAGTTCCGCTCTCCCTCCACCACATGACGTTTGCAGCAGAGTGGTAAGTAACGGGTAATCCCGTGATAATTATAAACCCATCATGAAATACCCACCAGTGGGATGGAAAGTAGCTCCGGAAAACATGCTCCACAACATCATAATAATTTAATGGTGGGGCTGACGGTGTGTTAAAACATACTGAAGAGCCACAACTCCTGTGACTCTCACTGGTTCACACATTAGCAAGTCCTCAGCCTACAATATGTGCTGGTTGTACTGCACAAAGTGATTGGAAAGGGTGTCCAGACCAAAAACACCAAACACCAAACACACACACACACACACACATGCACCAACCCCTCACCACCATAAGGAAGTCATAAGACAGGAGGCGTTTTGGCATTTGGAAGGGGACTAACAGTGTTTAAGGGTTTTAGATTCCCACCTGCTGCTGTTACAGATGACTTAATAACTCCTTAAATGTCCCTCTCCCCTATATACGCTCTAATTTACAATTCACCCTGGCTCAGAGATGAATATTCCCATTAGCCAACCTGCCACTGAATAAATTTAACTGTCTGAAAGTGCCATCAGAACTGTCTGATAGCAGACAGGCTTAAAATGAGCAGAACACTGTTAAAAAAAATCACTTAAACCAGCAAAAATATGAAAATTTCAGGCGTTCGAGAATCCATTAGTAGTATGAAAAAGGACACTGTAGCAGACAGCGACGGAAGCTGCTAACACCCCACACACACACACACACATTTATCAGACACAGCGGCCAGACACATAGCCTTTCACAGTCGGCCCACAAATTTTGTGCCACTGTGGTCTAACAAGACTCAGAAGACACCGAAGTAAATGTCTTTTCTGCATTCATGGACAATGCTGGGATTTTGGTTCAGGCAGGTGGAAAAACATGGCAGCTGTTCTGCAGGCATTGGCAAATTTTAAATGTCATAAAAAAATGAATATCTGAATAAACCGGTAGCAAGAACTTGGCAAAGAAAATATCACCAAGTTAAAGTAGATGCTCACAAAGTTAAGGAGTTGAGTGAAGGAAAATAGCATAGTCCAAATTTTAAATCCTTCACTCACTGGTCCGGCTTCTGGCAGCTGGATTTTCTGGTTTTAAACTGGAATGATGCCCACAGCAGGCTTTATATTTGGTGTTTATTTTCTTTTTACCAGAAATCATTAACATTATATTTGCTGATGCTGCAAACATACTGCACCATTTGCATAAGTGTATTTGTGATGATTTTTTTTTTTTTTTTTTTCCCCAGTGCACATACTGTATAATGGATGGTTGCTTTGTACATTTCAGATCCCTTGACACTGAATATGAATTTGCATTTCTGGCTGCTTAATAAATTATTCCTTATTTCACAATACTGAATCAATCTCCAATCCAATGTTTCTTTAATTGTTTTAATTTACTATCAGTGGTGACAGAGACATTTGCCAAGATGCTGTAGGGAGCAGGCTTGTCTAAACTCTGAATGGCCGCTCTCATTGGAAAACAACATATACAAAGACATATAATAAGAGCTGAAAGGATTACTTTTATTTGATAACATCCAGGACTAGGTCAAGTTATTAGATAGATTGAATGGCAGCACTGTCTGCATGGTTTCAAGGACTCCAACCGCACAGACTTGGTTGGTCTGCCATTTTATTAACATCAGCATGACATAGGACCATGCAGACTCCATTAAGTACATTAGCAACTGACCTGCTCCTGTGAGAGATTTTTTTTTCTCCATAAACAGCAGGTGGGCATTGACAGAAACAGTGGTAACCACACACTTCCTCCTCCGACCCCCAAACGCTGCCCCCTCCCCACATTTAAAAATGTCTCAAATTTCCCTGACGGTTTTCCATGGTCGGTTTTCTGAACCCATATCTGGTAGCAGTCACTCACTAATAAGCCCAGAGGCCCCAGTCAGATAATGCATCACAGGTCAACAGCTGGTGGATAGAGCAGTGTGTACTCTACTGTACACCACAGCATGACCACCCCCCCAGGCACCAGGCAGCTCCACACAGAGCTGCTGTCCAAGAGGCTACTGTTACCTGGTTGTACACTGAGTCAAAAATAACCATCAGTGTCACATCTCTTTGATAACGCAGCAGGAGTACAACAACGCTCTTCCTCGCTGACCTTCAGCTGATGCAGGTGGCAAAGGGCAGAGCAGAGGTGCTGCTGAGAGAAAGGAGCTGTTTCACCTGACAGAGGACTGACTGACATCCACTTTCCCTCAGTCTTTGTATTTCATTTGCTCTTGTTTTATTTATTTATTTTAAAGGATAAGATTCTTGAGGTTTCCCACTAATTTACCTAGTTTACCACTTGGCTGGGACTACTCATGCAGCAGTACAGAAGTGACTGTTTTAACTAGGAGGCATGTAATATAATTATTCACACGCCTGGTTCATCAGACAGACGTGATGTTGCTGGCAGAGCATAATATTCAATCAAGTTCAGTTATGTTAAAACTGGAGCTACACCAGCTGTGTCTTGCAGGCAGAATCAATATGCAGCTCTGATATGAACCGCAATGCTCGGATCGGCTTTGGAAGGACAATACTGTAGGTGTCTGATGTTGTCATGGCAACGCCTGCACCATCTCCCTCTATGCCCCCCCCCCCCCCCCCCCACACCTTTTCTGCTTCCAACTCCCTAGGCTGCCTGTTTCTGTACCAGTTGGTAACACACCTGTCCACTAGACGTCCTCAGCGAGTTTCCCGCCTCACTGCCCTGACGTCACCATCAGCGACCTGCTTGTGCAATCGCTGCTCATTTGCTCTTCAGAAAATTATCTAGTGTGGTCTTTTTATGCTTTTCACAGATAATTAACATTGCCTAGTTGCTGTACTATTGTTTCCTGCCTAATACCTGAAGCCTTTCTGTGTTACCTTTTGTGTCTTGCGTCCACATTTAGCTCTTGTTGCCTGTTATCTGTGACACAAGATAGATGATAGTTGTCTGTCACTGTAAAACAGATTAATTATATATGAAATCATTGTGAGTGTATATTGTTCACAGATCCAACAGCACCAGATAAGAGGTCAGGTTTCTGTATCTTACTATTTTGGTTGCCAGGCAACATTTACTCATCCAGTACTTTCTATTAGAAACAACTCTCCTGCCTGAAGTGATGTTCTATTCTGGAAATGGCTCAATATTTATACACAGGGGGGTGAATTGATTTGAAACATCTATTCTTTGTTTCTGTTAAGAGTATTATGCTGTTAGCCATACCAGCTTTACATATGTGGTAGTCTCAGCTGTCAACAGACTGTAAAATTGTAATATGCAATGACTCTGGAAGGCCAAAGGGCTTAAAGAGACACTGCCAGCATCGCTAGTTTGCTGTCGCCTGCAAGTGAATGACAGTTTAACAGATTTTTTTCTGTAAAAAGCAAAGAATTGAGTTATATATTGTTCTGAGGCCAACAGGCCTTTATTTTAACTTGTCATAGGAAAACCACAGGTGTTGCTAATAACTTTAACAATGGCTCTGTTCTACTCAAGCGTTGAAGTCAACAATGACAGTGCGACAGTGAGATAGGACTCTGATAGTGAAGCAGCTAAAATGGAATTCAGGCATTTTATTAGTTACACTGAGTTATGGTTGTGTTCCAGAGTGAGAACACATTAACTCTACCCACATATTTTTTGCTTTTTTGAATGCCTTTTCATGCCAGGTATCTACTAACCCGCCCCCTTACCCCTAATTCTAACCAAAGCGGCATTACATGGCACACATAAAGGTTAAAATAAGTAGACATGACACAGAAAGTCGCAGAGGATTCATTGTACACATGGTCGATTCGTATTTCAATATGCAGGCACAAATGGAGCATCAATGAATAAACTCCTCTTGTCATGTTCCCTTGGCAACTGACATACCTCTTTACACCTGTATTTTTCCAACTGTGAGATGTCAAACAAAATGTCTTCTGTGAAAAAGGCAAAGACGTCTTTTTATTGCTGTCCTATAAATGTAATGAGTAAACGTTCTCTGATGTGTATCATCAAAGGAAAAGTGGCCAAATGTAAATGTGATCTGTTAGCTGTGAGACACTAAAATGCTTAATCATTGCCAGCACATTGTTTTGCATACTATGTTTTTATGTCCCTTTGGAGATAAAATACCTGCGTCCTGCAATAGGAGAACACTAGGAGGCTTCATCCTGCACTTGCCTTCACTATAATGCTTAAAACTGCAGCTTGCACTTGGATTGTGCTATAATTTTAGGTGATAAACAGACAAACACACTTTGTGTTGCCTGAAGCATTCAAATAGTAACTTTAATAGTAGCTTTCATAAAGTAAGAAACATACCCTTTGTATGTTTCTTTATGAAAGCACATAACCACATTGCTGCAGATGTCTGCTGTACTGTGTACTTCAGTCATTTGGCAGCCCACGTTTTTTCATGTTTTTACAAAGAGATGGTACAAACTGCTATAGCTATCATTTCCATACAACATTTAAGAGCACTGAGGCAATGTGGAATATTAAAATTTTACTGAAGAACTGCAAAAGCAGAGCGTCTTTTAACCACTCGCTTATGCTCACAAGTCAACCATCGCCTCATGAAACACTTACAATATTCAGTACACGTCTGTTGGATGGCAGTCACGCAGTCACATTGCTGTGGCATCAGCTGTAAGCAGTTTTTAGTCAGGGGCTGACAGAAACAACTGGGATTATGGGGTTATTAAAATTTCATTAAGGAGACTTTGGTGGAGGAGCTGATGTTGATGCCTTCACTTTCATGATCTTTCACAAAGTAAATAGCAGTTAAGGGGCGGCTGATGCAAACAGAGGTGCTGATTGGATGTTAGTGCCATGATCTTTCATGTGTCACATTTCTCCACTCTGAACTGTGCTTGACCCTGAATGCCCCGTCATGTCTGGACTAAACTTTAGTAGAGCCAAGAGGCCACTTCTGTGCCCCCAGAAAGGGTGAATTGTGATGTTAAACGGAACCTAAGTTATGTTTGTATTCAGTTCTGATACCAAGCTGCTGGTATCAGCTAGTGTATGTCACTGATTTTTGGCTAGTTGGCTAGTGATCAACTAAACTGGCTACCAAAAAATGTCTCTTATTTAACTGTAATATTGACTGAAAGTAAATGAATGATGAGGCCAGTGTTAATTTACTTTACTATACACTGTGACCAGAGCTCCTGAGTCATTCATAAGGCTGTATATGTATATATGAATATATATACATATAAATATAAATCTGTATGTATATCATTTTCCTTTGTTCTACAAAATCAAAGCTGTGATGTTGATGTCTTTTAAATTACAGCTGCAGTGTAACCATCTAATTGGTTAAGTGGTGAGCAATCATCCGACAATTACAGTCATCCATTTCTCCCCAGGTTTCCAGGTGTCCCCTCTCTACAGCTCCAAGCAACATGGGTCCTCCTGAGCTCAGAGTCTGTAAAGCACAGATGGCAGAGTGGGTGACCCGGAATTCATGCGCTCTTTGACCGCAGCCCAATTACCATCCAAACACTGCAGATACCCAGTGAGAGAGGGAGGAAGAGAGAGAAGTGTGGCTTTTAAGTAAAAAAAAAAAAGAAAAGAAAAGCCAAGTGCAGGTTAGATAGCAACAGAGCCAGATTTAGACAGTGAAGTGGGCTGTGAAGCTGCAGGGGCAGGGGGCTCAGTGAGATGTTCTGCCACCTCTCTACCCCCTCCTCTCACCACTCTTTCCTGCACAAACCAGTGCATCATTTATTTCTGGACAACCTTAACTTCAGCCTCACCTCCTCTCCAGTCTCTCTAGCTTTCAACAGAAGCTATTAGGGCTCGAAAGACAGCAAATTAAGCTAATGGGCCTTATGCAAAAGCTGTCCTTCTCGGCTATTCAAAGTAATAGATTGCGGGGGCTCCACATGTTTCAACATGCGGACATTAGGATGGGTTCAGACAGGGGACACTGCTGATGCTCGGCTAAGTCTTACACATCAAACACAAAGACAAACACACACAGCCTTAACACATAACACATAATACCGCATAAAGCTTCTGTAATAAGCCAAGTGCATGTGTATGTGTGTGAGTGAGAGACAGGAGAAAGTGCAGACCGGTGGCTAACAGACAGGCCATTTGTGTGCAAATGCAGAGCTGTGTGTGTTTTAGCCTACAATTTTAAGAAGTGACATGTTCAAGGATAAGATAAGATATGGTGATATTTTATATTTTTGTTGTTGTCAATAAATTGCAAGAAAGGCCCCAAATCCAATGGCCCCAATGAATGAGTCTGTCTTCTAATACATTTTAACGCCCCCAGTTTGTCTGTGGCACTCAGTCCCAAACCCATTTGTTCCTTCTAAAGACAGAGAGTAAATCTTTTCATTCATTTTTTAAAAGGGATGAATAATTTAAAAAAATAATATAAAAAAAAAATAATAAAAAAAACAGCTGGGCAATGTAGTTTTCAGAAAAAAATGACTCGAGTATTTAGCATCAGTATTTTCAGTCACGGATTAAAACTCATTCGGTGCTCTAGTGAGTATTTACAGCAATGTTTATGGCATATTTGTGGCATTGACCCAAAATAAATAGTGGCCATGTTAATCGTAATGAAGGCACATGTCACCCAGTGCTGTGCTGTGGCTCACTGATGTGTTTTAATGGTTTTTGGACAACAGTGAAGGTGAATAGCACAAAAGGAAGATGAGATGTGAGGCTTTGGCTAAAAACACAAAAATTGTATGTGTCATTGTTGGTTTCGGCCTTTTCATGGGATCTGTCGACAATATAATTAACATCATGGAAAGCGACGCCATAATGTACACTATTGTTCACAGGCGCTTCAGTCCCTGTACAGATCTGTTTAAGAGCTCTCAGATGGAAGTGCTTATATACAGTATATAGCAAGAAAGGGCCTGGGAGAATCAGCAGCAGCCGAACAGAGGGTGAGACTGCCAGACCGATAATCATGCTGCAGGTGTGGGGCACAGCTGACAAATGAGCAGGAAGCATTGTGGAGAGTGTGTAGGTGTAGCCAAGCACTCTCCAGAAAAGCACGCAGGCCGAGGCATAACATCCACAAAAGCTCCTCAAATGGCTGCGCTCACACTGATTTCTACCATGCCCACTCATCACGCTTTACATAAGCACAACTCTGTGTGTGTGTGTGTGTGTGTGTGTGTGTGTGTGTTTTTGTGTGATTGTAGAACGTGTTAGAGTTTCCCGGCGAGAAAACACATTACTCATTTACACTGAGGGAAGCCATCGTCAGTGTCCATCAATCCGTGTAGGGAGACCCTGAAGCCCCCGGCTGTGCATGGTCCAGGGAACACGCACATATACACAGGCCATTACACACACACACACTCACGCTCACCTGATGAGAGAGAGAAAAAAAAAGTGCTGCTTGTTCCCTTTTATGTCCCTGTAACTTCCACCTTGCAGTGCAGTGATGGATTGTTATTGCTGGCAGGGCCATGCCACCCAGCACAGGCAAGGACACCTAGTTGCTGAGAGGAGGAGAGAAAGCTGGTGGCGCTGGTGTGGAGTATGAGCACCTGTGCTGTGTATGCTATACTGTATATGTGATTAAGAGCAGTTGTGAGGTTGGGAAAAATAATTTGGGGGCGTACATGAGTATACATGCGTAAGGATTTGACCACACAGGGGTCCGTCCAGAAACTGTGGACGCTGAGGTGACAGCAGAAGTCAGAGGAAGATGGATGACGGGCAGCGAACAGTCCACTTATTTAATGTGGTTTTGTCCTTGGGCTGAGCATAATAAACGCGCAGCGGTTAACTGATCAGATATGTCGGAAATTTCCATTGCACCTCAGCACCGCATGCAGATTGATATGAAACACTAGTTTAAAGGTGCCAAATGGGATTTTCATTATAATAATGGATTACAGTGAGATTCTTAAATTGCATGTGTGTCCTATGCAAAGCATGAACAGTGAAACCAAAGGACACAATGGGGTGATTAAGAATGTGTCTTGCCATGTGCCATGAATCTTTAATAAGAGAGAACTGTTTCAGGGCTTATGGACTTAAAGCCTTCTACGAAGAGGAGCTAAATAATTGACGATGTTATGCTGCTTGGTCATGACCCACTGACATGGAGCCTCTGACCTTACCTGGAACTGCAATAGCCACATTTTCAAAGACATAGAGGGACAAGCACATGATAAGCCCACACCAACCCTGATAAACAACACCTACACGACTAACGATAAATACACTCCTCAGTCATGCAATAACACAGTTACTGATTTTCCACTTGAGTTGCCATAAAACTGTTATGCATACAACTAATTATTTTACGTCTACGTCTTAGTTTCCAAGGTCTTAAAAATAAAGATTTGTGTACAAACTGAACAACAGCCTGCCTCTCTCAGCAAAAAAAGCTCATGCTCAGAGACATATGCTGTTAAACAGGAGGAAGGTGGGCTGCCAAATGTCTTGTTTGTATTGGCATGACATTTTAAAAATAACATCTATTCTAATTAGGTCATTAATCACACTAATTAATATGAATGTGCAACACAAGGGCAATGTGGACACAAAGTCCCATCTTTTTAACAGGTTATTTTTCTCCTCATTAATATACAGTTTTATTCTGCAAAGCAAAGGTGCTCCAAAATCTAATTAGATGATCTAGTCTTCAGGGACAGCATGGGGTTGAATTGTTCTTGTGTTCACAATCACATTGTTAGGCAGCAGGTCTGGGGAGTCTCTAGTGTATTTTTTTTGTGTCTTTCTTCCAAATAAAACTTATAATGGGACCAATTCACCTGACACTATAGCATTTACCTCAAGTTCAAAACTTGAAAACTAATCAAAGCCACCTGTGAAGTGCTACGGCTTTGTAGCCTCCACTTTTTATATGCTGCAATATTGTGAAAATTGTGAACTTGATCACTTGTTAAATTCTGTAAAACTTATGAAAAATGTAAACTCCTCTGGAAATCAAAACACTTTGAAGTAACAAAAGTGAATTTTTCTGTGATATTTTATCTTAAACCTTAAAATGATCACCTCTTCTTATAGAGCAAATATATTGTTAATATACTGTTGGAACTTAGATAAACTACTTATGTTTTTTTTGTTTTGTTTTGTTTTGTTTTATTATTCCTGTCCACATATTCTAAGTAAAAACTTCAAAATACACTACAAATTACATTATTGTTCTGTTTTCATTGAGGTTTATACATGGAAGTCATCATGTGAGAGGATAGAAGGGGCTGTAAAGCCTAAAAACTCACTACCATGACATGGTTTAACCTGCTTTCTTTTTTCTTTTTCTTTTTTTATATCAGTTTGTACTGAGGCATGTCCACGGCTGAAGGTTAACAGAAATATTGGGGTTCCTACACAAACTCTACCACACAAACACAAACCCTCCAAGCACAGTCACTTTGACTTAACACAAAGGGATTCGTGGCTCAAAAGAACATTAAGTTCAATGCCACTCTCTGATGGGCCACAGGCCATCACTGTAATGCAGGGTGACACATCTTCCCCCGGTCACACACAGTCACTCAGTGATGCCATTGGAGGCTTCTAAAACCCTCCGCGTTGTTATCGTATCAACACACGACCTAACACACTTTCATTAGCAACGTTCTGTAACAGTAATTCATTACTGTGCTCCATCAACTTAGGCCTATTACATGGGTGGCAGACTTATTTATCCTCAGCTTGTTTATTTCAAGGCCTCATGAGACTTGAGAGCTCGCACTGAATAGACTAATGATGATTAAAAATCCAATTACAGTAATGAATTATTCCAATTTCACATTTTCTATTTTAGCATTAAATGTTTCAACAATAATTTTTCTATTGCGATGACAGAAAACAAACATGTGATGTTCAGGATTAAATCTTTCTGAACAAATCCAGTCAGTACAAGTGGTACCTGCTACCTGCCAGGTAACTTATAGGGATATTTAGGATATGCTTTTCTAACAAGAGTTTGATACTACTCTCATGTTCATATGATAACTATAAAGCTGGAGCCAGGAGATATTAGCTTGGGTTAGCGTGAAGACTGGAAACAGGGAGAAAAAATTAGTCCGGCTCTGTATGACGGTAAAAAATGCCCCTACCAACACCTCTAAAGCTCTCTTGTTAACATTTTGTATCCTGCTTGTTTATATGGACATGAAAGTGGTATCAATCTTCGCATATAACTCTCTGCAAGAAACAAGCATATTTCTCAAAATGTCAAACTGTTCTTTTAAGTTTCCTTCTCTTCCTTTCTACACAGCAAATATGTTTCCAATTTATCTATCAGTCATTTTGATTGTGCCTGTGTCTCTCCCTTCAATGGCAGCCATGTCATTTTGGCACAAAACTAGAAGAAAACTAATGGCAATATGGAGGCATCTGGAGCACCTGTGGCTTCCCTGTCCTTTGCTCATGGACATGGAGACATGGGTGTCACAGTCAGTCACCTGTCAGTCTTTTCAGGCAGCGTGCCATGCGGACAGGCTTCCACTGGCAGCTAGCCTATTAAATGGCCATCCTCTCTTTAAGGCCCCATGATCAGAGTGTGTCAGTCAACCAGCAGTCCCCCTCCCTGCAGCAGCCTCTCAGGCTACTTACACGACTTCAGCAGGGATAAGAAGTGACAGACCACCAGTAAAGCAAGGACGTAATTGGGGGACTTTGGAGGACGGATGGATTGTTTGGGCTCAGCAAACAAATCAAAATGCTCATTTGTCCAAATCTTTTGGGGCTGCTTTTGGTTTTTCTATTAAAAAAAGGAAAATAAAACAGAATTCGTTATGAGGTCACTGTCCTGATTGTGTCTGGCAATTACTGATAAGTTGATAGAATAAGACAATCTAGTTTGAAGGCATCAGGGGCTATTTAACTTCAAGATTTGTGTCTTTAAAAGCTCCCTGATCAAATGGTAAATGTAATGATTTGGAAACATCCATTACTTCATGACTTTATAGCAAGCGGCTGGTTGTCAGCTCCTCTGCTCTGATTGCTTCAGTATGCATAGCACCTGCTTAGCCTATGTATTACTCTCTTCTGTTTCCATTATGCTGGTGAAATATAGAACTGGGGCCAATTTAACACAGAACGTTTCTGTCGTTTTCCCTCCTTTCCAATTAATTCAGACACAACAGATTCCAACGATGGTAAATTTGTAAAAACAGTGACAATTCATCATCTGGCCTCAGTGCCTATGGCAAAATAAACCAACACTGGGTAATTTCAGCACAGTTATCTCACATAACAGTAAGTTAGAAGTAATAAATCAAAAAGCAGACTCTGGTCTCAAGGTCAAAGGTTAATAGGAATCATTTTCACAAGCTCAAATTACTTGCTACAGTGTTGGCAGCCAGATTCAATTCCAATAAACATAGAGGAGTACAGAGTTTAAACAGGGCCCTTAATTTGAACTAATTTTTCCCATAAATGCACAACTACAGCCACTTATCTGTATCTCAAAAACACTTTGCAGTTTGCACTTAGATAGATGGCACAGAGACAAGGACCAGAAAGACAAAGTCATCAAGAGGTGGAGGTGAGTGCGATCAGTGTCCCTGCTGGCATTTATTTCCTGCCTGGCTGCCCTGTCTGCCGGTTCACCAGCCATCACTTCAACCCAGGCTCTTTCCATGCCAATTGGCTCGACGCTCTGTCGCTCTCACACTCACTGCCACATCCAGAGAGGCAGAGACGGGGCATATTAGGTCAGCATCACACATCACACGCTTATATTTCTTTGCACTTCACATCATCACACACAAACGCACACACAGATTTTTATGTGTTCCAGTTTACACATGAAAATGCTTGAACGCACAGAGATACAGAAACAGGCAGACATGCATGCATACACACACATACACACACACTGTCCTCAATCTGCAGAGGAGTGGTTGTGAGTTGTCTATTAAAAGGTTAGTGTCTTGGGGGCACTGACCTTTAGAAAAATCTTTTTGTTTACCAACATCTCTGGGTGGAGAGCAGCTAAAGATCTTAAGTATAACGGAGCGCTGCATACCAAAGTAAAAGAAACAAACTCTCATTCTATATCCTGACTCGAACACTTTCCTTGTCCTTTTTCACCCCTCAAGGTTGAGAGACTTGTGAAAGCTTAAATCTGCTGGTGTCTGCTCTAATCCTTCTTGAAGCCCGCAGGTTCTCCGTGTCCTTCTCATTGGCTTCATTAAAATGGATCCCTGTCCTTTCTACTTCCCTTTCACTGCCTGCTGCCTGCTCATCAACTGGGCCAATTGCAACCAGTTATCTGCGGTCAACGAGTATCTGAGAGGAGTCACACATGCACTGCAGCTTCTTCTTCCTCACAGAAGGAAAGTGAGAAATGTTATCTGCGTTTAAGAAGCGATGCCACACATGCAGGAGTCAAACACAGGGGCAGCAACAGGAGCGAGCATTGAGTAGCTATGTACAGTGCACTGAGCATCCATTCATTTCTCAAACTTTTTATATCATCGGTGGGGTTAGAGTTTTAGGCAGCAATCTAATACTGCCCTCGAGGTCCCTTGAGAAAGCAGTCTGACTAGCGGTGCGAGGCAGTGAGGGAGCAAGGGGAGCGGTGTGCAAATTGAAAGCAATCCTCAGGCCTGGCCGGCGGTGCGGCCGGATTCACATCTATTCATAATTCATCACTCAACAGCAGTGAGGTGGAGAAAGTTCTGTCCATGTAATAAACCAGGAAGAGACATCGTTGAGAGGCACTGATGGAATCAGGCAGATCAACCTCTGTACTGCTGAAGGTCCCAGGTGATAACAGCACTTGTTACAAGCAGGAAGACAGATGGAGCAGATAGCTGAGAGTCTGCGTATTTCACATCATATTAGATCCTACAGCTGTCCATCCGCACTGTTCAAGAGATTAGCTGCCAGAGCCACTGTCAGTCTAACATGAACTGTCAAAAGCCTAATAAGACAGCTTCCAAGCAGCACCAGCTAAGGCTTTTAAAAGTGAGACACTGGATTTCCTCCAACTGGGGCCATTTAAGATTTTACTCACATCACCACAAGAGAGTGAAACTGCTCAGTCCTATCGCAAGTGCATTCACCAAAACAAATGGAAGACACATGGAAAACTACTGAAGCTTAAACCTGCAATAACAGATTTTTTTTTTTGGCCACTTAGGGGCAGAGGAAACAAACACAGCACTGACATATATTCACCCTTTTAAGCTGACATGGTGAATTTGTTAGCAAACAACTGCCTATTAATACATCCACTAGACACAGAGCAGTATTATTATTCATTTCAGGTCATGTCTCCGGCCACTTGGCGATTGGAAAATTCACTTTGAGTTTAGCTCTGTTTTTGGTCTCTACCAACTCCTGAAATACATAGCTGGAACTCTACCATCGATTACAGCCACTTTATCACTTTCATCCTCATAAACCTGATAGGACAGAATGAGTTCATCTCAGTAATGTCCACAAAAAAGCACTTTGGCTGTAGCTGCATCTGTGACAAACTCTAAGAAACAAATCGATTCAATCATCATATTTCGAATAAGACTTGATTCACGAACATAACTGGAGCTGAAAATGTAATTCACTCATGGGACACAGCACACACAGTCCTTCAGCAGCTTTATACTGACATTTTGGGAAGGACAGCGGCAGTCATTCACAGTGATTGATGATGACAGACATAGATGATAAATGACATATACACAGCTCACCGACCACACACACACAACATTATGAAAAGTTAACTTCACACACAAAGGATATGCCTCACCCTTAAGTTGGCTATATTCAAGGAGAGACTGTGGAGCCTTTTCACCTCCAAAGCACATGTTCACAAGTTCAGTGAAACATCGTCATGCTGAAACATGCACAGCTTGTCTAGTGACAACACATGTTCCGTGGAGGTGACTTTGGCTGTCAGTGGTGTTGGCTGGTCCTGCAACAGAATGGCCAAGAGTTAAAGTTAAACTGACAAAGGTGAGGAGGAAACAGTGAAAGGGAAGGAGAGGATGTACAAAGGTTTGCAGATAATGAGGCAAGCAGGTTTGCATGAATGAATGAAGAGATGTGGTATGAAAGCACAAATGCCAGCCAGATTAAGGTGTGAAGGAGTAGTTGGACATTCTGAGAAATACTCCCTCATGCTGAGAGTTGGATGAGAAGATTGATAACACTTTCAAGCTATAGCCAGCAGGCAGTTAGCTTAGCATAAAGACTAGCAATGTCCAAAGTTAGCAAAATTAAGAGTCAGTGTTCCCCTCTGTTTCTAGAACTTAAGAGCTAAGCTAACCAGACACTGACATTAGTTTCTTATTTAACAGACATATTCTCAACTAACTCTCAGCAAGAAAGTGAACAAGTATAAGTATATATAACAAAGTATTTATTTGAGAAAAAAGTTGGATAGAGAAGTTAAAAATACTGAAGCAAAAGTGCAAGAAAATGATTAAAAAAAAAAAAACAGAGTCAGCCACAGATGTGAGAGGTTCTGGTTTGAGACAGGCGGGCAGACAGAAAAAGGGAACATGCAAGGATCAGATACTGCATATTACCTCTAGAGTACTTGTTAGAGATCACTGTGCCTCATCATCTCCTTGCTGATGTGCTAATTACATTTGGTGTCAGTTGGTATTGAGACTGAAATAGCATAATGTGAAAAAAAGGCATTAAAGTCCTTGACAGGCAGAAATTTGAAGCTGACTTTTTCTGTGCTGCTCCACTGTAACATGATGCTGGCTGACATTCCTGACCTCTCCTCCGCCCCTCTCATTTTCATCTGTCTTTACTGACTCTGAACTAAACTGCTCGGGCTCATCATTTCCACTGAAAAGGAAGGAATCATAATGCCGTGTTGTTATCGTGTATCATGTCAATTCGTGTGGCTAGTCTCATTAAATCCCTCCTGCATCTGAAAAGGCCTAAAAGGCATCTCTCACCTGCTCAAAACTGACATCTGCTTCAAATAAGTATTCACAATCTCTGTTTCAGTTTTCAGCCAATTTGGATAATTTCTATATGGTCCTGGTTTCACACCCAAATATCCTAATTTGAATAGTGAAAAAAAGCAAAAACAACAGACTGCTTTGAATATATTTTCAGCTCTCAGTCCTCAGGATAGACCATTAAATTTGAAGAACATGGGTCATCACCAACAGAAAAGGTGTGAGAAATAACTAGAAGTTTCTCCATTGTTGTTTCTTTTTCTGTAACTGTTTTTTTTTTTCAGAAAGTTTTTTCTGACACACGTGACTCTCAAAATAATCTTATTCTCTTACGTACTCCAGGTTAGTTTTGGTCCTTCAAAGACAAATTTTTCTCCACAGTTTATATCTGGCAACAAAATATGTAATGAAATCCACACTACCATATGCAGATAAATCTTTCTGTCCTGCCTTCCCTGCATTTTTATAATGCAACAAAAATTGTAAAGTTAAAAAAAACAGTGCATATCAAGATTTTTCCTCACAGCTCTTATCTGTCATGTCTTTGTTTCCTAAGTGCAGATAAACATCAGAATACTCTCGTCATTCATTTTTGAATCACATATCTGACATGACCAAAACAGTCTCGCACCAAAATGCAATTTCTGATAAAATAGGGCACGTCTGACATCAAAGTCTTCTGATTTTGCATCAAGGTGGAAATAGCAATATCCACAAGTGTCCCTGACCAATAATTATCCCTGTCTGACACACATGCAGCCATCATAGTGGCTGGCCTGGGATTACAGCATAATGACATGTTGATGAAATGTACTGGGCCATCCAGCTCTGTCTATGTTATGGTCTGCTGTCCATATTTCAGCTGAGCCTGTTTGTATGGCCTACTTCACTGTCCCACCCTCTAATCCTGTGCCGCTGGGAACTGCCACACTGCCCGGTCCACTTCCCATCTCTCCTCCACTCAGCTTTAATCTCGCTGCAGCCAAGACAGAGGAAGCTCTGAATTGGGGACGGCTGACAGTCGGAAACAGCCTTGGCTTAAATGTGACAAACAGAAAGCAAGTAACAAACGGAAATACTGTCCTGAAAAATCCCTTTATTTCATATATTACTTAATCCTGCAAAATACAGGCTCACTAATATACTGTTTACTTGTCTGCACATATTCGTGTGCATGGGCATGTTGTGATTCCTGCCACGCTGAGCCTAATAATGTGAGAATAGCGAGGTCTGGGATTCTAGTGTAATTATCCAAGAGTGTTAATTACAGGAAGAATTCTGAGGCAATTATAGGATCTCAAGCAACAACACTGGCACTGAATCTGCTCTCACGGCACAGAGACACAGAAAGAGTCTCACAGCACATCACATCACAGCAGCTAATTGTTGATTAATCTTCAAACATCAATATCACTGTCAGCGCTCTGCATTCACAAAAACGAATGCACAAAATCTGTGACGATAATAATTCATTTGTTAAATCACAAATTTATTTGTTCTCCATTTCTCCCCATTTGCCTATTTTTTTTTTTGTTCCGGTTAAATAATGAGGGGATGTTTGTCTGGGAAGCAGCACCTGTTTATTGCTACGAGCTGAAGCAGAAGAAGTAGTAGATCCTGTATCTGTGCCACGTCTTCTGAGAGATTAGCTAATGCAACAACAAGCTCCTTGTTAAAAGGAGGCCAAAAGTCAAGTGTTTGAAGAGAGGAAGAGGTGGCAGAAAAGAGGAGCGTGCATGAAGGTGCTGACCATGTGAAAAAATAAGGAAATACAAAGGAGCCAACAAAATAAGACAAAACAGAAAAGAGGACAAGCATGCCTCAGACAGTTCTTAGACATAAAAGAGCAGGGCACTATGCAAAATAAAATTAGAAATAGAAGCGAAAGAAGAACAGAGAGATTTTTTTTTTTTTTTAACAAATGACAGATGAAAACAGAAAGCAGAGATGTGAAATGGTTTAGGGAAGGTGATGAGGGATTATACATCCTGACAGAACCATGGAAGGAGGAGAGCCTTAGAAATGGATTTGTCTAAAGAGAGGCACTGAGGCACTTCAGAGAAACAGGCTGTAAGTGTGTGTGTGTGTGTGTGTGTGTGTGTGTGTGTGTGTGTGTGTGTGTGTGTGTGTGTGTGTGTGTGTGTGTGTGTGTGTGTGTGTGTGTGTGTCATCCTGGTGTCATCCGATGGTTGGTTGACAGCCGTACTCTCTTGTTTCACTATCATAAATCTAAACTGGAGACAGATTCCATCACAGAGTCTGTTGCTGCTGCTGTTGTCCACACTACAACACGCTACGACTAATAGGAGCGCCTAAAAGGGGCTCATGCATGCTGACAGTGAAATCGCAAATATGCATGCAAAAATTCTGCTAAATGAAAAAAAAAAGAAAGACACACTCTCAACTGTGGCTCTGCAGGGAGTTAACAGTGAACCTTGGCAATTGACACAGGTTGTCAGCTCCTGTGATGAAGGCTTACTGAGAGAAAACAGAAGGAAAGTGGAAGAAGGAGGAGCAAGAGCAGATTGAGGATGAAGAGAGGGAGGAGAGAGTGACTCAGCTGCTCTCCCTGAAGGACTCCAGGAGGAAGAGAAGGAAAAGAGGGATGAAGAGGCACCGAAGAGGAGGGGTGTTCGTGCTCCCTCTGCTCTTCACAGAGTCATCTCAATTTTTCAGACTCTAAAATAAAAGAAAAGCCAAGACAGGGGCCTCAAATAACTCTTCAGGGGGGAAATTTGCCCCAGAGCAAACAAAAAAAATGTCCATGGTGCCAGCACAGGGGATGAGCAATCAGTGTCCTTAGAGAGGATCACCATGCCATGACTTCTCACCAACCAAGTCTGAGGCGGATTACGACATCATGGCCTTTTATCTGGCATGCAAAGGGACCTCTTTATAGTCTCTAGGTACAGCTATGGGCACCGGGTAATTGGGCCCTGCCTGCGCATTAAACATAGATCTGTTCTGACATCACACAAGAACTCAGAACTAGATACACTGGGATGAAACAGCATGCTGGATAGCGTTAGAAACACACTGCACCACACCAAAAAATGAAAAAATAAAAAAATAAAAAAATAAAAGCCATGACGACCATGCAAACAGCCACAACCGCAGCTACATCCCGACGTACAAATTATTCACAGGCTCTTTTGAACCTGTTTACTCTGACATGCAGACGCTGCCTTCTCCACACTGACACAATCGAGAGATCCAGCGGTTGTGATGAGACGTTTCAACGCGAAACAAAGGCACGAGCCAGAGAGAGGGTGAAAAGAAAATTCGTTGAAATAAAGCTATTGCTGTACATTTTAAGGGACAGAGAGAAATGATAGCAGGGCTGCCTTATAAAGAGACGAGGTAGGTTCTGACAGCGTGCTATCATACAGGCCGACTGTCGTGCAAACGGGCTGATCCCTGATTCTGTGATCAATGTTTTTCTGAGAAAAAAAAAAAGTAAGATGAATAATTCATCCGTAACCAACGACAGGCTTGTGAAGAAAGAGTAAAGCAACAACCCCTTGCAACACTGTCTCGCTGCGACTCTTCTGACTCCGAAGATTAAATTGCCAACATTCCCCTGATGTCCAGAAGTGGCTTGTTCTCTTCGCCTCAAAGTCTGGTAAACAGCACAGATTAGAAAGTACACCTGTCAAACTGAGGGAAACGGTGACGGGAGGACATTAAATAGGCACAGACTTGTTTATGTACACATGCAAAAGCACAGTGGCATGCTGAGATATTCATAGCCACAGAGATCCGCAGATTGTGATCTATACTGACAAACATAACCCTTTACTTCTCAGAAGCGGCATGCAGTCCGCCTCCACGTATAAAAATGGACTGAGCACATGCAGTGTTCCAGCTATTTTACCAGCAGAGTATAGACTCTATACTGCCCCAAACAACAGAAGAGAAACTTGCGAGTTTGCGAGTTGTGAGTCAGTTCAAAGCACAGATCCTCAGCAGACTAGTTCTGATCAAACACTTCTGACAGGCAAACCGAATCCGTATGTTCCCAAAGAGAGGAAGACGAGAGGAGGAAGGCGAGGGAGGAAGAGGAACCACAGTCTGTTAAGCACAACCTCAGCACACCCATCTGTCGTGGTTACACATGGACACATACAGCTGCAGATTTACTAGTTCAAATGATGCAGAAACAAAACAAGAGAGAGATTTTCTTCCAGGCTTTGAGATCCTTTTCAAGTGACAGGCTGCAAATACAACCCCCACCCCCACCCCCACCCCACCCCAACAACAACAAAACAAAAATCCCCCCATGCCTTTTAGTTCTGCACAATAAAACCAAATGTATGCCATTACATTTCCTTTGTTAGCTTGTCATCACATCATTCACACACTCTCTTCAGCCTCTGTTAAAACTGGGGCGTTATCATTAAGGCATGGCATGTATTGTGACTATTACCAACATCATTTCTAATTTTAATCAGTATCCAAAGCTGCCATAAACAATATGTATTTACAAATTCTATAAAGTGAAAACACTGTTGATTCTTATCAAACTAAAAGGTCACTTGAAAACAGCAACCCATCTCAAATTAATATCTCCATAATGAAGTAATGAGATACTCTTTTTTTTTTTTTTTTGTCAGCTGGCAGATGGTCTCAACACCTTCAAGCTACAAGCTCAAAAGCACTAATGAACACAGTGAGTACAACAGGACATTTCTGACATTACTGTGACCCCCACGTCATTAAGACCTATATTTAGGAGGAATAAAAATGTAATCCCTCTGGTGATCAAATCTCAAACAATAATGCAAATGTCTCTTGCATTTAGGTAGCAGCAGTTTGCAAGTAGTAGTTAGTGGTGTGGAAAATAGAGAATGTGTTGCAGTGAAGAAAATGCTCGTGTGCAACAGCAGCCTGGACACATGTGACTAATACCAGAAAAGATGTAGATAACAGTCTTACATACATAGCCATCATAGAATCACCCTTGCAAATGGTAATGTGGAATTAAATTTAAAAAAATATCACTTCAGGAAGAGATGTACTGTGTGCAAAAGTACTAACCTTTTTATCCCGGGTGTTTTGGAGCTTATCCGTGTATTTTGCCAACCTGAACAGCAGAATTCATTCACACCTTGCACACTTTGATCTGCTTCATTTTACTTTTGAAACATAACCAGGCTAGCTGTTTCCCCCTGTCTCCAGTCCTTGTGCTAAGCTATGCTATCCGACTGCTGGATGTAGCTTCATATATGACATGAGAGTGGTATCAATTTTCTACTCCAGAAATCAAATAACCAAAATGTCAAACTGCTCAATTAAATAGTGAAGATCAGTGACTTGGAATCACCCATGGAGAGGATCTCCCACTTCATGTCTCTCTTTTTCCAAGAAGCAAACCAAACCAAGCACAAGTGCAGGTTTGGAAAATAAAAAACCAAGGAAGCAACACATTAAACAACAAGCAAAGACGGCAAATCAAACAAAGAAAAACAGAGAGAACAGCCTCACTGAGCAGCTCAATCTCATACCTCTGTTCTACTGATCTCTGCTTCAGGAAAATGATTTGATCTACTGATTATCTGATTATGTTCAATGGCTAAAAAGAAGATAAAAGCCAGCTTTAGTTCTGACAGTGTGATCTACAGAGCGGAGAGGAGCATTTGGGGGTTACGGACTGATATGAAGACGCAAAGAGGTGTGAATCTTTAATCTTCATTCATAGCGACGGCTCACTGGGATTTTTAAAACAGGTTCAGTGGGTTCAAAGACCAATTTCTTAATGAGCAGAGGGAGAGTGAGACAATGCTTGAGAGAGCTTCATAAACAGAAACACAGACGTAGATCTGGTGTGCAGGAATATTTATTTTTGCACAACTAATCACATTAATCTTGATCTAAATGCATCATCATCACCCTGCAAACGGCCGACTGAATGGTTCAGAGCTCAGGCGAGTTGGACACACTGTTGACGACAGGACCCATTTGAAGAATGATTAATTAATCCACTGCTTAATACCCTTGCACAGCGTTAAGTGTGCCTGATCACAATACGTAAAGATCTCATTAGAGCTGAAGTCATTAGTTGGTTCAGGACTGTGGGGAGATTGTGACAAAAAAAAAAAAACTACTTTTGATCGGCAAGCACTTAAAAATCAACAAAAAGAGGCTGGGGACGTGATGAGTGTGTGCGTGTGTGTGTGTGTGTGTTACACCTCAATCCCTGGAATCAGCCTTACAACATAAACACACTGCATACAACGTGTTAATCTAATCTTGCTCATAACTACATAATTGAAGAGAGCCGATTAAAGAGCGATCTCATGTGCAAGGCCCATGGAGAGATGGTATGAAAGATGTAACTCGAGTCAGCCCACAGGACACAGGCGGTTCAACACGGCGGTTCAAAACACAGTAATCCATGTTTGCACAGGTTGGCTGCTACAGACGTGGTTAATAGAAGACCCAAGTGATATTTTATCTAGTGAAGAATCATTTAGAGAAAATACTTTGGCAATGAACTGTATTTTTGGAAAAATGTAAATGTAGTTAATGGTGTTAATAGTTACGGGTGAAATAGATAAAAGACTTTTTTCTTAACAAATTGTGTTCAGAGAGCTCTGAGCGTCTTAATAGCACGGCGTCTCTCGCAGACTGGATGCTTTTTCATTTTAAGAAGCAAAACATTTCTCAAAGCTGTCTGGAGAAGGAGACGAGACACTCTACTCTCTCTTCAGACAAACACTTTAAGATTTTACTGCGAGAATGAAAACAACCTGGTGCCCTTCAGCGCTCAATGTTTTTATACTATTTAATGGAGAGGAAAGGATATATCTGCTTAAATATGGATTATGTGGATTTGCTGATGCAGCCACAATGCTTCGACTGAAGACAGTTTTGTTACGGATCAAATGTTCTTGTTGTGGTATCGGTTTATGTGATGGTGAAGATAATTCTGGACGCAGCTAGAATCATCAGGTCTCAGGGCTGCATGTAATGGATATACTGCAGTATAATACACGCCCGATGCCCTGATTATCTGCCTCCTCTAGTTTATCTCATGATCACTACTAGCAATGCAACTGTGTGAACCCTGTCTGTGTCTCAGGCTGAAGAGGACAGTTAGGGACAAAGCAGAATGAGCAGTACTGACATTGCAGGAACTTTCCCAGTAGGTTTAATGAGTCTGTTGAACCAAGGTGAAAAGCTTTTTACAGCACAGTACTTAGGTTCCTTTTATTAATTCAACATTTGCTCTATGAATATTTAAATTACCATGTCAAATGGTGATGACCCAAATTAGGCATTTAAACTGATTAGATCAAAAACAAACACCAAGTATTCATTTTATAAATCACACAGGAAAAGCAGCAAAGCAAATCTCAGCACCTGTTACCTGAGTTACTGCACACATTATATTTTGGTTTACTCTGATAAAGTGTACTTCACTCACTTATGTTGTGTGTTTAAGCTGTACAATACTGTCATAGATAATGTATTTTTTCATGAATAATTTCATATTATTTTATTATTAATACTTTATTACAACTTTAATTATTACTATTATTATTTAAGTGAACCACTTAAGTAGTTATTCATGTCAGCTTGTCTCAGAGTAATTTTAGTTCCTACCTTCTGTTGTCTGGGAATAGTCGTGAGTTTAACAATCGAGTATAACGTGTGACGATAGAAAGCACAGACGGGAGCTTTGAATTCTCCAGCAATTTTAGCCACGATGGTTGATCTATACTGGAGAATATTGTTTTATGGCCGGCCAGTCGTAGCACTTCACACTGCCAGCAGCAATAGAAATACATAAAATGAAATGAGCCGAAGAGACCGACACGTATATAAACTCCCCAAACACCCCACACTCCATCCCATCGCACAACTCAATGCTGGAGAGACTTTGCTCTGTTACGCTCAAAAACACATGGCTTTGGATATCAGCTCGCTTTAACCGAAGGTTTGAAATGTTTATCTTTCAGCTGGCTTAAGCTAAAATGAACATAAACAGGACTGTCTCTGGTGTCTTACACGGTTAAGTCTGAAGATCACTTCAGTGTGGTGTGAAGGATCTAAAGTTTAGAGTTAAATGCCAACACCTGCTGAAAAGCAGTGGTAATGGGCCAACAAAATGATTCCATGCAAAAAGAACTTACTGCAGTGAAGTCTCTGAACTCCTCTTAAGTGTATAAGCATTGCCTACCTACACTCATGAGATTCCTCGGCCCCCCTTTTAATATGTAATGCCACAGCCATCTCATCACACATTCTTTCATCCAGAGACCTTGGAAAATATAAAATATGCAGCATCCGAAGAGCAAAAACCCTTTTTCTCACCCCATTGCATCCTCTCTGTATCTCATCTGTGCCGTGGTTGCAGTCCTCCTGAGCCAGTCCAATGAAGTCACACAGGCACTATCATAAGCTTAAAAGAACCAGCGTTGTTAAAGTAAAGAGTGGATTGGGGAAAAGCTTTCAGACACGCAAAAACAAGGTAGAGAACTGTACGACAGCAATTGAGGTTCACCTAAATGGTCCCAGCTTGGATAAGCACTACGGTATTATAAATAGGTTCGGAAAAAAAAATGTAATCTAATATAGTTTTAAATTACAAATGGATATATTTTCTGAGTGGACAGTAACATAAATTGCATCATCTTCAAACAGCAAAAGCACTTTCACTGAAGATAAATTGACTCCTCAACATCAGAGCACTTTTATTACTCTGCTGCATTGTAGTGGGTTGACGTATTGCTTTGGCTTTGATCCTGTTAAAAATAAATAAATAACAATAGTTACTAGTGGTTCCATTAGAGTCATCCAAAGAAATGGCACTACAGTGACGAAGTGCAGTATGCGATGCTTCATTACTGCACTGCCTTACTAATTTGTCAAGAACGCCTAAGCCTATTTTTCAGAGGTCAATAGCACAACTCTTATTAGGCACTGATTAATCCCTTGTGAAATATACCAGCGCCTTCACTGGGTAACACTGAATGTGTTTTAGAGATATAAAAATAGTAATTTGAATAAAAAATATATCCACACACTGACTCAGAAGTAACACACTTGTGAAAACTGGTTAGAAATTGAGATTAGATAATGAAAAGATGCTGATGTTACTTAAAAATAAGGCATAAATGAGAGATAGTTGGCTAAAAAGTGGTCTAATGGATAAACAGTGGAAATAGTTAACTAACGTTAAAAATAATGGATAAATAATGGAAATAGGTAGTTCAGTAATGCTGCTTAGTAAATGGTAAACTTTTGAAATGGGGAGCTAAAGATAACTGATAAAACATTTAAAAAGAAGTTAACTAAAAGTGGGCTAATGGAGAAACAGATGAAATTGTTAGCTAGCAGCTAGATAAATTGTTGAAATAACTAAAGGCAGTAGCCTGAAGTAATAAATAAATAACTGACATTAGCTAAAAGTAATGAATAAATTGTCAAAAAAGCTACAAGTATGATAAATAATAAATATCTAAAAGAGGGCTAATGAACAAACAGTTGAAATAGTTAAAAGTTGAACAGTTCAGATACTTAGCTTAAGGTAATAAATAGTTGCAGTAGCTGATAAATGGCTGAAACTAGTTTAAAGTAATGAATCGACCTAAATGCTGACAGTGTGTAAAAAAAAATCGTAGCATCCACTATTATATTTTTCCTTATGTCATTTCTTAGTTCAATAAAAATCTACTTTAAAATCAGTTCAAATGAACATTCACATTCGATGGTGTCAATGAAGAAGTGCTTGAGTTTATCTGATAGGGCTGTGGCCCGCCTGACAAAAAAGGTTACAAACCCAAGGTAATGGGGTCAGCGAAGCTCTGTCGTCACGACAAATGTAAAATAAAGCAATCATGTTTGGAAATAAAAGACTTGTAAACCCCAGATGCTCTCTAAGCTCTGCATTAAGGTCATGGCCCCGTCTGAACGTCTATAATGGCATTACAGTAGTCAGGGAGTGGGAGGACGGCCAGCACACGCAGGCCCGTGATCATTCCAGCTGGACATCTTAACCGTGACAGCTGACATGTCAGCGTGCCTGCAGGTATCTGACAGCCACTCACAGGGGCACTCTCTCCTTTTCCTCCCACATTCGCCCGCCACTTTATCCCTCCTTCCTTTTCCTCCGCGCTCCACACTGCCCTCTCTGTAAGAGCAGCAATGCCCTCATCTTGCTGACGGCGGATGCATCTTTGCTTTACTGCCCTCATAAATACTCCAGAGTTGAAAACAATGAGGCTGGGCATTGGCAGCGTTAAGCTGAGGTAATGTCACTATTGAGCACGGCTGACAGGTTTATGTGCAACAAAAAGGATCAGAATGAGAAGGGAAGTGTAGGTGCAGTAATGGACAAGGCTAACAGGCCTGACTCAACAATGCACTCTGAGGGGCACATGGAACTGTCAGCAGACATTTCATTACTGACACATAAATCTGTCAAACAGGGGGGCTAAGTGGTACCTTGGGTACCATTAAGTGCTGTTGTATAATTGTGTTCACTTGAATGCTGGTTTTCTCCTCTTGATTTTTAGACAGTAGCTGTGGTTCTCTGTAAGCAGATGGGAGTCTGTGGGACCGCAATGACATATGGTGTAAGACCAGAAATATATAATGCAATGCTATATATAAATTTGATTAGATGGTAGTTGGACTGCACAAATTTATCAAGCACACTTCAACAGAACAGGGACTGAACGATTAATCCCACGACTGATCGACAACTTGCTTCATCTCCACTAAGTCCTGTCCCTATGAGGTTTGCACAGCGTCTTACTGGAATTTTGGGCACCTATTCTACCAACACACAAGTGGGCAACACCGTGATGTTGATGGTGGTAAAATGTTGGGGGTTTTATCAGTAGCTTAGGGGTGTAAGGGGACAACAAGTCCCAGTCATGCCCCATCTCTAACTCCCCTAAGTTTGGAGTCAAGGCTTTATTAAAGTCACAAAATGCCCCCAAAATTCTTCAAGAACAAGAAAAACCCATGAAGACTGTGGTCATAATCTCATGCAAATGCATTGCAATTTTCCAGTTGTCTTACAGAAAAACAGATGTGTAATTGTAATTAGAATTTGCAGTTTGCTACATGTTTTTTTAAAATGTATGAAACGTATTCAAAAACTGCCGGGACAGTAGTGGACCAGACACTCTGAGGAACAGATTAACTCTATAAAGACCTTGGATCTTAGAGAAAAACATCTAATTTTCAGAACTGCACCAAGAACTGAATAGAGCCACAATAAAGGCAGGAAGAGAGCTGGGAGAGGGCTGAGCAAACACAGGCAGAGGCTTAGATGTGTCACGCCGACGACAGGCACCGAGCCTCTCACACTGAGATGACTGCAGGGATCGATCAAAGGCTGCCTTCCTCTTTCTACCCCACATTTAGATCATTAAAACCTAATTGAGAACTGGTAACCAAAGACACACACATACACATGTACACACACACACACACACAGAGCAGCTGTGCTTGCATGGATACACAAGCACACCATTTCAAGGGTGACAATAGAAAAGAACAGCCAGCGTGTGATAATGAGACCTGATGTCTATCTGAGTTAGAATGCAAATCGATCAGCCGGGACTGCACCACAGCAGTGTGAGAAGAGGCTAAACCAGTGCCACGGTGATCACAGGTGAATCTCGCGCTCATCAGGTCATCTGTTTGGGTGAGAGTTGACCACAGCAAACTGGATGAAAAGGAAGAAGGAGCAGACTGTGGCAGAAGCAAAGGAGAAGGACAAAAAGAGAAAAACCCCATGTGCATAATCTCTCTCTGCAGTAATCAGTCACGGAGAGGTGTGCAAAAGTGTCAGAAGCAGATCAAATTGACCACCAGATGAGTGTGTGCGTGTGTGCAGGGAAAATATGGGAAGTTAGCTCACCCAGGACTAGAACTCGCACAGCGCTCCTTCCACATCTGCAAGCCTGGAGGTGCTCTGATCACTGCTGGCCGTCTGCTCTGGCTGGATCTGTGCAGGATAATTTCGCTCCTCCAGCCTCTCCAGACTCTGAGCTTCCTCCTCCTCCTCCTCCTCTTCTTCTTCCTCTGCCTCCTCCTCCTCCTCCAGCAGCGAAGACAGCGGCAACAGCAGCTGGACTGGGCTGCATTCACTCACCTTCCCTCCTCTGTGTCTCTTCTCTCCCCAGCACTGCTGCTGTATTATCGAAGTCCCCGGCTCTCCCCTCTCGCCTCCTTTGTGGAACGAAGGAAACAGGAGCTCCTCTCCCAGCGGGCTCCCAGCGTTGTGTCTCTGAGAAGCGGTGAGGGCTGCCACCGGCAGCGGCAGGCAGCTCGAACTGATGGTGCTCTCGTTATTGGATTGCATGTGTGAGTGTCCTGGCATTTGTGTGTGTGGGATGTAGAGCGTAGTGTGTTTCGGCGTGTATTTGTGTGTGTGTGTCTGTTTGAAAGAGGACCCGGCTGCTGCTCACTGGGGCTCATCTGCGCTGTTGCCGCTCTCTCTCTTTCTCTCTCTCTCTCTCTCTCTCTCTCTCTCTCTCTCTCTCTCTCTCTCTCGTACTCGGGCTGTTTTGCGCTGCATTGAAGTCCTGTGGGAGAAAACGGGAGACGAGCTCTCTGCTGCTCACTTTAGCTTTCAGGTGGTGGATACTCAAAATACTCTGCAGGGACAGCAGGGATTGTGTGGAAATCCATGTGGGGCAAAATCAAAAAAATAATATTGGGCACACAAATAGATTTAGATATAACTAAATATGATATAAACAGATTTGTTTCATATTTTTCAGTTTCTTTATTCCTGTTTATTTATTTCTTAATGGCAAGGTTTATCTCAAGTTATATTTTCTAT
Organism: Toxotes jaculatrix; assembly: GCF_017976425.1. Lineage (NCBI taxonomy): Eukaryota > Metazoa > Chordata > Actinopteri > Toxotidae > Toxotes > Toxotes jaculatrix. Next base: position 7,129,686 of record NC_054399.1, read on the forward strand.
TTTTTATTTCATGGTGTTTTTCTCTTATTTTCACTTTTCAATTATTGAGACCAATTTCTGCCCCTTCACGCCCCTCAGCCAATCGGCCCTGTTTAATCTTTTTTCTTTTTCTTTTTTTAAATTATTATTATTTTTATTATTTAACAATTTATTGGTTTATTTAAACCTGCATAAATTGATTACCACTTGGGTGCAGCAAAATGAGCAACATATTTTCAACCTTATAAATCCCCAGTGGACCACTGGATTTATAAATCCAGCAGATATGGAGCAACATTATCATTCATTTTAAGTTATGTTTCTGGCCACCTGGTCAATCTGAGTCTAATATTAACTTTCTTTTAGCTTAGTTTTAGCCTCCACCCACTCCGGAAGGAAGTAACTGGCTCCTTAGCTGCTAAATGCTGAACTATGTTCACCAGCTGGTCACTAACTTCATTTCCTAACATTACATCCATCCGTGACTGGATGGTCTCACTGTAGTAGAGATGGTGTGCCAGGTGGCAGAAACTACAATAAAGCATTAAGGGAAGCACTGCATTTCATTTCAGGGTAACTGTATAGAGAAGCTTCTCTTTAAATCTCAACAGGACTGATGCCAAAACCTGATGCTTAGCACTGATGTTTTGCATCTGGAGCTAAAACTCCACCATACTGTAGTTGTGCCAGAAATTCTTGTGTGACCTCATGGATTTAGGCCAGTTATCTACAATGAGAACAATACCCACCAACAAAAAATGGGATTTTATCCTGTGATCACAGGATCACAGATGTTTAAATGACCACTTCTCAGAAGCTGTTTTTAACCACCAAGCCATTTAAGCTTTCTTTTAAAGGATATTTTGTGTTGGATCCTGTCAAGTTTCACAGGTCTGTCAGCCAACATCATACTCAAAGATTAACGTTCAGACAAGAAAAAACCCCAGTATATTCAGCCATTATCCACCAAACAAGATAAATTATAGCATAAAAGAGCAGTAAACATGATCACATTACCATACTGAGTGGGTCTGAACTAAAAAGATGCAGAGATATTCTTACAGTTTTAAGCAGACTGGGCACTTTTCCCATTCCATTCATTCTTAACTAAAGTGCTTGGAGTCCCATTTTACTCTTTAATGGGCTCAGATGCCGACAAGGAGGGGAAGACTTGCACTCTTCCTTCAGGCATCCACACACATCTTTTACATTTCACTGCTGCGTTTTAACGGAGCATAAATCGGAGCCCGAGGCAGTGCAGGAGTGTCATATCCAGGTGAAAATGGAGGCTGTGCCATGTTTCATCCTATCTGCAGTCTGCATTGCTGTCCTCAAAAGACACAGTGGAGCTTTCCTGTCTCCTGTGCTGCTTCCATCTGCGCTGCAGCTTCAGTGCATGTGTAGTCTCTGAGTGCTACAGTGTCACTCTCCATACTGCAGTGAAAAATTAAAATGGAGGGAAAATACACAGGTTAATTGTTAATCAGACTCTGCACACTGCCACGGGTTATTGCTTCTTTTTTTTAAAGCCCAAACTGCTTTACTGCTATAGCCTGTAGTACAGTGACCTTCATGAATGTCATTTTCCCCTCAACCATTTCCTTGGGAGACGGGTAAAAGCTTTCATGTGAGGTGGAGGATACTATGTCACCTAGCTGAGAGCTCTGTAGCAGCTTTATAATAATACCTAGTAATAATCACCATGCCTCCCTTGGTGCTTCATAGCTGAGAGCAGCAGTGAAATCAAGTCAGCTCCGCTCTGGGTTCCTTGGTTTTTCTGGCCGAATATTTTTAAGGGTTTTCCACAGAAGTATTGAGGGGGTGGGTGTTGATAAATACATTATACATAAAACATGAAGGCGATGTACCTGCCTACTGTGCGGGTTGAATAGGCAGCACATGTATTCTAGGACTCTGTAGTCATTTGTCAGATTGAAAGTACAGCTTATACTCACTTTGCAGTGCTGGTGGGAGGAGCTGAATTTAAAGCAATTCCGTTCATTTATTATTACACAACTCTGAAGTAATGGTATTTACCTTGCGAGATTTAGAACATTTAGTCCACAGCATTTCAGACAGAAATATTGTGGAAACCCAAACGTCCTGCACACTGCTGATCACTTGTACACATCGTATTAACATTTTTCAGTCCTCAGACTTCATTTAGTCAAGCAGCACCAGCAGCAGATGCTGCATGACTATATGAATGTAATCTGATAAAGGTCTGTGGTTTCTTCAACTGCGCCAGTCGGGAAGTCTTTGTGATGAGCAAGAACTTTGTCATAATTGTTACTTAGAAGTGAAATATTGGCCAAAAAAACCCCAATATAGGCGCTATTTTTTTTTTCAAACTTCATAGTTGCATTGAATAATTAATGAACTGTGTGTACCTGCAGCCTTGATGATTAAAGAATTTAAGTAGTACTTCTACGCCTGAACAACAGTATAAAGATACATACAAACTATAATAAAACACACAAACTCTCACTGTGTTAACTGTTGCTTCTACTGCCCGATAGACAGCTCAAGTTTTTATGTTTTAGGTTATAATGGATACTTTTTTTTTTTCGGGACTTTGTGATGTGTTTTTGATGTCTGCTGTGTGAACAGACACAGAGTGGACAATGATGTGAACTGTCACATTCGCAGAAAAACACTTTTTTGAGACAGCTGCCTCAATACAAGTTATTTTTTTAGGCCACAGTTCGCACTGTTGGTAAAGTCTTTTCCATTTACCACTCTAATCTTGCAGTGTTTGCAGCTGATGCACCAGCACTTCAGGCAGCGCCCACAGTAAATCACAATTACAAAGACAGCTACAAAAGTGAGTCATTAAGCTGAATACCAATCAGCAGTGTGTGCCAGCTTTAGAAAGCAACTAACAATCATCTCTTTTAAGAAGGTTTTAGGGGCAACGTAATGCAATTTGCTGAGGTAGAAAGTGGCCATATAGTTGCTTGCTGGTGCATCAAAATCTATCAAAATGTATTATTTACTACAGCCTTATTGCTCTAAGCTTTAAACATCTACACAGCTACACATAGTCTCAAGGCCATTAGCAAAGTCTCACCAAAGTCTTCCACCAGTTTTACATTTCTAATACTCGCCCACTCATACAGACAAACAACAAGCTAATGGCCTTAGGCAACTTAAAGCAGTTTTGCCCATTAATGCACACCCACACACTGAAAACAAAGCATGTAACAAAAAGCAAAGGTGAAGATTGTAGTGAATGGAGGACAAAGAGAAGCACAGCAGTGGGATGTGGCACATGCCCACTTTACAATTCCTTAAAAAAAAAAACTCTTCCAGAATTCAGAGGCTGTGTGGGTGAGTGGGAAGTTTGAGAGTTAGATTAGAAAAACAAAAACAAACAAACAAAAAAAAAAAAAACCCCAATGCAAAACATGAAGTATACCAGTATGTTGTATGTAATTATGATCCTGTGGATCAACTGAATCTGAGAAACAGAAATCACAGAAAATATCAAGGTCTGAGGGTGATTGTACAGACGTTACAAATCTCTTTGGCTTGTGACCTTTTGAAATTAATTAATGTGAACTCATGACCACTGCTTGCATTTGCTCATTTTTTGAGCAGTTCAAAAAAATCTCCCTCCCATATTGTTTCATTTAAATTGTTTTACTGGCCCGAGGTCTGCGAGGCTGTACTTTCACACACAGCAGTATGTTAACATGCTGATGTTTAGCATGTATAATGTTTACCACGTTTACCATCTTAGCTTAGTGTGTTAGCATGCTAACATTTACTACTTACCACTAAACACTGATATTCATGCACACACGAAAAATTATTAATAAATGCACATTTTGCCGTGACGATGGCACTGGTTGTCGTCAAAATGATCACAATTCATCCTGATGGCAACATGAATGCCTGATCCAAATTTCATGGCAATCCATCCAATATTTAATTTCCAAGACATTTCACTCAGTGCTAAAAAAAGATCAATCTCATGGTGGCGCTAGAGGAAAAGTCAAACCACCACCAAGGTCAATAGGATTCAACATCTGGGGACCATGAACATCTGAACCAGATTTCATAGCAATCCATCCTGTAGGTGTTTGGGATATTTCAGTTTGAACCAAAGTGGTAGACCGACGGACTGACACACACACACACACAAATATATATACACAATATATTGTGTATATATAGTTGTGTGTATATATAACATAATTTCACTAGCATAAATTATTTCTTGTCTTGTTCATCATCCCACAACTGCTCAAATTTATTTTGGAACTCTTCCTGGGGAGCCAAACTCACTCACTGGGGTACCAACACTTCATTATATTTTAGTACAAAAGACAATAATGGATGTTCACAAGGCATCCTATTTTTGTGCATTCATGTGTGTCACACCTGCTTTGCGTGCACACCAGCGTGTGTTCAGGTTTGTGTCCTGCAGTTTTACAGTGACTGCCGTGCCGAGCTCATCTGGCCTTTGGCTGCTGCCGGACTGAGCAGACAAGCAGCAGAGCCCCCACTGAAGCTGTGAACCACACCACTTACAGAAGCTGAATATGTGTGTATGAGTGTGTGTGTGTGAGTAGGCATGCAGGCACATTGTTAGATTCTCACTGCAGCTGTGAAAAAAGCTGCGTGAGTAATCGTTGCTGCTCAACTCATCTCTCTGCTCCGGACTCCCTGAGGGTGAGGCAAGCTTAGAGGTGGCACATGTACTTCACAAACAGTGCCGACATATTCAAACAGCAACTACATTTATCACAACACAAGCATTAATGTACACACACACTACAAAAAGCATCTGTCTCTGCTGGTTTTTGTGAGCTGCTGATTTCTCCTCTGTGTTATCTGTGGTGCGATTAAGACAGATGCTGAAAGGACAGAAATTGAGTGACAATGCTGTGCGTGTAACACATTACGCAGGACACATCACAATACAAGTCAAAATCTGGTCAGACATGAAAGAAATTTTATGTACAAGACAGAATCATGATGCAATCAAATATGGTGGCTATAAACAAATGTTTCACTGTGGGCAGGAGACCATATTTCCTGAATTGTAAAGTGCAATGTCCTCATCCTGCAATATCTCATCAATTACATGGTTCACTAATGATGATATGCATGAACAGGCTTTTTAAAGTTTACTTCATAAGATAATGTCATGAGCTGAAGTGAAGATTTCCATGCTCTAGCCTGGCAGAGGCAGGATGAGTAACATGCTGATGCTTCAGTGTTTGCGTGACATCTTATTGTGTGTGTGTGTGTAGGCTGGATGGTCCCACACCAGCGGGCTTGGACAAAGGTTGGTGACTCACCATAGCTCAGCTGAAGCAGTAAGCAAAAATACAGTGATATCAAGAGGGCATGGGACTGGATTAGTGGCGATTGTATGGAGAGGACAGGCGAGGAAAATGGGAAAAGGATGAAGGGATGGAGGTCCACAGGGAACCCAAAGACCCAAAGGGAGAGGAGGAATGTGTCGGCAGAGAGCAGAAGGAGGCGGAGGAGGCAAGAAAGAGACACTTGCTTCCCCTGAAGACTGCTCTATGGGGAGAGAAGGAAAGATGAAGGAGCAAATAAAAAAGGGACAGACCAAAAGGGGGAGGCTAAGCAGCGTCCACAGGGACTCTGAGGGAAGCAGCAAGGAGAAAGAGAGGAGACAGCTTGGGAGGAACTCTGGAGACTAAAGGCACACACACGCACACACACACACACAAACTTGTACTTCTAGCTTTGTGAGGACACCCATTTATATAATGTATTCCCTAGACCTAACCACTTTCCCAAAATGTCCTCACTTCGTCAGGTCTAGTACCCAAACTGGTCCTCACAATGATACAAGTACAAGTACATATAAACACACACACAGAGAAATTCCTTGTGGATGTGGGCAGGAGACCATATTTGCTCAAGTAAATACAGAGACATCCGGGAGATTGTGTGTGTGCGTGTGTGTGATTACACACTTTCTTTTCTTACAACAGTGTTTACATAAACAGGAACCGGGGACTGCAGTGGCTATGGGCCTCGAGCAGCTTCTGACGTCTTGCATTATGTCAGACTGCTTTGCAAATCATTGCAGCCAGAACTGGAGAGGTATGTAGCTTATCTGTTTTGATTAAATGGGCTGGCTTCCTTTACTTTCTGCGGTGTGAAGTCTGAAAAGCACCCCTGTGGTGTTTTAGACCTCTAATGGTGTTTTGCAGCAGAGTTTCGCTGAGTGGATCTCTAGTGCGCATCAACAGTTGGTGGTTGCAAGATGAAGGAGGAGAAAAAAGATCAGAAGCCAAAAAAAAAAAAAAAGAAGAACAAAACGCTGGCAAGCATGTTTTACAAGTGTTTTATGAAGTGGTAAATGAATTGAACATGATTATATAGATGTGAAAGGAATACAACATTCACATGGCCCTAAGTAAATTAATGTAGTTAATTAATCAGTTTAACTGAGTCACTTGTCAAGCTAATCAATCGTGGGTCGATAAAACACTGGACATAAACACTGGTCAATGTTGTTTCTTTTAACAATGACCTTCTATAACCATCACCACGTGTGTATCATTGTAACCATAACAACGAAGGTCCTCTAACCTTGACAAAGCACTTCTTTTAAGCCAAACAAAGATCCTATATATATATATATATATATAAGGTATTTTGGTGCCTAAACCTAACAAAACCTTTACCATTGCACTATCACATCATAAAAGGCTTAGATATATGGACAGACGGACAGACAGACAGATAGATAGATAGATCTGTGAGAAATCTGTGAAATAGAACTTAATCTTAAAGTTAAACTTATGTTTCCTCGAAAACCCATGCAATTGAAGACGTGTTTCACCAGCTACATAAGGTAAAGTAAGTCTTGATTCCCAGATCCCCAGAGGAGAAATTCACATACAGCAGCACAAGAAACACCATAAAGAGGTAGGAAAAAGACAAAAACAACTGCAGTAAGTACAATAAAATGTGAAACTAAGTAAATTACATTTTAAAGCTATACATGTTAAAACAGGCCATTACGCAACTTGTAACTTGTGCTGAATTGTGTAGGAAGCTGTGCAAATCCTTCTGCTTTTAAACTGGGTTAACTCAAACTAGCCAAACTCAGTCAGTAATACATTACAATCCATTTAGTATGCTGCCAAGATATCTGTCTAACCCAGTTTCTGTTCTTTGAGATTTTCTATCACATCACAGCTACAGTCAAGCCTGAAGGCATGGAAAATAAAAATGTCCAACCCTTCAAAGATGAAATCTGACCTGCCCTCACTTTGCCAACACACACACAAAATAGTGAGACAAAAAAAAAAAACCCAACTTCAAGTTGTGTGTTTCTGGGTCAATATCAGTCCTGTTACAGTGAGAGGTTAGAACTGCACTTGAGAGACGGTCCCTAGCCTTTAGTGTTGAGGGTCAATGCCTCCCCAAAGAAGAATGTGGAATATCTCCCAGCACACATCACTGCGCCACATGAATAACCACAGGGACACGCAGGGCATTTAAACACCCACAGCGACAGCAGGGACAGGAACCAAGAGACACACAAGGCCACATTTGTGACAGATCTCCGATTAAACACACACACGTACAAATAGTATTCCATTTTTTTTTCCTGCGTATAAGTCTGTGTAGCTGACAGTGGGACAGTGAGCTGAGCTTCAAAGATCATTCGAGGAGCTTCAATAACATGTTAAATAACCGATTGTTGCCTGGCAATAAGAAAGTAGCAGGTGTGTGTGTGAGTGAATGCTGCTCATAGTATATGACTCTGGCTCAGGCAGTGAATGAATTCATTAATTAAGTCTTCAGGACTAAACCAAACCCTGTGGATAAGAGTAAATTCCCCTGGTAGGCTAGCTAATTAAATCACAGCAATTATTTATAACACAGTCATAAAGTTAAATTAATGTTTAATTTTAAGCCAAATTTAGAGAGGGGTGTAAGACAGAGTGAGGAAAAGGTGTGCTGTAGTGTTAGAGAAAGGGGGGAGCAGAAAAAAAAAGAGTTATTGTACTGTGGAGGGAAAAAAATTACCCATGAAAGGTTGTACTGTTGCGGGTGACGCCAACATAAATGAAATAAAATAGTACACAAAACATGGCTGTAGCTCAGGCATAATACACAGCGGCTGAGATCATCCATCAAATGAAAGCTTTTAGCCCTGAACGAGCTGAGGCAGCAAATGAAGGTGCAGGTGAAAATCAGTCACGGATTCGTGGCTCAGTAAAGCTGAGGTTGGCAGAAATGTAGTGAGTGAGGCGAGCGGCTGCGACGGAGGAGGAGGAAGCAACATACACTGAGCTGCAGGAAGGTTAAGGCTGTGGAAGCCACCGAATAAACAGCACGAGCAAAGAGCGCAGTAAATTCTATTTAATTATACAATGTCACTGTCATGTCAAAAACTGTTTGTCCAGTGCTGTCTGCAACAGACTGGCAGCTCCAGGTCATCATCATCCTTGTCCCTCTCTCTCTCTCACACACACACAGACACAGTCACAGACACACAGACACACAACTAGTCTGAGCAGTGACATTTGTGGGTATTAAAAATGGCTCTGATTATTGCACAGCTACGAAAGTCACTAAACAAATACGATTCTTTATTTGCCCGGGAAAATGGATCACGCTGACTTGTGTAGACACGTCTCACCAACAATGCACAGCTGGATGTTTATTTGCAGGCTACGTGAAATCATGGCTCATATTAAGGCAGAGGCGCGGAGCGTTCAGTTTAATCTCAGGGCACACAAAGATTCAGAGCTATACAGAGAGGATGGCGTGTTGCTTATACACGCGGGGAATGACAGCAGAATGCTTATTAGGTTTAAATGAGGTATAGTCAACACGAGTTGCCTTTAATTGCTTCTTTCTCTATTTGACATGCACATTTTGCAGTGTATGCATGAAACAATGATTATTTTTGCCCGTGGCAGAACAACCCCCCGCCATTATTAAAGCAACAAGCTTGGCATTCAGCTAAATGGGACTTTAGCTTTGTAGTCTCTGTTTCTCGCTGCCTGCAGTGACTAAATGTTAAAAGTTGAAGCTGACAAGAGAAAACAGCCTTTTCTTTAGATGTAATTTCATCTTTCTTTGCCTCCTATACATCTGGTTAAATGACCTCACTGTTTTGTTTTGTTTTAAATGATGGGAAAGTGAGATGCTTGATCTCTGCCAATGCAAATACACACAACTCATCACCCTATTGTTATTTGCACCATCTGCTCTCGCTGATACACAAGGCATACAGACCTTCCACTGAGATTTACACTTCTACAGTTAAACACACACAACATTACGACTGTGTTGCCACCTCTATCCCTGGCAGACTATGTGTCCACCCTTCCAGCTGTCAGGAGATAGTGATGTCAGGTTGTTATTTTACCGACTAAATTATTGCTTATTCACCATTTGAACTTTTTTGTTGCTTATTTTGATTTGCACATCTAATTTTTGTACTATACTTTCATGTGTATTCTACACACCTTGGTATTTATGGTTGTTGTTATTGATGAGTTGAGTATGTGGTGCAATATTTTTGCTGAATCATCTTGATTATCTGAAATATAAAGACGGTTTAACTGCCATTTCCCACACATCCTCCAAATTAAATGAAGATGTCCTGATGTGACTCTCCTGTCAGCAGGACCACACCATTTGTCTGTATTAATTTATTTTACTCTTTGACGTTTGGCTTAAAATGACTACTCTGCTAAGGTTAGGGAACCTTTGTCATTATGGTTACAATAATAAAAGCGTGGTATGGAAATGCTGTGCTCTATAACAACGTCACCTAACTTCTAGTTGAGAGGTGGTGAACAGATTTGTCTTGTTAGACCTGATGGGGATTCAAGATCTTTGTCAAGGACACCTTCACAAGGAAATACAGACATGTCCAGCACATGTGCAGGAGAGGAGTCTAGCTGTCCACTTGGGCCCGAGCATGGGTTCCCGTGTTCATCTCAGCTTGCTGGCCCGTGTGCCACTGGGGCAGCTAATGAGCAATGTGAAGTCCAGCCAAGCGCTCGATCTGCTGCCCACAACATCATGGTAGAGCAAGTCTGGGCACAAAGCCAGGACTCAGACAAAGTGCCTGGCTGTCACGGCCACCCCTGTGTATTTGCTTTGGCTGCAGGCTGTAGGTGGGCTTTCTGTTATTCCTCGTATGTGAATAGACACGCGTGACATTTAGGGCGTGTGTGTGTGAGTTTACACTTGTGTGTGTTTGGAGTGTACTGAGATCAACTGTGCGTTTAATGGCGAGAAAACAAAAGGGAGATACTGATTACTTTTTGGTTTATTTTTGGATTTAAAGGTTGGTGCCCTTTAAGTGTGTGTGTGTGTGTGTGTGCTCAGACAGTCATCTGTTCCAGTCTATAGATTTAATGTATTATCTACTCTTACTGTCTTACGATATCTGTTTTTGCACAGTTAAATTATGTACAGCTGTGCCAGTAAAACTAACAGAGTGAAGTTTAAAAGGCTGAACTGAGAGAATATATGTATGGACTAAAGCCAAATACAATAACTCTTAAAAATCTGTATGTGCTTCTTCCTGGAGGCGATCCTTGGATAAATCTACATCGCTTTACCCACAGTGTACAAACAAGAACTTTTTCGGAGAGAGAGAGTCTATATTTCCTCACCAGGCAGGAGCCTTTGCTCCCATCTCATCAGACGGTAATGACAGAACTGTCTGTAGCTGTCACCCAGAGACACACACTGGCCTTGATTAATCCACCTTCTCTCTCCTCTGTTCTCCTAATCCAATCTCAAGTCCACTCTGTCTTTTTTTTCCTTCAATCTTAACAAATGGACTGTCCAATCCACAGAGACAGACAAACAGAGAGAGAGGGGGAGGACTCGCAAAAAAAAAAAACTAAACAACGTCAGGGTCAGCTACTGATGAATCCCTGAAGGCAGCCAGCAAACCGGGACTGCAGCGAGATGGAGGGAAAGAGAGATATCAGGAGAGAGAGACAGGGAGAGAAATAGGAGAAGAAAAAAGCTCACTTCTCTGCGCAAGGCTGGTCGTCTCTAAAAGTGAGCGTGGCTGAGGAACAGTGTGGAAAATGTGATCACAGTTTCAATTTGAAGCTGTCAGGAGTAAATAAGGAGTATGTGGCTGGAAGGCATAGAGGGCAGGATTACTGAGCCCCGCTCTGCTGCAGCTCATTTCCACCTTTACAACAAAAAAAACCCAGAGTGAGAGACTTTAAACTGCTTAATGCCAGAAGGAGGAAGCCACCAAAAATACACAGATCCGTATAAAAAAAACTCCACATGCATCACGATGAAAACCCATGAGCTAAACGTGGATTATTATGAGGAGAATCCTGCATCTTCTCAAGCTTGTACATCTGCGTTTCCTCTTTCAGTCAGCCACAGATGTGACGTGATGTCACTCTCTGCAACTTCTCAGCCAAGACAAAAATAACTTCAGCTTGGATGAAAAATATGCAGCCTGTGGAATGTGTCAGTAGGGATTATGGGAGCTTGGTCATAGAGATATTGAGCAGTAAGTTAGAAATCTTGGGGGGTGCTTAGCAAGAGGGAAAGAAAACAGGGGAAAGCTGAGAAGAAAAGCTGTATTTTTTTTTCTGTCCTTCCTTTTTCCTCAGCATTTTTGTGGCTCGTATTTGAATGAGTTAGGTCGAGCGCGACATATAAATACACATGCAAAATTGGACATTAACAGAGCTTCCACACAGCTGGAGGCAACAATTGCTCACAGAGCCTCCTCTGAGCTTTCCATCACATCTGTTTAGGCATACAGAGAAAAAGCATGCTAAATCTAGACAAAAGATAGCAGAAATACTGTCCTCAGACTAAATTATACACCAACATCCCCTGAGTATGTTCAGCCTCTGGCCATATTTTCTTCACATTTGCAATCACAACAAATGCTTTTCATTACTCCTTTGTTAGCAAACATTTTAATGGAGATCTACCTGGAGAACAATGAACTGCAGACTGTAAAAACATATTACAGGTTGTGCAAAACCATGTAATACAGTAAAAAAAAAATCTCTCCCCGCACACTTCATTTGGTGCCTTGATCACAGTTCTGGTGTCTTTACTAAATGATAAGTGGATGTGCGTGTGTGTGCTGCCCATATTTAATGTGGCATCAGATCAGTGAGTTCACACAATAGCCTCCCACATTGTATGCAGATCGAGGCAGAGCAGAGGATAGTGGGTGGATTAGAAAGCTCTGGGGTTATGTCTCTCTTTACTGTGGTTTCCAGCCGGTTTTAACAGCTCAGACAAGAGGAATCCAAATCACTGCAGATGATACAAGCAAATGAACCAGGGTAGATACAATAAAAACCAATTAGATGGACACAAAAGGACACATCTTCCATGCTCGGGCTTTGCTGAAGTGGAAAAAAACGAAATGTTATCAGTAAGTGTACATTTCAAAAATTGGATTTTTTAAAAATTACTTCAAGGGAGCAGAGAGATCATGTTCCCCCGTTGGCCCCTGCTGTTTTACTCATAACTTACGCAATGTACTTGCGTAGCTGATGTATGTATATGGATTTATTTATATGCAGCATGTCTTGCACAATAGGAGAAATATTCATAAACACACAATGGAGTCCAAAAGCCTTCTCATCTGCATTACACACACACACACTCACACACTCACTACAGCACTGACGGTCAACAGCAGGGCAAAAATATCTGCGACTGGCTGTTTTTTTCTTGCTGACCACTGCTCCGGTTTGCTTTCAGCTTGTTGGTTCTCAGGCCAGGAGAGCCGATTAGGATGGGTGGCCAGTCGAGTTAAGCTGAGCGCTGTAATGCACACAGTTCACATAAACATCACTAAAAATGTCAGGAAGCGAGAGGGAGAGATAGAGAGTGCACAGGGAAAGGAGTGGGGGCGGCGGGGGAGGATTACAGAGTGGAAAAAGACGGGGAGTCCTCCCCTATAAATCAAAAGTTATGCAATCACTCTAGGCACAAGCATCACAACAGGGCGCTGCAACAAACTAAACTCAGCCTGATGAGTCAACTGGAGCTGGTTTGGTCTGAGATTATTTACAGCTAATATCAAAGCTACACAAAAGGCTACTGTTGGCCCCTGGATACATTTTAGAGAGATGGAAGAAAAGACAAAAAAAGAGGTGTTCCCATTGTATGTACTCCCACTCATTGTTCTCGTCTGCTGTTTATTTTTAGACCCGTCAAATGGCCTCTGCCTCGGTGCCTCCAGGTATCAGAGGGGTGCTCCGTGCCCAACAGTTCATCGGTCCAGCTCGCATGCCTCTGGCTACTCTCTCCATGCTTTTTATGTTATGTAAGGAGGCTGGAGCCAAGCAGCACATCTACAGTTGCCAGGTTCTGTTCCTGCTACTAATGCTACAAAGCTACTCTGACGCCACTCTCCGCCGCTACATCTCTAGCTCTCTCTGTGGGCCGGTTTTTAAAAAGCACAGACTCACCCCTGACAAGTCTCTGCTCACTCTGCTCGGCTTTCGTCTTTTGTGTGTCCTCATTTCCATCACAAAATATTCAAATTCAAATAATAAACACTGAGGCAGGACTGACGCTCTTTTCTAAAGCTCCATCAGTGTGGGTGCACAGGCAATGAAGAGGCCAAATGGGCTATTGCCCTTCACGCCCTTTCACTGTTCAATCAATCACACTGCTGAAAAACCTTTCAAAGGATTGGATGTATGAACTCACTGTGGCCAACCAACAGTATCCAGACAGTCAAGGTGAGGAGGAATGAAAACCTATTAAATGCTGGGGTCTCCAGACAGAACAGTTTCCAAAGAAATATGTCGCAAAACCCAGCATGTCTGCGTGGAAATGTTATTTTCTGTGGCCTAAGGCCCTTTGAGTTGTCTCAACCTTGAAGCACCGTTGAGGCTATAAGGTGTTGCCTCCTGGTTTAATTTCCTGTTGACTCACCAATCACAGGTATCATCAACACCGACATGAGCCCGAGGACATCTGACGGAAACATTAATATACTGCTTAAATCGATAAAGCACACACCAACATGCACGTAGCTGCACCTTTCTGTCTCCACCTCACCATCTATCCATTCAAGGGGAAATCAAGGCTGTCCTGTAGAAAAATTCTGTCCTGTGTCACAGTTTGCTCTGCAGCCATGAGGGAAATTCATATTTGAAATGAGATGAATCACAGATAGGGAGTCGTCCAGCAAGCTACAGTCACTCAGGCTGCAGCCAGGGAGCATGTACCTTTAGCTCCAGTGTGTGTGTGCGGAAATATACGCAAACGCTGAACAAGGACTGCAGTAATTCTGTCTGAAAAGATGACTCATTAGTGCCAGAGGGCACATCAAAGATGCAGGTTTAGGATTTGACTCTCTCTCTTACTCTGTGTATGTGTGAGTGTGTGTGTGTGTGTGTGTATTGGTGTCTGCGAGGTCTCCCTGTGACTAAGAGGAAGCTTAACATTCACTCTGCATGTTATCACTACTGTCACTCAACTGTGCCTGGCACATTCTCAAAAAGCTCAGGACTACACAGGGCTGCGGGGAAAAACATAATGACAAACAAAACAACATCAGACAGCGAACCACAGTGAACAACATCCCAAAACAACTCCAACATCCAGGAGACACACAGCACAAAAATTTGTCATTTCTGCAGGATATATCTAACCACAAAATAAATACTGTTCTCTTAAGACAAAAAAATTGGAGGCTCCTGCAAAATCCTCTGCAGTGGATGTCCAGCCTCCCCCTAACAGAAGTCTTTGCCTTCACAGCCCCACCGCACTTTTATTTACCTGTCCTACATTCTGCAAACAGCTTCGTCCACTCAAACACAGTGGAAACAGGAAAGTGTGGGATTTTTGAGAATCTGAAGCTGTTGATGGCCTAAAAACACTCTGGTGTGATGATGGGTAAAATACGTAAGAAGCATGACCTTTAAAAATGGGGCTCTGATATCACAATTCCAAAAAAAAAAAAAAAAAGAGCACATCAAAGAACCAGTGACTCTCCAGACTGGACTTTATCAGTCATAAAGGGATGAAAAGGATGTCAGTGTCTAACTGATTTAAACATTACAGATCAGAGACGGGCTAAATGTTAGATTCCACACCAGGGATTTGAGCATGTTCTTCCAAGATTGTCTCAGGATTCTGTAACTAACCCGTGGTTTAACTTTAAACATTTAAATACTACATGAAGCTTTACAGTCTTCATAAAAGTGTTTCCTTTTATGCTGGCTCTTTATAACTAATTATGGGCTTTACATTTAACAGGCCACTCACTTTTTGCAGACTCTAATTGCAAGAACCAACACCATACTATGCACAACATCTGGAATGCAGCTAAGTACATTAAGGTCAATGTTGTACTTCTTGAGAAACTTGTACTTTATTATTATTTTCATTTTATGTTACTTCAGTGGCAAATATTGCAGTTTTCACTCCACAGCATTTACTTGGGAGCCACCGGTTGCCAGTGCTGGGTGAGTTATTTGGAAAATGTAATCAAGTATACATTAGATATTACTCATTACATTACCTCACCAACTACTCAACAGCAATTACTCAAAGGAATTTACTTATGATGTAAGATGTTATGTTTAAACAAGCAGTCAGTCTGACAATGACAGTGTGAAAGGGGGGTGGGTGTTCTTGCTAATGAACTTACTGAGAATTACCTGAATCTGCAGCTCCCCTCGGCTTTACGAAGTGTTATAGTTTCAGCTCACTGTCTAGCTGTCCAACCACAACTTTACTGTTTTGGTTCAACTAACTAGCGCAGGTTTCAACCACAGCAGGCAGCTGTATTCAGAGAAAAAGCTCTTAACAGCAGACAGACGCAGTTAGGCACTAGCTAGTGAATATAGTGGAGCATTTAGCAGCCAAAGAGCCAGATGTTTGGTGGAGACCAAAAACTAGGTTAGAAGAGTGAATACAGGACTTACAACTGGTGACACACACCACTACAAGTTGATGATAACGTTGTTCTGGATGTGTAAATAAGCAACCATGTCAGTGAAAGTGATAATATGTCAATATTGTATTTACAGTTGGCTTCCACTCAGAATTAAGAAAAAAGTATCAGAATTCCCATCTCCACTGTAAGTCGCAGAGTTTGCATCCTGACCGAATCCAGCTGATTCCTAATCTTGGTTTACCATAGACTAACGTTAGCAAGAGAGCTAAGCACACGTTGCATTAATGAGACAACTTTGGAGTTGCCAGTCACTCTCCTCCTCTTTTAGAAGGGTCTAGTTGCCTCCCCACCCCTCCAGCAAATTACTGAAATAACAGGTTTAGTCAGCACAATGTATTTACTGAATTTCAAATTGCTGCCCCTTACATTACTCACTGACAAAAGAAATCAAGGTGCTGCTCAACACCAATAGTTACTTACACTGCTAAGACGCACACCCACACAAGTGTTTTCAAATTACTCAGATGACTGAATAGATCTCTGGTAAAATGTAAGTTGAGTAGAGGTATTTCACCAAATTCTGGGTACTCAACAAAAGTGTTGTCACACCCCAAAAGACCTTTTTCACAGAAGACATTTTATAGGAAAAGAACACACCAACACCCACACTGTCCTGAGAAGAGGCTTAATTTTGTCTGTGCAATGGCTTGAAAATTTAACATACAACATATATTTTACACAAAATACTCTCAAACAGCTACAACATTGAAATACTGCTTATATGCATCAGTAGTGTATAAATTAATTATGCATGAAATATAGCACTGACAGGGTCCACTCTGCACAAGTACTTATACTCTGAAACTTTTGTTAGCAGTATAAAAGCAGTGTGTAAACATAAAACTGTAATATACCGCAGTTACAACTATAACACAGTTAAGGAAAATATAATTTTACTTTACGTGTATATTAGTGCAGTTTTTGCCAACAATTATAACTTCTCTTCATTAAGACATATTTTATGTGATTGCAGCTGAGCTAACTGTTTATACAAGAGCCTCCATTCACAGTTGACCACAGGCAGAGCTGAAAGACAGTGGTTAACAAATAGCTTAATGCACACTTTACGACGTTATGGTGTGCTATAAACCATTCTGTTACATAGGAACTAAAAATAGAGTGTTTGTGTTGTGAGTATTTTCTATTACAGCATAAGCTGCTGTGCCAGTAAGTCTGTGAAAAACAGGTATGACAGTTTGAATCTGTCAGACCAAACACTTTTTCCTCGGAGTATCACTGCATAATGTGTCCAGTAATTTCTGAAAAGCAGCACATCTGAATGGCAGCTAACCGCTGCTTGTGTTAACAGACACACAAATCTTGTTTTTTGTGTCATCTTGCTGACTGATCTGTGGTGGGAAGATCACAGTGGTCTCATAAATCAAACTAAAAATGACTGTTAAAATCATCTGTCTACACAATATGTGCACTGTTGGCAGCTTTAAAGGAAGCAGCTGCCTCCCTATCATCACTTCAGGAATATAAATCCCTCATGCCCATTTCTTGAAACCAAAAATAAGCCACCGCTATGGTTGACTGGTAGCACTGTGCTGGGTTCACAGAGGGATACCAGTCGCACTGTAGACACTGCATGTACTGTAACGTCTGAACATGTGGACAAAGACAGTCCACTCACTTCACTGCCCCGAACATAAAATGACTTTGTTTTTTTCAGTCAAAACCAACCACATCAACCACGTTTTTTTTTTCCAGTCAAACCACCACAAAATGAGCTTCTGAAGTGATTGTTTGGGATTAAAAGCTGTTGGGAAATGGAAATTTAGAAGAGAGGAGCAAGTGTGCAGACCTCTACTGCAGCTGAAGATAACGCGAGGTGGAAAGCCTCAGTGTGTCTTTATTCAGGAGCTGCACCTACTGTCAGTACACTTTTGAGGTGCTGACACTTGGATTTCTTTTCAGGTTAGAAGATTTATACTTTTCAAGCTTTTGACTTTGAAAGAGTGTCTTTCTCAAAGTACATCACATTACAGTGTTTAACATTTGGACCTCACTATATTTAGACCATTAAAACACCCAAAATTACAGATGTCACGGTTTATCGCAACTATAACCCAAGCTTGATGCTTCACCAGACGCACTAAAGAGGCATCCCACTGGGTGTCATTTAGAAAGGTTAAAAATAAAAGCACATCACTTGTGAGAAAAGGCCTCTAACTCTTACTCTAAATCTGTTCTGTTCTGTCCTTCATAGAAACTTTGCAGCAGCTGGTGGCATTTTTGAGGATGAGGAAGCTGTGGATTCTGGTTATCATTCTGCCCTCAGGTTTATTACTGGTGATGTTTACTCGTCATTGCATCCTGTATGAAAAGGTTGGGTAGTCATCTCTGTCTGACGTACGTGATAGGCATATGTATTTGTTTATCTACAAGGCCTTTATTGGGAAGCTGTCATCTTATATCACTTCTGTACTAGACTGGTGCTCTGGACCGTATCAAACTCAGTCTAATGACTGGCTTTCACTGCAAGTCCCTCAAGTCTGTACTGAGCTTGGAAGATCTGCTCCCAGTTTCTATGCTCCAACCACCTCTTTACAAAGTACCGTAAAAATGCATTCTTTGATAAACCTTGGTCAATCTTAATCCATGATCACACATCATTCAGCTTTTGTTTGTACCTGTTTGAATTTTTCTGTATCTGGTATAATTAATTAATTATACCATTTATATACTTGTTTTGACTATTTTCTTTTACCTTGTATCTTTTGTTATTTTGTATTTTTAAGTAATTTTAATCAACACCATTTTAAACAGGGGTCAACCCACAATGATTTTTTTGAGGTAAAATAAAAATAATAATATTTAATAATATAAATATTTAAATTGATACTTTTGATAAACCATTTTAATGTTAATACTTCTATACGTCTGACTTATACTTTTTCTACCTCACTCTAAAGCAGCATCATCTATTAAACCATTTATTATTTTATGCAAATCACAAAGGTTTAGTCAATTAACAGATATTTCATTAAAGACAAAAACATGTATTCCTATAGAAAAATGTGAAGAACCTCAGTGGGAATCGCCCGTTTCACTTCACTCATCTTCTACACCTACACCAGGGGGCAACAATAAGCCAAAAGCTACAGATTTTAGCTTTGTATCAGTTTTAAAAATTAGTGCAAACTTGACTGTTAAAAATCTTTTATCACAGCACACGTTGCCTTGTTGATAAAACTGTATTCCATCTTGTGATTCTTACAGTACCTAATCTGACTTCAACAGCAATTAAAAAGCTTGTTATTTTTATGTGGCCTACATGTTTGACATTTGACCTGTCAAACTCTATCACATTCAGACTGACTTGTTGTTAACAGGGCGAGACAGATGTCCTCCAGCTGGTGTAAGAGAGTCAAAGGTCACAAAAATCTGAGGAGAAATCGTACACACTGAGACCTCTCGCCCTCTTCCACCATTTTTCTCTATCTCTCTACACGCCATATCTCACTGCTCTGTGGGCTGCGGCTCGGAATAGCATCCTAAATGTGTGAATGGATTTGCTTACCGGCATCAGCAGGGGCTAACTTCACACGCTTTGAGGGCCCTGCACAATTTTCTGGTTGTCTCAGCTGTGAGTCAGAGGTGTTACCAACCTCCGGACAGACAAGGACAGTCACAATCACAGATAGCTGAAAAGCCTTTAAATCCTGCTGGACTGATCAAGGAGCAGGGTGAGACATAAAGTACACTCATCCAGATGAGAAGCTGAGGTGATCCTGGCCTGCAGCTCAGAGGCACTTTGAGGATAAGCTGGCCTGTGATAGTTCAGGGCATCAGATTATCATGTAGAACTATTTGAGGGGGATAAAACCAACATTAAGGAAATGAAAAACGCTGCCATGTCAAATTATCTCTGAGACAAATTTACTCGATTCCGTCTTGTTCCTAAAGCTTGACTTGATTTTCAGAGACAGTGCCCTGAGGTAGCAGCTGCTCATCCGGCAGCAGTTGGTCCTCCACTCACTCAACAGCACTTAGATCAACATCGATTACACAAAATCTGACTTCTGTGTAGTTTGTCTTTACACTGAAACTTTTTGAGAGCCCTCACTGTCCTCTAAAAAGTGTATGAATGACTGAAGGCTGCATCTGTCTGCTTCATTTTTCATGCCTCTTCTCCTGCTCTACTTCTCTGAAGGTGATGGACGCTCTTGAAATCCACAGGGACAGCTGGTCTTTAGGCTGGAGGTAAAGCGAAACACGCTGCGTGACTGTGCCGAGAGGGGGCGGGGATGCAGTGGGGAGGTAAAGAGGGTGACAGTGGAAAAGTGAGAGACAGAGGAGAGAGTTTGAGAGCTTTTGTGGGCTGATATTACAGGGTCACATTGTAATGCAGCAGATAATGACCAGGGATGGGTCAGACAGGGGAAGGGTGGGGGTGGTGTGTGTGGGGGGGGGGGCAGCTGGCACCTGCTGCCATTCATTCAAGGTGACGATAAGTCGATGTCACCAAGTCCTATCTGTGCCTCTGCAGAGCACCAAGCCTCTGGGTGTGTGTGTTTGCATGTGTGCATGTGTGTGTCAACAAGGTTTTATAACAATCTGTGCTGCATCAATACTAAAGCTGCTCACATGAATCAGGTAAAAGACAATAAAAAAACAAAAAAAAAAACAAAAAGCTGTGACATAATATGAAAGCGCCTGCTGACTGCAACACAACCACCCTGCATGGAAAGCGATCACCTCAACAAATCGCTCTGCACACGGTCATCCTACTACAGACCATCAAGACCACCACTACATTCACAGCATGAGGCAGGCTGCCTTTGTTCTATAGCACACCTGGGACTGTGCATGAAATTTATAGCCCCCTTCCAGATGCTGTGTTTTCACCTTGCACTTGAAGCAAAGACAGAGCTTCTGGTTTAAAAGCAGTCTCCAGCTGGCTCCAAACACCAAAGATAGAGGTCGATGCTCTCTATCGCTGCCTCCACTGAGCAGTCTACCCTTCAAACGTTCAGACAGCCATGAGAACCCCCAGAGACCATCAGTTCCTGCCTGTTCTGTATCCAGCTCTCACTGCTGCCCTTCCCACACACACACACACACACACACACACACACATCAAACGTTTAATTCATAGCAGTGTGCTTTCTGCTGCTTCAGTGAGGTGGCGGCTGCCTTTGCACCCGAGCGACATGAGGTGAAAAACATCTGAGAGGGAAAGGAAAAAGGAAGTCACAAAGTTCACTGTCAAAACAACCTCAAGTGTTTTCAGGAATTAATTTAAGGCAGCTGGGTGTTGGTGCAAACAACTGAAATACTTCCCATTTATCCTTGATTTTCTTTTTCTTTTTTTTTAAACTAAGTGCTGTCAGTAGATTGTCAACACATCAAATGTACAGGGAGCGGTCACACTAACAAACAGCACACAATAACCCTCAAGTAAACAAACAGCTTAACAGAGCTCATAAGGTTGAGTGTTTTTTTGAAAATGTCAGAGGTGTTGGATTTTCCTATTCTGGCAAATGCTAACATAATGTTTAAGACTTTCCCCCACAGACACATTATATATATAATGAAAAAGCACCTGTTTTCTCAGGGTGAGTATTCCTCATGACAAATAAACTGACCTTTGTGAATAAAAAAGGCGGAGTTCCCCTTTAAACAGCTCGACACATTGTTAGTTTGATAAACACTTCCTCTCACACTTAGCCCACAGTGTAAAACTTAAACATAAACAAGATAAACAGAAAAACAAAAGAACACTTGTGCATGGAAACAAGCTGATACAGGAGAGCACAAAAGACTAACATTAGCTCATCTCAAGCCATGATCTGTTCTGCTCCGACATCAGTGACAATGAAAAAGAAGAGAGCAGTAGCATCTCATCTCCAGTGTGGGAGAGCGGGCGCTGATTGTTGGACAAGGACGAGCTCTAGTTCAGTCATTTTCAAGAGGATCGCGGGGCTCTTCACAGGAGCCCGCCACCTACTCCCATAAACACAGCTCACACTCAGCAGTGAACAGAGGAACCGCATGTGTGCTCACGGACATAAAGAGATATGACTCTGTGGGCAGCACATGAGTACACTCGACAGCCTCTCCCGATGCCAGTCATACGAGAGCCACATGGCAGCACCTTCCCCCTCACCGGCAGCAGAGAGCCAGTGGGATGTGAGCTCTGTGATAACTCTCGTTTTCTGCTCGGATGAACTGAGGTCAAACAACTGAAAGTCACATGCTTAAAGTCAAAAATAGCTTGGGTTTATCCTCTGTCACACTGTTAAAGTCAACACCCGAAACATAAATGTGCCAATCACACATGAAGAGTTTCTTTCTACTGTGAGTCACTCACACTTGACAACAGGGGCATTTATAAACTGAGTGGCAACAACAAAAACAAATTTTTCCCCCATCCCACTCACTTTTTTTTTTTTTTTTTTTGGTGAAGGGGACAATGTAACACAAACACACAACATTGCTGTTCTTCTATAGTCATTATCAACCCCACAAATATAGCAAAAAAGCATCCAAAGCCCATAATCACATTATATGACCAGAATTGACGCGTATTTGCACCGGGGATGAAAACATTCAAAAACAGTCATGACCACATTACTGCCCTCCGAGTCCCACCAACAGGTTATTGTCAAATCAAGATGAGCTGATTTTGTGCTGGGACAGCACGCTACCCACCTGACAATACAGGGCAAATGTGAAGGTCTGAGTCATTTAGAGGGTTTGTCAACTCTCCTCTCATAAATACCAAGGTACCACACACTTAATGTCTTAGCAGTTGTAAGCACACATTAAAGATTAGTGACCCCAGCTGTCACATTACTGATTATTTGGGCTTAAGTACAAACTTTAAGTTATGGGACATTTTAACTATGTACACAGCATGAAAGCAGACAGCCAAACTAACAATTGTGCAAACTTTGTTATGCCTATTGCTTTCAAGCAGGGCAATTACATTAAATTCAAATATAGACGTATAAAACATAAAAATCTGCATCTCACAAAAAACCATCTGAGATACAACAATTTAATCATCTAGTTTAGTGAGGGGCAAGTTCTTTGAAAAAGACATTTATGTCCATGGTTTAATTTTGTACCTTGATTCTGACAGTAAATCGCCCAGTTACGGGAAGCATAATTGCACTGGTGAGCAACAAACACAGCCCGAACCCTGATGTGCTTTGACATTAGGTTTGATGCAACATTTGCACAAATTGAAAGTAACTATTAATACCAGCTGCATTCACAGGAACATTATGCAAAGTACTGACAGCATTTACCACTTTCACTTCATTTCCCTCTCATGCAGTTTCAACTTTTTGTTCTGTAATAGTAATATCGTTACTGCCATCTAGTGGGAGACTACAGTAATGTCAAGGCAAAGGACAAAACTTTTTATTCATATATAAACATGCAAAAAACATTGAAAACAATATAACAGTCAATATGACACATTAAACTGCAACTTGAGCTGGAGTGGATGGCTCAAACTCCTGTAAGCACAAAAGTGAAGTTAGTGCATCGTTCTGGTCACTGCCCAGCTTATATTTAAAAAAGAATTAAAAGTAATGTCATAAGCTTACCGTGTTTACGTCTTCAATAATGACGCCTTTCCCCTGAACCTCAATGTCACTTTCTGTATTGTTGTGCGAGCGGTACTCTTCGCTCTCCGTCTCTACAGAACTGGGCTGAGAAATTGCCAGCATGATCGTAACTGATGTTTCCTTCGATGCTATTATGTTTCGGGACACGTTTTTATAAATGATGAAAATGTGCAGTATTGTTGGTATTTCTACCATAAACTGAACAGGTTTATAACTACTCACGTCATGAAAATCTTGAAAAATAGACCAGAGAAATTAAGCCAAGTGCTTTTGGTACATACTAATGTAACACCAGGACACTATTGTGTTTTTATTTCACTTTAAATTAAAAAAAAAAAAAAAAAAAAAAAAAAAGAAGAAGAACCCATCATCCTGTTTAGAATTGTTCTTTAACTTTTCAGCTCTCAGTGCTGTGTTCAACTGAGAATGAAACATATCTGGGATATAGCACCAACCTCATAATCAGGATCCTCCTCGGGGCCTTCATCGTCAGCGAGCTCCTGAGTGAGCGCCTCCACCCAGGTCTGGTGCTCCTCTTCTTCCTCCTCATCCTCATCCAACTCGTCCTGCTTTCTCTTGCTGCCCTTTCCACAGGGCTTAGTCGGAGAGACTCTGATTTCTGTTGGGAAACAAGCTCATCTTTTAAACATCCCCTGCCGATGCTCCTGAGTAGAAACATTTTCTTCCATGCCTATCAAAAGGTCTAATAGTAAAATCAAACGTGTTGCAAAAAGGCACTGATAAAACCTTAAGCATCTCAAATTGTGTTTTTTTTTTCATTTCATTCAAGTTATTTCTTTGCTAGTGTTGCACCTGGCAGGGGGTAAAATATAATCCCTGACATTTTCTGTAACTGGAAATAAGATGACTGTCCAGCCATGCAGTGGATAAACCCATTGAATTTTCGGGCTCAATTTTGGCCATTGTGTCTCCGCAGAAAATGTCTGATACTGATCAGCCTCGTGTTCTGCAAACACCGACTAGTCACTCGCTTTACTCGCAGGCCCCCTCCCACCGCAGTGTATTTAAAGGGATAGCTCGACTAAACAAAAAAATGTTTTAAATCAACATTAAAGTATCAATACCTGGGGAGAGGCAGCGCCCAATGCTGCTGGACACCGGGTAGCCCAGGGCGCCCTGCACCCAGCGGGGCAGGATGGACAGAACCAGGCGGGTGACCCGGCGCAGGCGCTTGCGGCCCGCGAGGCTCTGGCGTGCAGGGCTGGGAACCGCGGGGTTAACGACGGTCATCTCCCTTGGTTGCCGGAAGCCCAGGACCCACCAAACCCCGTGGTATGCACGTACCTGTAAGCGAGAGCCGATGTGAGGTCGAGTTGAAAAACAGAAACAGGCTAAATACAAGTCAGCACTGGCTGCTGCACCTACCACAATGCCAAATGGCCAAAAGAGGCCGCGCAGCATGGAGCGAAGCACACCGTCTCTCCTCACTACTCTGTCCTACAGGTGGGCAGACCAAACACGTGTAAACCACCACAACAGCCGCATACAGTCGACTCTAACAGCCGAAATGCTAAAGAAAACCTAGCTTTGTTTTGTCGTCCATCTTTACCTCAGTGTTCTCGGCCCGGTCCTGCTCCACGGTGTCTCTGGAGATTTCACAAGCCATCCTGCTGCGGGTCCAAAATTTAAAAAAAAAAAAGCGTGATGGACCTACAACACGGGCTACAACGCGGCGCACAGGCTAAAGGACTCAAATATGTCCGGGTTTCGAAGGGGAGAAATGTACCCTGAAGTCACTGCCATGCAGCCAATCAATACAAAGAGATGCACCTGCTGTAATCAGCGCGGACCAATGAACAAATTCCACCAATTAACCTGCAACGGACCAAGGGAGGGTGGTCACGTGACCGGTTTGGATTCAGCACAAGGGAAAAATGTGACCGGAAACTGTTGTAAACATTTACTGCTGCTGCTGTGTGGCAGAAATCTTACCTAAGTATAAAACAGACATTTTCAAATGGTTTGATTGCAAGAGATTAAAACTAGATTTTTTTTTTTTGTAACTTTACTGCCGTGAAGTTACAAAAAAAGTAAACTATTAAGTTTGGATAATAATTATTATTTTAAAATGATCAGGAATTCAAACATACAAAAATAAACATACTTTTCAAAGGGAAAGCCCTTAATGAATGCTTCATCTTCAGTGAATTTAATACTGATTTACATCAATAACATAATCATTTTGCCAGGTCATCCAATGCCTTCTTCTGTTGAGGATTCCTAAATTATCAAATAAAGAGGTGATTTTAAACATGAAATGTGATGTAGTTGTGTACACAGTCACCAGTTTGGTGAGCAGAGAACAATACAATACTGTGTTTAGTGTATAGCATTTGTTTGAAGGCCTCCGTTCTTTATTCGGCTCTTTATTTATAAACACTTACAAAAGTTCCAGCTTAGTCGATAGTTTTGTGAGGACTCATGTTAAATTCTCTAAAGAGAAATCTTTATTTAGAGAATTACAGTTTTGTACTGTTGACCAGAAAAAACAATTTTAAAACATCACCTTGGGCTTTAGGAAAGTTTGGGCAGTATTCACTGTTTTTTTACATTCTATAAACCAAATAATTAATTCATTGATCTAGAAAATCATCAGCAGATCAACTGATAATTAACAAATTAACAATAATGTGGTCAGTAGCTGCAGTCCTACTACACATAAAAAAGCAGCCTGAAACTACTTAAATATGAAAAGTTACATGATTAGTTACCTAAAACTAGCAGCATGTTCCAGCTTAATTTCAGGCTATACATCCCTCATGGAGCCACCAGACACTCTGAGCGGCAGGGAGATGCTGCTATTCTGTCTGCTCCTTTGCATATGAAGAGGTTTAAGAGAGGCCCCACCATTATGCTTCCATACTCGACAAGCTCCCTAACTGGTAACCATTTCCGGCCCTGGCTTTCGTCACATTTACGTATCTGTTGATGCATTTGGTGGAGGACAAAATGTGGGAAGTAGAGATGTATAAAAGCTGCCTGTCATCAATCCTCTCGTCAATCTACAGCCAAGCCTGTGTGCAAAGAGAGTGGAAGACATTCAGATATGTACAAGAGCACAGTCACACGGACGTTCAGCATTGGAGCCATTTGCAGTGGAACCAATGTTTCAGATGATTTCACTACAGAACGCAGGCACAGCAGCGCAGGGATCCGTGCACTCTTGTGGGCTACCAGCAGTGCAAAGTCCTTCGGTTGTTCTCTGGGATCAGACTTCCAGACAAGCAGGGAGAGCCTTTTTCCAAATATCCTAACACCCGACAGCATTCCACAGTTCACTATACCAAGTCTGTCTGTGCAGAATGGCTTAAAATCATTGGACAAGGAGACAGAGGAAGATGACGCAGAGTCAGAAGAAGGCTTTGAGAGTTCTGGGACAGAGCAGGTGTCATCTACATCCGTCTCTCCAAGCTGCTCCACCGTCTCATCAGCCACATCCTCGTCAGGATTCAGTTTGGCTCTGTCAGATCGCAGAGCTGAGCGGAGTGTCTCAGACCCTTTAAAACAGAAGAGGTCTCCCCTCCAAAGGGAGGGGTCCTACCCATGTTCTTACACTGAGGCCCAGCACTGCCTGGACCCTGCCAGCAGAGCCGCCCTCTCCCTGCCACACCTGACAAAAGTCACCACCCCGTACGGCTTCATCACCTTGAGTCAGAGCCCTCAGATGGCTAGCGAGGAGGCACTTCTCTGCCAGGCTGGACTACGCCGCTTAACCAAGGACGAGGAGACCGCATGCTGTCTCAGGAAAACTCCAGGGACAAGGGCAGGAGACATCAAAGCGAACTCCCCCCACCTGTCTGAAGCCAAGAAGAGACTTTCCAAAGACTCAACTGACTCACAGAGTAAAGGAGGATTAGTAAAGGAAGAAATAAAAGCTTCTTCTGCCCTCTCCACCAAAGCGACAGGTTCACTTGCTTCTGCAGCCAGACACCCAGACAGCAAGCTGAAACGCCGCTTCTACGAGGTTATTAGGAAACACTTCACTTCCTGCCATTAGCAGTGAAATCATGGGACTGGACAAGTGTTTTAATACAACTTAACAAAGTTTTAATTTTATATTTAATATTTATAATTATATTATAATAATAATATTTATCCTTCTAAAAGAAGAATATCCATGAATCTCCTTATGAAACAGTTTTTGTCATGTCAGTAGTCAAAAATGTCAAAAATGATTTAACTGAAAAAACTCATGAAAAATGTACCAGTTGTTGCCACATAAAAAATAAATAAATAAATAAAAAACAACATAGGCAGAGTGCCGCAATATTGTGTGTGTATTGTGTTTGAATCTAGTCACATTTTATTTCAAAGTTCCTTTTTCTTGTCTACCACAAGCAGTCTGTTTGGCAACAGCATCACACTCTTGTGTCGAGGAGCAGGGAGGGTTACCTTTAAGATTCTCATAACGGTCAGAGTGAATACCTCACATCAGCCGTGTGTTTAAGGTTAATGAATTCCTCCAGCGCTTTCATGATCTTAAATGTCAGTCCCTCTCAGGCTTTCTGCTCCTATTCACTCCCCCTGCTGAACACGTCTGTGTAGTTTCCACAGTTAGCCCGAACCGTGTGTCCTGAAGGCACTCAGTGTGTGTTGATGCATCCTTGAGGCAGAGAAACCAAGCCGCTGTCTGTGCTCCTTAGCATATGAAGTGGTTCAGTGGAGAGGCCCTTAATGATGGCCGCACGATGCATCCTTATAACCTGTGTCCTAACCCCCTCCCCTCGCCCACCCACGCACTAAAATTTAGTGGTTAAGTGTCATTATGACGCAGGTCCACTCTAAGAGGTGATCTAAATTTATAATCACTTGCTGTGTTGTTTGTTTATGTGCATGACGTCAGTGGTTTTACATTAATGCTTTAAGGCAAATGAGTTCCCTCAGAGTTCAGTTGCTTAAAAGCGTCCATTAAAACGAATCAGGTCGGATCATTTCTCTTCAGTGTACCGTGTTTCATCTCAGAATGTTACGGTATTGTGTTATACTGAGAGGTGTTGTATTTCATTTACCTTAGGTGACCTTAACCCAGTGATATCAATGGGGAGGACAAACTAGTAGAAACACCTGTCAGCATAACTCAATAAAATTCAACAGCACAAATCAAATTGTATCCTCCAAAGTGACCGTACAGCTGAGTCATCGCCTCTCTAAAACACTTTCAACATAAAGTGTATGTTATAATAATCATGAGCAGAGAACTTATTTAACTCTGACCAAAAAAAAGCACTGTCTGGTTGGATGCTCGCTGTCACGTCTTTGATGTCTGTGAGCTGTTAGTCTTCTACCAAAGAGTGATTTCCCCTCTAAACTTAGATCAAATGGTTTCGTTTAAGTAACTGAAGCTCAAAGAGCTAAAATGTATCTGATATTTCATTCAGAAAAACACAAAGATTAGAGAAAAAAAACCAACAACAACATTTGGGTAGCAAAACTTTGATTTCTTTTTCAATCTCCTATGAAGCATCTCATGTCTCCCTCAGATTTATCTTGTGACCTCAGAAAAGGGTCACTCCTTAGGTTGGGAACCACTGGACCGAGCAGTTTGTAAAGTAATTAAAACTTACTCCATCTCTACCAGCTACAGCAGTAACATGTTGCTCACACACTGATGCCATCAGTATGAACAGTATAATAACTTGAATAATAATGAATAAACATATGAGTCACCAGGGACATGTTTCTGAACAGTGAGCACTTTCACTCTTTCGTTAATAACCGTATGTCAATGCAAAACACCAAGTAATGTTGTTAGTCACATTTGTGTTTTAAAAGTGTCGGCAGTGAAAACATCTATTCACCTTAAGTTTCACTTCACTTCACTTGTCCTGTGGTCATCTACGCCCCCCGCCCCCCCCCAACCCCGATGACATGAAAACAGCCAAAGTATTTTTGACCTATGAGACAGTGGGCCCCACAGTGTCACCCCTGATGTCTACATCCTCCTGTGTTTTCTGTTCTCAGATGGAAGTGAAAAGTAAGAAGTTTATCTAGTTACCTTTACCACAGAATAAGAAAAGCCGGCTGACATTTAACACCGAAGAGGTGTTTGGTCACCACAGTGCAACGCTACGTTCAAAATATCTGTATATTCCATCTTCTCCCTTCAGCTCCTTGCATTTGGTCTCGCACAGGGGTTCACTTCATTATCAGTCGCAACAGGTTTACACATTGTCATCATGTTTTTCAATGAGATGGTGACCGTTGTGGAATAAGGGCTGGGGGGGGTAAAAAAAAGAGAGAAAAGGGTTGAGAGACAACAGCCCTTTAACACAGGAGGATGCGTGAGTCATTCTGAGATGGAAGTGCTTCAGCAGCACACACTCCTCAAGAATACACTCTAGGTAGCACAACAGCACAAATAACAGCAACACTCAGATATTAAAATATAATATCGTGGGCATATTTGTGTGGAGGAGTTCTCTTCGTATAACTGACATCACACAGGAGCTATCGCACCCATCAGTATATCCGAAATTGGTCAGTTATTTATACTTGTGTGGCTCACACACACACACTGTTGTTCCATAAACAGAACCAAGGTGTGAGATATAATTTGTTTGTTGATCATGAATATTCCAGTCCAGACTTAAATATTTCTATGACATTTATGATCCCCAGAGCACGAATACAACTCACTCTGGTGTTCCTCTTCCTCTAATGATGCAACCATGAGACAGTAGTCTAGACATCTGTTGGATGGATGAAACCGGTACAGAGTCTTAGTCATGTTTGGTTGTAGCCTTCATAACAACCTGTGTGTCATTAAATCCTGATTATTCTGACCTTTAACGTCAAAACTTGTCTCACAACAGCCTTTGACTTTTGAAAAATACGGAAAAAATTAGATTTACATTATAAAATCTACATTCCAGTTTGAATTATCAGACCCAGTTCTCAGATTATTCTAGAGTTATTACAGAAAGTCTTTCTGGAACAACACGCCAAAATAGCTGTTACTAGCTTGATAAATGTACTTTACAGCCTCCCTCACAAATTAATAGCTACCTAAAGAGGTGTTCTTTGCATGTTTCTATAGGGCATACAGTATTTAAATTCACTAAATGAAGCTGTTTAACTATAAGTATTTGTCCAAAACTTCCCCGTTGTGTCATATGTGCAAGATATGGACATAACAAAGCACCTCTGTCTTTTGCTCAGATATTTTGACTTTAAAGCAACTAAATGCAAGCACCAAGCCCAGAAGAAGGCATTTCATGTGTAAAGGCTAAAACTGCATCATCCAGGGGAGTGAAGTTCATGCTGAGGCTTCACATGGCGAATGTAGATCAACTGCAACGGTGAGAAGGGGGAAAAAAAAAAGAGAGAGAAAAGAGAACAAATTGAAGGGGCACTGCTATAACTGCTCTTCCCTGTTCTGTCGAGTTGAGGTTAGCTCAGAGCACAGTTTTGCCCTCAGAACAGACACTACTTTTTCCGGTGCCAACCTCAAGCTCAGACTAAAAACGATAAGAGCAAAAGATGAGCGGGGCACACTCGCGAAAATAGATTCACTTTAAAACATGCAATGACACAGAAGAGAGAGTCAGAGGCAGAGTAAAAGTGGCAGAGGGAGTAACCGAGATAGACGGGAAGTCTCTCACAGTGAGAAATACTGAGTTAGTCACCTGTAAGCCTCTCATACACAGCGTTCAGTGACAGAAGTGAAGGAGCGAGAGAAGCACAGGAAAAGGGTAGCTGTTGTAACTTTGTAGATTCCTGATGGCGTCTGGTTCAGCCAGCAGGGCGGATGACCTGCCACCAGCATTGCCTGTCAAACAGCACAGGTAAGAGCAATAAACAAAACATTTTGTCTGTGCAGATCTTAGCAGTTTGCAGTTATCCCAATGATGTTCTCCTTGGGTTTTCGTTGTGCTTCATCATCCTAATCACTTAAGCCTTATTTTTAAAAATCTCCATTAATTTGGGTGCAGGTTGATTGTGCAGCTTATTTGATAAATGTTAAGTATCCTGCCGTGGATGCACTTAGATGTAAAATACACCCCAGACATCACATAAGAACGTGTCTTTTTCAAACTTTTAGAAATACATTTTGCAGGCTCAAAGTTTTTATTATACATTTTTATGGTTTTATTTGAGAATAGCTGCAGTCTGCTTACGCATTTGGCACATATTCATGGTAAAAGGGTAAAGGTTTTTGTTATTCTGTGCATTTTCTTACACAGGAGTCATTCTTTCAGTCGCTCCAGCGTGGAGTCTGACTGCCTCATCCCCAGCCCTGCTGGACTCCAGCATCAAAACTACGCATACAATGATGTCTTCCCCGAACCTACTGATTGTCATGCAGCTCAGTGCCCCATACACCAGCGCTACGGTAAGGTTTTACAGAATGATGAAGTGAGTTTAAGTGAAGGAAAATAGTTGCACAGAGGAAATGCCATTGTAAAAACAAATCAGTTACGTGTCACGTAACTCAATGCACCCCCCCCCCCCCCCCCCCCCCCAATGTTGTTTGGGTATCCAGATCTAAGAAAAAAAGACTGACGTGTACAACTCAGTGATGGGAAAAAATACTAACATACTACTCTGTGGTTCAGCCTTCTCAGTTCGCCTTTCAGTTCGTGAGAACTGAAAAAGAGGAAGTAACCGTCTGAAACTTTTACTTTCAGTAAAATGCATGTGAGACATAGAGGGGCTACCATGACTTGCAGAATATTCATTCATACTATCTACTTTTGAAACTGTGAAGACTGCCTTTGTTATTCTAGAGATGCTGTGTCTAAACTGTTGTCTCTTCATTGCTCACTGTTCAAGTCTGAACTAAAGCCCTCTCACACTGTGTTGCTCAGATCCCTCTCGACACCAGGTGAGATTTTTCTCCGATGGCACCCCACCGCCTGTGCCAAAGAAGAGGTTAGCTCGCACCCTCTCCCTCCCTGGCACCAATGCGCCTCCACTTTCTCCTTGGTCTCCCCTCTCTCCACTGCAGAGGCACCCTAAGAACTTTGACAACCCTTTGTACATGCTGGCTCACATACGTGACAGCTGTTTCCATCAGGAGACAGGAGAGGTTAGGCCAGATAGAAGGAGTCCTGCACCCTTACCGACCCTCTCCCAGCTGTCCTTTGACACTCCAGATGAACATCTGCCCTACCACTTCAGCAGCTTTGATGACCAGAGGGTTGTTTCTCAGGGGATTCAGCATCGCCATCTACTCTTTCTGAGAAGTATGGCGAAGAGTATGGAGGCTGGGATCCTGCTGCAAGGAGAGGTATCAGAGGAGGATGTCAGCACATACCAGCCTCAGGATTTCCTGCTGAATGAGGGCAGCCAGGCAAAGCAGATTGGAGACACTGTTTACTACAGCCTGCGCAGCCCCAAGTTCCCAGGAAGGGCACTTGGTTTAAGGGTAACATCTTTTATTCATTCCACACAGTCTACAACATTTTCTGTGTCATATTATGCATGTCTACTTTTATTGCTTGCAGCTACATTGCCCTTGAAATTGTTTGCAAAACGAAGTGGTTTGCATGTTGCTGACAGCAACCAGTAATACAAGCATGATCTTTATCAACTTTGGCAACTGACTTGCGGTACCATAAGCACTTCCTCATCAGGTGTCACAACTGAAACAGGAAGGCCACAATGAATATGTTTTTTTCTGTATCAAATACTAAATACTTTTGCAGCTCAGGGGTTTTATGTTTTATGTAGTTTTCTGAGTCTTCTTTCTTTCTGTGCAGGTACACAAACCGACTGATGAACTTCCCTCGGCTCACACCGAACACCAGCCATCACATGTCAACGTGCAAAATGTTATCGCTCATTTCCAACCCAGCAACAGTCTGAGGGGTGACTGCAGCACATTACAAACTCAAGAGCCCTCCTGTCCTTTCATGTCAGACTGCACTGCTGCCAAACCACCAGGTGGAGGCAGCACCGAGTTCACCACAGATCCTGTAAACATTAATCTGACCTCAGTTCAGTCTTTACTCCAGAAAGGACAGACTGTGAGCGTTGAGAGAGACGTGCCGCATGTCACTCTAGAGGACTTTGTTCAGGACAGCAGCTCACTGCAGACCTCAGATTGTTTGGTTTATGACAGACAGGTGTGTGTTCTGTTGCTGCAGATATTAATGGGCTCACAACATCTGTACAACACCAGTGCCGCTGCAGCTGAGCTTAGACCCCGGGAGATCTTTCTAGTGTGGCCCAGCACGGAGAGGGATGAAGAAGGAAACAAGCTAGAGCAGGATGCTTCTGACACAAAGAAAAGTTTCAAGTCCAGCAGACTGAAAGAAGAGATGGAGTGTGAAAAGACAAATAAAAATGGGAGGATCCAGATGTTATGGACAACGCGAGGCTCCCCTCGTGTAGTGTTAAGCCCACAGTCTTCTGCTCTGTCCACACCTCACCCCCTTGCCTCCATCAAATCCCAGATTGAAGCCCTAATTCAATACTGCTTGGCCCCACAAGAGAGCTCAACATCTCTGGACTCTAGTCCAAGTCTGTCCAAATCCTCATACCGAAAGAGTCTTCTTCATTTGTCCTCTCTGCTCAAGAGTGGGAGCAGCGGGCCCCAGATTACAGACATGGTGGCCACGCTTCAGGTGCTCCTCTGGGGCCCCCGTTTCACACCCTTCCATAATAGAGGCTCCACAACAACAGAGGTACACAACTGGCTGACAATCAAACGGGCCCTGCTGGTGATGAAGCTGGCAGAGAGAGGACTGATCCAAGATCAGTCTGCTCTGGATTGGGAGGACTGTATGTGCCTGCAGTACCTGTCATTTACAGACCCTGAGACGATTGTGAGTGTGACCAGTCAGCATGTGTCCATCTTGAAATGAAATAAATGACTCTTGGGTTGCTACAAACATAAAAAACTATGTTTGTTCACACACACATATATATATATATATCCACTGGTCAAACACAAAGTTAGAGGTTAAAAAAAGCCAATTCCATCCTTGCTTCTGCTAATAATCGAGATGTTCATATGCTGCTCTGTATGATGGATAACTGGCCTAATAAAGTTCTGCACTTTGAACATTTGTTGATGTAATATTAGTCGGTATATGCCCCCAAAGACATATTTTCTCAATCAGATTCTTAGAACTTAACTTTCAGCAGTTTTGAATATTTCAGGACAGATTTCTGCATTTCTGGGCCCTTCTCACTGATTCAAAGAGGGAACTCACAATTTAAGAAGTTCATTAACTTTAACTCTTGCTTACGTAGTCACAAATAGTTGAATAGAAGAACAGTTATGGTAGTTATAAATACTTTAAAAAGTGTTTTAAGACACTTGCCATTCATTTTGCTACAGCTCTCTTGCTTGTCCACACTTTACTGTGGGATTATTTTTAATGAATCAATAACACGACTACAATAACGAGACACTAAAGGCCTGAGAATGTTTGAAGATTGTCGGACCGACTACTAGCATCTGAAAACCTCTAACAGCAGGACTCAGCTGTTAGTTTTTGTAACAGGTGTACAAACTTCCTCCTGTAGATGTGGTCAGCCAACAGGGTGTGGCCTCGTTCCTTCGAAGCGTGCAGAGACCATAACTCTATTTACAGGCCACATGTCTGTATGAGTGCACAACATCACAGATGCTACTGTCTAAGGTGAGCACTTTTATTTAGTACAGTTACAACATGCAGATTTTATATCGAGTGAATCAAAGCAAACAAATGAAAATCATGCACACATTAAAAAAAAATCAATATAAACAGGAGAATCAACTGATAATTACTATGAAGACATATCTACTTACATGAGTAAACTGAATTCAAATTTATCATAAATATTACACTGTGGAGATGATCATCAGGGTGTTCAGGGGAGGGAAGGAAGTCAACACTACACATCATGAGGGGTAATACAGTGGTGAGGACACAATGCCCAGATATTATGTGGGCGCTTGCTTTACATTCCTGGTATATTAACATCTTACCCTAGTGCAAATATCATTGAAGCACAGCACATGGTAGGTAAAGTTAAAACAAACTAAAAGGAACCTCTGACAGGAAACCTCAACCATTGTGAACTCGGATAATATATTAATTTCCACAAATTATAAAGATGTGTGGGTATGGATTAAAATAAAAACAACAAACATTTGTAACTGCTCCGCGTCATTTAATCGTCATCAGAGGAGTCTCGCTCGATGCTGTAAGCCATGAAGAAAGCGTCAGGGCGGGAGGGGACGAGGGGATGACCCGGTCTCACAATCTCAAAGCCCAGGAAACTGAATGTACGCAGAAGGGATGCTGACGGGGAACAAGATGTTAAACAGATTTGAGTTTCTGTGACTTGATTTCTGACATCAGCACAGACAACACGCCTTCAAAAACTGATGCAGGCGGAGCTGATAGGCTGTCCAAAAATTAAACAAAATGCTAAACAACACAGTGACTTAGAGCTTGTGTATAAATAAAGTACATTACAGCTTTGAGTATGATGACAATGATAATAAAAGCAGTCACAGATTCAGGAAAAAAAAAACAGAAACACCACTAATTCGTTTATTTGTTGAAGTCTTGTAAATATATTTATGTGGACCCCAGGAAGAGTAGCTACTGTTGGTGTTGGAGCAGCTACTGGGGATCTATGAACATTGGGTATTCTAATACTAAGCATCACTATATGTTTCATATATGATTAACTATAAAGTCAATTATTCAGATGGTTCAAATTCAAACCGCTGCTATGGGGAAAGAAAAAAAAAATCTTACCTCTATCATCACGGCTCTTGTGAAAACAGATGAACACGTGATCCGCTTGCAGCTGCTCTTCTGCAAATTCCAGCAGAAGGGCAAAACTGTGAGGAGACGAGGCAAACAAAAAGGGTTAATATATTATAGGAGGGGTGTTTATAAATTTCACAAGAAAATAATTATTCATGATGGTCAAAGTACATTTCTATGAACCAGAACAACTCACAAAAGCAGATCTGAACAATGAGGTCACCCAAAGTCTTCAGAACTGTGACTTGATTTTGAGTTGTTTTTTTTTTTTTTGGTCAATCATCCTCAAACATTTATCATCTTTTACAAATTGTTAGAGAAACAGCAGTTCAACTGCACAAAACAAAAAGCATTTTCCTTTCAATCATCAACATAAGCGTTTTGCCTACTGACCTGTCTTTGCTGCCCTCGGGCAAAGCTCCAGGAGGGATTTCAACGTAAAGGTTCCCTCCTTTCAGCGCCGCCCTCCAGACACAGTGCTTGCCTTCAGAGCGACGGGGCTCGAAGAGCAAGAAGCGCACTCTGCCGTTGGCAGGGGGGGGCTCCTCAAGAACCAGCAACTGAGCATCCTAGGAGACAGCGAGGGGAAGTGAAGCGAGTTGAAATTACAGAATTAAGGAAGGAAATGCAGTTATGATTTTGAAAAACCATCTGTGACTTCTCAAATTAACTGGCTGACTAATGATGATGGCAAGAACAAAACCAACACTGTCATCCAAGTCAAATGTTGGTGTTACATTTTAATGCTCATTATACGACAAACAACAACCGCAGCTGTGCAAAATGCCTGAACATGCAAAGCAGTAAGTAAACAAAAGTAAGACAAAAAACAAGTGTATCCAGTTCAGCACTACTGACATAGTTTGTGCGCTCTGAAGGAGGAGACAAGCCCTAGCTCAGGGGCCACACAAGGCAACGGCACGTTTCTAGGTAAACAAACACAAAGACCCAACCTCAACTGGGACATCCTGATTATTATCAAACATATTCTGATCAGCGACTTTGCAGAAATGTGCTTAGCTTTAAGAGTTACACTCAGAGAAAAAAAATAATCACACACATTTTAACAGAACTACGACATCATTCGTTTCACTGAGGCCAAAGAGTGATATGATTCAAAAGTGCTGAATTGTAAACAACCGCCTTTGTGTTTGTCTCTCTCCCAGTCGATAAGTTTGTCTTTCTGCTCTGTTAGCTCAAGGTAGGTCCACACTGACCCCAATCAAAAATATACTCCTGGAAAGAGAAAAAGTCAAATTGCAGTAAAAACATTTTTAAAAGCAGTTAAACTTACAGAATAGAATAGCTTAGCTGAAAGATTGCGATCCCACTGGTCATTCCCTCGCCCACCTGGGATCTTCAGGGGTGGGAGAGGGGCATCAGGAGCACCACAGAGGCCCCGGACACGGGTTACTGCAACAGTGGGAGCACCTCCTGGGACTGGAGATACTGGAAGGTGAAACAAACACACACACAGATGGAGCCATTAAAAGTGGAGTATTCACTTGAGGTTCTGCAACCAAACACAAACCAAACTCCTAATATAAACACAGCAAGCTTAGCACACATTAAACTGATGAGTGATTCATCGGTGGAATGACAGTAAAACATTTGATAAAGCTGAGTGAGTCTTTAGACACGGCTGCGGGGCACAGTTCAATCAGTAACTGCCCCCATCTTAGGCACAGACGTTTGTTCGCATTGACTGACGAGGAACATTTGACTTATGCACACGAAATTAACAAGACAGGAAGCAACAGTGGTTTATGTTACACTACCACATCACTCATGACTTTCAGTCAAATATTTACTACACTCCCTCAAGACAAATTTTGTTTTCATCTCACAGAGACTTGATCCCCAACACTGTCCCCTGTGGAAAAATTCAGTTGTTCATGAACGAAGGGCGTCGCTTCACTTCCTTTAACAAACAGAGTTGTGTGCCTCGGATTCTCTGGGCTAACTTTAAGCTTGTTATGACGTTCGGAAGGCTGCTAGTGAAACAGGCTCTGTTTGTCTGGCCATTAGCCTGCTTTAGTCCTGCACTATCCGTGTTGCTCCACTTTACAACAGACAGGGGCAAACACCAACAAGGGAGATCAGCCATTTTAATCCATAGCGAAAGTGCTCTATAGAATTAGCTGGGCTTGGTTGCGCAGATGTCTGTGTGTGTAGCTGCATACATTTACAGTGTTGAGAGTAGGCCTATTCTCTGAGCTCCGATCAGGAACAAAACCCATTAGTAGCAGCAGCAGCAGCACCACCACAGCCACACAAATGCTTTCAGACACTCACAGATGCTCTCTTACGCAAATGCCACTGCTGTGCTATCTGTGGAGCAGATGTGTGAAACTCAAATGAGAAACACTGTCACTCCCATAGGTCAGGGTAACTAAGTCTGTTTGCTGTATACAGCCTATTGCCTGATCATGCAAAGCACTGGAGAGTGCAAACTGAAACAGGTTCTCCCTAAATCCAATTATCAGATTATGTAAAATAGCCAGATACCGTCTTTACGTAAAACCTTCAATGCCTCTTTTTCACGCATTAACACCAACACACAGCGCAAGGTTTTCAATCAACTTCTCCATTTAGCATTCTTTAAAATCCCCATGTCCACAGCAGATAGCAACGCATATTCACGGCCCGTTTTTTCTGGCAAAGACAGCTGCTCTGGTCACATGAACGATGAGTCTCTCGAGCCTCTGCTTGCGTAAGAGCACCACTGACATACATGAATATCATATAAAGGACCACTCGTCTCTAAGAGGTTATCATTATGTAAGTATTGTTACAGTAAATCGTTCTGCTTCAGATGGACAACATGCTGTTATACCAGCCTTGTGTCAAAGCAGATGACAAAATCAGTAACTGAGAGTGAATGAGTTTAAAAAGGCACCTGCTTCGGGTCTAAGAAAAGCTATGGGTAAAAGAGAAAACTGCATATTTTATAATCTTTCACAATCGCTGTTACTGGAGTATTACATAAGACCCTCTATTCTGTTGTTACCATAAATGCCAAACATCACCACAGTAAACAGAAAAAAGCTAGAAATAATTATATATCTACTGAATCAGGAATAACTTCTGTATACAATATGTCATCACGGGACTCAAAATCCCTCACACCACCACCCCCTCCTTCGCAGTGCAGTGGAAATTTCCTATGAGTCCTTCACAATACTACAGAGTCAGACAAACAGCCTCGACCAGAATCTTGTCAGGACACGAGTGAGGTACATACAAAAAAAAATACAAAAAAACACCCCTAGGCTAATAGCTCAGTTCCTTAAAATCATGACCCATATTCCCAGGCATCAAACCCTGCTGTCTTATCATCTCCAGTAAATCAGCACATTCAATTCAAAGTGAACCAGGAAACAACCCGTCCCCAGTCCACTGGCTGGCAAATGCCCACACAATGGTCAGTATAAGTTTGATTAAAGCCCATAGCAAAGGTCATGTTTTTAAACATGTCTGAAAGCTGTCTCGGCTGATCGTCCCAATGCAAAACAAACTGGGTCATCTTATCCTTTACGAGAGGTTACAGGACGTCTCAACGCTACCTGCACCTGAACCCGGGGGCGCAATGGAAAAAAACAAGTCATGAAGCCACAAATGATCAATTCAGCCATCATTTCACCTAGGTTCGTTAGCTTACAGCTAACTTTACATAACGTTATATAAATGTGTTTAATGGCCCGTGGATTCCCACAAGACCAGCCTAATACTTCATGTGCAATATAATCAAACTATGGCGGTTTTGTTGCCACCGATCGATCTCGCTGCGACCTCTAAGATATGAAAACATTAGTGTATTATCACTGTAGCGTTAGCTGTTAGCTACTGCAGTTAGCAATTCCCCTACGTTAACATTCATGTTAAAATTTAAGCCAACACACACCAAACAACGATGGTTATTCGTTCTTTTTACATAACGAATTATTGGAAAATAACATAGGCTGAATGATACACTGTTATCAACATTTATCTCGACTTTTTTTGACGTTAGCTAGCTAGCTAGCTAGCAACCCACCATTTAACCAACGCATTTCACATATTAGCTTACGCGTTAGCATTAGCTTAGCTAGCTAGTTAATGATTATCCTCAGTAGCGTTGACTATGATTTTTCTTGATATCAGTGCTCAGTAAACGTTACACAGACGGGATTCACTAATGTAATTTAAGATGATTTTAAAACAAATACGTTTAATGAAAAGCGAGAGAAAAAAACGCGACTATGTGTTTAAAAAAACGTCAACTTGAATAAATAATGCTGTTATGTAAACAAGAAATATGGGAAGCAGTGCTCAGTGCTCCTCGAAATACACCGTGTCTCCTAGCTAGGCCGCGGTTTTTTAAACTTAGCTTAGCTCGCTAAGTTAGCTTACAACAATTCACATCGACTACAACAACATACCTCTCGCTTTCGGGTTTATTACTGGATTGCTCAATAACAGGCATCTCGGTTAAGTTTCTCTCTTTTTCTCTAACAAAACAATGACTATTCAAAATCGTCTGTAGGTTAGATTTAACCATCCGGCCAGCGTCCGCACCAGCAGCTCGCTCTGTCCTCTCCTTGTCGCCTAATGTGAGGCTGAGAGCCGTCAGGCTGCGGTATTTGTCAGGGGAGTGTCCTATCCACCCTGACGTGTTACTGTCAAAATATCACGTAGGTAATGAGCGCCTTCACCTCAACATATGTAGTAAATGTACTTACTTTCCACTACAACAGTCTGTGATGTACTTAAGAAAAAGCTGGATTGTGACTGGACTGTCACCGGGAAAAGGTAAGTGAGTGTCTGAAATACCGTTTCTGCCTTCAGCAGCTACTGTCAAGTTGCTCTTAAGTCACTCAGTCCCTAATTACAATGGTAACAAATGTAAACATTTCATTTTATTCTTCTCCAACGTGACAAGGTTAGTGGTAAATTAGTCCAAATTTCACTATTTAACCCCATCTGGAATCTAATCTTTCTTATCCACCGAATAAAGACTAATGCTGGTAACACTTGTCCACCTGTAGCTTAAATGCTGGTGAGAATCAACAGTACCAGTACACACACTGACTGTCATTTTCCTTTTTTTCAACTACTGTCATCTGTGCCTGTCAATCAAGGAGCAAAGGAGCATGGTACAGGGTGTGTATAACACTGTCTCCGGTGCCTGCAAATCAGAAATCACTATCAACACAACTGTGTTAGGCTTCACGTCAATGGTGAGGCACAACTGAAGCGCCAAATCAGGTATGTTTTTTTTTTTTCTGTGTCAAGGTTCATATAAAACTAAACTGAGCCTCTTCAAATCAAATGTCTTTTTCAGCTCGTTGCAAGTGCCTATTTTAAGCTGTCTTATGTTAGTCTGTGACATACAGTACAGTTTCAGTGACGGTGCATGTGGCAAAACAGACACATTTACTTTGCAAAAATTGGGATTTTCAACTGTTTTTGTGCAGGACAAAAAACTGAATTCTTCATCTTAACTTTCAGCTTCATTTTGGATGCAATTTTAAACTCAAACCTCAAACTAAAGGACTTAAGGAGCCAGAGTTGGAAAGTCCGAAAACATCATAAGTAAGAAATATATCATGTGAATTTTACAGCAGCTACTGTACATGTCTCTGGTCTCTGACTCGTTTGTGTCTTTCCATAGTGTCTTATGAGCGGATTCTGTCCATTGAAAATCTGAGTGATGTTCCAAATCCATGGAAGGGATTCACCATGAACCGCTGCTTAGTGCTGGCACTGGCCGTACTGCTTGTGACCTCAGGGGTGAATGAACTGCATGGTGAGTACTGTAATCATACATTTAGAAAGAAGACATAACTGACAAAGGAAATGGCTTAACTTAAAACAACAAACAAGCTGTATCTAAGGTTTACACAAAGTTTTATTGGGTTTGTTTCTGAATTATTGCGGTAATATACTACATGCATGATCCATATATACTATGCTTCTACTTCTAACAATACATTGTACTTCTGCACATTAAGTCAACAGGTCTTCAATGTCCTTTACATTTTGTTTTCTAGATGCTGTGGACACTTTTGTTGAGGAGACAGGTATAAGGTCTTTCTTTGGAAGCCTGCGGGATGGTTCAATAACTCAGGTACTGTGATTGTCATGCTTTCACACAGCCCACTGCTTCTGTCGTGTGTCACATCAACACTTAGATTGTTTTTTTGGGAGGAGAAAGAACGTGAAACCTTTTGAAATTACCTCTCTGAGCTTGAATGAATTCACATGATTGATAAAACTAAGTTATGGTTATGCAAGATTAGTGTTAGACTAAACATGAAACACTATATTTCCTTACCATTGAGCAGAGCTGCTAGTTAATCCTGTTGACTTTAACAGGGGGTGGACCCTGATTGTTTTATAGGGATCCGAGTTGGCCAGGGGCACTGAAAGATGCCAGGGATTACAGATATTTATTGTCACAGTCCAAGCTGTTGTTGAGCAGTTTTCAGGGGGCCCGAAATCTCTGGCAGGGCCTGTGATTACAGATTGTTTTCTAAATGCTCTATAGTGTGTTACAAAACATTTATAAGGCATTATAAGTCTGACAATACTTCACCGCATCATACTTTTTTTACTACAACACTATTTCGTATTTTACAAGGTCAAGGTCGATATTTGTTATGATTACTCCAGCTTATATAAAGGTTTATAGACTCTTAAAGACATTGCGGTACCTCCTATGGGCACTGTTTGTGGAGCTGCTCCACGATTTATCTGATTCCTTGAAGGGGTTGTATAATAAACCAGTGGATTTCTAAAGATATTTTTATATGGTTGTATAATATGTGTATTAGGGCCGTCACGATGTGAATCAGTGTGTTGTGTGTTGTCTCCTGTTGTCTGCCTCCAGATCTCCATATGGGATAGTTTCATGTGGTGGTGGGGATCTGAAGAGGTTGGAGCAATAAGAAGAAGAAAAAAGCCGATCGGCAACAAAGCAATCCTGAAACCCAAAACTGGAGCATAGAACCTATACAGCTGCTGAAAGAAGAGTGAAAGGTCGAGAAACAGAGGTCATCAGCTGTCACAACAGCAGGTTTCTGAATAAAGAACACAAACACTCTTCAGTATGCTTTGCATTTAATAATATAAGCCCGAAGAATGTTAGGGGTTAGGATTAATCCATTTTTGTATGTATTATAGAGAACACCATGTCAGGCAACATATTCAGAAATATTTACCAGATTTAACACATATTTTAAATCACTCAGTCAAATCTATCTGATAATTTGGTATTTTTATTTTCAAGGGCAGTGGATCTTAATTAAAACACAAATTAAAACACAAAATGTTTTAATTAAGATATGAGGTTTACCCCGATTAAACAATGGATATTTATTATTGAGATAACTTAGATAGATTTACCTACAGAGGAAGATAGTAATACTGATACTTGAATTATAATTTAAAATATTCGTTAAGATATGTTTTTGCTTGTTAATTATTAAGTGTGAGAAACATTTACCCATGTGCATCTACTCCAAATAGGCATATATAGAAGCCACTTTGAATTAACATGTGCACTTTATACCAGTGTATTAGTTCTGTGTGAATGAAAAAAAACCTGTGACAATTAAGTGACACTTGATTCCTCCACCTAACAAGCAGTGGCCAGAGACTATAAAACCAAACATGTAAAATATCTTTGGTGTCATGAGTACACTCCAGAAACAAAACAGCTTTAGCGACATCCACACTCCTTTGCTACTACGTCTGGTTTAATGGAGAGGTAAGTCCCATGTTCATTTAAATCCACCACCTCAAGGGCTTCATAGGCCACAGGCACACAGCACGGAGCCCGCTCGTCCACATTCTCGCTCTCAATGTGGGAGCTGAGCAGGACGGCGTGGTTGTTGGCAT
This sequence comes from Toxotes jaculatrix, assembly GCF_017976425.1. Taxonomy (NCBI): domain Eukaryota; kingdom Metazoa; phylum Chordata; class Actinopteri; family Toxotidae; genus Toxotes; species Toxotes jaculatrix. The sequence goes on from NC_054399.1 coordinate 7,173,818, forward strand.
TGAACAGGGGGAAAGCACAAGAGCCATGGCAGTTTTTGATGTTGGCTGTGTTTGGGCCCACGAGATGCTTTTCAAGGGAGACGGTGAGGCTCCTCAGCCCGCAGACGTTGCCCATCACAGAGTCATTGGAGCCTGCTCTGACGGCCCGCAGTCCTCCCTGCAGCTCATATGCATGGGCCACTGTCTGTAGGGCCTTAAGCAGAAGAAACGCACGGTACTGGCTCTCTCCTGTTAAATGCGGAAGAGAAAAAAAGAAGCATTAACTAAAAAGTGGTCTTTATGGGATCTCGAGTTTAAAATTAGCACATTTGGAACAAGTCAAGTGGTGTAGATGATGGGGATTTTGAGTTTATCTGAAAGGGCTGTGGGGAAGTATCACACTGCTGTAGGGCACTGTTTCTTTTGCACATCACCTGCTGCCGGTTCCTTCTTCGGTAACGTGAGTTCTCTGAGCCTCCCCAGCCTCTCAGTGGCCCTGTGACCCACTTTCTCCTCCCTTATAACCTCCATTATCTGCATCACAATCTGCTCCAGCCTCTGCCTCAGCTCCTCCAACAGTGCAGCAGACAGGGCCAATTGTCCATGATGCACCTGAAACATGGAGCCCCATCTAGTGAAGGAGAAGACAGTGGGGGACGAGGAGTTGATCAGTCCTGCCAGCAGGGTCTCGCTAGAGGATAAGCCCAGTGACAGGGGAGGCATGGACTGCAAGGAGTCCAGACGGAGTGGAGGGGACTCAGGGTGGTCCTGAGGCAGAATGTCGCCCAGGAACCGCTTCAGCTCACAGAGGAAGGAGACGGTCTGTGAAGAGGCCGGGGATGAACCTGAAACATCTGTATATCTGACAAAGAGAGTGAAAAACATTCAACATTCACGAGCACCACTCTAACAACAGTCTAGTAAAAATTTCAGTGGGGACCATGAAAGCTAAAACAACCTTGTATCAGTTCCTGTTCCCCCAGAGAAAAGCAGAAGTGGTGTTATGCTGATGCTACTTCCTGATTTTCCACCAATGAGAATGTCTTTGAGGTTTTGCCCTACAATGAGAGGAAATGTGAGGAGAGTGCGCATGAAACAAGAAAATGAAACCATGAGAAGATGGGATCTTACTCATTTCAAGGGATTTTGTTTCAACAGAAAGCCTCCATTTCTGTTGAACGTTGCCCTCTGATGCTTTTCCTGTCAGTAGTATGTACTGTGTTTCAGCTGAAATGCACGCAGACTGGAAACAAGAACAAAACAGGAAAACATGAGGTTTGAGGGTGACAACTTTTACTGTAGGTCCTGTGAAATCCTGTCTGAGTGTTTCTCTTTTGAAACAGCATCTGCAAAATCTATCGCTGTGCTCCAGAAATAATTAAGTAAAACAAAACTAAGACAAACAAAAAAAGTTCATATACAACAGCAATGTCATTCATGCAATACTCACAGCAGGCCTTTCTTTACCTGTGTGTTGGGCTGCAGAGACTGACTAGTGAAAGTGACCTCCAGGTCTCCTCCTCTGAGTGGACTTTCGAATGCCAGGAGCAACACAGGGCTCAGCATGAGCAAAGGAGACTGTGGGAGGTCAAAGGTCAAGCTGAGCATTTCTCCATTGTCTTCCTCTGCCACAAGCACTGATGGAGAAAACAGTACATGGTGTAAGGTGAAAAACAAACAAACAAACATTCAAACGGACGTGTTTGTGATCAGAGAGGAGTCTCACCTCCAGTCGGATGCAGGACCTCCAATCCATTTCTCTGGTTTCTGCTTGTTTCCTTCGCGAGCTCTAATAAGACTGAGCCTGATGAACCGTCATATGCTGTGCAGATTCCAAACAGAGTCAAGCTGCTGTTGCTGAGTTCACCGTCGCTCCCCACACCTTCCCGCAGTACTGCGAATATGTCATCCATATAGCAAGGTGCATTGTGAGGGCCGTGATGGGAAACTGTGGACGCCGATGAGGTTTTGCCCAAAGTCTCTGTTGAGCTCGTTGTGTGGTGGTCTGCTTTGGAGGATATTGCATGAGGAACAAGTTACATGAAAAGCAGATTAAACGCTATTAATTATTGTAATTGAAGCTATGAAAAGGCAGCACAACATATAATGTAAAGGGATTTAATGTTTTAAAAAATGCATAAATATAAGCATAGCTGGTCTCAGCTGAGAACAGTCTCACCTGTCATCGTGGGATTATGGTCCAGGATCGGCTGCTGTCCATGGGAGACGTGCAGGGCCACCCAGAGCCGGGCCCAGCAGAGCATCAACAAGACGTTCACAACCCACATACTTCACCGTCTGTATGTGTGCCTGTGTGGTCAGACCTTTCTCAATCTCTTCTTTTGAATTAGTGAAGCTCCAGAGGATGGGAGTTTAGGCACACCCACGTTCCCCTCTCACTAACAGGGGAAACATGCTGCCAAAGTATGCTGTGTCCTTGATGATTTAGATTGTGGATTCTGTTTGAGATGTTTACTTCACAGAAAGGTGCTTTTTTTTTCTTTACCTCCAGGAAGCAGATGAAACTCAGATAATGAAAGGGCGAACAAAAGAGGGGTCTGTCCGCAGGACTCCTCTGTGGAGTCGCTTTTCCGATATCGGTTCTGCTCTCAAGTCAGCTTCACCGTCAGCACGGGAAATAACAAACTGATTTTATTGTAATTGGAATTCCCTTAGACTGTATGTAAAAATTCTCAACTTGTGTAACTTATATAACACCGAGACTGTTTCATGTTTCCTTTATTCCCATGTGAGAAAGACATGGCCCTGCGACAGTGCACCTGCTGTGTCCCTGTCTGTCAGCGGTGGTGCTGAACTGTTTGTGTGCTGTCCTCGGTGCTGAAACATTTGAACGCAACTGGCAACCTGTTTGCCTGTTTGTTTGTTTTTTTGCTCTTCAGAACAAGCTTGCCTGACAAAATGGCTTCGCTGTATGCGTTCGTAGACATGGGCTTGTTTGGCTCAGTAAGTAACAATTAGTGTTTATTGATAGGACATATCATTTCACAGTTGTGAATTTTAAAACAACTTTCTCAGAGGGGCCCCTGGAGATTACTCTGCCCCCTCTCTGCTGAGAGTCTAGTGCTGCCCCTGCATCCCACTCTTCAGTCTGAGCATTGAATATGAACCTGAAGCCTCTTATTATCCTGTAAAGTGTTGATTTCATTGTTGACTTGTTATTGGTCAGACTGTAACTGAATTCTTCAAAAATAATCAGATGATTCATGCTGACTGTCGGACCACCAGGGAAGGACTAGATCGAGGTAAAAAAAAAAAAAAAAGAAAAGAAAAAAGAACAACAACAGAGAAGCAAAAACAGTAGAGCTTCATCCAACAATATCATTCAGAGTATGCTGCCCTAATGGATGTGTACAATTGTATCTCTCCTTCCTGCTGGCAACAGGAAAAAACACTGAACAAGATCCTGCATTCGGAGAAGAACAGAGACGGTGAGATCTGATTCCTTTCAAAGAGCCGTTCACTCCCATCACAAGTTTTACAGCTGCAACCTTGTTTTGCAGACAGTCAAGGTCTCTGAGCTGTTGAATGGCTGTTTGTCCCAAGAGATAAAGTCAAGGTTCACTCTTGCACATTACAAATCTTCAGTGAGGAATGGCGAGAACTATTCATTATTTTCTTAATTTTATCGATTTACAGAACATTTCTTAGCAGGTGCCACATCATCCTGATGGTTGCTTAATGATGTTCTACACTGTGGGAATCAAAGCATGTGTTCAAAAGCATCTTGTTGAAAACTATCGTCCATGGACGTCTCCACATATTTATGTGGGGACCACCATGCTGGGTTATTTGAACCCCATCAGTGTCTTGTGACTGCTGCCAAAACTATTGCGGACATTTTTACGAGTCCAGGTGAAAAGCTTCACTTAAAAAAAAAAAAAAAAAAAGAGGCTCACTGGGAGGTTCTCTCTGAGACATTACAGCTATCTTGGCACAAAAACAAGCACACACTTCTTTGAAATTGTCGTACTGGGAGCTCTGGGTATTTGTGAAGAAACCCAAACATGCAGCAGCACTCCGTCAGTTTGATGCAGATAATTAAAACACATCAGCAAGGCCTTTTTGCTTCCTCGGCATCACTCGTCACTGGTTCACTTCAAAATAAAACGTTAAACACGTGTAAACGTCAGTTTGATCTACTCGACGTCCATGAGGGAAAACAGAATGGAATCAGACATAAATGCCACTAGACAACAAAATTAATTCAAATATTATATGAAACATTTTATTAATAATCATAAAACGCAGAAAAAAAAAACATTAATTCCATTTGTTTCATTATAACATCTTAGGATAAAAGCACCAACACCGAACAGTAACAATTTTTCCATGAAAACCCGGGGCCTTTTGGAAAGTAGGTTTGCCGTTATTGCACCTCAAACCTGCCCTGGCTTCACCGATCAAAGATCACAATATACACACTGTAGTTCACATCAGTCCTTTAATGTCAGTACACCCCCCCTCCCCCCCCGACCCAACTAATGGGAGGGATCCCAACAAAGGACGGTGAACCTCCTTCTTAGAGACACAAATCGAGACAGAGGCATTTGTGAGATGAGGAAGATGCTGAAAGTCGTAGCCATTTCACAGCTTCTCGAGATCAGGCTGACTCATAAAGCTCTATAAAGCTGGATTACACTGGAGAGGCCGGATGTATGAGGCAGTGAGAATGAATCTGAGGAGACCTGACGAGGCAGCAAGACTAGTTTTACCTTGAAATACACTTACTGAGGGGTTTGTCCTGGTCCTGAGTTGGCTTAGAGAGGGACTTCATCATGCCACAAGATGGTGAATAAGTTTCTGACATGCAGTAGTTTAAAGAGAATAATTTACATCATTTCAAGCAATCTGGGAAAAGTTCCTGAGTTAAGACCTTTGGCAGGATTTAGAGTAAACAGCCTCGACTGCAAAGCTCTCACAGATTATCTACCAATAATGTACCAGGATGAAGTATGCTGGAGAACTGCATAGAAGCTTTAAGTTCAAATCGTGCTCATACACCAAAGGACTTCGATAACAGCACCTCATCCCTTTGACTGATTATACAAGTAGCTACAAAACTGGCTGAAATCTGCAATTAATGCAATATTTGCAGTTTCCGCAAACTATTCTCACCAGCACATACACCACAGCGCCCTTCCAGGTTAGAGAAAGTCTGTAGGGTTAGACTGGACCATCCAGAAAGCCGCCAGGCAAGCTCGTGTTGAGGATCATTAAACCATAAGAACCCTGCAGCACAACAGGAGAGGAGTAGTATTTTAGTATCAATAGCTGCAATTTCCTCGTTTTAAGTGAAGGAGAGCACCGTGCTGTATGTCTGACTAGTAGTATTAAAAACCGACAGGAATCTGAAGACACAATTTAAAAGCATAACATGTAACTGCAATTGTATCAAACACCAAGAATAAGAAAATCATAACAGCATCAACAATAATTACAAAGGACCTCTCAGTGCTGGTAACAAATGGACTCTATCGTCTCTAATCATGTTCTAAAATGACCTTCTTTTCACTTGAACACTCACAGGTGGGAAACACATTTTTGTGTTTACAGAGTGAGTGCACAGGACAGGAGTTTTACTATAAAGCTTTGATTATTAGTCTAATCTTCCCTTAGATATGCACTGGCAAGTGGAAGAAAAAGCACACACACACACACACACACACACAAAATGAGCTTAATTGTATTCCCACTACCACGGAAAGAAAAGAAGCTTGGCTGCTCTCGCTACCAAGTGATGCACACATACACCCTAAGTGTTTTACACCAGCATGTCTCACAGTACGCTTACATTACAAGGGAGAGCCTCGTCAGTAAGACATCTACAGACAGACGCGCAAAGACATTGACACTTCTGTGTGCACCAGTAAAGACTGAGCTGATAAAATCTGAATTGCCATTTTCTGGAAACAAAGCACCATTTTTTTTCCTGCAGAATCTGGGTTGTTTTAAAAAAAAAAAAAAAAGAAAAGAAAAAAAAAGAAAGAAAGAAACAAAAATGTGAAAACATCTGATAAAAGTTATAACAGTTCTAGTGCTGGGATCTAGTTGTGTTCAAGCACAGCACCACTGTGTGTTAAATACACACAGCTTCTGAGATTCTGGCTCTGTGGTGTGTAAATCACAAAGGTACAGGTGTTGTTGTGTCGCCTTGTTGTTAGGCGCCATCTGTTAAGGTCCTGTGGTGGCAATGCTTCACTCTCCTTGGCTTCAAGCCTCCTGTTTAACAGGTTGAATTTAAGGGTCACAATGCCAGCACCAAAACACCCCTATTCACTTATATATATATATACTTATATATATATATTTATATATAGAGAGAGACTGTATATAGATACATATTTTATATACCTTTCTTTTTATGATGGAAACATATAAGGAAAATCAAAAACTTATGTACAAAAACAGTGTGTCTTGTTCACTTACAGATGAGCAGCTCGCTACTGAGAGCAAAGCTGGCTGACGCATGTTTAAAACAGCTGCGTGAGAAACATGAACAGAGGCCCCTTATACCTGTTTACTCAGACTCTGAGTCAGCTGTTGCAGAGTAGTTTTTATCGAAAAGGTGGTGTCTACAGTTGTACACTAGGCATTCAAAGAACCAGACAATAGCATATTAAATATGAGAAAGGAAATGCCGATAAAAGGCTTTACAAATGTCCCTGTGTACAGCACCAAGTATTTGATTTGTTTTTGATGTTTTCACTATAGAATAAATAAGATCAGGCACAGTCCAAATTTAGCACCATTGTTTTCAGACTGTGAGTCAAGTACACACACTATTGCATTCTACAATGTCAACACATTTCAGGATTTAAAAAAAAAAAAAGAGAAAAACAAATACCAAGGCAAATGGAGAGACTGACAGCATAAATATAATAATCTAAATTATACACAACTATACAGTTGGAGAATGGATCACATTCACAGTACAAACATTGTTTACAAAAAACAAATTACACAATTAAAAAAAAAAGCAAACAAAAAGGTGTGAAAAGAGTCCAGTAGTTTGTTGTGGTTATGGTTAATCGAGTTTTCCCAGTGTGTGAGGATTTGCATGCATGAGTGTGTATGTGTGTGCGTGTTGTTGTTTTAAGTAAATGCAGTATAATTCCACATACCTGTGTCCACATCTGAGCCTTGCGCGTTTTTGCTTAAACTTGCATTTCCCAACAGCAGAGATAAATATGAATACGTTTAGCTTAAGAAAAGTTTTTAAAAATCCGTCTGTAAGAATATTTCTGCTGTGGCCCCACATAGTAGTGTGATTTAGCAAACTGACTTAAGAAAATGTTAATAAATACAGAAATTAGTTAAATCGTCTGTGGTTTTTTACTGTTATTCTTTTACACCTGGATTCAGCTTCACTTAACAACAGTGCAGCCACAACTCTCTGACACTAACAGTGGGTTTCTACTAGAGTGTGGCTAACAATATCTACACAGAGCACCATCTCATTAAATTAATTTCATTGGATCTTTCTAAAAGAAAAAAAAACAAACATTAAAATGTACTCAGCTCTGCTCAGCATTATTGGCACACCTGGAAATGTTGCTAATTCACCATGTTTGCAAAATTAGGCTGAAATTAGAACATTTTATGTGTGAGGACTTCAAAATATACACAATATTCTTCCATTGTCTTCATCATTCCATCGTTAAGAGAATGTGAAATATGTCTGATTATTGTCACAAAATACCAAAAGGCTCCTTTTTGAGTAAACAAAGAAACTTTCACTGATATGTTAAATATCTGGTATTAGAGAAACACTGAACCACACCTCAGGAATTGTTTTCATTACTCAGAATGTGAACTAATATGGTATTGCTCCAGTTAGTAGCGAAGAAAGAAAATATTAGTTTTTAGTTTTGTGTCAAAAAGGGCAGCCAGAACAGCATTGTACAATGTTTACCCCTTGGCGTTTAAGTAAAAAGACTTAAAAGTGAGTAATCCATCTCTCATTTACTTCACTATAAAAATATAGCAAATAATCAACATAACCAGAGTTTATGCTGTGTCAACAATCCAGCCAGGACTTGTACATTTTCTGCTACATGAGTAACTATCTTACTATCCAGTGTGATGTTTGACCAAAATATTAAGTTCCTCATCTTGTTTCAGAGTCAAATATGCTGCAACAAACACTGAATTTCACTGAAGGAAGAAAACAGGGATAAGAGAGCATGCATGCAGAGAGGAAAAGCTGCATGACATCTGAGCAGAGTTCAATGAACTGGCCTCCGTGTGTGTGTGTGTGCACACATGCACTTGCATGAAGAGAAACTGACAACTGAGGGAAAGTGACACCTGATGAGATTCAGCTCAAAAAGGCGAATGTGTGCTTCCATTGGTTGTTAAATGTTACACAAAACCACGCAAAACTGAATATTCTGCAGAACACTAGTTGCTATAATAGTGACTAAGACAAAGAAATGACAACCTATCATTCTATTTAGCACCTTAATATTAAACCAGACATGATCATAAGTGCTGGGCAGAAGCCACTGCCGATTTCAATGCTGTAAAATATTCAAACCAACACATTAACTAACACTCCACACATAAACATGACCAGTACCGATGAATTCTGCTCAAGGTGACCATAGTGGTGGTGGTTAGTGTGTGTGAGTGTGAGTGTGCATGTGTGTGCGTGCGTATGTGTGTGTGTATATCAGAGATCCCAGTACAGAAGCCGGTCTTGGAGGCGGTTGGGTAGTGCAGACGTTTTGAAGCACCAGTGAGTGAGGAGAGTGCCTTGGTCCACACCTGGACATTTGCATAGTTTATTTAATGTTGAGGTAGTTTTCATCAATTACCTGGTGGATCAGAAGAAAAGGAAAACATGAGTGATTCTGTGGCTCATAAACTAAACATGACATGACAGTAAACAAATGAGCCAAAACAGCATTAAATCCTGTCACTTTCAAAATCCAAATTTATCTTCCAGCAAGGTTTCTGAGATTCTTTAATCTAAATTCTTAAATCTAAAACCCAAGAATTGTCTTACCTTGTTCAATCAGAACAACAGCTTGTGGGAGCACAGGGAAATCAGGTATCCTGTCTCTCTCACTCCCTACCAGTCTCTCTCTCTCCCTCTCTCTCATTCTCTCCCTCTCTCCACCCTTTTCCCTTCCCCTCTCCATCCTCCCCCCTTCCCCTCACCCCCAAACCCTATCTAGGTCGGGAGCTGGGGACCTGGGAGGTGATGTAGGTACCATGCATGCCCTGCGTCCTCCACATGCTCCCGCCACCACCCGAACTGGTGGCTGGTGGTGGAGGGGGCAACCGAGGGGAGTAGTGCACTGCGAATGGACGAGACGAGGAGGAGGTTGAGAGAGAGGAAGAGGAGAGGGAGGCAGAAGCGGCGGCGGCAACAGCAGAGACAGAAGCAGAGGAGGCAGAGGTGGAGGAGGATATGGAGAGAGACAAGGATGACTGTGCTCTCTGGTGATGGAGAGAGGAGTGGGACAGGCGGGAGGAATGGAGGGAGTCTGATCGAGAGGACTGCGGGGCGTCAGAGTGCGTGGGTGCTGAGGAGGAGGGGACGCTGTGCAGGGGTGGTGGAGGGGGCAGGGAGAGCGTGGGAGGAGAAGGGCTATGCAGGACCGACTGGGTGCGGCTTTGTTGAGCCTGGGAGAGGGAGAGGGGGAGAGGTGAGGACGCGGAGGCCAGGCGTGTGGAGGCTGGTTGGGGGGTGGTGTGCTGCTGGGTTTGGGAGGAGGTAGAGGTAGAGGAGGAGAGACTGAGCAGAGAGCTGAGGCCTCCAGAGGTGGGCAGCGTCGCCCTAAACTGATGGGAGGACACTGAGGGAACCACGTGGTGAAATATACCTGCAAATCATACAGCAGAAAATGGAGGGAGGGGCAGGGCAAGAGAGTGGGGGGAGGGGGGGGGGCAGATAAAAGTAGCAAAGAGAGCAAGAAGGAGGGGGACAAAGAGAGAAGCAAGGACTGAGCCAGGTTGTGCATAGCGCCAAGCAAGTCTTAGACAAGCACACAAAAAGCAAACTGAGTCAGTCCACTGTGTCTGTAGTCACACGAAACCAAATCAACATGGCCAATGTAGAATTACATTAAACTGGAGTTTTTATCAAAGAACAATTGATTCCTGAGTTGATTTTTTTTTGTTACAAGTGAACTGACTCTGACATACAACTCAGAACAGATACACCCACAGAAAATGATCAATGAGTAATGTAACAAGTACATATTAATTCACGGTCAATCACAGATTTAAAGACAAATCATTGGTTTGGATTTTTCTATTTTCAGCTTTTTTTGTTGAGCATTAATTTTGCTAAAGCGCAACATTTTCCAAGGGTGTTTCCAACTGCAGCACTCAAGCAGCCAGTCCATATCAAAGCGAGGCAGCACAGAGAGTCGGTCAGTCGAACTGTCAGACTGAGGCAGAACGACAGCAGCACTGGGCCTCCACTTACCTGTCTCTATTATCAGGTCAATTCCTTCAGACTATTCTTTATCAAGTTGACCCCAGGCTAAGACAAAGACCTCACTCTGACTGTTTAACAATCCCAAGGCAAAAATTAACACGATGACTTCATCAGTGATGCTCACCTCCAGCCGCTCCCCCTGCCAGCCCAGCACTGGAGAAGCTTCCCAGGGCAGAGTGTCCGTTGACGAGCCGTGGGGTCCCACTCACAGTGGATCCGCCTGTCTGGGCTCCAAACAAGGACTGTAAGACTGAGGTCCCACCAAGTGGGAACTGAGACCCCAGGTACTGTCCTACAGATGAACCTGTGGCTGAGGAAACTGCTACAGGACTGCCTCCCACCTTCCCGCTCAGAATCCCCCCTCCACTGCTGGCAGCAGCAGAAATGAAGAGGTTCTGACTGGCCAGGCTGCTGCTCGTCTTCAGCTCCCAGTCGCGAGGGGCCTTCTGCTTCTGGAGGGCCTGCCGTTGGTCTGAGCCGCTGTTTCCCTGGGTGCCACCACCACTGCCACTGCCTCCACCCCGGGTCCCTGTCTCCTGACTGAGGAAGGGATTGGGGGTCATGTAGCTGGACGATTCTCCATCACTCCCTTTTCTCACCTGCTGATGCTGTTGTTTGTGGTCAGAATCTGAGTCTGTGCCCCGGCTTGAACCCCCCATGCCGAAAGGAGAACCCCCCTGTCTCAGGTCAGAATTGGGTTGCTTAGGGTCAGATATAGGTGAAAAAGTAGATTTCCACTTGCTGGTAGAGGACAAGGAGGACGAGGAGGAGGCCTCGCTACCTGTGCTGTTTCCACTGCTGCTACCAGATTTTCTGCCTGGTGGTGGAGGAAAAAAAGAGCAGATGTCTTCAAGTAGGAGAAGTGCAAGAGTTTTTAATTTTAACTCAATTCAAACATTTTCTCCTCTTACCTCTTTCACTATCTCCTAATCTACCAGGTCCATCTCTGCTCTCCAAGGATATAGTGGCAATTTTTCTTTCAATTCTAGAGAAAAAGAATGACAATGAACAACCAAAACAAACACAGGTGGCAACAAAATGTGTGTGAGCTCGATAAAAATTGCAAGAGTTGATGCAAGATGTCATATTTATTTAATTAAAACATCAAATTAAATTAGAGTACCAAGGAAAACTGTTGTAGCTGGTCACAACTAAAAAGACCTCAGAAAAAAAAAAAATAGTCTGCAGCTGTAGTGGGGACCGTTGTTGTTATTCCTATTTTCATATTATAATGAATGAATTACCGTGAACTGGAGCTGTCAGCAGGGTATCCTGAGTCCTCATCATCAGAGCTGGGGGCTGAGGAGTAACGACCTGTGCCATTGAGCTCCAGGGGGCGCTCCCTCTTCAAGATGGGAGGCTGGTCCAGGTCAGGTCCGCCAGGGCTGCGACTTGATTGTTCTGGGGAGGAGATGGCAGAGATCTCCAGAGGCTGGTTGATGTTGTTAACCTGTTCGGATGAAGAACATACAGATTACACCCAGATAGCCCTGATTACAATTACACTGTACTCATTCACAGAGAAATCCAGGTGTAAATGCACCAAAGATCCATTGGTGACAGACACCAGAAACAAGCCTGTAAAGTCTGATTAAACAAACGCAGCATATGGCCTTCGCAGTGACAGTGACTACCACTGATAGCACTACTGTTCTGCGTAGTCCAATACAATTATACAACTTCACAGAATCATAATATACTACAAACTGGCATCTTAACAATCAATATGCAGTAGTATCATATTGTTCCCTGTTGGTTTCCGTCTCAAATATTTCTGGTGACTCACCATGGAGTTAATGTTGAGTGGCGATCCTGAGGAGTGGTTGTTGGAGCTGAGCCCGGGGAATGACCTCCTCTTTGGGGATCCGCTGGCCATGACAGCCCCTGTAGAGCTGCGTTTCCTTCTCCCCCTCTTGCGTCCTTCTTGAGAGCCAACGCTGTGAGAGGAATGTGATGACAACGTATGTGTGGGAGTGTGAGTGTGCTGTGTGCCCGGGGACTGGTGGTGGTGGTTTCCATGGTTACTGTGGTATCCCTGCTTGGCTGAGTTGCCAGTGTGATGGTGGAGGCGTGATCCTCCGGCCGCGCTGCCTCCACTGCCTGACGAAGAGGAAGACGAGGATGAAGAGGAGGAGGACGAGAAGAAGATTCTCCTCCGCAGTTCACTGTCCTGGGGCTCTGTGTCCGATTCGCCCCCCTGGCGGTCTTGTCCGTCTTCTGGAAGAATCCTCGGGGGTCCATCTGCATACTGGAGCACCCCTCCAGTACTGAGTGGGGGGCTCTGAATGGGACCTCCTCGGCCTATTGGTCCTGTCAGAGGAGTGTTGATGTGTGGAGGCGGTGATGAAGAAGCACCATTATGATCCTCAGGGTGGGGGCCTCCATTCATCAGCCCTGAGCTGGATGAATATCCTAAAGAGAGACAAAATGGGTAAGGAATAAAGTTGCACAGGAGGAGCAGACTTATCAATTATCAAACACAGGACAAAACAGATTTAACGCACTTAATTAGTTATATTTTAACCATCAATGTGAGGTGGGAACATGGTGTAGAAAGATGTAATGTATTCTTAATAATACAGAATGATGTGAACAATAGATGAGTGGCTGAGGAGTAATCCTTACCATTGGTCTGGCCTGACTGAGAGACAGGACTTGGAGTACTTCTCTGAAATGATGAGCACAAGGAACATATCATGATGTAAAATCATAAATCACAACTATGTGAAACCATAGGAATCAAGGTGAAATAATAGCTGCTAATATTATATCACTCTTACTTGTGTGTTTTAATGAGCGTACACCCATCTAATCTTTCACAAGAGAACATTGCATCTGCAGCAGGGTACTAATGTAGGCTGCCTAGACTAAGGCGTGAGAGGCCAACCTGTCAAAGCAGTGTCAGACACCTAAACCACATCCTGTTAAATGTGTCCTACAACAAGACACTGAACATGTACGCTCTTCCTCATTAAACGGTACAACAGATAAGAAAATCAAACAAAAATTAGTAACTGTAATAAAAAGAAACTTTTGTGTAGGTGCTCACCAGTCTCTCAGCACGATTGGGCAGCACCACGCTCGCCAGTGGGATGCTGACTGGTAGTTTACTTGGGTGGACAGTGCTCAAGGGGATGCTAATTGGAAGGCTTGTAATGCTGTTGTCACCCTGAACAGATGGACTCCTTTCCTTACCACCCTTTAACACAGAACAAAGAGTAAATGCGTTAACCATGAGAGAACCAAAGACTGGAAGGAAGATAAAAAACGCATGCTTGAAGACAAAGAAAGATAAACATTTACCCTCTCTGAAGTTTTCTGTGCCTCAGATGGATTGGGAGAGGGGCAGTTCTGTTTTGCTCCAAGCGGAGAGTTAACACCACCCAATTCCCTAAAAAAAACAAACAAAATAGGCAGGTTTAGCTTCAACTAATTAGCTATCTATTGCTTGAGGGAGCAACTACTCAAAATTCATTATTGAAAACTGCGAGATTTTAGGGTCTACCAACCTGTGAGTGGTCAGCCCTGGACCTCTCAAATGAGCAGAAGCAGTGGGGTCCTGGTTAAGGTGCCTCCGCAAGGCAATCTTGGCGGGGGAGTAGCGTGTGTAATCAGGAAGAGCTTGGGTGGAGCTTTGCTGCCTCTGTCGAGCATCAGGGGTGGCAGGCACGATCTCATGGTCAGGAGAGATGGACAGGTAGCGAGGAAGAAGCTCCCCCTTGGTGTTGGCCCGGTCAAAACAGGGTGAGTTGGTGCCATTGACAGAAAGGTCTGGGCTGACGCCATTGAGGGCTGGGGTTGAGGACATGCAGAGCTTAGAGGAGTCCATGTCTGTGGAAGAGCGCGATTCCATGCTCTTTCTGTATGGGGAGCCCTCACAGGGGCTGTAGGATTTGAGCTGAAGAAGCTCCTGTTGCCTTTGACTTTTCTCCAGCTCCACAATACTGATCTGCAAACAGACACCAGGGGGAGCCATTACATAGGAAAACAGGTGTGCTGCAACAATGCTAACATGTCTAGGAAAAATGTTTGACAGTGATTCATTAAATGTTCCTGAAAGTTACATTTTATTTACAGTTCAGGTGACAAGTTTAATTCCCTTAAACATCTCTGAAGGTTGTAAGAAGAGGCCAGAGAGTATGTAGGAGCATAATAGAGGAACGAGAGACCGATTCAAGCATTTGGAAATGGATCCAGCAAAATGATGAGGTGGACTATGTACCTGCAGCTCCAAGCAGTGTCTCTGTTTCTCAGAAATTTGCCTGCGCAGTGCCTGCTTCTCCTTCAACAGACTTTCCAAACACAAAGAGCCCCAATCGAGTTTCAGCTCCTCGCATCGAGACTTCAGCTGGAAAATAACAAACATACACATTTCCTGTTATTTATTTGCTCTCCATTGCCCAAGTGAAGAATGCCCCATTAAAGTGAAATGTTTCAATACTGCTCGCCAGTATAGTAAAACCTAGAGCTGAACTGGGACTTCAACCACGAAGACACAAATGTAGAGTGGCACGAATGGTAAAAGGTGTAAACCACTGGGGATGATGCTGGAATAATAAGGTGGAAGTTACAACAACGATAATGGGCTTTGAAGTCTCACCAGTAGCAGGCTGTGGTCTCTCAGCAAGGCCATGTCTCTCTCAAGCTGCTTAGTCTGCTCTTTCAGCTGGCGGTTGTGAGCTGATATCTCCTTCTGGGCCTGCAGCAGGTCCTCCACAGTCAGGGCTTTCACCCCCAGCTGGTCACCAAACACACAGACAGACACAGTGTCATACATCAGCTACTGTAGAAGCATATAATGCCTTGAGGCATCATTACAAATCTAGTCTTTGCTGACCTCCAGTGGCTAAAGCTGCCACTCTGCTGTAGTAATGTAGAAGTGTATTCAGGGTGTGATCACTGTAACCTGAGATTACTCTGGTTACGGTGATCACACCCTGCTTAAAGCTTTCAGCAGATCACAAGTTTTATCACATCCAACTGAGATGCTAGGTGTGGTCTTAGGCGCAACAGACTTGAAACTCTCAACCAGAGGAGCTTGCTGTAGTACTGCAACACAATGCTACATGACAGCTCCACAGTAGGTTCTCCTTCTGTCACACACAAGCTAAGGCAAGGATTTATGGTAATGTTGTTGACTGTGTCTTTACAGATGTGATATGGAGGACAATAAAGCAGTAGTTCCTACCTCATCTAGTTTGGTCTGAAAGAGACCTTTGATCTTATCCTTGTGAGACTGACAGACAGAGTGGAGCTGCTCCGCCTGCCCTGACAGGTCCCTGTGTTTTTGCTGGAGACAGGGAGGAAAACAGGAGTATGCGTATGAGAACGGACAAAAAAAAAGATCAAAGAGCAATGACAGTTACATCGTTAAAGATACCTTTTTTTTAGCTAGATAAAATGTACTTGAACGCATGCAACTTAAAATGTGCTGTCATGACATGGTAGTAAAAAAGACAGAAGTAAAATTGAAGAAGTAGCAAATCGGTAATGTGCTGTAATGATATCACTAATTACCTTCTCCTGCTCTAAAAGCTGCTGCAGGTTGGAGCGGTACTGAGGAGTCTTCATGTAGGCCATAAACTGGAGGTATTGAACTTTGATGTTATCTGTGAAAAGATGTGGGTTCAAGACACATGGGGAGCAAGGAAACAGAAAAACAAAGGAAACATTTTTAGTTTGGTTGTTGAAGTAACTGAGCTAAGACAGCCTGACAGAGTCTTATACCAGGCAAACACAGTGAATCAGGGCAAAGTCAAGTTAATGAGTGTTACCTGACCAGGCCTTCAAAACTGTACTCTTTATATAGATTTGCACAAGGTCTGGCACAATATTTATGACTTGACAACAACTGTATGATGAGACATACACACACTGAGTCTTCATCAGCTCACCTAGCAGTTGTTGCAGACCAGGCGGAGTCGGACTCAGCAGCAGTTGACTAGAGGGATAGTGCTGGACCTTGGGAGGTAGCTGGTAGAAGGGACTCTGAGGTGGCCGGTATGCATCTGCACACACAAGACACAAACATACTGACGTTAAAGACAAACAAGCAATATATTATTGAAGTAAAGAGAACATTAGCCTCTTCTGTATTATGAGGCAGCTTAAGATTTTCACGACTAATCTTATGTTCTCATTGAGGAAAAGAAAATGAATAGAATATTATGTGTGTAAGTGAATGCGTTGTATGTGCTCTGACCCTGAGGGGGCGCCGCAGAAAGGGTCTTGGCGTGCAGCAAATCCAGCGCGCTCTGATTCTTCTTGTTTTTCTTCTCAGCAGCCGGGGCAGCTTTCTTGGGTCGACCACGCTTCTTGTTGTTCAGCTTTCGACCTTTGGACAACAGTCGGGTCCTTCGGGGTTTGGCAGAGGGCTTGACCACTGTCACCAAGCTAGGACGCTCCTCCTCACCACAGGAGTCCTGCTGTAATACGCATGAACACACACACACACACACATACACATATATATATATATACATATTTTCACAAAGAGCACAGAAGGTTCTCCGTGCTGATTGAGGTCCAAAAATAGCAAATAACAAATATATAGCTAAACTGAATGCACTCAAATCTGTGTTTTTCCTACCTTGTTTTGTTCTTTCGGTTTTGTGGGCGTGGTGCTATTGCTTTTACTGTCCTTCGTATCCTTCTGCTGACGTCGCCTAGCTGCCTCTTGCTCCTCCTGATGAGAGATGAACCATTTAAACATTTTGACACACAATATTTCAACTAGTACAGTGACACTGTCAATACACTGAGAAAGAAGAACATGACTTACCCTGAGTTTAGGATTTTTGAGACTAGCAAAATAGTTTTCAAGCTGAAAAAAAGACAAGAAAAAATTGGATATTAGACAACACGCTTGGTTAGTTTTATTATTATTAAATTAATTTTAATCTCCCGTGAACGCTTTCACTCATCATTTTCACAAATGATTAATCCACCCCAGTTAAATTAATCATGGTGTCCACGCCTACACTTACATCTCTACTTGTCTTCATCTCTACTTAAAAAGTTTGATTATTCCACACTTTTGTCTGTAACCCGATTTCAAATTTCACTGCAGCTACAATGATCCTTCTTTAATCACAAGGGCAAAAAAACAACTTTTTTTTCTTAATTTGTGAGGTTAAACTCATCTGGACCATCCATTAAGGCATGGAAAGGACGACTACTTCATTTAAACCTGTGACCTGTTTAGAATATAATCAATTTCAGTGACTTAATTGGTGATTTCTCTTATTTAATCATGTTCCCTGACAACTGCTGTGCAAAAAAGATATTTTTTAATCAGTTTACATTTCAATGGTAATGAAAATTTCACACTAGTTCAGTCTTGTTCAGACTGAAATCAGCCCTACATTTAAACAACAAAATGGCTGAATTGGTGGAGATGTTGCTTTATGTGCTGGTGAGACATAAAATATAGAATTTGACTTGACCGTGAAAAGTTATCATGGTGGCAGCTATCCTTTGTCACAACAACCACATGACAAACAGCAGAAATATGACAATCTTGTTACAAAGCAATCCACCACGAATATGTGTATACATCTATTGGATTTGCCACCACAGCGTCTTTATGGATAACACTGCATTTTGGCAAAAGTTGAGCATGGATGAACCTTTTCTGTCAGACCACCAGAATGGACTCATTCAAATAAATTCTTTTAAAGCATATGTCAAGTGATTCTGCATGCGACCTGACTCAGTAAGGCTTGCATAACCAAAAGCCATTCTCTGAAAGATAAATCAGAAAGGTAAACCAAATCCCCAGTGGGAAACAGGCACTATTACTGCGGCGGTAGCATTTAAAGAAGCTCCACTGGGTAAAAATATACAAAATCATAAAGAGTAAGTAGAGCAGCCCAGTCTACCGATCAGTCTACCTGGTAACAAGAAGCACATTAACACAGCGAGACTGCCACCAGCACCTTTAGGCAGCCTGCCAGCTTTCTCGCTGGGATTCCCACTGCTAACCAGGGATTACTTTAACCAATTACCAGAGTGACACACTCTTCATTGTTATCATCTGGGCTTGTGTAACCCTGTACAGCCCTGTTTGTTCTCTCCTCAGATTGCTTACTCCTGTGACTTACTAGTCATTAAGACAATACCAGCTGTTATTATGGCATGTGTTTGTACTGCTTCAGCGGTCGTTGAGCAGTTTATGGTTCCCCCAACCCCTCTGAGATTTCCTCTGCTGGATATTCTAGTCTCTGCACTTGGGTCCTGCTCTAATCATTGGTTACAGGGAAAGTGATGCAGAGAAGTTTCAGGGCTTACTATGGTGCGGTCTATGGTATGCAGGTAGTAGGAAACTGGTTTTCCAGTCCAGGACACGGAGCCCCTCAGTGGAGAAAGCTCCACCACACGCATTATTGTGCCAATATCTGCGGAACGGAGAGGAAAACATGCACATCAGATGCAAATTAAATGAAACTTTAGACATAAAAATCTGCCTTTTCACTAACTGTGGCACTTACCACTCAAGTTTCGACTGTTTATTCTAAAATTCAAAGGTGCAAAAGGTTTGGAAGATACAATTTTCCCACCTGCAACAAAAAAAAAACAGAAAGGCAAAATAAATGACAAATAAAATACATACAATTTCTGATAAATTCTAGATGCTATAGAGTGGACACATACAGTAGCTCCTATAGCTCATAATATGAAGCTTCCCCAAAAACACAAAGTAAACCACAGACACATTCATATTGTAATTCTTATGATTTAGATCCAAAACATGCCATTATATATAATTGCATAATTATTAAACATTTGATAAATGTTAAAAAAAATCTATTATACACTTAGCTCTGAACTGGGTGTATAAGTAAAGTTTAATATACTGTAGCTCTTCTGAGTACATCTGAGCAAGTCATGGCTATGGTCCACATGGAGTGATCCCAAAAATACTTCAGTGGTTAGCTGAAAAATACTAACCTTCCTTCATGTTAGCAAAGCGCTCCTTCAGCTGGTGATCTACCTCTGGACCAAATGCAAAGTTATTCACAAAAATAATACTGGAAGACAAAGAAGGACATGTTTTAGATCTATGGTTGTCAGTAAAAAAAAATTATCTGCCAAGCAATTTTCAATAAAAACCTAATTAACTTTCTTCTAAATCTTTCATATGGGAGTGCTGGTTATAATGCTCTTTATCTGGATGACCAGAGTTAAACCTGGTCACCAAACCTGCTGTTCACCAATTCAGATCAACAGCAAACATCACTGCATTCTCCAGTCACATGCAGTGTACTGGACTGCATTATAACTGTGTTGCAGTATTTCTAATTTTCGTACGTCTGTCAGCCTATCCCTGTGACTAGGCTTGGTACACCACCTTGTGTTGGCGATCCTTTCTTTCCACTCTTCAGAGAGGAAATCACCTCTCTCCAGCTGAAAAAAAAACCCAATAAAATTAGGGGGAAAATCTCAATACTTGTGGATCTGCCAAACATCCAGTATTTAAAATATTGTTGAGACCTGGCATTAACATCCATCTTGAGTGATCTGATCACAAGTGAACAGCTCTAAACACAGGTGTAAGATATATTACAAGTGTGTTAAACATTTTGAGCGATTTCATTTGCCTGGAATATACTAAGGAATGTGTCTTCTTCTTTTACTTTCTAGAAAAACTAGGCACAGGAAGTGCATTTCTGCCTCCCGCTGGTTAAAAATAACAACGCATCTGGTCTTTGCAAACAGAAATGATATATGTGTTTCTTTACATATAGAGCAGGGACATGAGATCCAATTACAAGTGGTCACTCGAGACACATTCGTTAATGTCAGGCTTGAACAGGGACAGGGCCGCACTGAGAGTCAACTTACTGTGTACTCCCCATGTTTCTTCCCATACCATTTCATCCACTTCTTAAATTCTTTGTCCATGGTCTGAAAGAAAGAATGTAACAAATGACAATAAACAGCTCAGCTATGTGCGTTCCAGCGGTGGTTCCACAGAAGAGGAAATTCTGGATACTGTGTTCAGGGTTCGGGAAAAAAAAGGCCTGTTTTTGACACCGGTATGACTGAAAATATGTCTTTTATTATTATAACTAACGCTGAGCTTTTGAGCTGGATTTGCACATTCAGACTAAGAATAGCCCCTTGTACTGTTGTGCCGAGGGCCTATTCTTAGACACGCGTATTCCACGCTGGTATGAGTGAGTTGCTACAGAGAGAAAATTAAATACTAATGAGGAAACCAGTTTGAAGGCTGATCAGACACAAAGACGCCTCACAGCAGAAAGGCTTTGCCAGACTGCCAGAGCTGTCTATGGTGGCAACTGCACTGCGCCAACACAGTCACTTTACTACAATAACTGAGGAAGCTGTGTTTTTTTGGACTACCCTCTGGTCCAGTGAGATATTTATGAAATTACCTCTGCATAGGTAGCTGGAATGTCTGCTTTCTCTACACCATAGTAGTGTTTACAGTTGGTTGCTGCTGCAACCTGCAGCACT
Source organism: Toxotes jaculatrix (assembly GCF_017976425.1). Taxonomy (NCBI): domain Eukaryota; kingdom Metazoa; phylum Chordata; class Actinopteri; family Toxotidae; genus Toxotes; species Toxotes jaculatrix. The sequence continues at coordinate 7,194,747 of NC_054399.1, forward strand.
ACCTGCCCCACTCCTGCAAATAAGAAACAATTTAAGAGTTAATATCTTATGTTAAAACATATAGTCACCCAGGCTGTCTGTCATCACTATCATTTGTTTATCAAAATTCATTCCCACTACACTTTTAGTAGTGTACTATTAACCTACTAACAGAAGATTTGAAACAACATTTTAATTCTTTCTGACACCTGGATGTCCCCGTATAAAAGCAGACTAACCACTGCCGAGGTCAACAAAGGTGTCATCTTCCATCATTTCCATCTCGTCAATAATCTGAGCCACCAGGTCAAACGAGGTCTCTCCGTACACTTCAGGGGAGAAGGGCTCATAGTTGTTTAGCTTCTCTGGGTCAGTCACTGAGTGGTTGTACACCTGCTGTAGGATGTGTCTTAGCAGCCCATTAGAAGGACGCTTGTTCAGCTTCATGGGCTGGGTGGTCCCCTTCCACTATAAGATGAGATTCCCCACTCATTAATATATTTATTCACAAAAAAAAAAAAGAAACATAAAGCAAGGCATAGTGGCCTAAATGTTTCCTAGAAAATCCAAATGTTTCTGAAAAATATTCAAGAATTTATTGTTTTTTTAGAAAATAAATATTGAGTATATGAGAGAACACTAGCTCTTAGAAAAATGTTGATTAATAACTAAAACTAAAACCAAATAAATACAGGTAAACACTGTTTACTGGACAGGATTTGTCATAAATTCAAAATGAGTCAAGCATAGCACAAATTCAAACACTGGAACTCACTCGAAGTACACAGTATTTTACTGACTAATGTTTCCACTTTCATTGCACCTACACAACACTGAAAAACTTTAACACATATGGACTCACAAGCTGATGAATGCTGTCAATGGCCCTGTTGTACTTGTCACAAAGTCTCTGCATACTCTCGAAGCTGTGAGGAGAAAAAAAAGCAATGCCTTCATTTTGTACTGTCTCATAATCTTCATTGTTTTGGACAAGTCCTTTCAGTATGATTTCAAGTTGGTTTTTTTCCAGTGTTAATGACAGATTCTCATGTGACCTTAAGCTCACCTTTTTGTGTCGTAATCAATGAGTACGTAATTTTCCATTGCCAGTTTGAGGTCTGGGATCTCCTCACACACCCACCTAAGGAGAGTACACATACGAAAATGTCACTAAGTCACACCTGATAGAGCCGTTCACTGTATGTGTGAATATGGTCGTGAACGTGAGTTGAGTCACAGGATATAGCAGTCACGTACCGAATGGTCTCAATGATTTCATGAGCAGCATCATGGTGTTTATCCTGAAAACAGAGAGGGGGGAACACACTGAATGTTAAACTCAACAGTGCCACAAATCATAGCCTCCAAAAATGACGAAAAACTTTAATCATCACCTCTAAAAGAGCGTCTCAACAAAAACTGAACATTGTAGCCTTTACGACAGCAGGATTTTCTCGTGGAACTGTTTTATTAGACTGCACTAGTGTAGGCCAGATATATCTAATAAACTGGCAACTGAGTATAGAAAGAGAGTAGGATATCTCCCTCTAAAACATAAAATATTTTACCAACCAGGTAGCACTCTAAAGAAATGATGTATATATGTCATTTAAGTTTAACGTTGACTTAATTCAACATTTTTAAATACAAATATTGTATATGGATGTCATATTATAAATAAAAGTATTTGAATACCTAACTCCTGGGAGACTATTTTTGTTCTCGCTATGTTCATTATGTAATTAATGACAAGCAAAGATGAATGTAAAGTACACATTAATTAAAAACACAGTCACACTGAAATGACTTAATCACAGCTTCATCTTATTACAGTGCAAGGACCACAGCAGCTATTACGCCTGACTCATCCTCTCACTGCAGTAACATATGACAGACATAACAGTCACTGCAGACACAACTGTGAGCACAACCAGTGTCACTGAATGCTGCTTTGACAACTAAGAAGCTCTGTCAGTGTTTACAACACACACTTTACTCTCTGAATGAAGCAGACTCTTAACCTTTGCAGTCTATTACACAACCCTGTACGTTCACAGAGTTGTAAGCCTCCACATCAAAGCAGTGGAGTGTAGACACAGCACTTGGATAGATCTGAATTCATCAATATAATGACCTCATCAAGAATAGTCAACATGGTTTTAAATAGACAATAAGATAATAAGACAATTTTGAATTAGGATTAGTTCTTAGGGTTTACAAACAACAACAAAAAATCCCATATTGTGGTTGAATTAGAAGAACAGAAAAATACAAAACAAAACCTTTAATAAGATAAGAACTTTTAAAAAGCGAGCACAGTCTTTCTTATTTGTGTCAATAATGCAAGCTTTTTCAGTGAAACAATCTCGACTGTGCTTTCTTTGTGATTGTAAAAACAGTCTCGAAAACAAAATTAGAGAGTGCCCTTAGATCCTGACAGACAACATTCATCTCAAGTTAAACCTTCCTTCTTGTAAGTTTAAATTAAACCTTAATTTCACCAGGAGTAACTCTAACCCTCCTACAGGAAATCAACACGATTCAATCGGACCATTGTAAACCATGTCTGAGAAAACCAATTTAAGTTACGCTGGTTCAAATGGCACTTTGGAACAAAGCTTAATAAAATTAGATAAGATGGAGATGAAGTCTATTGATTTCATGCAGGGAATCTATAGTTAGCAATCTCAGCTAGAGCGCACTGAGCACTTGAGTAATAGGACTCAAGTTACACCCAGAGCGCAGCCAGCCTGAGCCTGTTGCCTGAGCTGACCCACTGACCCACTTTCTGTCTCCTGCTACAGCGCATTGCCAAGGAGAACCTCTGGTGGAGGGAAAGAAAGGAGGGAACGTAAGAGAGGAGGATAAATCAGAGGGTAAAAGAAAAGAGGGAAAAAGGAAAGAAAGTGAAAGTGAGAGGAGCTAGAAACCCGGGAGAGCGCGGGGGGCCAGAGAGAGGAGGGGAAGCCTGGTATTTGTCAGCTGTTTGAGGCCTGGCACAGCAGCCGGAGCTAACAGCTCACAGTCTCCCAGCTTCCCGCTCAATATTGCCCGCCACTACTACGCAAACTTCCGCCAAAGCTCAAACATGCATGCGCACAGACTCAAATATGCATGGTAACACAGGAAATCTCCTACTATTTCTATCAGCGCAGCGCTCCGGTTGCAACTACATTATCAAGCTAGCTGCTAGCAGTGCTGCTAATATGCAGAATGAGCTACTAATCTTCTTGATCATACAGCAGGCAAAACAGATTTAGAACACTATTTTCTACTTTACAGGGGAGGTATACAAGGTGTGTGAGCGTATGAAAGAGACTGTGTGAGTGAGCGAATGAGATGTCGAAGGGGGGAGGTCACCTGCTCACACAAAGACAGCACACAGCAACACCAGTACAGGGCTGCTGCTAAAAATAAACACAGTCTGAAAGCGAGTCAGACAAAAAGAACAGGAGACCCCCCTCTCTCCTCACTGTGGGTACAACTGACGCATGTGTGACTCCTCCTCCGACAAACAACCTCTTCAGTCAATCTCTCCTAACATCAGCGTGACGCATCGTGGGTGTTGGGGTTTTACGCCACACACTGCTCCACTACGTGAGCCTCAGCAGCCCACGAGAACAAATGACTAAGGCAGGCGTGCCACTCACACACTTGTACGACTCACAACAAAATACAGCTAATTCACTCAGTGGCAAACAAACTAACAGCTGATCAGTATCTAAAACAAGATACTGGCACTTGCGTATCTCTTCTGTCTTTTAAACAAAAAAGATTTGTGGAAAATTCTTTTGTGAACAGCATCAGTTGATTGGAAACATACTACTCTCCAGAGGAAGTGTCTTGACGTGTTCATTTGATTATTCTTGACAGACAGGTCACATGTTGATGACACTGAGAGACTGCATCTCAACTGACCTGCACTGGCTGGCTGTCTGGCTCCATCACAGAAACACTGTACATTAAAATCACTTACATAACCAGTGGTAATATTGCAAATATGACAGTTGCCTTTTTTCCCAGCAGAAACTCTATTGATTTTACCACAATAATTACACCTTTGTAAATAATAGGTGAAGTACACAGGTGAACACCAAACCAGACAATCAGCAGAGCTTAAGCAGCAGTGTGTCTTTGAAGTGCAATGCAGGGCTGGTTAGTGCCCACACCCAGAACCAGATGGACAAAGAGCTGCACCACACCAGAGGTGCTCTTCATATGGAAGCATTTACAGATGCACAGATGTGGGGATTTAGTGAGAGATGGGGAAAGACAGGGAGAAATGCAGACGAAATACAGAACCAAAGAAAGAAAGCCTATTTTTATAGACTTGGTTCTAACAGCATGCCTTGTACTGCAACAGCCTGTACAACAGCCATGTTGTGTGTATCAAAACACAGACAAGCCCTGTGTTCATGCTCTGTGGGTGAGATAAGCAATCTTAACGCTCTGTGGGGGTGAAGAATGAATCTACATGGAGTGGAATCTGCATTAAACATGACTGGAACAAAAACATTTAAGCACACATACTGGCATGTGTTTTTCAATTCTATTAATATAGCATTTCTGAATAGGAGCAGTCGCTTCTATCCTCCTCCCTGTAGAGCTGACCATATGGACATGAGAGGAAGGGAGAAGAGAGAGGAAGTCTTTCCCCTTTGAAAACAGGAGGAGAGCACGGCATGAATAAGCTCCATATTGCAGAACTCCACATGCAGGTCCATCAGCTGTTTCTAATTGAGTACGTAACATCTAGTTCCAGTATAATAACTATCATGCAGGACAACAGTATATTAAATTCCTGGAATGCTTGTTCTTGTGTTTATTTTCAGAGACCATAACATAAGGAAATGGGCGAGGCTATAAACCCGGGAGGGGGGAACTGTGACTGTTATCAGACTCTGGCCTGGTGTGATGGGAGGGTCAGCTCTGTCAGCCAAAGCAGAAAGGAGCGGCTGATTACATCAACTAGTAACTCTGACTCAGTGACTTGAGACCATTTCAGCTCATACTGTGATGATGGAATAAGCAGACTAAATGATGGAAATGAAATAACCAGACTAGATACCGTGTGGGTGGACAGGAGATGTACAGAAAGACCCAACAGGCATTCTAAGAAATAGTTTTTTCAGTTAGCACCTACTGTCTCACCACAATTACTATAAATGAGAAATGCAGTTTAAACTAAGTAAAAGACCACAGAACTTGCAACCGCTTCCCTTTCCGTTTGTCTTCAATGAGTCAACTGCAATCAGACACTGAGGAGCTGACAGCATGCTTCATGGAAATACAACTAAGAGAAAAGAAGCCTCTTTCTACGCAAGTATGACTATTACTGCTTCGAGGACAGAGAGACCGGGGCTCAGTGAATGCACAGAGTTCAAACAACCAAACACACCCAGCTGGTCTCAATCATATGGATGTCATGAGCTAACAAAACACAGAAAGCACTCGAGGAATGCAATACTGCCATTCAGAGGCGTGCTGAATCGAGAAACACACTTCACAGGGTCCATGCACACACGCACACATCTTGAACATATCTCTATATCGCTATGTGACCTGTATGGTTGTTTACTGGTATCAGATGGTGGATCTAAGAAGAGAAAACTGGCCTCCACTTTCATGCGTTTCAGTACATTAGGGGTCACACACGAGTCACTGCCATAATGCGGGGTGTGAAAGGTGGTCTGTTTACGTCGCTGTAGTTTCAAAAGACCTTTTTATTATTGTGTCAATGTCTGTCTTAGTTGTACTTGTCGCTACTTGGTAACGTTGCTCTGCTCAAATGTACCCAATGTAACTGTATGTTATAATCTTCTAAGAATTATTTACCGCAATACGGATGAAAAACAAATTAAATATCTGATCAGTTACTGCGGCTGGTTGATACACCGTGTCTGTCACCATCCCGACCAGTGTGACCTGATTCGGACGAGCGTGCTATGGCTGCTCCGGCTAGCCAATGTTAGCAAAGAGCTAGCTAACAAAGACAAAAACAGACAAAATCTAAATCTGTAAGCAGAGGGTTTTTAGGGCTTAACACTTACGTATACTGGTAATGGCCACGGATAGCCAGCAGGTTCTGCTCCAACCGGCGATTTGAGCTTGAGCTCCAGCTTTTCTCCCATTCTACACTTCACGGCGGCTTGGCTGTGATGGATAGCTAGCTAGCTAGTAACTGCTCTCTGTTAGCCAGCTGGTCGGTTAGCAAGCGAGCTACAACGTGAACATTTTGTGAGAAAAAAACGTTGAAACGCATAAAATAAAAAAGACGTCGACGGTCGTTACGTGGCAAACACACACACAATACGGCCAAGTGTAAAATGTGTCTGACTCGGTTTTGTAGTTTGAATAAAATTCCTTTTTATGTCCACTGGCAGGAACACCTCGTCCGTATCGCCGCCATCTTGCCCGGCATGAATAAATATGGCAGGGGGCCACTGGTAGCAGAGGGGACACAGACGTCACCGAGGGGACCGTGATCGCAGCGCGTGGGCCAGCAACAGCGAGCATGAGCGAACACCCGTCCCACGGCGCGTGAGAGAATAACATCACCGCAGCTCAGTCCAGAAATATAACTATATTTGTCTGTAAATGTTCTATTTTAAGCCTTGATTGAAAGACTACTTAACAAAATTATTTGCCTTATTAAAACATAACTGACTTACAAGCCTTTAATTAATATTGCACCAGACTGCATTAGATTAGATTAAACATTACATTTAGACAGTGGAAAATAAGCTTTTCTCTCATTGATTAAACATTATTAAGACTGTTCATCATGAGACCCAATGGTGACTTCTTCTCCATTTTAGCTTTTGTCTCACTGTCAGGCCACATTCTGCACTATTTTTAGACAGTGGCAATTTTAATTATACATTATTTTATAAGTAATAGGCATATGTCATGTTAAATAAAATCATTGGTATAATATGAAAAAAGAGTCAAATTATTACATAGTTCTGTAAATTGCAAGGTTTAAATTATTTATAATTATAAGGTTCCACATCTGTCAACCTGGTGCTGTTTTCCTGCTTCAAACAGTAACAGTCACATTTCTACAAACACTTGTAGAAATGTGACTGTTACTGTTTGAAGCAGTAACAGTTTGAAGCAGTAACAGACACTTGTAGAAATGTGTAGAATGTATGTAGAATATTTCTTTGAATTTTAATTCATCCCTAAGCACACTTCTCTCTGTCTCTCTTTCTCTCTCTCACAGCAGTTATTTTTTCCTACATGATGAATGCTACAGTGCTATGGTGCTATAGAAATTTGACTTTGTAATAGTAGTGGTTGTTCTTCCAGGTGTGCTACTTAACCAGTATGTACAGCTCCAAGCTCCTGGTACACCTACTGTATGTGGAATGCACACACACCTGTGTGATTAGTAAAAATGTATGCTGTGAAAAAGGTGCATATGCAGTGGCTCACAGCAAAAACTGTTGGGGCTGCATGTTGTTTCTCCCTGTATGAGTGAGGGTTTTCTCCTGATGTCCTGGTGTCAGACATTAATGACTTCAATATATGTGTTTAATTTTCTTGTAATCATTTGTTGTTAGATAAAGACATAGTTATAAATACTAAATTCAGAATGAAGCACTCATTAAACTCTTAACTTAGACATGTAGCTGACCTTTGATATATAAACATAAATATTTGCACACAGACAGACACACACACACAAATAGAGAGAACAAATACGTCTAATGTTGGATCAGTGGTCCCAAACTGATCAAAGTTCTAAATGAAGACATCTGCGTCACTACAGCATTTACACACAGTCTAACACTTTTGTCCCATGGCTTCAAATCTAAGAGAGTTTAAAAGGACAAGTCTTCATATAAAATCAAATAATTAATCATTATATCTATGCATACAAGTAAATAAATATTTAATAATAATATCTGATCTTAAGAGGCATTAAATTCACTGTGACATTAATTACAATCTGCCCGATAAACAATATTGTTGTTGTTCCATATGAATATTGTACATGTAATGCACTACATAGTTTATAGAAAATGCATTGGTAGGATAATTAGTTCAAACTAATTACAGTATGTTATAGTTATTTGAACACAACACATAATTGCGGGACTGTGAAGTATCCACAATGAGTGATGATTTGTATTATATTCTGCAGTTGAGGGCAGGGATGGGTTGCTATGTGGTCGAGTCACTATGTAATTTTGATATTCAGTTTGCCTGTGTAACTACTCTGCCATCCGGTGCAATAACAAGTCTGAAGCAAAACAATTTTATTCAACAACATACAAGTCGGACCATATAATCTGCTTTTTTTATTAATGTTTTTGAGCATGGTTATTTTTTAGATTGCTGTCTTAATGAAAGAATAAAAAATTAAATGTGAGAATAATGTGTGGATGTGTTGACAGCTCAAGTAGAATTGAAAGAGAAATGTCCTCAGCTCATTAACACAAAAGTTGGCTGATTCAGTGTGGCAATCCACAACAGAGCTGGTATTGTTTAGAAGGAGGTTTAGTAATTTGCAGCATGAATGTGACCTGAGGTTATATTTCAAAAGGTTGGTTCTCAACCACAAAAGACAGAGTTTAGAAGTCCATAATAATTTCATTGAAATCCACACATGGTATATAGACATAATAAAACACAAACGGACCTGGAATCTTGACTTATTTATTATTGTATTTATCGCATACATACAAAACAACTCTCAAACAAGGTCATGTTTGCTTAGTGGTCTCAAGTATGATAGATATAACACTCAAAAAAGTCAGAACATCTCGTATAAAAGGGAATATCTCTGTCTGTAACTAGACATCTGTGTGCCCCTGATTGGTGATTTAAAATGAGATAATGATATGGCGTTAGCAACAAGTTCAGTGGTTAGAGGAAACAATCCCCCTCCAGTTAGAAGTGACGCTGAAGGTCATGACAGTCAACATGAAGTAGAAATACTCAGAACTGTGAGCTGCTGAGCTGAATCATCCACTGTCCCACACTGAGATACTGGGGCACAGGCTCAGTAAAAAGGGAGTAGAAGAAGACACAGCGAGCCGCAAGAACTGTGAGATCAAGATTATGAACTCAAATGTCAAAGAGCATTTTTAATTAGTTGTACCAAGTGTGTGGGAGGACTGCAGATAGAGATAATAAAAAGCCGAGACTGGGGAAATGGAGGTTAATCATATTTCTTTCTGGGATCCAAAAACACAAAACAAACCTGGTTATTGCACTGTGCTTACAATGCTCATCTCCTCTGCCTTGCGGGTCTGTGAACACAACTGAACACGACTACTGTTGTGTGTTCATTGCTCTGCTCCACCAGTACCATATTCATAAATCTCAGAAAATGCTACAGACAGCAGATCTTTGTCTTGGCAATAGTGAATCTCACTGTTGAATTGCACTATGTACAGTTAAGGGCTTGGCAGAGCATCGTCATTGGCTCTTTCACACAAGTAACTATTCATTTATATCATACTGTCCTGGTTCATTTTGCCTGAATTAATTTGCCATACCATATTTTATTGATTGTATTTCTTTTAAATGTGACGCTATAATGGTGGTGGTTGTTGTTGTTGTTGTTGTTGTTGTTGTTGTTGTTGTTTTTCCACGCAAATGCGTGTCCTTGTTTGGTCTTTTGTCTGCTCGTCACAAGTTGCCAAACTTCCCACAATTCAGGTGCCAAGAGTCAGAAATATTTCACTCTCAGCAGTCTACATTGCATGAGGCCAGAATGAGCTTTTTCAGTGGTTGAATGCAGAGATGTGCAGGTCAGACGGATGCAAGCAGTGTGGACAAACTTCATGATAAACCATTTTACTACAGTCTATCATGAAATGCCCTAATGTCTAACATCAATGAATTGACTGACCTTCATTTCAACCGTGGCCCACATTTTCACATTAAAGCACTGACCTGCTCTGTTAGAATATAAATAAAAGAAAAAAAACACTCTGCACATTTCACTGCTGAAATCCAGACAATTTAAATCTCGTCTTACTCGAAGAACCCTGGAAACACAGAGGGGGGGAGAGAGCTCTCGGTTTCTCTGCTCTGTGTGTAAACATGTCAGTGTATATGCTGCTGTATGTTGAGGAAAAGGGAGAGATGGCAGCTTGCCACAGTGAACTCGCTGACCGGGCCCCCCTCCAGCTCCCTGAGCAGTGCTGAGGCCAACTTTGGGATGGGAGCCAGTAGCAGCATAGCGAGGCTCAGGCACAGCTCAGCCCAGCCAACTGGAACACAGTCGCTATGTAGATTTCTGGGATCTTTCACAGTGTGTCAGATTACACCGAGCTGTCCTCTCTGTTGCCTTGCCGGAGCATCTTCTGCTCACGCTGCCATGCCAGGGCCTTTCTTGGATCCACGTTTCAATGCGAGGCACAGGCTTGGCAGTAAATGACACGCACTGATGGGCTATAAGAGGATACACATTAGAAACCAACAACACATGCAGGTATGGGCTACATAAATGCTCATTTCTTTTCCCATTCCCATTCGCTTGCAATCAGACTTGATTCCTGAGGGTGTTGCTGACCATACATAAGTCTACCTCTCAGGAGAAACAATGCAAACTGGGGGAATGAGAGGAATCAAAATGTTTCTTTTCAAATTGCTGCATTCTTGAACAAAAACAAGGTGTGCCAGCAACATGAGGAGGAGGCTAAAGAAACTGTGTGAAACTGCTGCCATCTACAGGACATCCTCATCACTACAGACCACAGTAATTGTAAACAAATGTTAGGAGTACTGACATGTCCATTAAACAGAAGTGGAAAACACGATGAAAGGTCTATCAAACACACCAGTGTCTCATTTGTAATGTTTTGAGGGAATGGTGTAAACAAACGTAATCTTTGCAGTGCTTCCAAAACAAAAAACATTTGTTGGAAAAAATCTGATTAGATTTGTCCAAGCCCAAAAAGTCTGTATCCATCATAAAACGTTGAAACGAGCCAAATTCATGGCATCACTATCCATGTTCAAGGTGTTCGTTACATTAACTCTGGAAAATACAGTAAAAACAATTATTATTATTTTTAAATTCAGTTTCATTATAATAACACACAGCAAAAACTGGTTCAGAAATTCACAAATAAGGATTTTAAAGAATTTTATTGAAACAAAGATCAATTTCAGTCCCAGTCCCTTATGGTTTTCAAAAAGCGTGCTTTGGGTTTTAGCGCCAACATTTCATGACTCTTCTCCAAAGCCCTCTTTGCTCAAAGAGCAGCATGTACATACTCAGAGAAAAGGGAAAAAAAACCTATACAACAGGTCATTTTGGCACAATCAGCTCATACAATGGTACTCCTGTGCTGGCATTTCACTACTTTCACAGTTTGCTCTCTGTTGGGGCAAAATGTGTTTACTGATGAACTCATTCACAATGGATTTTGACCGTAATAGAGGCGTAATACAGTAATCATTTCAGAATGTTTCTAGAAAACAAGATACAGTAAGAATCAATGAAAAGTGTCTTTCTTGTTAAAGGTTGCAGTGCTGGGCAGTGCTGAGTGTTGATTCTGGTGACAAAACGTTCGCGTCTCCTGCTGCCCAGACTTTATCAAGTTCCAGAACCAGTCTCGGTCTTGACCAACGCAGCATCGCTGTGGTCAGTCTCGGAGTACTGGCCTTAATGTAGTGTTTGAAATAGGAGAGTGATAGATCCTGAAACCTGACATTACATTAAAACACTTGAGCCCAGTCATGCAAATCCTATCTGAAAGTAAAAGAGCCTCCTCTGACCTCCTACTGACAAGAAAACACTGAGAAAGTTTCCACTGGATGATGAATTATATGGACAAAAGAAATGATAACAGAAACTAAAGAATACTGACATGTTCCTTTGCCAACATTTGGTTTTGTTTCATCTCACTCAGTAAGCACTTTGGTATACATGCTGGTCAGAGCCATGTCTGATGATTACATATTAACTCGGCTGGACTAGGCCTTTGCTTGGATTCTGATATCCTTGGGCAGTTTTTTTTTTTCAAGTAAAGATACAAAGACTGTTCATTGTAACACATTCATAAAGCATGCACTCTGATGGACAAAGAGAAAAGTGTCATTTGGACAAAAACCCCCAGGTAACAGCAAGATCAGGAGAAAAAGTGCTGATTTTTCATATTCACATAAAAAGATCGATATAAGAAATGCATTCGCTGACTAGACTCGACTTCTGATACAGCATTTCTAATTTGTCTTCGGATACGTCGAGTCGATCCGTCCTGATGCGACACTTCTCAGAGAGGAGGGCTGATCCTCCGCTGAAAATCTGACATCACATTTGAAAAGGCAAAAAGTGGTCGCATGAGAGCATTCCCTCTCTGAGCAGGAGCTCCACTGGGAAGATGATCGAGGATGGCTTTATCTTAACAGTCGTCTCGAATGGACTACCACGTGGGTCGATGAGCAGACGAGGAAAAAAAAAAAAAAGAAAAAAAGAAATTTGATCTTCTAATAGACACTGTAAACACTGTTGCTTTAAATGACCAAAACTGGCAAGGATGATAACTTCGGAGATATCAGATCTGTGGATCAACCTAAATTTTTGAACACTTTGAAGATGAAAAGAAAAAGCCTGCAGATCTGAATCCCCTGCCTGCATCGTCCAACAATTAGAGGATCTTCAATAGCGTGATAAAGAGCAGAGCTGGCGATGAACTCTTCAGATAACTTTGAGTCATTCTATTGCTACAAAAGCCATCACAAACTGAACTGGATAGACAACCAATTAAGAGCTTAATATAGATAGAACATGATGAACTATAACTATGGACCACTGCTGTAAGTGGTGAACAAGCACTGCAGCTTGTTATGACTGAGAGGAGACTGTGTTCACAGAGAATCTACAGCCCTGGACTCACGGGAAACTTTCACACGTCCCCATTGTTAAGACATCTGCACATGATTTTAGAAAAGAAAAGTCAAGCACACAAAGCTGTGTCTGACTATGTGCATTTAGAGGCATTGTTTTTGATTTAATCAATAGTAATATCTGCATCTCTTTAAAAGAGAAAATTAACGCCAACAGTGACAATTAGATGGGCAAGGCAGCTTCTGAATGAAATACTGGCTGACATTCAATATGTGAGGACAAAATATGAGAGACAGCTTTTAAGTACTGGTATTGAGGAGTGTAATACAGACTCATTCCCCCCAGTTAAGTGTCAAAAATAAATAAAAAGAAAGACAAAAAAAAAAAAAAACCCTGAACATCACAACCATTCATTTCAGTATATGGGGAAAACTGATGCCATTGTTAACTTAATTTTTCTTTACACACACAAAAAAAAAAATTAGTAGCTTTTGGTGTACAATCTGCAGTTTTCATCTCAGTGTCCCCTTCCTTCCAGTTTCAAAAGCAGGAAAGATTATTTGGATGTTTCCCCAGAAAGCGGGAAACTGTCCATGTTTTGACTCTTTCAGACCTCTGTGCACTATAAGCAGGGTGGGCTGCTGAGAAAAACAAAGCCACACAGAACCTTTCTGTCTGGATGCATTGTAACTACAAAGATGGACCTGGCCACAGCTGGCGCAGCCCCCATCTTCCAAAAGGGAAAAAATAAACAAAGGAAAGGAAAGAGAGAGAAAAAGATCATGTGTCCTGCTTAGTCCTCACTAGAGCCTTTGGCCCCACTGAGGGAAATACTCCCTTCATGGCATCTTTCTTGAGAACATTTTTTTAAATTTTATAATTATTTTTTTTTACCACAAGCGGAATCCAGAGTTTTCCTTTATCTGCTTGGTTTCCAGAGATAACAGGGAAACAATGTCTAATAACTACTTTTAAAGTTGCTGTTGATCGTACTCTGCAATAAGTCTCTTTATATGTGCCAGTTTGTTGTGTAGATATTCACAGCGGTTCTTCTCTTGGCTATAGTTTGGATTAGTCTGCAAGGGACATGAAAAAGCAAGAGTCAAACTTTGATAATCTACTCAGATACTTCATGCCATCGAAATCAGCTGCAGGTGGAAAGCTTACCTTTTTTATTTTACGATATTCTTGAAGAATCTGATTGTGGATTGTCTGTGAAGAGAGACACAAACAGGGAAACCGATGTGAATACATTAAATCTGTTTTTTCTTCTCTAGTCACTCAAGATATTCTTCAACAAAAAGATCAAATTTGTGTGCGTCCTTAAGGGAATCTACCTTGTACTTCTCTGTGCCTTGCTGAAGTTGTTTGAGCTCATTGTCAAGCACAGTGAACTGCCGGGTGATGCCCTCTATCCGAGCATGCAGACCCCGGTACTCGCTGTACTCTGCGTTGAAATCGTTTTTATACCTCTGACGCTGCTCAGGAGAGCCGATAACTGTGTACTTCCTGGGAGGGGAATAAGAGGAAATGTTATTGAACTACGCTGTGGTTGATTTGGATACATAGCAATGTTATACAGATACTTTTGCTTATGTTCTTAACTTAACAATTTATTAAATTTAGATATTTTTTTCAGGTGAGAATATAACCATTTAGATTTTAAACGTGTGGTCAGTTTATCTAAATTATGTCTAATGTCTAATTATCTCTAAATTATGTAAACTTTTTTGGAGTTGCGGTCATCTCAGCAGCTTGGAGTCTGGCTACTAAGATGACTGACCGTTCAATGTGTCCTGTTCAAAATATATTACAAATTGATATAAATTTCAAATTGTAATTGTATTTTTTTCTACACTCACTGTCAATTAGATCTGTTCCCCAAAGAAGTCATAGAAATAAGTCTGTATGTTGCCGTTTGTCTAAATCTAGCCAAACACTCCCCTGTTCGCCTGTATTTGTTTACATTGAGGCATCATTAAAAATATTAGTTGTATTTTTTTTGGTAAATAAAAAAAAGCATGCCAAATTAGCAATCAGCACTTGCTGTTTGCAATGTACCAATGAATATATAGACAACTATTACTGGATTACTGTAGATACTGAAGATAACTTGAAGCTGAAGAAGAAGAAGAAAACAAGATGCTTCTAGGATTTTTTTAAATCAAATTTATGGAATTTTATTCATAATGGGCATTAGAAATACTGATATCTTTGTAAAGTGGTAAGTCATACTGATTCTAAAAATATGTGAATCATGTCTGTGTTTTCAGGTTTGACTCCAAGGACTACAAATTTGACACTTACTGGCAATCAGGCACTGAAGGGTTTAAGGCACCTTTATTGTCTTTGAGAACTGCTACAACTGCAGGTAAGTGGGCAAAATTACGATAACTAACTACCCACTGTTTTGAACAATGGCATGGACTTTCCCCCCAGGCCTCCCCCTTTGACTCCCCCGCCTCACTGTTTTAAAAACTCAGATTTATACTAATGAATTTAAGGAGATTTCAAACTCTCTTAGCTAGCAGCAACACTGAAGGAACTACTGAGATCTAAGACTGTTAAATACTCACAATAAATAGTCTGCCACCTCAAGCGATGACGAAGGAATACTGGTACTTTTGCACATTCCATTCAGATCTGAAACGAGGTCACACAGAAAATGGCATTAATCTGAATATGTTATCTTCACTGTCTGTGTGTAAGAACTGCTTTAGAGCAACGGGAAAGACAACACCACAAAAACGAATCATTCATCATAATTAGCTATTGTTCACATCATTAATCTCTTCAATGTGTAATCCTTTAAAGATGCTATCTGCCAGTTGGATTCACATTTGAGGTAACTGAATAAAGCTGAACAGCAGGGGTCTCCGTTTAATCAGTGAGTCACATTCTGGTCACATGATGCATCACCTACTCACAGTGATGACTAGTGTACTACTTTTATTCAGAAATCTCTTATCTGATGGAAGAGCCGTGAAACTGATTTTTAATAAATACAGACATTTTGCACAGAAGAAAAAAGAGGATCTCTGTGCGTCTGCTGCTCTCACCTGTGCTTTTGTGTGGAATACTGTTGCTTTTGAGGTTTCCTGGGCTCATCTCACAGGCTCTGTTAGGCTCAGGCACACGCTCCTCACGACTCTTCCTCTCCTTCTCCTTCTCCTTTTCTTGCTGCTCTTCTCTCGCCCTCTCCCTCTCCCTGTCTTTGCTCTTCTCCTTGTCTTTATGCTTTTTTGACTTCTTCTTGGACTTGCTGTTGAAGGATGAAAGACTCTTGTCCCGAGGGCCATCCAGGACCGAATGTCCAGGAGATGATGTACCAATGCTGGGCGCAGTCAGCGCCGATGACGCAGAGAAGAGCGAAGGAGGTTGGCTGAGCCTCTCGGACACTGCTGTTTCCTGAGAGTCACAATCTCTCCCATTGTGGCTGGAGTCGTTGCTGACGTCCGACAGTGCTTCAAAAGGACGAGGGATGTCCAGCACAGGGAGCTGCTGAGAGCTGGACGTCATGCTGCTGTCTGACACAGAAACCACTTCTGCCTGCGCTCCTCCTGCCTCTCCTCTCCCGCTGGAGGAGTTGAACTTGCCATTAACTGGGGCTGTTGCAGCCTTGCTGGCAAGGTGTGATATCCTCGGCTTTTTGTTGACAAGAGGGTCAATGAAGTCAGCAGCAGGCCGTTTCTGACAGAAAAAAAAGCAGCTTTAGTAACAGAACCTTCAACAGGGTTCAATCTGAACATCAGTTAACTGCAAGGGCGTAAAGTGTAAGCAAGAGGGAAACTGCAGCCTATGTCAAAGCAATTAAAAATGGTCTAAACTGTGGAGGACAAAGGAGTGTACAGAGCAGAGGATTCTAGTATAAGCATAAAGATGAAGAAT
The DNA here is from genome assembly GCF_017976425.1 of Toxotes jaculatrix. Classification (NCBI taxonomy): domain Eukaryota; kingdom Metazoa; phylum Chordata; class Actinopteri; family Toxotidae; genus Toxotes; species Toxotes jaculatrix. Next base: position 7,211,428 of record NC_054399.1, read on the forward strand.
GCAACACAAAGAAACAAACATGTAAGTGGAAGAGTATTCTCAGAAGCACCGAGATTATGATGACTGTGCTGTCCTTTCACAATACCAGGGATTATATTACAGACAGGCCCTGTTTGACCCAGCCTGCACTCATGTCTTTGGGAATGGCTGACCCAATCAGAGTGTATCCCAACAGCAGACTGGCACTCAAAAACAACAGCCAGAACTGGTGAGGGGAACTGTTAGGGCCTGCGAGGCTTTTTAAATTATTTCCAAGCTCAGCTGCTATCAAAATATATTCTATTAGAACATCTTAATTTTGGATTTACATTCACACTAAGATGTCATTCTTTAACACAGTGTTTCTTTGGAGATCACGAGTCCCACTTCAGACTGTAAGCAGATGTAATGAAAACTTTTCCAGCCCGAGGCGAAGATGGAAGATTTGAACTTTTAACTTGCATTTAAGTGTGAATGGAAATTTTTCTGAAAATAACTGGAAATTAAATGCTGGCATGGACAGTTATTTTCATTTTTATCCATCTTAGTGTGGACATGGTCTTGCCCTGTTTACCTTGCAGCCCTTGCAACCGGATTCATCCCTCACCTATCTGAGGTTTACATGCAGCTTTATCTGCTGCTTTAAAAAAAAATTTTTTAAACCACTGAATCTAAAATAGGGTCTGGGCATACAGTTTGCTTGAGTGTTTGTGTGTTTGTGTTTACTGAGGGAGGTAGTGGAAAGGAAGTGCCATTCAGCAGGTGTCCTGAAGGAGAAGAACCTGTGAGGAAGGAGCTATTAATATAACAGAATAGCTCCTCCTTCCTCTGCCTAATGGAAATATAAACAATGGATAAACTCAAGAGTCTGGACTGACGTAAAAAGAGGGCAGCTGGACAAGGAATAAGAAAAACATGAATTAGGCAACGAGGAGCAAAAGAGAGCATCACTAAAATAAAGTGTAGAGTGGAGGGGGATTTCATGGTTATCAAAGAAGAGCTGAATCGACTTGGTTGTAACTTCTTCAGAACTGAAGAAGCCTCTTGGATGAGACATCTATCTACAAACAAGTCCAGCTGCCCTCAGTTCAACTCCTCTTGGATAACAATTAGTTAGTAACGGTAGACAATTGGAAGCAGATCAGAAAACATGTACTGAAACTGAGGATATAGAGAGGAAACACAATTCAGTTTAGGAGGACAGAGAGAAGAATTTAGATAAACCCTCCCTGGGAAATGCCAGAAACCACCAGACTGCAGGGACAACCCAGTCAGCAGGCTGTAGTGTTTGGTAAACTGGTGGAAAAAATAATCCAATTGCCCATTTCCTTAACATTTCCACTGGATCAGCTGGAATAACCAAAGGCAAACTAGCTCTGGTCAAAGATTAGCTATGCTGAGCGCATTTATACTCTACTGAATTAACATCAAGCACTTTGAGAGTCTCAAAACTGAAAAGTCATCGTGAAAATAGCCCCTATCTAACCATAGGACCACAGTAAAACATTAGTAGTCATTGTACAGCTGGGAAAGAACAGCACGCTCACCTGAGAGGGCGAGTTGCTGGCCAGCTCTTTGGGTGGGCTCTCTGGTGGGGGGGCAGAGCTGTTCGGGGCCTGGCACTGTTTCCTAAGAAAGTGAACACACGCATGCACACAGACGCACACAAACAAGAAAAAGATTGATGCAGAATATAATCTTTGGACATCTGATTGTTCTTCCAGTGCATTCAGAAAGTATACAGACCCTTTTTTCACATTTTGTTATGTCGCGACCTTATGCTAAAATTGTTTAAATTAACCTTTTACCTCATCAATCAACACTCAATAGCTCATAAAAGGAAAAGTGTTTTTCAGCGCCAGGGACAGGGAGACTGGTCAGAGTTGAGGGAAAGCTCAAGTCAAACAAGGCAATGACCTTCCTGAATTCACTGTACGCGTTGCTAACTTGTTTGACCAGACAACTGAGGACACTGTAGAATCAGTACTCTTTTCATGGTCTTAGCATAAAGGGTTTAAAATGCTTTATTCCAGGAAATTAAGCTCAAGCGAAAGATCCAAACGATGTAGCTGTCATTTTTGTCAAGTTAATTCTGCAGATGTATGAGGGCATTACAAACAAGTTACAAGAGTTGCTTTGTGAGGCTGAGGGGGTCGCTATGACAACGGAGTGAAGGAGGAGCTACTTGACAGAGCAGCATTTTATCATAACACTTAACACGTATTGAAAAAAAAAATGCACGAGGCATAATTTCAATAATTGAATCTGCACAAATTCTCTACCAGTTTAACAGTCTTCAGTGCTGTTTTCAGAACAATTAATACATAATTCTACTGTCTTTATTCTCTGAGCAAGGCAGTGTTTAATCTCACAGACAGCAGCGTTGAATGTTTCTTTAGTGGCTGAAAAAGTGAGAAGGTGGAATGACACTCCACAGTGACAGGGAGAAAGTGAGAGAGAGAGAGAATATGGTACTGCAGCTCACTTTGGGCATGGATGTTGTTTGAGAGATTTTTGCAGACAATATGCAAACTACAAAGTTGACTAAATGTCTTTAAATGAGATCAGGTACGTACACCATTTATTTTCATGCCACCCTATCCCTGACCACCTCCACACCAGTCTTGATTAACTGAAGTACTGACACCTGTATTTGGACTTTGGAACATTGTGATCACATCAGCAAAGAGCCATCTTAGGGCCAGGTCTGGAACAGAGTGTCATATGTATTATGGTGTATGAAACTCTGACCTCATTATGTACCAGACCAATCTGTCACACAGCAGCAGTGTAAAAACAAAAGAGCCGTGCCAATATACAGGTATCCAACCAAGATAAACAGTGCTTAGCCAACACAGCCATGACAAAGTTATTCTCAGTATGGCAACCAACCAATCGATCCAGTCTTTTTACGGAAGCTGAATTTCAGTCTGCTCACGATGCAAACAAAGAAGCCGCAGCTACAGGGATGACATTTCAGTCTGAAATGTAAAAAGAGTACTTTTCTACATGCAGAGATGCTGCTGCCACAGCTAATGACATTATCAGTAGGGGGCAGTTGGATACACCAAGTCTTGTCAATGCCCCACCCTACAGTTCAGTCAGGGTGTGTGTGTGTGTGTTGTGTGTGAGTGTCTGTGGTGGGGACAGTCAGATAGACAGACAGGAGCTACGAGTGAGACAGCAGGCCGACCGATATGGCTGAACCTTGGACCGGCGCCACCTCACACACGGATCAGCATGTGCTGGAACACTGTTGCATCATGTGCGTTCCAATCATGTTGCTGCACTACTCCTGCGTGACTGACTGCATTAGCTCCAAACTCTGGAGGAGCCGGGGAGAGGGGGAGGTGGTATTAGGTAGGAGGCTATGGTTGGTAGTCAGCTGATAAAACTCACAAACAGAGCTCGGAGGACAGTAGAAAGACAGACACACAACTATGCTCCCAGCATTTGTGGATATGCACGCCTCTACATACAAAATACAAGCACATACACACTTAGACACAGAAAATACACTGAGTGAGCAGAAAAACAGACATCCATGTAAATTAATGCAACATAACAGCCCTGTAATAAATACTACCTTTGTTAAACTTTTTAAAACTTTTAATTGTTGCTGACACAGCACAGAACAGGTTTGTTTAGTTTGTGCCACTGTACAGAACTATCTTATGATTTTTGTATATTTGTACATGTAATCTATGCATGTAGATGAAGTGGACAAAACGCTTGGTACGCCTTTCAAAAGTCCAAAACACAACAAAACATCCATTAGCCCCAGTGTCAACAAAGGAGCATTTCAGGTAAGTAAAGTACAGCACATACTGCAGGGCTGTTGCATTGCACTGTATTGTATCTCACAAGTGTTTCTATTCTTCTAGTCACTCAGTTTTAACAGTCAAGTTGCCCTCAGGGTTGCACCACAGGTACATTTAAGCTTATCATTGAGAATAGGAGCCATTCTTGAGTCCATTACTTTAACACAAACTCAGCACCGAGCATTGCTGCCTGGTCTATATATAGCTAGCTGAGAGCTTGCTTTTCCTTAGTGTCCCAGATCCTGAGAAACCCGATTTTTCCACTGGGAAGAAGGCCAGCAGCTCATGCTGTCAACAAATACAACGCTTAAGACGTAAATTCACTGGAGCACACAGAAATATTCCGGGGAGGACACCTTCCATTCTCACAAACACAATGTGTTTCACACATTCATCCATACTATTACGTAAATCATCACTGTGGGGACAATGTAGAGTGCATAGAATTCAATCCAAGATAACCATATATATCCTAATCATATCTCATATACCATAATCTTAATTGGTTAAATAAATAATATAATGGATTAAAAGGGAAAGGATTCTGCATGCAAAATGTAATTCCTTTATAAAAGGACGTTTCTCTACAATGTTTGGCAGCTCTACAATTCTTACAAACGGGAGCCATCACCCTGTGGCCTCACTCTCACCACAGAGAATCGACACAACAAAACAAGGTGCTCTGCAGTTTGAAGGTGTCACAAGCTGACTCTACAAAACCCTGAACTGTAGCCTAAGAAAAGTATCTCCAGTTAAAGCAAATACACTATAAAGTATAAGATATACCAAAAAAATATCATCTTTTACTTTCAAAATGTAATGCACTGCTACAGTATCAGCTATAGTTGCTCAGAAACTAAGGGACTTCAGGCTACTGGTATGCTACGACACCTAAAAAGACTGATTTATAAACATTACAAAATAAATTTCTCCTAAACAGTAATACACAAAATAAGTAGTCAAAAACAGAAGAATTCAACTTTCAACAAAATATTGCATATCACACCCATCTTTAAAAAAAAAACTTTACTGAAAAATTCATCACTCACTGTGTATTTCATATTTTTAAAATAACTGTTCAGCTCGTCTAAATTCATTGCTGATGAGAAGTAATCCACATCTTTGACATACCTAAACAAGATTCTCTTGAGAAGCTGCTGGTCTCCTTCTGTGTAGCCTGGCCAGTCCTTCTGAATTTCCTTATACAAAAAGTCCTTCAATGTGAAGGTGTTGTCTCTCCCATTCAGGTTTGCCACCTAGGAAATGCAAAAGAGCCACGGTTGAGTCTACTACCTTCTGGAGTTGAGAATAATCAGAGGGGATAACTTCACTGTGAGCTCTAAGTGATTGACTTAAGGTGTTCATACTATGGCAAAGAGTGTGTGTGTGTGTGTGTGTGTGTGTGTGTGTGTGTGTGTGTGTGTGTGTGTGTGTGTGTGTGTGTGTGTGTGTGTGTGTGTGTGTGTGTGTATGACCTGTTGCAAGTGGCTGTCCAGGGAGTCTTTGTCTAATTGCGAGAGGCCATCTTTCTGCAACCTCAGGATCAGCTCAGGCTTCTTGTAAGGCTTGAGGGCCAGCAGGTGTATTAGGCGCTCTCTGAGCGGCCTGTGCTGAGTCGTGCCTTTCTTCAGGGTACTGCTAGAGATGATGACGGGCCGAGATGTTCGCCGTAACGGGGCGATGTCGGACAGAGAAGGTGCTGGCTTCCGGATCTGAACCTTCTTGCCTGAGAGGAGTTACACAAATTAAAGTATGAGTATGACATTAGAGGAGCTGGATACGGGATAGTCAGGAACTGTAGATTTCAAAATAAAACATATTTTTCAGTTTAAAAAACTGTAACAATATTTTTTCATTTGGTATGTACATTTTCATTAGCTAACCAACTAGTTTTAGGGTTGCACTTAGTATTTGCTGTATGCACTTTTTAGTCATTCAATGTTAAATTCAAGACTGGCTTATAAACCCTCGTTGAGAATAAATTATTACAGTGTGGTGCAAGGCAAAGAGGAAGAACACTGAGCAAAAGAGAAAAACTATTTGGCTGAGGTGGTCCCAGAGCACATAAATCCTTCCAAAGAAAAAAAAACTAGTTTGTGTAGTTTACAGTTAATTTACAAGTTTTAATGAGAATTTAAGTTTGTGAGAATTTTAATTGCTGAATGTATTTTGTGAACTACACTACAATCTACCACTGAAACAAAAGCTCTGGCAGAAAAGGACTCATCAAGTGACTTTTTGGCTGGAAGCCATTGCTTGCTTGTTTTCTTAAAAACAGAAAATTAGTATAATCTCACCAAGAAATATATTCATTTCTGTCAACATCCTTTAACTCAGCGGCCGTTAATGGCTGGGAGAACTTGCAGATGACTCAGAAAAGATGAATCTTTACTGTTGCCATGTCCACCCGAACTCACCTTCCATTACAAACAACAGCTATTATCAACTTCAAAATTGGCCACTGAGACCTTCTTTTTTCAGGTGATTCACATTCAGATGAATCTTGTGTTGCCTCCTACTGAGATCAAAACACTGTTCCACAGCACAGATGGACTAAGCATTTTTTGACTCACTGCTGAACAGTGAATAGGCTTATACTGGATTTCTTTCTTTGCAGGCAATGAGGCAGGGTGCTGTGGTTTTCTACTGCTGCTCAGCACGATGCATTCTATAGTGCAAGTCAGAGACCAAAACGAAAAGTCAGGAAGTTAATGTGTTATGCCCGGGGACATTTCTGTCTCTTTGTGTTTAGATTACATTCATGGGGTTAGCGAGAAAAGAGGATCAGTGTGTATGTAGTGCATTACATGTTTGTAAATATCTCTTTCCCATCACCTTAAAAGCTGACTACTGTTCTGTGAAAATACCCGATTGACCTGTTGTATTCATGTGGCAGTATCACGTCTCCTCACCTACGTATCTTCCCCCGGGCTTGATGACGATGGCACTCCTACTGCGAGTCTCCTCCTCAACCTGGGCCATGCTTTCTCTGGCCTTCTGGTAGGAGTCGTCTGTGGCACATACTGTAATCTTGTCCTGGATCCCACCCAAACAATCCAGCTGAATGCTCCCTTCACTGCCAAAATTAAGAGGAGACATTGAGAGAGGAAGACGGGGAAGGGAACCACTATTTATTTTGAAGATACTGTGTTTGTCAGTTGTTAGAAATATACATAAAACAGACCAATATATGTTATATTTTAGAGGATACTACTTTAAAAAACTCAACATTAACCCACTTCTACAAGTTAATTCTCAACATTAATCTTATATCTCTCTCTACTTGCAATAACCCGTCCCTTCACTGAGGATTCCTGTCCAGATGAGATCCATTAAAAGACCCTGAGGGGACACTATCATTTTTTTTCCATCAAACTGTGGGTTCCCACAGTACGACTTAATGCCGTATCAAATCCCATTCTTTCCCGACTTTCCGGATCGCTTTGAATCCCCTCCACTTTGATGAGGATTTGGCAGAAAATGAGATGGTGTTGGCGCAGTTAGTGGAGGCTGAGCTCTGTCATTTGGGTTTTAGATTGGAACTCAAGGTTGATTAGGATCCAGTCAGAAATGCGGATGAACTCCACCTGACCCACTTGTTAAAAATATTTTCAGAGTAATGGGGTCAGAAACTTGACAGTCAGAGAAGCAGAAGAGTCGTGCTGTTCCTCATTCTGTTTTTCTACTTCCTTCCACACCTTCAACACAGACATCTGGTTCTATTCATATGATTCAGACGAAATTTTTGCATGCGTTAGGCTAGGGAAAATGTGCAGAATGAGGTTAATGGGCTTGATGCATGAAGGGGGATGGACCCACGCTATAAGCAGGTCATGTGTCATTGCAGCAGCTACTACAGAAACAGACTGCACCTGCTGCAAAATCAAGTGCCACAAACATTAAAGTGTATTTGGACATTTGAGGGCTAAATAATCTTAGTTTACATCGAAAACACAGCACAGCCAAAACTTACATCAAAAACAAAAATGCATGCATGATTTTGAACAACTTAATTCTAACTGGCAACTGTGCACAAACTTATTTTGTTTAATAATACAGTTAAATACAATACTGGAAGAATAATGGACAAAAAATCTGTTTGATTGGATTTTGATTAAACACTGCATGTCACCTTTTCACACTTTATTGAAAATAAATAGGGCAAGTACATCATTTACCATGTGTAATGCATATTTCCATTTAATGACTTCAACATGGAGCCAAAGTTCCCACTGTGTTTGTCAGAGGTGCCTGTTAAGTGTCGCACTGAGAGGCTTGGTGACTCACCTCAGGTTAAAACTATGTTAAACAAACAGACTGTCTGGCTGGAAACACTCATGAGGTAACTCAAGTCCAAAGATTGTTGATTATTTGCAAGGAGCTCAAAGACAGTACAGCTTGACATTACAGTGAATTCATGTTTCTGAATAAGCAGAATTTGTTGCACACACTGTAAATAAGAGAAGAGTGAAAGTGAGTGAGATCCAGTGTTTGCTTTCACCTGGTGATGTACTGCTGGATGCAGTCAAAGCTGCCCTGGGGGTTATCTCTGCCCACATTTGACAGGTAGAAAGTAAACGTTTGCAGTTCACTGGAATTTTCTGACCGTGGTATTGAAATTTTCTGTTGAAGACAAAAAAAAGAAAAACACGAACATATTAAAACAACATGGGATATCGCTGTCCTAAACTATTTGTTGTAAAAGTAACACCAGAGAGCAAAGCCTCATGGGGTCTTCCTGCTGAAGTTTTAAAGCACAAAAGTCTTTACGTTACATTTTAGACCATTTTCCTGTCATATATGTGTGTTTCTCCTTTCTTTATCAGTATATTATTAACACCATTTAGATACTTTCCAGCCAAGAACCAAGAACGAACGATTAGCTGTACTCCACACCCTATTTGTAGCTTTAAACACATATTTTTCTTATGTGTGTCTTATGTATCCGGTGCTATAAACAAACATCAGTGCTGTACACCTTAAAAACTTGGCCCTGTCTTGGCTAAGCAGTGAATAAGCTTGAGGCATTTTCTTGCTGGCATCAAAAACAGCAAAAAAAAAAAATCTACTGCCTTCTCTTCATCCAGCTTATATCTACTAGGATAGTCTGTGCACTGCAGAGTGTTCCTAATTGTGTTCCCAACATGTGACTGAAGGAACCACATGCAAATTACTGTAGCAGAACTATGATCGGTATTTCTGCAGTTTCTGGCCTTCGACACTGTTATGCACATCCTATTCCACCCCCATAATTACCTTCCTCCCACACTACAGGTGTTGCTTTTAGAAGACTACGGAGGAAGTGGAGTTAACCACTGTCAACTAGCTGCTAACCTCCACAAACCTCTAATCATCTGCAAGCTGCTGGACACTTTGTTTGAAAAGGAGGAAATAATTAGACAAGTGACAACTGGGACGAACATGCTGCATTTTTGCTTCAAAATACATTTTGCACTACTAACATTAGGCATTGGGTGAAAATGGTTCACATTTTAACATAGTGTAAAGCAGCATGTCAGTAATCTTCTTAGGGAGAAACGTGAGAGATGGAGCAGAGAAAGCGCTGGGTGACACTGAAGCCTTGCCTTTCGACCCATTCCACCTTAAAATAGTTTTAACACCCTATCATTAGAATGTGAACTCATGACTGAATTAATTTGACAAGTTCTGAAGAGGAAAAAGGCCAGGCAGCGGGTCATGTTTCCAGCAGGGCCTGGCAGGCGGACCCCGGCTCAGCTCCGTTTACCTGCGCATCAGGTGATGTCACAGCCAAGGACTGTACGTCGCACTGAGCCGGGGTAACAAAAGACAGCTGAAATAATTAGATGGTTTTGGATCCCCAGTTCAGGTCCTCTTGACCACTGAGCAGATCACTGACAGTGACCTAACCTGCATCAGGTGCTGAGCCTATGACTCACTGGCTTCTTCATCAGTGCTGTGACTGACATGTGGTTAGACTGTAGGCTGCTCGGCTCTGTTTACCAAAGGCCTCAACACGTGTGAAGGCTGCAGGTGGCCAACTATAAATAGACACAATGTCCTTTATTTGCCTTCCTGGAAGACCTGTGCTCTCAGTTAACCATAATGCTCCACTTCAGTATAACATAACACACACAAACACAAACACACACAGCCTCTGCTGTAACCAACTTATAAAGATAAAATAATAAATATTATCCATTATAGTATAGTTCTGCTTTTTATGACCATCATTGTCACAATTACCACATTCTCCTATGCCTTGTGATGAGCCGACCTGCCTCAGGGTAACAAGATACATTAACATTATACTGTAAATGCTGAATGGTCTATCTCTTTACTTTCGCTGCTGCTTCAAACCTGTCTCTTGCCCTACAGCACCCTTTGTGAAGTCCTATATCACATCTGAAGCAAAGTCTAAGCTACAGAGATCCAGCACCGAGTGCTGCCACGGCGAGCAACAGGAAAATAGTTCTGAACAACCCAGTCATCACAACATTACCAACATGAAATGCGGTTTTAGCAAACAGAGAGCAAACAGAGAAAAGCAATTCCAGATTTTTTAAAAATGTGTTGCTCCAGGATCATTTAGTCTCCTGTAGTTCAGTGTTTGTTGTATGAGGGTGTTAAAAGCAGCAAAATTAGCAGCTATGCCCAGTCTCGACGGCGACAACCACATTATAGGAGCATAGCTTGATGAAGCATGAGCATGGTGAACTATATGTTTTGTGGGAAGAGGAGCAACAGTGATACAAGCTCTACTATGCTGTGGGGTTGAAAGGCATCTACATGTGCAGCTGGGATAATTTTAAGCTTGAACATACAGCACTTATGAGAAAATACAGAGAAACAAAGGAGATAGGTCGAGTACATGAATTCAGAGATGATTAAGAGGCAGAGGAACTGACTGAAAGGCAGGGCACAGGGGAATGACTCATTTGACTCATATTGTAGAGGACGAAAGAGTGAGAAGCGAATGAGACTCCTCCAAACCAAATGGAGTGTTGAAACCACAAACTGCATACACTAATTTACTCATCCATGGACGAGTATAGTTGCTAAAGAAAATGGGTCATCATTCAGATGAAAGCTGACACACCCTGGCGTGTTGTTAGAGAGTGGGGCTTTTCTCTGGTTTGTCTTTACTGTGAATCTAGACTACACAACAGTGTCTGTGCACTTTGAGTAGCTGTTACTGACATGTTTTTTCACTGCAAAGTTAGATGCATATATGACGTTTGAAATATTATATTTGTAATATGGACCCACAGTCTGAAATAAAGTAGAAGTGTCAGAATAATGTGTTCAACAATTTAACAATTTCCTGAAAACAAAGGTCCATTCAGTTTAAAAAGGTACACATCTGCTCAATATTAAGCAAACTGTGATCTATGTTTAGTTGACAGAACAAATGGTGATTGAACTGGGACAGAATATTATTTTTAAAAGAAATACATAAAAATTACAAGTAACTGTGGCTTCAGAACACAAAGAACTTGTTCTTTCTGAGCAGATCATTCCTTAAACAAGAATAATCCACCTTTGGCTACTGTTACTTCAAGTTGACATTTTTTGTAAACCTAACTGCTGTCTCCTTTCAGAAAAAAACGAAACAAACTAAAAACCCCAATTTCAAATATCTGATGAAATTGCAAGTTTGAAAACTTCTGTGGAAAGCTTCAAGAGCTTCACCCTGCTGCTGCCACAAAACCTAGACAAAACAGAGCAATGGAAAAAAAAAAGGCCAGAGCACACATTAAAGAGGATGGAGAGATTACTTAAACACTAGATGAAGGGCAGGGAGTGACAATGCAACACACCTTCTCTATGAGTAATAATCCCCTTTATACAGATTTTCTAAGGGTGGCAGTGGATTTTAAACAGGTTGGCCAGCCGCCCCCTCCTTGTTCTGCCTGCAGCTAGCCTCATCTTCTCATTCTACAATGCATCTAGCAAACAATGAATCTTTTCAAGTTGGGGTTTGTTGAAGAGGACTGATCCCGACGCACTTCATCTAGTCCTCTCTCTAAGGCCAGGACGAGAAAAGAAGAAGCAACAAGAGGAAAAGAAGAAAAATCAGACAGACAGAGATGGGGCCCTGACGACATCAAAGATTTAGTGCTGACTGATCAAATGTTTTGCTTCAAGTCACCTTATGTTCACCTTGAGTTGCACACACTGTAAAGACGACAGCCAACACCGAGCTGACCGTTGACATGTATAGGTGATCTGTTCACGCGCTAGAGTAAAATAACTAGTCCTGCTGAACTAGTAATCCCAAAAACATTGTGGAAAGACAGCAAACCAGCTAACTAAAAAGTTTAGCTTTGCTTCGTACTGGCTTTACCAGTATAAAGAAAAAATAAGGAGAAACCAAACTAAACCTATCTCACCACCGATACAATATGCTCAGCTGACAGCTGCATACAGTTTAAGGGTTGACTACTGTCAATATCCATGGGAGATGTTTAGCCACGCACACTCGGCCAACTGTTGTCTTGGTTTTTCAGAAGCAGAGAGCACAAGTCAGAAACAAACAGCAATTCAGAGAGACAGACGGGGAGGGTGCAGGAGAGAGTAAGAGAGAACAACAAGTACAGACCATCTCCATTCATTCATTGCTACAGGCCAGTTGGATAATAAAGGAAAGAAGCATTCTTCCGCACTCACTAATACGCAAACTGCACATAACAACAAAATGCTTGAAGTTGTATTAACAGTCAGAATGACATTTGTAGGAGAAAAGATACCATTCGATACAGGCTTCATGTATGTAAAATCTGAACCCAAACCTGGTTGGGAAATACCTTGCATCTTTCTTCTGTTTTTACTTGAATTTCTTCCTATCTGAAGGTGCAAGAAACTTGTATGCATGTATGTGCGCACTTTGCCAGGGCTCAGAGAGAGCTGTACCAGATGAATGAGTATGAATGAATGAATGAATGAATATGGGATCTCATTGTGACAGCCAGGCCATCTGCTCTGTAGTTCAGCCACTTTCACACTTCTGACTTACATTCTGAACTCAACAGCAACAGACTTTCCTCCAGAGTGAGCCTGCTGCATCACTAAAATGCATTACTTTACTTTTGACAGCCTAAAACCATCCGATAATAAACATCAGGTCTACCATCTGAGTTGTGCAGTTGACAAACATGACTACACATATGCAAGTATTTCACATATGCATATGCCTGTGTTCTCATCACATTTTAATACATGTTAAAAAAAGAAGGATATCTAAAAGACAGCTGATGCGCGTTCAACCACATTCGCAGAAAAACGACTATCGAAAGGGCCACACTGAATTATCTGGTTATGTAAAGTCAGCTTCCCAGAGCAAACCTGTCCTTACACGGATTCTTAGAAAATGGATTTGCTTGTTGTTGATAAAACATTAAGTAGAAGAATGAGGAAAAAAGGGGTCAAAGTTACAGTCTGGGTTAAATAACGACCTTTCATTGTAAAATAAAATAGAAGAGAAATCACAGACCGTAAGTCAAAAACGCACAGACCTGAGCTACACCAGTGATCGTATCCAATATCTTACAGCCAAATTCTTCAAGGCAACATACAAATCAAACAACAAACACTGAACAAATCTGTGAGGCTGCTGCTGCCTGAAGTCTGTTTATGAGAGTTTGGAAAGCAAGTGTATTGAGAGCCTGGAATGCATTCACTGGATTCCCTATGCAACACTTTTAGCCTTAAAAATACATTTTAAACAAACACGTGTGTGTGTGCTAGGAGGTATTATACTATGTATAAAACTATAGTGCACCTGTCTGTAAGCAGCTTTTGCTTGTTATCCATGTGCCTTAGACATGAGAGTGTCAACTTTGAGAGTAAATTGATTATGTTCTATTTACCTCTGCCTGCATTCTCAACCTTTACCCTATTCCATGAGAGAGACTTTTAAAACTCAGAACATTTTCTGCCATTCTTATATTTAAAAAAAGTACAACTGTTTCATATGATATTATCAGTAAGTTAAAGCTGTATGGGGAAGCACTTTAGGGTAAACAACAAACTGACCCTCCTTAGAACATGGAGAAATGTGCACACATTCAACTGACAATTCTTAGAATGGTACCAACCCATGCTGGAGCTTTTTCTATCACATCTGATGACCTGTGATGGCCTGTGTCAAACCACAAGACCAGGGCATGGAGGTGCAGAGGAAGCAGCAGGGTTGAAAGTGAATGTGAAAAAAAAAAAAAAAACACACACACACACAAACACACACACACACACACACACACACACACACACACACACACACACACACACACACACTACACTACACTACACTACACTACACTACACTACACTACAAATTGTGGTTTGAAACCCTCATCACCAGGACATTTTGACCAGTCCCCACGTCCCTTTAAAGGGCTGTTTGAGGGTTAAGACTTGGTTTTAAGGTTCAGGTTAGAATAGGGTACAGGTCAGGAGTTAAGGTCAGGGTAAGGGGCCAGGGAACACATAATGTAAATGAGTGTCCTCACAAAGATAGAAGTACAAGTTAGGTATGTGTGTTTTGTGGGTATGAGCGCAGGAGGAAGTAAACAGAACGGTGGCTTGTGACAGTCATGTCCACAAACAGCCTATCATGACAACATTTTGGACAGAGACGGACAGCCAATACAATGTTTGGACTCAAGACAAATCGCTAAATGAACCAGGCCACTGGATGTGTTACCAAACTGAAACTTTCCAGTACAGAAGAGCAAACAGACTGTCTATGCATGTCAGACTGGGCAGGCTCACACACGCAAAGCCCTGTGTTTTGCCCATGCAGGAAGCGGCTGCTTATGCAGAAAATGCATAAGAGCAAGAGGATGTTTATTGTCTGCGTGTGGAGGGTTAATTGCTCATATTGGGAGTACTGGCACCCATGTGTGAGTTTTGTCATTATCATAAACAAGCAGGTACTAGTTGCAGAAAGAGGCACAGTTGATTTCATCCTAGGATATAAAAACAATTCAGCTACGTAGAAAGGCAGGCAGGGGTAACTTTAGCTCTGCTGTGGTGGTGAACATTAGCAGCTACAGACACCTATTCTGATTACCTTCCTTGCACTACAACTTACACTGTTCATATTGTTGATACTAAAAGTGGTTTAGTTGACATTTGATCAGTTAGTATCTGCTTACAACTACACAGTACAGTAAGCCACCAACACGTTATCAGCAACAGAGACCACACTACAGTCAAAGCCTGTTAAAATTTGACAAGCATCAGTCCATAAAATAACAGAGTCGTGGTATTTGGAGGAACACACTACAGTTTTCTAGAGAGGTTTCAAAGAGACTATTGCATCAAGATAAAATTTCATCATCAGCCAAGATTCCTACTATGGACAGAATATTTTTGAAAAGAAAACAACAAGACAAGAAAACAACAGTTAGCTTGCAGCTTACACCAGTGCTGGCATAATCACAGGTCTGAGTATGTGTCAGTTGGTGTTTGAGCTTTATTGAGTTGTTCAACTTGCACGTCATGATAAATGTTCATTTATTTCTGAAATTTATAAGTATGTCAATTCAGCAGGCCAACTGTAATTACACCCTATGAAAGATAAATTTCTAGTAATTCCATTTTTTTATTTTCCATTTTTAATTAACAAACAAAACTGTGCATGCATGCAACTAAAGGAGACAGTGACGATCAAGGAGAGAAAGATGTCTTACCCCTTGGTTTCCATTAAATCTGATCAATGGTCGTGATGACAGGACCTATAAAGGGACAAATAACAGCATAATTAAAAAACTTTCAGGGTAAACACGGTAAAAGATTTACTTCAGGCACACTTTCGGATAAGATTTTGTAGTTTCGAGTTCCTCATGCAATTAACTGCTTAAGTAACAGCTTTCAACTCTTCAGTAACCAAAAAAAGAAATGAAAGTACAAATGATTTCCTGGAAGCATTGCATTATCTTTAAGTCATACACCAAGTGCAGCAATATCAATTAATCAATGGTGATGGGTGAAATCCACCATAATTTATGAACTGATCAAGCTTCTATCTTTCTTTCTTTTTTTTTTGAGCTATGGGAAAGACGACCAGGTACCTTGAAGCTCCTGGATAAAACCGCTTTAACACTAACTGAGAAAGATTTACATAAAAACCTTTGTTTTACAGAGCCGTTAGCCACAGAGAAACCACAATTTTAATATAATTTTATATTCAAAGCTACGAGATTACATTTTCACATTTGCATTAGCACAGTTCACATCATGAAGAGAACTACTCGCTAAATTCAGTACTGTGCATACCACATTCCTACAGGATGAGTTTACAATGAAGAACTATTTGCTTTTTTCATTTGCCAAAATCCAATTGAAGTACTGATTCAGTGATTACTTCCTGTTCAAGAACACATTGTTTGTAATTCATACAGATGTCTTACATCCATGAAAAAGGTTCATATGAAATTTAGATATGGTTATCAGTTATCTAATTGGCAAGCTTTTCTCCAGCAGTTCACACACACACATATATATATCATAATGTATTGTAACGTCAGTGCATTTACAGTATATTGTCAACTGAGCAAGAAATAAGGCTCAGATAAGGCTGGTCATGGCTCGAGGGAGAAATACAGTCATGCAGTCATTATGCCCAAACTGCTGTGGTCAAACATGGTAATGACCAATATGTCTTACAGATAGTCAGTAAATATATGAGTTAATAATTGGCAGATTCATTGCTAATGAAAAAAAAATAATTAGTTGCAGGCCTATTAACGTGGAAGATGAGAGAAGAGTTATAGCTGTTGTTCAGCACCCAAAAAAAGCTTAGTCTAATGTGACTAAAACGTGTACAGCAGAATAACATGAAAAAGCAGGATGAATACTTTTCATACAGTGGATAGTGCATCTGCAAGGTAAAATTGCCTATTTAATTTAATGAATTAAAATAGTCAGAGTAATGACCTCCTGCAAGTTAAGCCAGTTTTGGAGAAGTAGAACAGGGTCTCCACTTTGCTTTCAGTTGAATTCAGCTGTTTCAATATCACTGTCTGGGGCTGCCATCAGTTCATCATTTGATTTCTAATGACTCCACATTTCGTTTCAGTTTCAATTCAATTTCAAATAAGATAAAGCAAGGAAACAGCAGTACCTTCACTCCCCTAAGCAAAAAAATTCTACAGAAGGCAAGGGAAAGGGGACTTTTTAAGGGGACTGTTTAAAGCAAAGTTTCAATCAGAGCAAACCAAATGGTTAACACTGGTCCAGTTCTGGCTGACCGAGGAAACTTAATAACCATTACTGTTGATAACCGCAACATTTCAGTGACTGCAGGAACTTCACTTTTATGAATATAAAACAGAGGAAGTCACTAGCTTTTCCTCCTCGGTGCTCCTTTAGTGGATCAAATGTGATCAAGTGAGAGACCTAAGGTTCAAGGAATGGCAAGCCTATTAAAGACAAAACATACTTTGTATTCCTGCCTGATCCCAATCCAGAGATATGCAGCATGCATACAAGGACTGGTGAGCTTCTCCACATACACATAACTTTAACTTTATGCACTTAAAAGTCCCAATCAGTGTTTGGTGTTACTTACACCCAACCAACAGGAGCCCTGTGGTCGACACTAAAGTATGAGTTTAGCATACTGTAGTACTCTAGTACACTGGCCAATTGGCCAAATAAATAAATGGATAGATAGAGAGAGAGAGAGAGAGAGAGAGAGAGAGAGAGAGAGAGAGAGAGAGAGAGAGAGAGAGAGAGAGAGCATTTTTGCCCTTATTTGACACTTGACAGTCTAGAGAGGGACAAGAATCTAGGACAGAGGGAGAAAAGGGGATTTGACATGAAACAATGTTTGAATTGAACCATGAACATTCTAATTTCAATGACCTTAAATAAACCTTAAATATGTGCCAGGGCCAATTAAGGCATTAATTAACGAATCTGTGACGGATTTATAAAGCGAGATCTATTTCCAATCCTGTCATTACTGTAATCCGTTGTAATCCAGGCAGTTACATTTGTACAAGACAGTGCACCCTACTCCGAAAACACACTGTTGATATTAAGAAGAATGTAGCACATACATTTACATAACAGCTGTTTGTACTAATGATACCCATACATACGGGGAACATTAGCAGGTCAAGTGATTGAGGCCACCGGGTTGCAAAAAGCCACACTGAGTCCTAAAGCTGTGACATTATGCAGATGTATTGCCCCTTTTAAGTGCTGCTGTTCTGTGAAAACTGTGTTTGAACAGAGAAATTTTGTTCATGTCAGAGATGTAGAGAGGCTGTGCAAATCCTGCTAAAGCTTTGCAGCCTTCAGACAGCTCTGCTTACGCTTCTGGTATTAGTGTTGCTAACTTGTTTCACCAGAAGAATGGGGACAACACCTCCCCAGCTAAGCCATCACCAGGTCTGCTGTAATATTTATTTGCATTTACGGCCCAACAGCTTAACAGGAAATGCTGGATTCTGAGAAATTATTAACACAATCTTAAGTAGTAGCATGTAATATCTTTTCTGACACACCCAGTCACATAGTCACCCTTCTCTTTCACCACAATCACTCCTTAACCAGCTGATCCACTATAAACTATGTGTGTGTACTACTACTACCACTATGACTGCTACTATTAAGGGCGGCAATGATGGTCTGGCAGCCAGTCTAGTACTGGGCAACTTGCTGTGAAATTTTACACACTCATGGTCCCCCCAGGATAAAGGCGACTAACTTTGGTGATCACCTGGATTTTTCCACATGACACGATGAGGTTGACATCTGTGTTTTTTTTAGTGAAATATCTCAACAACTATTGGGTGGACTGCCATAAAATTTTGCACAGACATTCATGTTACCCTCAGGATAAATTTTAATCACTTTGGTGATCCTTTATCTCTTAAACTACCATCAGGTCAAACCTTTCATTTGTCCAAAAGTTTATTTTATGACTAAATATCTGCAAAAGGCTCAGCTGTACTTTGTGTATAGTTCTATTTAGAAAATGTTTAGCAAATGCTAAAATTTTAAACTAGAGCATGGTAAACACTGTACCTGCATTGTCACTGTGAGAATGTTGCTATGCTAGCTAAAGCGCCACTGTGCCTACAGACAGCCTCACAGAGCCGCTGCCAAATAGCTTTGACTTATGGGAAGAACATGATTGATTGACATGTTGTGCATGATCTCAGAGACAGCTGGAAAAACTCTGGAAAAGCAGGTTCACCTTGCTTCACCATTTCTACTCTAAATAAACAAAGTCAGAATCGGATTAAGAAGAAGAAAGCCACTGTTTCAATTATATTGACAACAGTCAAAGATTGTTTGACTTTGTCCTGAGCTCTGAAAACACTCAGAGCCTATCCAGGAACACCAGACCTTTCATGGAGCCACACTCCCTGGTTTACCCCTGCAATGTTTAACACAGCACCAGTTTTAGCACTCCCACCCTGTGCCTACCCCTCCCCCACCCCAACACTGCTAACATAGTGCTACCCTCAGCCTGTTCATTTGAATGGGCTGCTGACATGTCACTATTCTCTGGGACCTGAGCCCAGAATGTTCCACAGAGCTAACCTTAGGAACAGAGTACGGGTCCTGACCATGGATCGATGACAAGGCCGTGGATGTTCTCACACACTGCCAACCAGCAACAGAATGGGGATCAGCTGGACACAGCATGCACTTGTAGTCAAGAGGCCAGAGATAAAACTGAACTGATGACAATGTTGTTCAAGTGCGTTTCCTATAACATAAAGGCTTGCCTTCTTACTGTACTTTTCCCCGCACTATTAATTAACAAAGCAAACAGAGACGTAACAACACATGGACCATAGGTTCTCAAACAACAACAGCAGCGTTTTGTGTGCCAATATTTCAACTGTAAATGGTTGTAACACACATCGTATAAGTATGGCCAACAGATGTACTTTACAATCAAAACTTGCTCAGGTTTATCAAATGTGTGCTACAGTTTAATCGGGTATAAGATTTGCCAGCTAGGCTCCAAACTTCCTTGAAACCTTGGTGAAAACAAGGCCAAGGCTTTCAATTGGCTCAAACAACACAACAAATTACATGATGCTATATTTCAACAGTGGTATATGAGTTTGAATTCACTTCTGAACATACAAAATATACAAGCTAGGAGTTTGTTTACAAGAAACTGGGTGTAAATCATGGAAAATAACCAGCCTCATAATACAGACTAGGTTAAACTATATCCTCACACACAGTGTAACTCTCTACTCTGTCTCTCATGTTGCACTGCCAAAGGATTTCTTTGTGTTGCAGTAAATGCACACAGTAATAGCCATGTCCAAATCCCTATGGGCATGGCTGTGGCACCCAAATTGTCAGGTGTATAGTTGCATAACTGTCACACTGATGAGATGTTCCACCTGTCTAGTATTTCAGAGGTGGAAAGAGCACTTTCTGCCACGCACTCTGTGAGGGTAGAATGGTACTGGCTGTCCTTACTCTCAATATTCAGTGTGCATGCATCATTGCTGAGTGTGTGCTGTGTGTGAAACACGGCGTACTAGTCTACCCCCTTTCAAATAGCTGTGCCAGAGGAGTGCCAGACGAGTATTTGAAACAACACACTCGCATGTAGGCTTAATTGGACCTACTTGTTGGTGTATTTACTGTAACTGGCACTCCATCTCTGAAAAGAAACCCTTTGAAGCTTTTAGTGTTTTCCATCTGATGAATGCTGAGCTACCTTTGATCTTATGCTTGAAATGGCAGCACAAGTTTCTTTTGTTTTGCACCACTTCTTGGATGTGAGGGACAGATCACTGTATTTAGAAACTGACAGTTTAGCATTGCAAACACTAAACTATCTTTTTTAAACGGTTAAAGTCAAACTTTATGTCTCCGGTCTCAACTGCTTTTTCAACACTGGCATTTTGCTAAAGTCGTAAAAAGTGAACTTCTTCAAAACATTTGTCAGTTTCAGGCTGTTTTCTAAATGTTTTCTGTCCATGCTGAATTGCAAATAGAAAAACTGATCGTTCCTCTTTCTTCTCTTTGGGTGAACATACATCAAAATTGTGGAGTAGAGCAATCATCTAGTAAACAGTGTGGCACTGTCTAGTTACTCTATTTGGTCCCATCAGGTTAAACCTCCGCTGATGATCATTTATTTTATGATTCACAGAATTTAGGACAAACCTGTGGCACTGTGATACAACTGTACACTGAGAGATCAACATGATGATCCACACTACGCTTGCACAGTCTCACAACTGTTGTATGGTGTGACTGGCTACACTGCCATTTCTGCTAAACAACACCTGAAGATGTCTGTGAAGGCATACATCATTGTTTTTGTAACAGCTTTGTTCAAACTGCAGTATGCGACCACTGTTTTCAAAGCCAAACTGCGTGGACACAACATTGTGATCTCACTTGGATGTATCACTACTGAACTCTATCATCAGCCCATACACAATAGAAAAGGAACAATTTAGGTACTGCATCAATGCAGTATACCAGCCTCATCACAAAAAAACATTTAGCAGAAAACTGAAGTGAGTAAAACTTCGTAAACAAAACTTTAGTGCAAGTTCTTCTAACAGCTGTTTTCCTCTGTTAATCTGGGGGCCTAACAAAAGTGATGTGAAAGTGATGACTCAGCAGGCATTCAAAGCTGAGTTGTACTTTGTTAGATGTGTCTGACTGGGATGAAAGTTTTAATAATTTTCTATTATATATAACATTTCAATAATCTGTTTGTTAGATTAGATGAGTTTGTGACTTTAAGATAGGCTTCTAACTCCAACACTTGACAGAATGACTGAAAAAGTAAGCATGACTGGAAAAAAAAGAAACCCCCCCAAGAAAAAAAAAAAAAACAGGATCTTCTTGGCACCATTTGGTACCTGGATTTAAACATATGTTATGATCCCTATTACAGCTGTGACAACTTGGCTCATGGTACCAACAGACTGGCCACCATCTGACTGGAAGATATGAATGTATATCTTTTCTTTTGAAGCCAATTTGATTCATATTTTGAGTCAGAATCAGTGACTAACTGGACCCGAGATAACATTTTAAGCAGTCAATAACATGATTTATTATTGGATAACGTGTTCCAGTAAGTACCATTTATGTCTTCTGTATCTCTCCAGTGGCGACAAGAGGTAAATATTTTGGTATAAACTATTAAAGCTATGTGTAATAAACCAAAAAAATGTAGCATTTCTACAACTGTGAAAACACTGTATTCCCTGGTATTACAAAAAAAAAAATATCAACGCAAAAATAATCTTTGCAGAATGTGTTGACTTGTTTCCATGTTCAGATAAAATTAACCTCAAGTATGTCAGTTATCATGACAGAGAAGTGCAGCATACATGCCAAGCACAGAAGAACATTTTCATTACTGGTGTTACCAGGAGTTTCAGGTGAAGACCCCTATAGCATTAGAGTCTCTGGGTCATGACCTCGGTCATGCTGCCTGAATATTTCACTGTTGCTTCAACTAAATAAAATGTATGATATGCTGTCTCACAGTCGGCTGAAATTCGAAACAAAACAAAAAAAATGGCTCAAAGAATAGGAAAAATTCAGGAAAATTAACTGATTACCATTTGGACTCTGAGGGAAAGAGGCACTTAATGATAGACTGCATTATTAAAAACCAAACAGAGGAATCTCCTTTCAAATGCGAAGAAGTCTGCACAGACTTAGCAGAGATTCTTTCAAAGTTTGGCTTGATTCAAGTTTTCTAAACTCATGCAGCAATCTCTTAGACATTAAGCCCGGATATTGTTTCATTATCACTATTTATAGAGTGACATAACATCCTTTAAGTAATGAAGGCTCTATGCATAAAATAGCTTTAGTCAAAACTGTACACTTGTACCTGTTTTCAACCATCATACCGCTCTGATACTGGTCAAAAACCACAAGTACCAAGTGTGTTTGTAGACCAAAGACCAAACCATGACCCACACACTGACCAATCTCTTGCTAAAGACACAGCAGGTCAGGGAGTCTGCTCTGTGTGCAATGACACCAGGTTGACATGGTCACTTGTGGCAACCCTGCCACAGGACAGGGGAACACTATGACATTTAGAGTCATATTTGGCCTTAGTGGTTATGGTCATCTCTTGCAGTGTCCCATGATCTGATGAAACTGGGGAGTCAGCATTCCTTAAATAACCACAGCACTGGCACGGGCTGACCAGCGTCAAGCAACAAAATCCCCACCCAGTCTCCATTACTTCCCATACCATTCCCATAGGGGTCGAGACAGGGTGTCGTTAGGAGGCACAGGAACAAAACTGGCCTGATGTAAAGTGACCTCTTTAATGAAGCCTATAGCCTGTCACCACAAGTACTTGACTTAGGATTGATGCTCAAAAACCTCTTGCTTCTGATATTTTAGTCTTTAATCCTTAATCTCTTTTTAGTAAACTTTTAACTTAAAGTCTGGAGGGCTTTCAGATAATAGATTCTGGAAAGGGTGTCAACGATTCATTTGTTTGGGAAAAAAACCCCAACAAAAAACAGATACATTTCAGTAATCAAAGATGTTTACCTGGTGAGGAAACCAAAGTGCAAAATGAGTGGATGAGAGCACCACACTTATTGAAATATAATCAGACTCATTTCAGTGGTGACAAGGCAAAAAGCTGATCCAACAACACTGAAGATACGCTCCATGTTGAGACTCATTTAAGTATTTCACACTTTTGGACAACAAAACAACCATAACACAACCGAGCATGACTGGCATGACATGTTGTTGCCTTGTTTAGCTGGTCCTGGCGTTATGCAACATTACCGACTACAGCAGGTATCTCGTCTGTAACAAAACAATCAGGTTTTTTTTTAAACAGCTTATTATTAAAGGGAACTGGTTCAAAGACTATATTGTGCAATGCATCATTGTGTGCAGTATAGTTACTGAGAATTAATACCAGGACTTGAAATGTAAATGCAACACAGAATAAACTGCTAACCACAGGATGGGTGCCACTGCTGTGATGTATGTCCCTAAGAATGTAAAATTCAAGCTCCAAGCTTATAATCACCGATGCATTACCTCACCACAAGACAAAAGATCTGACTTGGGCCAACAAAAGGTTTTAACATTCAAATGGGACTACTCATCTCTCACCAGTATAACACTGCAGTGCCAGCACATGAGATTTATTGTCCCTTCATATGAAAGCTTTCGCAGACTGCGTACGAATGTTCGTTTTATATTTGAGACAGGCTTAATATTTTAGTTCACTGCTATAGTTTCAATTTTTGTGGACTGTATTCTGAGAGTTGGCAAACAGCTTGCTGCTCCACAATGAAGAAAATGAAAACTGTGAGCACTACTGAATCTCTATTTAAACACTGTGTTTTCCAAAACTGCTGTGCTGTAACAACAGTCATCCAGAGGCATAATTATAAACTTTTATCTGCACTCTATATAACCTTCAGCTTGATGACGCTCAAGTAGCCTTACTCATTTCCTTGCTTATGTCAGAGCTGGTTTAAAAAAAAAAAAAAAAAAAAAAAAGAGAGAGTCTCTGGGCTGCCAGTCCCACAGCAGGAGCTCCAGTTCACTCTGTCCTCAGAGTAACCAGCAGAGGAACCGGCTGACACTCACATCTCATACAGGAAGCTGCACTATTGCTACTGGATAAATATTATTGCACAATGAATTTACCATAAGAATTAGTCACAGTTTGCAGTTAGCATTTGGTTAGCTGACATAGAAAGGGAATAAACAAGCCTGTAAACACTGTATTTCTTCATCTCCTACAATGTAGCATAGTGTAGTGACTTTACAATAAGTCTATTGACAATTCCAGTATAGCTGCTCCTGCTGTATACATTTGTGTTGCTTGCTTGAGCCTACAATTTATCAAAGCTGCTGTCTTGTACAGTATAACGGCCTGGAACGGCCTCGATGAAAGCAAGTGTCTGGCGGGGTCGCCACACTTTCCCAAACAGCAGCAAAACTGGGGTCATGAAAATTACCAGCTTTGTCTGATTACATCCTTCACAACACAACAACTTTCGTATTGGAAGGCATGCCATTCTGTAGCTCTCTTCCTCTTCCTTTACCGAGTTCCCAGCTCACCCCTGCTGTTGGGTGCCAGCCAGTGTTTGAGTTATGAGGAAGCCAGAGAGTCTCAGCTCCCGTAAAAGATAGCTGAGCCACAATGAAAGCAATACAAGCTCAAGTTTGGGGTGTGTGTGCTAATAATTAGCCTTTAATTCCAATAATAAATGACATTCCCACCCCTACAATGGTTAATATGAGAGAAACAAGCCAATTAACTTAGTTTCTAAGATGGTCTGAACTTAGAAAGTTATATAACATCCCACAACTTGGATCTTTCAGGTGATCCAGTTCGTTCTTTTAGTTTAGCATAGGCAAAATTTTTCCCATATTTCATGACCTAATGTGAAAACTGAGAAAAACACAAGCAAATAATATGCCCAACATACTGATCTCACGCCACCATGTAACAAATATGATAGATATCTGATCACAATTTTTTTTTTTCCTGTGTAAGCGTTACAAGATATCTTTAGTCAACCTGTGTTTGTACAAATGTGGCCTGTGTTAGTTGAGAGGCTTCATATATTTGCATTGCACTTGTCATTTAGCTGCTGTCTGAATTTCAATATGTTACCTTTAAATATACATGGCTCTGGCTGAGGAGACTTGTGTGTGTATGCTACCATTATATGATGTATACACACATATGTAATTAATTTAGACATGTGGCACACCTGCCCCTCTATACATGACTCAATGTCAGACGGGTGGTTTGATGTATGCTCATCATCTGTCATTGTGTGAAGCCACTGTGACGAGGCCACAACAACAGTTCCAATCCGAAAATTTCCATATATGTTTCATTTGAGGGCTTCAGTGCAGGTAGTAACCTAAAAACAGACCCAATCAGATCCACCAAATCTGAGATTCCACCTCCAAACCTGTTGACCACAGAGACACCCCCGCACCACGACAAGGATAAATGTGATCTGAGCCGTTGTGCCAGCTAAGATGCCACATCCCCAAAATGATGCAACAAAGCCTGTATCACTCTACGGCTCTGAACACTCACAACAAAACAAGCACTCGCCTCTATGTCATACACACATTTGATTACTCAATAGCTGAGATCTTATCAAATTGTGAGTGTTTTAACCTGAATAAATAACGGGGAAAATGATATACAGTAAGCATAACGTGAGCAATACAACTTGAGTAAGCAGTCAGTCTGCAAAGTCTGCAAAAGACACACTTCTCGATAAAGGTGCATCTATCTTAACTGTAAAATATAATTCCAGTTTGCCTCGTCATCCAGGTATAAGCCAAGTGCAGATTTCCAGTTCATAATGTGCTAATCAATTTCAAAAAGGTGTATTAATAATGTAATATTTTGAATATGAAATTGCACAGGGATTTGCATTTAACATGTCTTTGTGGCAGTCAAACGATGGTGCTAAGGATTAGGAAGCATTCTACCCCCCCAATGAAAGCCCCAGTGCCAATATCAACTCCATAGAGCCCAAGATTCTTGAGACAGTCCTGTGTATTGTCCTGCACCTTGTGAAAAATAATATCTTATGGTAAATCACAACCACTACAAATGATCAGACAGTGGTATAAATCCTTGTCACTGTACTCTCTTTTTCATTTTCTAGTCAAAATAAGAACCTAATTTTTGTACTTGTCATACTACTTTGTGAATTTTGAACACAAAATGTCCAGTTTGTGCAGGGCAATGCAAGACAGGTTGGGCACATTTTCTAATCAAGGCCGAGTTGGGAGCGATGGCCAAAAAATTAAAAGCTATCCTGAATCATCAGCAAAGCAAGTTGGATGCAAGTTGCATGCTCCATGTTTCAGTCAAAAAAGAAAACACCCTTGTGCCTATTATAATTCAAAAGCACCAAACTATTTAGCATGTTGCCGTAATGTGCAATCACCCTGAATATAAGACCAGTCTACATCTCTAAAGAACAAAAGCCACTGAAAATTTACAGAGATTAATTGCTTTTGCCAGTGCCAATTACTGTAGCTACAATGACAATATGTTTAAGAGTTTGGGGATTGCTCTGTATTGACAATTTCTTTCATGTGCCATGTGTCATAATTAACTGCCTTCCTACAACTACTAGTCGCAAAATTACCTGTCAGAATTTTATTGTTCTGGTTTATCAGCTGCAGTTCTGCTGTACACTGCCACTGAAGCTGGAGATAAGGCCCTTTCCTCACGGCTTGCCAGGTTTTCCCTGTCAAATATTTATAGAAGCTGAAACGTTAGATGGCCATCATCAGACTTATAGCTCTCCATGCAAGAAGCCAAACAAGCAGCAGCAGCAGCACAGCCATTTCAGAGATCAGAGCTTGAATTCTACCTCTGGACTGACAAGAAAATGTGTTGAATCTACTGTTAAATAACTTTGAGGCCCTTCCAAAGCTGTGTGGTGAACATGAGCATTCAGTGGCAGTGAGGGGGTTGGGAAAGGAGATGGCCATCTTTTGGATGAATACTGGGTACTTTTCCAAATTACTTGTAATCTTTTGGATGAATACTGGGTACTTTTCCGAATTATTGACTATGCTGGTATTAGATACTTAACCAAGGCAACGCTTTCCTTGACTTAAAGACTATATTATGTATATATATATATAATGAGTTAGTAAACAGGGCTCAGATATTCAACGGTCGCTGTTACCATTATGTGTGGATAGCTGAACTAGCAAGGTTTGCCTGATTTCTTTTTAGTTTTTGGTTTGTTTTTTTGACAGCTTTAAACTTTCTGGAAACATCTGTACACACTTCAGAAGTGCCATGTTTTCATGTCAAATTTTCACAGGTTATCACAGACATTCTGGTAAGTCCAGTTATCATCAACACCAAGTTAAGACTGTCGCACCAACTAAAACAAACACAATAACACAATCAAATTAAGTAGTGGGGCTCAGTATCCAGTGGCACCGAGCTTGTTAAACGACCGAGCACAGCGTTCAACAGTCGGTGTGGAGCTAGTCTGGGTGTAGCTACAAAACGCTGAACAGCCACCCAGCAGCCAACATCCGTCAGCCCGGCCAGGCGAGAGCTGGTGGCCGCTAAACTAGATACTTAATCAAGCCAAACTAGCCAGCCTCGACCAGTCTGCTGAGGCTGGATATATCGCAGCATGAAGGCAGCCGCAGCAGAGGCAGACAGAGCTGGGGACTGACCTCACTCTGCCTGTCAGAGCCGCCCCGGACACACTCCAAACGCAAACCAAAATGCCGTGGAACCGAAAAAGGCCATTTACCTTGCCGCTCTGATAGCCTTCAAATGCTCTGAGTGCGCTGTCAGTGAGTTTAACGTGAAAGACGGAGATATTGCTACCGCTGCTCACTCTTCCACAGGACAGTCCGTAGCACTGCTCCTCCTTCAGCGCCGCCATCTTGCTACCGTTCCCACCACGCGCACGGACGCACTGTTGTAAACCGAGAACTCCCGATGCTTTTCAATGAATATTCAACGACCGGTCACTGATGATGAAGTCACTGAGCAGTAATGAAGCCCTATATAGACATGTGTTTAATACTTAAAAAATAACATTTAAACTATAAAATACACACAATACCGCGATATTAAAGACATTAAAATTATTGTTGAGTAGCCTGTGCTATTAATTGTCGACTTTTACTAGATTTAAAAATAATTCGCCGACAGAATGTGAATAAATGTTATGTTTTCCATACTATTCTATAATGTAATTATATGCTACGGTTATTAATGGGCGACAAAATACACATTTTGCACAGCATTTAGAAATGAGCCCTGAACACCAGTAATGCGTAGGAAGAGGGAAACGACAGGTCATCTCATTACGTCAGCGAAACGTCAATGTCTGGGGGAAGTAAAAAAAAAAAAGAAAAGAAAAAACAGCTTGGGAATATCCAGAAAACTTGGGAATGTCCAGCAGTGAATACTTTTGGTTATCTTGTCTTAAAAACAAGAGGATTGTTTGAATACAGTTGCTCTACAAATACGACTGCAGATGTTATAATTGAATTTGTGTCTGTCCAGTACAGACATTACCAGTGGGCAGTCAGTCCTCCAAGTTCAGTTTTACAAGGTTTAAGTTTTGGGAGCACACTGTGATAAAAAGAATGCTACATGACATGAAATCAGTCAGCGGTGGAAATAGTAAAAAATCACCGGATACCTTGTCACTGATGCTTGTGAGATTATCAAGCTGAAACTGTAACATGACACAAAAAGGAAATTGTGGTTTGATAACAGACAGACATTTTATTGCGATGAATATAAAATCAACAACTGCAAGGAATGCTAGGAACTTTTACCATCATTTCGTTTAGCATCAAAGTTTATGCAACTTTTGGCTCTGTGGTACTACCAACTACTCTGATGAAGCCAGAGGTTTGCTGGTGTCACATTTACTGTACATAAGAAAGCAAAGAGCAAAAACAGTGTAATAAATAATTTATGAAAAACTTCACAGGCAAAAATGTAGGGATGAAAAAAAAAAAAAAAAATTCACACCCAACATTGTATTTGAAAGGTCACCCTTCAGTATTTGGTCTTCATCATCAAAGATTGTGGCATAACTGACTGAAATTGGATAATAAAAATAAACTCTCCAAACTGTGTTACTAAGAAACTCCATGTACCGTTCTCTGTCCTTGTTTTGAAGATAATAACTACATCTCTATCAACATAAAATTAGTCCTTTAAGGAATGCTGAACAGAAAGTACAGTACATCTGCAAACCACTGAGTTCCAATCCAATACAGCAGTACAATATAATTATATACTACCACTGTTTATTGATGGTGACTCTGTGCCAGAAAAACTGCATTATGTTGTAAGGTCTTTCTATAATGTTTTTCCTCCTCCATATATATCAATGAGCAGAAACTTTAGCCTAAATACAAACCATTGGACTGATGCAACATGTAAATGACTAAAGAAACTGGACCAGTAAAAACTTAAAACTTTAAGGTAGTATATCTTGCAGAACTGTTGTATTGAAATACACCGTATAGGTGCTTCTTTTTTCTGGCTACTCAGTGTATGACTCTTATGAGCCAGTGTGTGAACCTCAAATATTAGACCATCTGCGTTACGCCAGTTGACACGAAATCTTGTACCATATTTAAAACAGTGAAATCACATGTTCTCTCTTGAATAGTAAGTATTAACACAAACTAATGCTTTAGAACTATAGCATGACATAGGATCTTATCACAATATATTTTTAATGGGAAAATATTTTATAAATAGCTCCTATCTATAGTAAATTATTTTTCATTTCAGTGCTCAAATAATCAATTTCCAACATCAACTACCACAGACAAAAATAATGGCAGTAAAAGAAAACAGTGTCTGGTGATATGACAGATATGCGTAAACCTTGTAAATACAATGGAAATACAGATTTCCCATATGCAAATATTGATGTTTTATTATTTGTCACATGTACTTCTCAAACATAGCAGAGAAAGGAGAGTGACAGTGAAGAGGCAACTGACCAACTGACATTTCCATCCCCTTTGACCACAGGTCAGAAGGCACTGCCAGATGTGATTCTGTGTTTGGGTTCTCACATTGCAGGAGCTCGGTCAGGTCATCACTACAGGCTCGGTTCAATTTCTAGCAGCTATGACAACCGATAATGCTACACCGCCAATGGCTACAGCAGTGGCACCGAATAGCCATTTCCAGCTGAGACCCTGGGGATATAAAGGAACAAAAGAGTAGAGAGTGCATGTTAAGTAGTTTTAATAATGACACACCGAATAATGATAGAGTGAAAAGCACAAAGTTATTCATCAGTCTTAAAATATTTATTACTAAATACTAATGCTTCCCGTTTATTACCACACAAAGGCTCCCTTGGTATTACATTACTGTTATCAACCCAAAGGAACATACATGACAGTGCGCAAGTATCATGTGATGTTGGCCAGAGGTTCAAGCTATATTCTAACCCGACATTTTTTTGCACTTTAACTGTTTTCTCAGGGAAATGACTGTCTCACCCATGAAGATCTTGCTCGGTGTTTCTGTGTGCTGCTGCTACTAGCGGGGTTACCCAGCATCTTCTTATACATTGCCTGCTCTGCTCCTCTCTGCTCCGAGTGCCTCTTCACCAGCTTGGAGAGTTCTGCGTGGATAGTCTAGACAGGAGTGACAAGACAAAAAGGTGTTGCAGGCTCCAGTCCAATATACATACCCCACTGTAATCTAACAACCCAACTAACCAAATATGTAGGACATAACAACCCAAGACTGATTTCCTTCTTAATTGGAATGTGTCAGAATAATAATACCCTTACATCGTTACACACAAGGGGCCACCTACTGGTCTAAAAGCATGAAAAAATGACATCACAAAGCTTTTTAGAAGATCTACGAACAATTAATTTCCTACAATGACGATAGATGGATGAAGCATTGATTAAATACTAGGAAAAACTGCTTATACTATTCTTCATTGTCTTACCAGAAAACCCAGGGTTGCATCTCAAAAGTAGCCTGCCATTTACCCCATATGTCTACACAATTATTCCAGGATATGGGTTCAGTTATTGTTCCAGCAATCTGAGTCATTTCACTGCTCTTGAAGCTGGTGAGTGACTAAGCAAACCACTGCTTTCAGGGACAACAAAAAATATTTATGCTTTGAAAACGTGCCTCGAAAAGACAGAGCACCATTACATAGAGTTTATAACAATGTTACAACTCAAAAGTCATTTTATATTTGAGTGTTACAGCACAGTGATTGAGCAGGGCACCACTGGCAAGTTAGCACCAATATTGTGCAATCGGCTACCCACCAACATGGCAAAAAAAAAAAAAAAAAAAAAAAAAAAAAAGACACGGCGCTGACTTGTCCACAGGGCAAGGATAAAGTAGGCTAAACAAACATTTAACAACCCATCTGAACAACATCTGTGTGTCCAAATACTGTGCTGAGGCGGTCTGAGGCTGTCTGTACCGGAGCTGTCAAGTCTGCACACCATGTCAAAAAGTAAACAAACCACAGACACAATAAATCTCCTCTCATCCATCTGAGTTGCAGATAGAGGATGTGAGCAGCTGACAACAGTGTAAAAAAAAAATGCAGACCCCATGTCTGTCAATGCTTAGGGAAGAGAGAGGGAGAGCGTCATCTTGTCACTTCATGACGCCCGCGCCTGTTTCAGACCGCCTCATTGATTATAATGGGAGCGTTCTTGTATTGTCACTGAAGTACACCCACTGTACACGCCGTTAGAACATGGAGTTATTTGGGGAGTCTCTTCATCATTATAGCACCAAGAAGCAAGTCCATTTTAACATTAAAACAACAAATCTAGTACCAATTTAGAAATGTGTTGACAAATATACACAATTGCAAACATATACAAGGGTGAGAGTTATGAAATGTCAAATTTCTGTCAGTCAAAAGGGCTTGCTAGTGCATACCATCTACGACATGCATCCTTGTTCTTCAGATATGCAAAAGATTCCCAGCTACACTCAAGACAATTAATTCAGCAATCCACCTAAGATGTACTATTACTAAATCTAAAAGACCATTATATATTTATACTGCATGTGTTGCATGAGAAGTGGTGGCCAGGCCATGTGCTGTTTGACAGATTGGTGTAGGACTGAAGTGGGGGATTCTGGGCATGAGTACCATGCTGCTGTAGCTTACAGCTAATCCAAGAAGCCCACGCACTGAGCTGAGTTCTGTCAAATAGCCTTGTGTAGCCAAAGAATAACATATACTCGCCTATATAAGGAGGAGAACAGGAACAGTGGCTTGGCATTAGATATGGCTGGGTTGCAGGGCAAACCTATTTACAGCAGCAACATGAAAACAGATCCTCTGAAATGATGAATCAGCAGTCCACCTAACCTTGCACTACAAACTTAGTGTTGTGATATTTTATCCTATGGCACCATCTACTGGTCGTAAGAAAGTACTGGCATTTGTCCATGTTGAAATCTGTGTTTTACCCAAAAACAATGTCAGGAGGCTAAAAGTACCTTGTTGCTTGGTTCCAGCTTCAGTGCCTTCCTCAAAGTTTGAATAGCTTCTGTGTATTCACCTTGCAAGGCCAATACCTTGAGTGAAAACACACAATCACAAGTTAATAAAAGAATCTACTAGAGACTAACAAGAGAGAAAGAACATGAGCAATGTGTACCTTGCCCATACGGAAAAGTGCTTTTATGTTTTCTGGCTGGTGCGCCAGAGCTGAGACACAAGATTTAAGTGCTGCATCATAGTGGTCCAGTTTCAGCTGAGAAGCAGCCATGTTGTTTAAACACTTCACTTTCACATCCATCAGCTCATTCTCCTCCTCTGGATTAATGTCAACTGCAGAGAAAAACCAGTTTAAAAAAAAAAAACCAAACAGCCACAGTCTGAGGGTTAACATGTTTAAAATTCAATTAAATTAAATGATTATACAGTCTATCAGTGCAAAGTTAAAATGGCTGAACATTAGCTAAGTCAGTGGGGTTTTCCCTGACTACCACTCCCCCACGTGTTAGACAGCCGCTAAGCCCAATGCTGAGTAATTAAAAAACCTGCGTCTCACCTTTGGAACTAGACTCTGTTATCTGCAGGGCAATGCTATATGAGTTGACAGCAAAAGCGTAGTCCCCACGCTGATAGTGAACGTTGCCCCTCTCTCGCTTATGGCTGGCAAGGGCAATCTTTTCTGCAGGGGGCAGCAGCTCCAGGTCTGGAGCATCAGTGGCTTCCAGCAGTTCCACTTCTAGGGACAGCTCAGCACTGGGGGGGACCTCAGGTTCAAGACTGTCAAGAGGAAGAAACACAGTCAATTTAAGGTTATAAGGAGGAAAGAGACATCAATCAATAGATTACACACATATCCCAATGAAAGTGTGCATCACCGGAGAGTTCACAGTAAAGCTATGGTGTTTCATCCAAATTCAAGAAATAAAATGTACATATCTGTATGAATTGATAATGAAACGATTAATTAGTAAAAAACAAATATAAGTTTGAAATTACAGTCTTCATGAGAATGGAAGTTTTATTTCCATTAAACCTTTAAAGCTTATATTAGATTAGTTAAATAAAAACACATCACCTACCTCCCGCAGGTACCATATGCATATTTTGCATCAGTCTGAACAAGAGCCTTCTCTCCCATTTCCATGAGCTGCACTGTGAGATCCAGAGCCTGAAAGAAGACTAATCTCACTGCAGCAAGATACCAATATGTCCAACATGATTTCTGTCACTGACATAAAGAAAATTATGCATCACCTATATGATTCATTCATTCATTCATTCACATTTTCGTATCCATCAAACCATTCAGTGACCCCTTGTTTTTCAAGTTTTTCTTTTAATATGTCTCCTAGATAGGTAGATAAAAATATGAAACTTCTCTATGTCATTTTCAGCTTAAAGAAAAAAATGAAACTTGTCTAATGAAACAGGTTTTACCTGGATAACATCACCATCTCCCAGAGTGAAAGCAAGGTCAGACTGCTCCTCTACCAGTGTCCCATCCTTCAGGAAGGTCTTCAGATGAATCTTGACATTCTGTCCTTTCTGTGGCCGGCTGTCTCGCCCTTGCCCTGCCTCCAGGACTTTTTTCTTTAGCTGGTCATTGCCTGGGGACAGAAGATAATATTAATCTCAGTCAGAACAGATACTGCACTAAAGACTGCCCTTTGGCTAAGCAGAGTCAGAAGTCTGGCTCAAGTGTATCACATCACCTTGGAAATCTTTGCTGCAAATGCGCAGACTGTGTGGGTTTTATCAAGCCACAATCCTATCATTAATATTAACTTCAAAGCTTCTGCAATATCTTCTACATGAATGTACTGTGCTACATGTTATCAAGGCGCTTTTGTAACATACCTAAGACATCCAGCCATTCATCAGCTTGGTCTGGATCTGTGTCTGCCTTTCTCTTGTCAGACTCATCTGTGCTCTTCCCCTTCCCTCCACCGGCATCTTCAAGAGGAGGGGGGTCATCGTTAATGTCTTCTTCATCTAAAACCTCAAAGTCCTCCCCGCTGTCCAGCAACGAGGTTCGTCCATTCTTCTTCGCTGATGGCGCACTGTCACGGATTTCTGAGACGTCCATAGTCTCCTCTTTTTCAGCCATGGGCAAAATACTGCGAAAGAAGGTTTACAACTTAATAAAAATACAACTTTATTGTCCAAAACCGGAGTCCGAATCACAATCGAGATCGCTGCTGAAAGATTCACCCGCTCCTTTTTCATATTTTTGAGCTCATTACCGTGCTAACATAGCATCTACGATTTAAAAACAGCCGACTCTCATCCAAAACCACCTAGAACTAAGTCCAATAGTATCACCACTAACAAAATTTAGTATACGGTTACAACTACAACTTTCCTGTCCAGCGTTTTGTCACAACAGCATATTTTGATTACCAGTATCCAAGCTAGCCTCGCGTTTCCAGAAGTTTCTGTCAAGTTATCCTGCTGCTAGCTCCTCAAGCTAACAGCAAACTAGCATTAGCTGTAATCTCTCTGAGTATGTAGCTAGCTGATGCTAGCGAGTGTGACAGTTTTATCCTGTTTTGCAACGAATCGCTGCTTTTATCTACTTCACAGGGAGTCAGTCATTCACATGCGGTAAACCCCTTTGTCAAAAACAAAACTAAGGCTTACCTTCAAACACGAGTTACATATGCGGAGGCTTGTTTTGGTCCTGATCAATCTCCCCTCCAGTTCACAGTGGTGAAGTCAGTTTGCGGTTTGGGAACGTTAGACCAATTCGAACTACGCGTTTTGCCCGATATACGACGTCAAACTGGCTTCGCAGCGGTCTCTACTTCATCACAGCAAGCTGCTTCCTGTTAACCTTGAGCGCGTGCACTTCTATTGGACGTTTACGTGCATATTAATATTTGACCTCATGGGCAGATAGCTTAAGTGAATGGTGTGTGCACAGGTACGGTCCAAATACCAAGGCTTCCGATAGAGCGGCTAGATGTTAAAAATTAAACCAGGGCAGCAGGGCATTTTATGTTAACCCTTACACTCCATATGCCTTTTCCAGAAACTGTCACCATTAATTAAATCGTGTAAGTTTATTAAGATTAGACCTAATGTGATTACTGATTTGAAAAATAATTTGAGTCTATACAGATAATAGACAATAGCCTAATAACACACCAAATTATTTAACTTGTGTTGTTGTTGCATCTGCTAGAAATTTTTTTCCAACATGAATATGATTTAAAATGATAGTTTCCTACACTGTATCCAACTTTTCTTTGTGTAGAGCACAAGGGGTTGAAAGCTAAATGAGAGCTCAGAGGAAGAGATTCAAACAACAAGGAAAAATCAAATGACATTTATTATTGATGCATTGTTTCTTTTTTGATAAGCAAATTATCTGTTTTTCTTTCAGTCTAAAGAAACTTTACAATATAAAGAAACATACAAAGAACATCTTTATTACCTACACAAGACACCTAAGTCCCTAAGACAAGATTCTGAACTATCCTACCATGAAATACAAAGCAAACCCAAGAGACAGACTGCTTCATATTGAATACTGCCGTGTCATCAGAAAGGACCATGAACGGTACAGGAGAATCATTTATATCCCCTTCCCTTGAATCCCCCACCCCTCCCCGACGCAACATAACCACCCCACCCAACCAGCAAATCTTCCTAATGGTACAGTATTATACATCACAATAGAAGTACAGAGATGGCCAACAATCGATATACACAGAGGACTGAGAGAGGATCAGTGAGAGAGCTTCAATCTATACAAAGCTATTACTGGAGCGAATAGCAAAGGACACAGTTTTTCCCCATAAGTATTCTTTTTTTAATCTATTCTTAATTTAAAATGAGGTTCTCTTAAGTATTTTTTTCCTTTTTAAAAGTTTTCTTAAATTGATAAAAATCCTTCATATTAAAAACTGCAATATGAGGTCACATGTTTTTTTGTGAGAAGATGCCCTTTAGAAAAAATATTCAGATGCTGATTATTCACAGCCAATAGTAACATTTAACTGAAGCACCTGGAGACAAGGGCAGAGTGAGGACGCCACAGCTCATTTGTTCATCTCTCTGTCCTGTCCTCTCTCTGTCCTGCCCTCCCCACCATACAAGTCTATAGCATACAGTCTGCATTTATTGTGTTACTGTGTTCTATACATTTTTATGGAAATTTAGCCACGTGAGCCAAATAGTCAGCACATCCTTTCTCTATGAAAAACATGGACAGTTTTATTTATAATTTACTTTCAGCTGTATTCATTGGTAGTGACTGACATATCAAAACATGTCAATGATATCAAAATGCATTATACAGTATTTACAAAAAAGGAAATTAAAGAGAAAGGGAGAGAGGTTTAGGGGAGGGGGGTGAGGGGTGGGATTGGAGAAGAGAAGGGAGGTGTGTTTCACTACATTGAAGGAACACTGGAGAGAGTGTTTCCCGGGCCACTGACAGCCAAATCCTGGAGATGTCCCTGTTGAACTCTAGGTACAATCTGCTCACACCGATATCAGAAAATTGATAAGTACATCACCATCACCCTTAGAGGCTACAATGGTTGTTTAGTTATTGTTGGTTTGAACACAGCCATGACGAAACTGCTGCAGTGTGATACCATGAGAAATAATTTATCCCTTTGAAACAGTGAGTTAATCAGGCCAAGAGTATAAAACATACAGAAAGAGACAAATTAAATAGTGTAATATGTAACTATGCTTTTTCCTTGTGTGCAGATTCTATGGGCTTTCATTTATTTCTCAGTTGAATACATTTAAAATATAAACAATCTGCTGAAAACAATCCACAAAAATGGAAATATATCCCCTACAAAAGTATCCGTATTATTGTTCCTCTTCTTTAGACCGATGTGGCTACACGGTCTGTTAACCCCAAGGTACATCACTCTGCTCCCATCATCAGCGCTGCTACAGCCACCCAATACTCTGGATCCATTATCCCATACATAAGGGACTCGCTGGAAGAACTGGTGGATGGGAGCTCCAGGGAGAGAGTTATTAAGCCCGTCATGTCTGGGTTAAGACACTGGATCCTACAGGATCTGTGAGTTCAACCCAAATTCAAAGCATGAAAGTGAGCTTCACGGGTGTATCAGAGGTCTCATAGTCTCCCCAAGTCCAAAAAAATGAGACATTGAGGAGAGACCAGAATGAGTCCTGGGAGGAAAACAGTGCCACTTAGAGTCCACATAGTAAGGCTGAAATCAAACAAAGTGATGAAGGGGAAGGAACCACATTTTAGGATTCACAGACACCTTGTAAATAACAAATAATAAAACAACCACAATACAAGCTAAATATGTTGTATTTACAGACAAGACCAAATCCACAGAGGAGACGAGAGGATCCACAAAATGCTCTCTGTCTGTTACTGAATGAGAACTGGCACCTGTCCTGACAATCGTCTCAGGATTTCATCAGAGCCATTTTCTTGCAGTAAAAGCAGAGCGAGAAAGGGTGCTTATTAAGACAAGAGAGCTAAACATCCCATCATTCGGCTGCAACAGCAAACACTCTGAACCAGAAAACAGCAATGCTCTGAGAAAGCCTCTGTTGTAACTGTAAGGGTAGTTTTAGCCGAGGTATTAACACCTTGGCATAAACTACTTCATTAGGTGAAGATAATCAATTATTCAATCTCTCTTCGTTTGAAAGTTTATGGAAATGGTGCTACAAACATTTAGAAGACAAGGACACAAGCTACAAGTTCAGAAAAGGTTTTAAGGAGAGGTATGTGAAGTGAGACCGACTGTGACAAAAACAAGACAAACAACAAATAACCTAAAATCATGTAAACAGAAAATCATTGTGCATTTTTCGAGTGTGTGCTTATTCTGTCATGGTAGATGCTGCTGCTGAGATAAAAATGTGCCCTTTACAGGAAATCAGAACTACATTAGTAGAATAATATCAATTATGAAAATTATAACAATAATATTATCAGCAACAACAAAAAAATACAAACATTTAATGAAAACCATTCTTGCCCTAAAATAACATCATCAGTTCATCTTTTTTTTTTTTTTTTTTTTTAAATCATTCCTGCCACAGGAGTTTTTGAATGAGGGTTTTCAGACGCCCTGTCAGTCAACTACTACGTGCCCTCATAAGTTATGATCAGCATGATATAACAGAGTGGTGGTAGATGCTAAGGGGGCATCTTGATTGGGGTAAAATGCCACCCATGGGGGCAGGTTTTGGGTTTGGGAGAGACAGGCTTGGAGCAGGTTTGGGCTCTCACTGTCCTAGAGGCCCTTGCTGGGGCTTGGCAGGCGAGGAGAAGCGGAGAGGAGACCCTTGTTGCTTGGAGGCCGTTTCATGTTCTTACACCCATTTTACAGGCGTTGGGATGGGGGGCCTTGAGGGGAGTCCTGCTTTCCAGGGGTATCCTCAGGGGCTATGTGGCACAGCACACCGTCCACGAGGAAGAGGAGGTGGGGAGGGAGGGAGGAAGGAAGGCAATGCAAGACGCACCAGGGAAGATGGGTGAGGGAGATTGGGATAAGGGGAGATGAAAAAGAAATAAAATAAAATAAAAGATAAAATAAAATAAAAAAAAATCACACACTCATCGTCATGTTGGGTGAATACTGTAAAGAGAGAAAACACAGAGGGAGGGGAGAAAAGATAAGCCAAAACTATATTAAACCTCTCATACTACCCACTTCAAGATGAAAGCAATACAACTAGCTAACCTAAATGCCATATCCAGTACACCAGCCTTCTGCAGCAAACATTACACAAAAAATTTTAACCCTTTCTAATTTACTTTCTATGTCAGTAAACCAGCAGCAAGCAGAGCAGAGTCCAGCCCAAGGAGAAAATGTTAGGGAATTTCAGGTCACAGTGAAGATAATGCAGCAAAATGAAGTTGTCAGTCTCACATTAATCACCATATGACAGTCTCTCCATGCATCAGAGAAAGCATATTATGTGGTTCTCCTCCATGCTTTCGTGCATGCTCTGTTTTTGTGTTTAGGAGTAAGTTAAAGCTGGGAACACAGGGCATGATATATACAGGACCGATATTGAAGCTCAAGACCGCTCAAGAACTGCACATGTAAGAGTGCGTAAAACAGAGCAGGGGCCGGTTTCACAAACACAGTATTTTAGACCGTAGTATCAAGTGCCAGTCTTAAATTTACTCTTAGAATTAGTCTAATGCAATGTTTCACAAAAATAAAGACTTGGTTTCCATGGTAACAACCAGTGACACCTGCAGACCAGTGGCACCAAATGACAAAAAAAAAAAACAGAACAAAGCATGGCTCACAGTTTGTGGTTTTCTAACAATGTAATGAGGGATAGAGTTTTAACAGAGCGCAGTAACCTGTTGATAACACACAGCAGTGAGGACACCCTTATAAGTTGTTTTCATTTGCCCAAGGTCTGCTATAGGTCTGAACCGAGGTGAGATTTTAAGATACCAAAACATTTTTGAATCGTTACACTCTAAATTTTCAACATAAGATGACCTTGTAACTGTTGAATGTTTTCAGAGGGCAAATATTTTCTGCTTGAGTGTGAGGAACTAAGTGGTTTCATGTGGTTGCTCAGTTTTTTTTTTCTTGTTTGAAAAATGTCTCAATTGACCCAGAACACGTGACAATTTGGTCTTACTTGAGACAGTGAAGAACCTGACAGCTTTCTGCAACAAATAAATTTGGATGTCTGTCAGAGGTCTTTTTGGTTTGATCTAAGCCATAGTCAAAGTCTGAGTGAAACTGGAGCCAGATCACCACGGACATACATTCAGCTTTGGTATTTAAATTTCTAGCCTCAATATTAAGAGCTATCATGACTTTATCAAGTAAAATGACTTTTTGGTGACTGGACAAATATGAATGTGATCCAACTGTTTGATTACTGTTTGATATCGGTGGAGGTTTGCGCAGATATGACTGTAATCTGCAGAAGATAGGGATTAAATACTGTATGTGACTGTATGCCTTTTCACAATTGGATAGGATAAGTCTTCTAGTTTGTTCCCAGGTTAAAAGGAGTGTTGGTACTCACACTTTCACTTTGGAATGGGTTTAAAAAGTTGCCTGCCATCTCGCCGTCGTCCCGCGGAGTGCCGGGGGGATTGTTCATGCCTGCCATGTTGTTGGGAGAGTTCTGCAACATAGGAAAACAAACCAATAAAGGTAGAGAACTCATGACAGACAAGTAGATGGATAGATAGACAGTGAATCAGTCTTACCTTTGGCAACCCATCCATGTCACCAGAGCCTGTGATTAAGAAAAAGAGAAACCTGAATGATTATAGTGTAATAGTTAACTGATCCTCAGCACCCTGCTACTAATTTAACATCACCTCAGGATATCCAGTGCAAGGAAGAAACACCCTGCCCTCTCACAGGTAATTTTCTTTAATTAAGCCATTTGTTTCGGACAGAGATGAACACCAACTGCACTGGCTTCACTGACCATGTCTCACCCATCTACAGGATCAATTGGCCTACTCACTGCCCCACTAATCTGTTTTAGCTTTGATCAATACTAAGAGGAGAGAGAGCACTTCCTCTACCAGCCATAAGAGGGCAGACTCTTACTTCTAAAGGCATTATGTTCATAGAACATAACAGGTCTCTCTGAATATAGAAGAATTTCATACCACATAACACTATATACACTATACATTATCTTTAGCTACTCACCTAGCGATCCGTTCATATGATGCTGCTCCATAGCGCCCATTCCACCCATTGGCCCATCAGGACCCGGCCCCATTGGGAACTAAAGGAAAATAGCAGGGAAATTTATAAAGGTCATTAATCTTGCTCTTTTCATGCTCGGTAATGAATTGGAAATAAGTATATAATTAAATACTGGATGAAACGTAGAAACAGTGAAGCTAGTTATTGTAATTCAAAAATGAACAAAACCACATTACTCACATTAGGTCTATTTCCACCGGGGCCGATGGGG
Source organism: Toxotes jaculatrix (assembly GCF_017976425.1). Lineage (NCBI taxonomy): Eukaryota > Metazoa > Chordata > Actinopteri > Toxotidae > Toxotes > Toxotes jaculatrix. The sequence goes on from NC_054399.1 coordinate 7,253,174, forward strand.
TTCATCATTGTGTAGATGTTTTCGCTTGAGTTTGTTGAATCTGTGAAGAAAACAAACAGTTGGATGATTCAAATCAGAACACTGCAAGGCAGTTCGTTCCTCCTAGTCTAAGTCTAATACTTACAGATCTCTGTCTGTATCTAATTGGTCTAAAAAATGTCAACAAATGAGGCGGATTTGGGGTATGGAATGGGGTAATAAATGAGAAATAATGAGCTGAGCTGCACCGAAGCCACTGGAGTGGCGCTGTCTTTCACTGGAATTTGACACTGTTTCAGTTGAATTTTGCCATTTGTACGACACATTCAGCTACAACCCAGACACATTCTTATTTCTGTGGAAAAGGACAAAGACCATCTGTATGTTACGCTAAGCGATACACTAAGTGAATAATGTCAGTGGTTCTTTTTGTCAGTCAATCTACACACTGCTGAATGTAATGTCCAATAAAAGAGACCCATTATCTGTAATTCCAACAATCAGGAGACTGGACCAAGTTATTTTTTGGACACCCTGGAAACTTAGCAGCAACCAGTACATGCTGTGTCACTACTGATGTGTCTGTCTGTCCTGAAAAGATTCAGAAGGATGAGGTGTCCTTGATCTGGCACTGTCAAGCAGAAAGTTGTGAGAAGACGACTGAGAAAAGCAGCCAAAAAAGAATAACAAACTGAAAGACAGGGGAGGAGATGGATACAGCATGTGCAAAGTGGTGGAGAGATCTTGCCTGTTAGTTTCCTTGAATCTAGCTTGTTATGTCGTGACTGGAGGAGGGGGGCAATGCTGAGTGGGAGGTGTGCATTTTTGTGAGAGGTCTGTGTGTACGTGAGCGTGTGTATGTGTGTGTGTGTGTGTGTGTGCACAGTCTTGGCGACTGCAGTGGAAATATGTTTTCCTTCCCGGTGTACGTGTGAGCAGGAGCGTTTTGTGCAAAAGGTTGCCCCGGCAACAAATCACAATAGAGGTACATATATAAATAATAAATAGTGGACACAAAAAGAAGCTCTCCACAGGCCAACAGAAACAGAACATCTACAGGATATCTGCCCACAGTGTTTTGTTTGCAGCTAATCCTACAGAGATACTAGACTGATGGGTCAAAGCTGAGATGGATCACTCTGTTTTATTGGAGACTGACGTGCCTCTGCTTCCCTTTTATACAACTGTCTTCAATGTGGGGAAAACACAGCTACCACTAATATGTTTTTCTCAGAATGTGTCTAAAGTGGAAAACAGTGACAACAGATGTGACACCCAACCAAAATTTTTCATGTATGCCACATATAATCCTGCATTCAATGAACTGTTTTACCATTATTTAATATTTTAGACTTACAAAAATATTCCTAAAGGCTCAATTCCTGAAGTATTTACAGTCCTATCTCTGCTTGCTATCTGACAGAGAACAGGATTGATGTTTCTTAGCCAGAGCCCTCCTTCAGTGAACACTGGATAAAAGTAGAAATCAAAAGGGAAACTGAAGTGTATAACTCACCTCCGGGGCTAGGCATGATGGGAGTTCCTGGTGGGCCGCCTCCCCCTGGAGGGCCCTGAGGGGTGAAGAGGTAAGAGAAGGAAAGAAATGAGTGCTGAGTGCATATAGATGGCAGCGTGCCTGTTAGATATCACTGCATGACAGGTAATTTATGGCCCGTGGTCGAACACGAGTCCATGTCGGGGACACTTACCACATAGTTGCCTGGAGATGAAGATGAATAAGCTATCTGTGGAGAGAATGGACCCGAGAAGAAACAAAACATGAGACTCAGACATTGTAAACTCTCTCAGTCATGTGGGCGATAAAGATGTGAGACTGTGACTCACTGAGTTTGTGTTGGGGTTTGGCCATGGACCTCTTCCACCAGGACCCCTGGAAATGCAGACAGAGGGGGCAATGAGGAACTGCACAATTAAGCGAAGACTTCTTGAACACAACGAAATAAGAAGCATCATCTTTTCAAAGGCAAAAGAACATATCTTCTTTTGCCTTATCACATAATAATGGCTTCTAATTAGTGATTTTTTCAGGAGATAAATACAGTCTGTTAGCCGATATGCACAAGTAATCCTGAGACAGAGGTGAATTTACATGACAAAAAGTACATTTTCAGTGTTATTATGGCAACACAGTACTTTAACTGTAGGAGAAACACATCAATAAATACTCCTAATAACTTCATCTTATAATTTAATAATCTGTTAATGAAGAGTTTTGAAAATAACCATGAGGAATATAAAAACACATTTTTGCATTGTGTTGTATTCCAATTTCTTAGGCATTATAAAGTCAGTCAGATTACTAGTGTTTTATTACAGGAAAGGAACAAAATTTCACACCCAAGTGGTAATAATACATTTTTTTTTTTCAAACCAACTTCATTACTGACATCTGCGGACCAAAAGGGGAGAAGCATGAGCAGTGTTTTGGAGGAGAGAACAAAGGCAAACAGAGCAAGTATTAACCGATCTGTCCCTCGTAAATCTCCATTGGATTTCGCAGACCAAGTCCCTGCTTCAAGTTTGACAATCCATACTCACTTTAGTTGTACGTTCACTCATTTTTAATTCACTGAGGGATTTTGCTACATTCCCAGATCTCAGCAACTGACTTAGTGAAGAAGTGACAACCAAAACTACAAAAATAAGATCCGGGTTTCAAAAAGGCAAAAGGCAGAATATTCCCCTAAATTAGTCTTATCTATGGAAGAAGAATTTAAAGATATTTTTTTCAGTTTACTAACATGTTCATGCCCGGCATCCCTGGCCCCATGGAGTTTGGAGGAGGCCTCATCCCTCCGCCGTAGTTCTGCACAAAGAGAGGAACACAGAGTCAGCAGGGCGTCTCACACCTGCTCGGTCTAAAGGTTTGAATCTTAATGAAGTTCTGTGACGGTCATGTCTCCCACTAACCAGTGCTTAATTACGTGCATGTATGGGCCGTGTGTGAAAGTGGACAGCTGTCTGTGAGTGTGTTTGTGTATGTCTGTATGAGTTGTGTGTCTGTATATGTCTCTATGTGTCCATGCTCCCCTCTGTGCGTTTGCGTGTATGTTTTCATGGCTGCCCAGCAGGCGGGTTTGGCTGGCACTACATGTGTGTACTTTGGTATGTATGCCTGTGTGTATGTGTGACTGAGACAGAGACAGAGAGAGAGTAGGGGGGCAGGCCAGAGAGCAGCTCCACTCAGAGGAAGAGTTTTGTTCAGCAGACGATTACACTTGTCGAGCAGATGCCACACCAGCTGCTGGTACGCTCACTGCCAAAGTCACCGTGCCAGGGTGGCACAGAGAGGGGCCGAGGGGCATAGGGAGAGAGCGTGTGTGTGTCTTTGTACGTGGTGATGTTAGAGCAGGAGGTGGTTGGGTGCAGAATGAAGCAGCTGTCTGGTAATGGTAATTCAAAAAGACACTGTTGTTTAAGCATCTTATGTATTACACTGAATCCCATCAAACATCGACAAAAATTAAGTTGATAAAAAAGGAAACCAACGGTGCCAAAATTGGCACTGCTTTTGGTCAAAATGTGCTGGTGGTGGTTTGCTCAGAGCAGTCTGTAGTATTCTGCCTCTGTCTGTCTCCCTAGGTGGGAGTCGGCGAGTAGGATTTAACATGTAGAACTGGCGTTGGCAGTGGGTGAGCTGTGGTCAGAGCCAAGATAATCATCAAAGCGCTTCTGACATTTAAAGGCAAAGTTACGAGCCTGGCAGAACCAAAACTTCTCTTCAGCGGAGTAGAAGGATTATCTGCATGCACTTTATAGGCTGCTGCTTTGACATTATAGCTGGTTTTATGGTAGCTCTAAATGAAGGGTAACCAAACATTGGGTTTGTTCATAAACTGACAGTCCATGCACCAAATCTGGCTGTGTGGCAGCTGCAGAGTGGGAGTGTAGTGAGCTGGTAATACTAAAGGACAAAATCTACTGACATGACTTGCTTTATTAACACAGCCCTTAGTGTTATTCTGTATGAGTAATATAACTGTTGCCTACCTGTGGGCCCATGCCTCCCATGCCTCTGGGGGGATTCATTCTCATTGGACCTCCCATGTTTGGATGTCCTGTGGTGATCGCACACAGTGCAGCTTGTTAGTATGCCAGTCCTGTTTAGATCAATAATAATTCTATGCCTCATTCAGAGGCCAATATGAGACTGCGAGAGTGTAGCGTCTCTGAAATAACACTGCATGTTTGTCAATACCTTGAGGTCTGGTGGGGTCCAGACTGTTTGGCAGGAGAGGCTGTGACCCAGGGATGCTCCCAGGAGGCTGATTTGGCATACGGAGGGAGGGCCTTGGGCCACCTGGGTACCGTGGAGACATGAATGGCTGCAGGAGAGACGGGGTTGGGAAAGGATGAAAATGATTTATAATCATTTATATAACTATTTCAGGATAGTATACTTGTTTATCAAATGCACCACCAACTCTGCGCTAGGGCATGAAAACACAATGCAAAAGTCAATTAGCATGAAATCTAATTCATGAAGACAGCAGCTAAAATCAATGAATTCAATAATAGAAATAATAATGTTAGGAATTCCTTTTAAAAATGGAATTAATGGAGATACTGTAATCATCATCATCTGTTAATCTCAAGTGAAAAACATAAAATGAAGTTAGGGCCAGATACTCATAAAGTTGTATTGACAAAATCTATTTATAGAAAAGTGTATAAAAGACATGCAGTGGGAGTCATTAAACAGACTTTTGAGGAAATTAAATAAAGTGACACAAAACAAAGCATGAATTATAAAACACAAAAACCACCACAGAGTACATGTCTCAGCATGTCATGGTCATTATCAGCTCAGTGAACATCAAATTCAACTTCAAAAACAAGCTTAATAACATCACATCCAGTCTGTGTCTGCTCTTCGCTTGTTTTTAACATGAACAAATATTCACTGGGTTGATTTTTTTATGGACTTCTCATCATCTAAGATGCTCTTATTTTGTATGGATAATTGATTTTATGATATTAATTGCCTAAACGAAACTACTCTTAGTGTGTCTGGGGCAAATCTGTGCCTACTCCTCAGGGGCAGAAATGTTTCCAAGGGCCAAATATTTAAACCCAGTCAAACATCATTATGGCAAAACAGAGAGAAGAAACTGCTCTTCTTCATAAATAATCAACAATCCTTCTAGGTAGTAAACTTGTCAGATGCTACACACAAAACCCTCAGTAAACCTGGTTTTGTATCTAACCTGCCCACTTTTGAAATGTTATCATTGCTGGTCAGCAGGGGGAGCTATTGTGTTGAAGAATAATGCACTTTTGTAGTCTTGTTACATTTCCCAAGAAGGAGGGGCCTGTCATTAAGTTTTGGAAAGTAAGACCTCAGGTGGTAAAATCCATTAGGATAAAGGTAAAGGAAGACAGATAAGAGAGAAGAAGAGAAGGCACACATGCAGAATGGAAACTTGGACTGGAACAACGATATGGGAGACAGGGAGGTGGAGGAAAAAAAAAAGGAGAAACATGACATAGCTGGATGAGAGACAGAGCGGTACGAGCAGAAACAATGTTCTACATCTTGATGGTTTCTCTGTTTTGTGCAACTGCTGGACATTTTCCCACCGTGTGTGTGTGTATCACCAGTCAGCGGTGCCACAGAACTACAGCCTGGATAGTGTGATTAATAAGAGAAAGTGAAGACACAATCCAGACAGATGTTTTAGCGGAGAGGGGGGAAGAACGGGGACACACACACACACACACCGAGGCACACGCGCACAGACAGCGCACAACTAGTGAATAATGTAAAACACCCCAGACAGATGGTTTTCAGAATTACCTATGAGAGTACGCTGCTGCAACTACAAATACCCGCATCCAGTGAGCCATATTTCAGTGTCAGATGATAAGAATTAATTCCAAACTCAATCCAACTATTTTAGTATCAAGGGGAAACATGCTGATTTGAATGCCGATTGGGTAAGAGCTGTGTGTTTTTGTCACGGAGCATGAGCAGCAGAATAATGTTCACATCATCGTCTTCACTCAGAGATAAGCACAACACAAATACAACAGGAGACTGGTTTTCAATGGTAATTATATACTGTACGTTTTGTGTGTGTGTGTGTGTGTGTACGAGTGTAAGTGGAGGACCAGTTATATAATCCTAGTTACCCCTTGAGGGAAGGACTGAGTTACTACTGTTTTCTTTTGTACCCTCTTCCCTCCTTCTTCCTCCCCTTTCCTCCTTTGACCGCGCTATGGTGGGTTTGTGCGTGAAGAGCTGCACCGTGTCAGGCTGTGCTGCAATATTAATGGCCTATTGATGGACTATGGGATGGTGAGTGCTGGGCTGAGGGAGAGAGGAGGCCCTCCAGATGCACCTCCACTCCTTACAGCTGGGCCAACACAGCTAAATTATTCATCCAACCTACCATCGCGGATGCTGCCTGTCCTGTCTGTTAGCACAACGAGGGACCTGTGTGCTGTTTGTACACTGTTGTGTGAGTGAGTGAGTGAGTGAGTGAGTGAGTGAGCGAGTGAGTGAGTGAGTGAGTGTAGATAAGAAGAGAAGGATGGAGTAGACATTCCCATCTTACCTGTCCGTGAGGTCCCATCATGGGATTACTGGGGTTGTGTGGGGGAGGCTGCGTGTGAGGGGAAGGCTGAGATCCTGGTGGACCCTGGAGAGGAAAAGATAGAAAGATCTCAATAACGTGCTAAGATACTGTACATGTTGATATTCAGACTTGCTCTGGAAAAATTAAACATAACAAACTCAGAATAAATCCCTTGAGCACTGACTTTATTAATTAAAAAGAACTGTGATATAAGATTTAAAGGGAAAGTTCAACCAAATGCCAGAAAAATAAATTTTCTCATTTTCCTCGTCTTGAAAGTGAAAGAAATTTTGTTTGTTTTTCAATGTAAGTAGCAGTGTCCTTTTAATAGTTTCCCTGTCACCAGTTTTCACTGCAACTATTTCTTCTTTAAAAAGTGAAAGCGATAAGAGAAAACTTGGGTGAAAGGACCATTTTTTGACATTTGAAATTTCATTAGTTATGCACAAGCAATAAGATATGTTTGTGACATTATTACTGAATCGAATGGCTCCTTATTAATATGAAATTTTTGTATCAGTTTGCATCAGCGAAGGTTTGAAAATATTGTTGCCAGTCCTGCTGAGAACCATCACCAAACTGTCAGTTTAAAGCTGCTTCTACGCCACGTTTTGTCTTTCCTGGCAATGCGATTACATTCCAACAGCTCACATCAAACCAACAACATAACGCAATGAAACACACCACCAACACTCAGAAAAGCATGGTATGACACCTGACCAGTGTGACACAAAGTAAACAAGTGGCTGCTGGGAAAGATGCAAGACATATCTCAGGAGTTGGTGTAACAAAATTAAAGCTAAAGTGCCAGTGAATACTGGACTTTGAGATGAGATGAGATGATAATGCTGATTTATGTCTGCTGAGAGTGAAAGGAAGTATTTACAAGCTAACATGTAACAAAAGAACCTGTTAAGCCACTGTAATACACAATGGCAAAACTTTCTGTGTGTTTGTTTCTGCCCCCTAGTGAGAAGCATCAGTTAATGCAGCTTTAATTGGCATTTCATTCAGAGAGCAAATGCAGCATGTCCAGTCTAAGTGTGTGAAATTGCAGCACGACAATGAATATCTACTCTGATACATCAACACGGAATGCATGTAACGAGATTTGTCACTGGCATTTGCAGAGGGCCACATTGATTTTCAAGTGCGGGAACTGTTAATTGCCAGGATGAGGTCAGATCAATTCGGGAGGTGGACTTTAATCAAAGTTCAGTAACAATCATGTTGTTTTGCCAAAGAATAATCCAGGTTCTTTTCAAACAGGCTCATTTTTTTCTAATTGTTTGCCACGATGATGCTTGATCCAGCTTGCCAGAGGTGCTGCAGTCCAATGTACAGTCAGCGGCCGATGAGAGCTTAATCCTGGTGCTCACTTCCCCTCCACAGAGGACGGCCAAATATTTGAACCCAATCAAACATCATTATGGCAAAACATAGAGAAATGAGTCCCAGGTTGAAAATAACTGAAATTATTCTGTCTTTTAAATCCACTCTGGACAGAGTACTCAGTCACTGGTGTGTGGACTACAGTTTCATTTTGCAGTCTCTCAGAATAAACACTGTGTTAAGTACATTAAAGTGAATACAGTATCAGAGGACTGAGTGAACTCTCACCTCTTTCTCTCTTCCTACAGTAACCTTATCTGACTCCAGCGGCAGCCGCTCCAGCTGAGATCTGTTACTACCTGAACATCAATACGGAGAGGGAGGACCACCCACTGCCAGACCAGGCTTATCTACTAGTCTGCCAGAGCCTCCGTCAAGCACTCTGCTATCAGGTAACATTACAGGTGTGTGTGAGAGTGTGCGTGTGTGTGTGCGAGTTGTGCAACTGAGCGGTGATGAGTGCGAATATGAGAGCTCCCTCTTCTTTCACAGGTGAAAGCAGGATCTTCTTCTCTCAGGTGCTGAGTGCGTGTGGAGTGTGAGCTGGTTTCAATATGTGTGTGTGCATGTACAGTATATGTACTGAGGGGGGTTTGCTACTTCAACAGGTGTGTATCTAACATCACAGTGAAAAGCTGAGGGATTAGGGGAATACCCATGTGCAATATAACCTGAGACACACTCACATGCATGGCTGTGCACACACACATGCAGACCTTCTGTGGTAGACATGTTTAAACACTTTTGCCTGTACTTATTGCCTGTTTTTGTTTAATATATTACTTAACTGTAGTATTTTTATGTGACTATAACATTTTAAAAATTATTCTGATGGCATTAGTTTAGTTTGTAGAAAGACGAGACATTCCCAGTGAAAGCTGGTGGAGGTGATTTGCTGCAGCACACTTTATATAAGTGTCACCATGCAGGCTGGATCAGCGTGGGTCGCTTTTGGCCACAGCGTCTTTTTAATACCTGTACGCAGGTGCGCCAAAGTTCAGTTTTGAAATTCCACTTGTGGTTGTTTAAAATAGCTAATCAGCTATCACAGCTATTATCGATGAATTGTTGACTTAATTTTCTATTGATTAACTTTGACTAATTGACTAATCCCTTCAGCACATCAACAGACATAGCTGTCTAGATCTGTGCACCTCTCCACCTTTGTGCATTGATTACCATAAAGGAGGCAGCTGCACAGGCATCTCTCTTGCCTCACGCAAACGCTCACACGCTTACTCTCTTAGAGTCTCGCCTTCCCTCTCCTGCTCTCCCACTCTCCCTCCCTCCTCTGTCTCACCCTCAGTTTTCCCACCCTGCCCACTGTGCCGCCTTCCCTGTGTGAGTGCTCTGTTGGCATGGCTGGGATGGTGCAGTGCCGGCAGAGTTGAGCACCAGGAACCTGTGGGCGCTGCTACAGTGGGAAAATAAACATGCCTGACTGACAGCTTGAAACAAGTGCTTTCCCACGGGCACAGATACAGTGTCGATGCACTGCCAGATACACTGTATAAAAGCACAGGTTTTGGCAGGAGAGATGAGCTTGTACATACACGTTAAACCAATACTTCTCATAAGCACAGGCACTTAATCATGGACTTGTAAGTCTTTTCTAAAAAGGCACGAGCGTTGAGCACAGTAGCAGCAGTGAGGTTCTCAAGACAGGTGCCTCCTATCCTTTTTTAAACATGGCAGTTTACTTTTCGTGTCCCACTGACTCTATTAATCTCATTGTCATGAGAGGCTCATTTGAGAAGCTGTCAAGTCTCCAATAAAGCAACTTATTAACCAGCCACACAACGTGCAGCTGGTCAGTAACCTATTCAACAGTCTGGAAGAAGTGTTTATTTAGTTGTACATACAGTGTTCTCCGAATGTGTTGGCACAGTTGACATTTGACGTTCGTAACGGTGCCACTGTGGTTGTTCTGCCACTCTCTGTGTGTATGTTTTGGGTGGTTAACACCAGCCGCACTGGCTTGCTCTGTCTCTCAGCAGGTTCATTCTGGGGCTAATGCAGCGCTAGCTCTGTCTGACCTCAGAGGTTATTGTTGTTGCAGAGCCAGTCAGTGTGTGTGTGTCTAACAAGACATCCCTGCGGGGTCTGGCTGCACTGACCCAGCTGCAGCAGTCTGCTTCTCCTCTACACACACACAAACACACACCCAACCCAGTTTTGGTCACTTAAGAGGACACTACATTGACTTACATTCATTTTATGAAGCCTTGCCCTGAGTGTGACCATAACCATGACATGCCAAACCCCAGCCCTGGCCCTTGCCTTAAACTAACCATAACCAAAACCCACTTCTAAACTGTAAAATTTAATAGTTTATCTTGTGGGGACCCACGTTTTGTCCACACATTGGTCCTGAGTCCCCATAAAGTGGCTATGTGAACAGATTTTTCCCCTGCAATGTAGATAATACACAATCTCTCTCTCTCTTTCACTCACACACACACACACACACACACACACACACACACACACACACACACACACACACACACACACACACACACACACACACACACTCGTCTCTTGTTCTTCTCTATAATGTGCCATAATGGAGCATAGCTCCTTGGGCTGGGCCTCCCTGGGCCTTCCTGCCATTACATCTGAATGGGCCAGCATATGGCCTTTATGGCTGTACTGTTCTCTCTACAGGTCCCTGCAGAGAGACAGAGAGACAGAACATTTCAACTGTCACAGAGGTATACACAGGGTGAGTTTGAAAAGCAGCTTGGTTGGAGTGTGTGCAAGTGTGTGTGACTGTGCGGTGTTGTTTGTGTATTTTTGTAAGAGAGGGGAAGAAGGAGGGGGACACAGGGAGCGTTAAATGAAGCAATTAATAAAATCATTTTCTACCCGGCTAAGGAGATAACAGCTTGGCACAGTACCACAAACCCATCAACACAACCCCCTCGCCTCCCCACCACTCATTTCAGCTTAAGGAAGACCCACACCGCTGCCCCTGATGGACCACTAACAGAGAGAGAGAGAGACAGAGAATGAGAGAGAGAGAGAGAGAGAGAGAGAAAGAGATGGAAGAGTACCAGTCATCTGAGTTTTCTTCTCTTATTTACAACTGCTAACACTAGAGGGCAGTGTGTAACTGCCGTCAAACTACTGGACACACACACGTACACACACACGCGCACACACACACACACACACACACACACACACACACACACACACACACACACACACACACACACACACAAACAGAGAGCGGGAGCACAAAGCAGCCTGCATCACTGAACACAACAAACAAAGCCAGGAGGGACAGCACCACACACACACACACACACACACAAACCCACACACTCACACACACATACTGAGTGCACACTTATTGTCATTCCTTGCTAACATTCCAGAGAGAGCAGCAGTGGCAGCAGTGGGTCTCCTGCTAGCTCATGGTATATAGCATGGCAACACGTCAGCTCAGAGATGGGAACACGCTATCAAGGGTGTTTTCTCCCTGAGGACGGCTGTGAAACGCTGACAGCCATTTAAACATGTTAGGAAGGTGCCAAATGATTTATATATATCTGTGATCCCCTTCTCCTTTAGCTAAGAGGAACGTTCACCTGAAGTTTCCGCAACACACAGGGAAATGTGTATGTGCGTGTGTTTAGAGTGAGTTCTCACGTCTGCCTCTAAACAGATAAAACACGCCGTATCGGAAACGTGGTGCTGATAGGGATGAAGCATGCACAGCAGGAGACAAAGGCTACATTCAAATCACTGTTTAACTGTAGTGACTGTTATCAACGTGTTTGAACTAACTCTAACAGTAGCTACAGACAGACAATGGACAGAGGAAACATTTGCCGAGGACTGCCTCTCATTTTTGAGTTGTCATTCAAGGAGAGCTGTAGCAGTGTCATTTTTGTCGCTGTCCTCTCAAGGATAAGCAGCGACGATACGAGTCATAGACGGTTCCTCCCTTCAACGGTTTTAGATCAGGCAGAAGTGAAAAGTTTTGCCTGCACGCTCTCATCTTGGTCCTCAAGCACCTGGATTTTTTTGTACCTCCTATTCACAGCTCAATTTCAGTTAAATGATGTTTCACAGAGCTTTTCGTACAAAGTCTGTCCAACTGTTATGTCTCACTTCTTTGGATTTCAACTGCTTGGGCATATATGTATGTTTGCGGTTTTGTGCCCAAAAGTCACCTAACAACCTTGCAGTCATTATCATTCTGTCCCTTTGTCATCCAGGATCTAAAACCAGGACCCACTGAAAGACGAACACTGACCCCGGCCAAACACTGAGATATGACCCTTACACATAATAAACAATACTTGAGCTACAATTCTTCAACCAACTCCGCATGTTTTTCAGTTCTCCATTCACCTTCTAAAGCACTTCACCTTATTAATCTGTATCTTTGTAAAACAACTGACCAGGATGAACCCTGAGATCAGTCTTAACTTTGATAAATAAATTACTCAGAGCAGATGTCTCCCTAATTCACCATGTCCCTGCCATGTGTCAGCTTTGAACACGTTCTTAAATTTGTCTTTGATACCTGGGCTGCTTGTTCTTAAATGTGTAATCAAACCTAATCCTCTTGTTGTGCTTTTTCGTGTTGTCCCTGAAGAGCCGCAATTACCTGCAGTAAAACACACTGCCCTTGACTTTGAATCCCTTTTTTTGGCTAGAGGAGCAATTCCAGTTTAGTAGAAAGCGGCTGCCCCACCCTAACCGGTTTATAGACTTAATGGAGCGCATTAAGTTTTTTGAGTACCTGACGTACCACGTGTAAATCAGAGAATAAGGTCAACAAAGAGGGATTTTTGGGGCATTATTTGACAGATGGACCATATCAATCTCTAAAGAGCACATTTTATCTAATTTGCTTTTCCCTGGACAGAAGCCTAACGCTCTTATTTATGCTGTTTTCTTCCAGATTTTGTCTCCTTCTCTCATTATTTAGTCCAATTGTCTATATATCCGCTGCATGTACATTGTAAAAACTGTACTGTAAATCCTAACGTTTCCCTGGTATATTTCAGTTCTGTTTAAGCGGCAGATGGGAGGTGAATCCATCAACTGTCCACTGTTGTCATCAGCTGTCACTTTTGTGATCTCACATCTCTGAGAGCCGATAAAAACATTTTTTGAAAGACTTTTCTGACGTCTCAGTGTCCTCTCTCCTCTGCTGCTTTCTTTTCTTCCTTCTCTCTGTCATTAACTCTGTCTCTCCTTGCAGCCTCTCCTCCCTCTTTCTCTCCCCCTCCCCCCGTCCTCTCCCCCCTTTGCTTGTCCTCCCCAGAGGGCCATGATGCAGCAGCGATGGACTTTCTCTGAGAAGAGGAGGATTATATGCCAAATGTATACACCACAGCCACTTTTTTCTTTCCTTTTTCTTTCTCCTTAACTAAATCATGTCTCTCTCTTTATCTGCCTTTTTTCACTGCAGGAGCCCGATGTCAGGCTCGTCCTGTGAGCTACAGATTAGGGGTGCATGGGAGCGGACGCCCTCCTCCTCCTCCTCCTTCTCCTCCTACTTCCACCTCCATTTTACTCCCCTGTCCCTCCTTTGCCCCTCATCCCTCTCTCCCAGGACTGAAGCCAATAACAGTGTTGGGGTCACCTATGTTAATTACAGCGCTAGTGCAACTGGGAAAAAATTCTGCAACACACACACTCGCTCACCGAATGCACGTGAACAGTTCACACACAACAGAGTCGGTGAGTAAGCATGTGTCACTGGAGCACTGTGTGTGAGAGCGAGAAAATAATAGTTTCAAAGACAAGGGAAATGGAGAGAGTGAGGAAATGTCATGGAGAAGGATGCCAGGCGTACGAAGGAGAGAGGAGAGAGGAAAAGGTGGCGAGGGAAAGCCAACCCGGGGTTTATATGAGAAATGGCTAAAGCATGCAGAAAATTCTGTTTCACTAGATACAATACATTCACAATTCTTCCTAGAAAACATCGCTCACTTTAAGAAACGTTTCAGAGTTTGAGCCTTCCACGCTCTAAGCTACAAACATGGAAATTTCACACTGTCAATGGACTGACCTTACCTCCAGTGTAACTGTGAGCAGTGAGATGAGAATATAAGTAAATCTCAACAGTACGTGGGAGGGAGTGATAAAAAAAAATGTGCTTCCCCTTCACCTGAATGAATAAATGAACTACAGAAAACTCTGCACTTTCACTGTGGACCGCAACCATTAGTTCACCAGAGAGTGAATGTCAGCTACCTAGGACAGCAGTGAGTGTGGTTTTAGCTGTAGCTGAAGTTGAAAGATACCATATGAACACTACACTATGACACATTAAAACGCACTGCAGTTCTGGCAGCGGTGTGTGTGCTTGATTTTAGGGAAATCTGATGGAAAGTTTGGAGCACTTTGTCTCTGTTTTTTTCCTCTCTTCACCCCTTTATTTCATCGTTTTCTTCACCTTTGCTGGCTTTGCTGCTCAGTTTAGCTGAGCTCAGCAGAAGAGAAGAGAAGAGAAGAGAGTGAATATTTCGTGGTTGAAAAGAAACCATCCTCCCCCTCTTTCTTCCCTGTGTCTCCCCTCTGCCCATCCTGCCTGCCTATCTGTCCGTCTGTCTGCCTGCCATGCACACAGCATCTATTTATGGAAAGCAATGTCACTCACGCAACACCATCAGATAGCTTTCTCCCTGCCCTGCTCACTGCTCATATATCATTAACATTCTCCACGACCCCTGCGCATGCACACACACACACACACACACACATGCATACACACAAGCTGCACAATAGCACAAGACATGCTGCCAATCAACCAGTACAAGACAATGCAGGCAAATGGCTACAGTTTCACACTCCATGTATTTATACATAAAAAATACTAAACACCCCGCAAGAGAAAATATGTGAAACAAAATGTACTTTAACTACAGACTAAACACGTATACAGTTATTCGAGCTGCAACTAATGATTATTTTCATTATCAGTTAATCTGTCTGATTATTTTTTCAATTAAAATAGTTAAAATAGTGAAAAATGTCCATCGCAGTTTCCAGTGGCCAAAAGCCTCATGATGTTCACTTAACAGAAAAAAAAAAAACAGCAAATCTTCACATTTGAGAAGGTGAAACTGACAAATGTTTGGCACTTTGGCTTGATAAATGAAATGAAGTATTTATTATCCAAATTTCTGGCAGTTCACTTACGGCTCATACATCAATTAAGCGACTAATCACTTCAGCATTATTAAATTTTTAATTCAGGACTGCAATGTCTGTTGCCACACTGAAAGGAAACGGAAACTGATACCACTCTCATATCTGTACAGTAAATATAAAATTACAACCAGAAGCTAGTTTGCTTAGCAAAGTGTAAACGAATGAGGCATTACAGGTTAACTATTGAGCTTAAAAGATGCTAATGGGTTTTTTTTTGTATGACCTTTGGACAAAGCCAGGCTAACTGTTTCCAGTCTTTGTGCTAAGCTAAGCTAATGGGCTGATGGTGATAGCTTCAAATTTACTGTACAGTGGTATCAGTCTTCCTATCTCCAATCAAAAGACTTCTGTCTGTTCTGCCATTTAAAACAGACACAGCCACTTTTATACCATTACATTCATAAAAACACAACTGCTCCCAAAGCCAGGGCTGGCCATGGTATGATGTGTCAAAATCAAAGACTTTTGTATGTATTTAAAGTAATACAGCAGCTCAAAGTGAGTGTATCTTTTCAGTTTTCTTTTCACCTTTGTCAATTCTGTGAATTTCTTTGGGGTTGCAGATATTTTAAAACCTCTGTTTTGAAAGTGTAGTGTTAGTTTAATGTGTGTCAAAGACTGAAATAAGGCTTGTGTGTGTGCGTGTTTGCATGCGAAAGGAGAAAGGAGAGAGTGATGGAAACATAGAGAGAGGAGAGAGTGTGTGTGTGTGTGTGTGTGTGACCTCGTCAGCCTCCGAGACAGCCTTCAGAGCACAGTGATGACAGGAGGAATTAGTGAAGCAACACAAACCAGAGAAAATAGCCTCCTCTCCTCTCCTCCCCTCTCCCTAAAAACGCCAATACTAACACAACATTTTGTACGCAGATACAGTGCGTCAGAAAAAAACTCTTCAACTGTCAGTGCATCTTCAACATCAGGCAGAGCACAAGGAGTTAACAACCCAGGCATGAACATATGGGACGGAGGCAGAGAGACAGAGAAGGGAACACATCTGGACAGGGATTAGGACAGCTAAAGAGGCTAAAAAAGGAGGAGGAGACAGAAGGATAGGCTTAGCGATGAAAATGGGAGGGGCGGAGGGGTTGTCGGGGGTGTGCGATGGGTGAAGGTGGGGGTGGGTGAGGGATGAAGTCAGCGAGAAAGTTCTTTTTCTTACTTGAAAGAAGCCTGGGGGCATGGGTCCACCCGGCATGCCATCATTGGGTGGCATGTTGCCCATCACTGGACTGGGGGCAGCGGCCGCACTCTGAAAAAAAACACAGTATATTTTCAGTAACTGGTGGAGCAGTGTTAAATCAATTCTGAAAATAATGGAACGAGAGATAAGGTGTTTAGAAATTATTTGCCACATAACTTCCAAGCCTGATTACACTCATTGAATTTCCAGACACAAACGGAGCAATTACCGATATAACTGATGAAGATATGATTATTTGGTCGGAGAGATAAATTATTTGATGAAGGGCACAAAACCATCTTGTGAAGATGCAGATTTAGGAGGAACATTAGGGCTTCTGCTTCTGGTGAACTAGTTTGTACGATGCAATGGGCAGCCAAATCGATTGTACCTGGACAGGACAAGCCGAACTTGGGGCAAAATTGGGGCAAGAAGCTGTCACGTGCGGACAGTTACAAACCACATGACATTATGCAAACTGTACTGTAAACTGTAAACTGTATTGTACTGTTTACAATAAGCCCTCAAAGACAAAGCAACACTTTTCAGCACTGATACCAAAACAATACCCTTTTCGGTACCTTAACCTTAAGAACATTGTCATGTTTTTCTACAAAACACTATTTTTCATTTAATACAATCTGCCAAATGCTAGAACTTCACAACAGGAAACGAAAGTTTTCAATGCCATCTTTCCGCACTTGACAGTTTTTATACTTAATGCTAAAGACACATCTCATTGGCTAAAATCAGTGAGGTTTACTGCTCAGCCCACCTCCACGCTTTATTGGATTCTGTTAAATTCCAAGCACTGTTTTGGTCCCACTTCACATTGATGCATGATGTAAAAAATGTAAATCAATATTATGATCTTTGATTTATACAACCGCCTTTATCCGTGCATGCAACTCCTGTTTGAATATGGCCTCCAAATATATTTATGGCTGTACTTCCTTCATCTTTGCTCTCAATTATAATGATTTTCAACTCCGGGGGAAAAGACAGATGTGACACACGCTGCTCTGGTTTTCTTCTGAGGCAGTGAGGCTGACAGTCGGTGTTTGGTCATGACTGCTTTGTCAGAGCTTGATATTCACACATGGCCAGAGCGATGAGAGAAGGAAACGAGAAAGTTACAATGAGGACATATTTTGGCAGACTGTGGAGCAAAACTACACGCTACAGGATGTTCCCCAACACTGGGGAAGAGGGATTATAAAGCTACAAACAGCCCTCTTCTGTATTGATGCACTGTCCTCACAGGAAAAAACAACTGTATTGTTTATATGCTCAAACACTTAAAGCAACCTATCTTCATGTTTTCAAGTGACTTCTTCTAGTAATGGGAATAATGACTGTCAAAGATAATTCAAACAGCAAGTAGCTTAATGCTGTTATGCTTCAGGGTCGGTGTGGATGGATGGGCATAAAAAAATGGTACCACAGGCTGCGGTTCGTGTCCTGTCTCTTACAACAGTCAGCACCGGTTTCTTTTAACCACGTCTTTCGCTCACCTCACCGTGTCGTTTTAGTTGCCTGAACAGAACCGTTCCTTAACCACAGATGTGGCAGATCAGAAAATGTTGATATGAATCATTATGTTGATTATGTTAGAGGACTTGTTGCACAGTCACAGAGGGACTAAGGAAGCATTAATAGTTTTAATAGCCCGGTTTCAGTTTCATAAAATCTGTTCTCTGCTGAACAATCATAGACACACACACACAGTGCTCTCCTCCTGCCCCTCCCCCCACTGTAACTAGAGCTTCACTCACTTCCAGAGCAAACAATCCCTCCATCCCTCGACTGACCGGCATGGCCCAGACACTAACTAACAGGCCCCGGGGCCAGGAGGCTGGACACACATACACACACACACAGTGCACTGGTAAGAGGGTGTGAATCTGTGGGACTCTCTGAGCAAAACATAAGAGATTCACAGAGTATGGACATGGACATCCACTGGAGTCAGACACAAGCAGAAAGAGGAGGAAGAGAGACAAAGAGACAGTGAAGGAGGGAGACATTTAAACAGATGGAGTTGGAAAACAAGAGAGACAGAGACAGATGGAGAGAGAGAGAGAGAGAGAGAGAGAGAGAGAGAGAGAGAGAGAGAGAGAGAGAGAGCTCTTTTAAAGGGTGATGAGAGGTCAGACAGCGAAGAACAGTCTGCTAAAGATGCCTCTGTAGTAGACTGGTCTGTATGTGTGTGAACTATGTCAGTCACTCCAAGTCCCAACAGTAGAAGAAGAAGGCAACAGAAACAAGACTAAGTCAAAATGTAGTATATGGCTGAACCATATACGGTCAATGTGTAAAAATGAGGACTTAGTTGAAGACTGTTGTGGAATCGCTGTAAACATCTGCTTTCAATGGAGTAGCAGCAGTACCTGCTGGAAAAGTTGCTAAATGCCAACAGATGACATAATACTCCAATTAGCATATTTGTGACATCACTGCGTTGTATTCTCATTCTGCCTATTGTCGGCTGCTTTCAGGCCTTTATCCGTTTGCTTCTCTCCTACTCTCTGTGCTCACATTTACAGTAATTTAATACAGCTGAATTCCCAATAAAGCTGTTCTCATTTCCATGTTTTTCTGTTTCCACTGTCAGACAACGGAACAAGCATGAAATAGTGACTGAAACAATGCCCATTAAGACCACATGTTAACCGGCATTCACTTCCAAGCCATTTCCAAGTTGCTGCTCTGCTCTGCTGAAATTCTGTTTTTATAATCGTGATGTTGTCTGAAAAAAATCACCACACAAATAAAGTTAAAGACAATGGCTGTGATGTGATTTTGGACAAATTGCAAACAAATCACTTGCAGAAAAAGTTAGAAGCTCATTTACGTTTATGTCAGCTGCTGTGCGTCAATGTGCCAGCTGAATGAGACGTATAGAGAGGTGTGCCTGCGAAGGGAAAGCCAGAGCTTGCACTCGCAGGGCAATAATTGCAACTCTCTTCTAAAGAAAGAAGCCAAAGTTTGTCCAGGAAGTTTCTAGATTTATCACTAGGTACTTTTATGAAAAAAAAAAGTTGCTAAAGGGCTTTGAAAAGTCAGTAAATCTAACAACAAAGATGCAAAGTTCGCAACACCGCCTGTGAAAGGACAGACCCGTTATCAGGTATGGCTATGACCATAATCATTATAAGATAAAAATTTGTTTTTTTGAGTCAAGATGGTCAGTGTGAACCACGTACGGGGAATAAGTGAAATGTATTACTACCCTTTTCAAAGACTACTGCTTGTTAGTTACTGCTCTCTCTCCGTTTGGTCTGTTGAGGTCTATTTGGATGGGTCTGTCTGATTGTCCTTGGATCCCTTCTCTCTCTCTGTGTCTTTCACATTTATTTAGGTACATCAGGGTTTGTTTTCCACAGGTCTGTCCTGGATCATGTCCAAATTTTGGACCAAGGACCTCTATAGCAGACATAGTAGAATGAATAACACTGTGTGAAATGATTTTGATGGACATAACAACTTTGCACATTCTCCACAGTGGGATTTAAGACACTTCTGACCTCCACCGGACCCTATTAAGTGTATAATTGTAAGCTGTTGTCAGACAATGGGGCAGCAAAAACAATAGGCTAAAGGCTTTATATTTACACACAAATACAAACATGCACACACAGTTAACAAGCTGTGGTGTATCAGAGAGCATTAAGGGATCCACAGAGAGAAAGAGAGAGAGAGAGAGAGAAAGAGAAAAAGGAGGATGGAAATGAAAATGAGAAAAGGAAGAGAGAAGGCCAGAGATGGCAGGATGAACAGCAGAGCATCTCAGGGAGATGAGGAAGAGTGAATGGAAGTGGCGCTGGCATCTGAGTATGTGTGACGAGTGTGTGTGTGTGGCTGCCTGCCTCAGCCAGCCAACGAGGCTCCACAGTACTCAGGTGAAGCAGCAGCAAAAGGCCCCTTCTCCTAGTTGCCATGACAACCCCGACCTCAGCTCCTGCTCTCCAGTGCCCATTAAAACCCTCAGGCCGTCAATCATCAGCATGGCCAGGGAGCAGAGCGAGGGAGAGAGAGCAAGAGAGAGAGAGAGAGTAAGAAAGAAAGAAAGAGAGAGAGAGGTAGAGAGAAGAAAAAAGAAAAAAGAAAGAGAGAGAAGATGAGAGAAAAAGAAAGAGAGATGGAGTTTAAAGCAGCCTGTGGCTTTTGATAGCTGCCCTGTTTGCCACTGCTATCTCCCTCTCTTTCTCTCCCTGTACACAAACAAACCCACAAACCCGATACACAATACCTGCACAGTGTTAACTCCTCACCCACATTGCACTCCTCTGTCTCACTCTTCATCCACCTCCATGAAACCAATGAAACCATCTACATTTCGTGACATTATCTTTATTCATTTCAAACAAATTTTTACACAAGCTATCTTCATTCTGCATTTTTACTCATGATCCTCTGTGCTCACAACGTAACACCTTCGGTATCAACTCTGCATCCATCCATACTGGAAAAAGAACTTCCAGATCAGAACATGAGAATTCAGTGTTCTTGAAGTCTCCATCCATATATTCCGGGGTTGTTTTCTGGCTCCGATCTGTAGTTCTTCAGTTCATGTTTCAAGGGTTCATTTAATTTTTTGGGGGAAATACATTTTTCTGACTTGCCCAACGACGACCAAACTCATTAAAGCCTTTTTATGTCTCTGCAAACAATTTGAAGTCACACTGAAAGGTCTTTGCTCAGTTTCGAGAGTGTTTATCCAAATATAAATGGAGGAATCTCTGTCTTTTTGTCTGTCTTTTGAACTGCTTGACAACCACTCATCTGATCGACTGAATTGCTGAAGTGCCGCGTCGATTGTGAGGGTTTTTTGGATGATGCGCTCAAGAAAGCTGTATTCTAGATTAACGCAGGCTAAGCCATCAGCCTCTACAGGCACCTGTGTGACGTGCACTGCACTAGAGTTAAAAATACACCTGAATTTACTTTATCCCTAAGGGTCTGATAATGAATCAGTTAGTGCACAAATTGTTGTGAGCTAAGCTAGGCTAATCTCACATGCCAACTGTCTGTATGCAGAGACATTAAAAATGAATCTACTGTATGAAGCTGAGAAGGAATAATAAAATCCATCTGTACTTATCATAGGGCTTTTTTTTGATAATTTCTTCTAACAGAAGGGGTCTTCTCTCCTTTGGCCCCTGGTTGTGATCCTCTTTAGCTCTATGGCTGGGGCTGGCTAGTGGGCTGGCTGGATGGCCCACAGACAGTGAGTGAGAGGCTCTATCTGTGTGGTGATCAGACCTCAGCTTCCAGGGGGTAATGGATCTGCTGTTATCTGGGACCAGACAAGCAGTCCAACACACTGCTACCTGCTGGCCACAACAACACTGATACCGACCTGTTAGTACTAGTGTGAGTGTGTCTGTGAACATGTGTGTGTCTGTGTGTGCGCATGAGAAAGGGCTTAGTCTGACCTGCCTGTCCTCTTCAGCACCCAACCCCCGGACACACTGTCTCTGTGTCTCCAACATACACAGAAACACATAAAAATGTTAAAAGTCCATATGGGCACCCTAAGGCTCTGAGCACAAAGTTTATACACACACACACACACACACACACACACACACTCCTGGCCAACTCTTTCATGAGCTTACATTATTCACACAGGGGCTCTCTATGTCTCTCTCATTCTTCTGTTTATATCTACTTCATTCTCTCTTTTTTCTCTCTGTCTGCTCCACAGCTACACAACAAACTATGAATGCTGCTGAAAAAGCAAACGGGATGAAATTGTTAATGTAAAGAACTTGTCCTTGGTGTGCAAGGGCTGCAGTGATAGAGTGAGCCTTAATCAGAAAAAAGCATCTGATACTTCAGTTAAAACTGATGTCTGTGCAGGCATATACAAGGATGTGTATTGCAGGTTCAGGTGTGTTCATGAATGAATTCTCCATTGTGTGTCTGTACATGTAGTTTCTGTAGCTTGCAGACTGATTTGCAGACAGACTTTTGGTTTCATCTGGCCTGTGGTGCTGTACACATCTCTGTAATCTCCATGGCCAAACCAGGAATTCCTCTCCACGCCTCTCCTGACTGTCATCGCCATCTCCCTCTCCCAACTCCCCCATTTGTTCTTCTGTCACAGCCCTCCTTCTCCTCCTCGCCCCCCCCTGCTTCAAGTGCTCCAGTAACTCTGTCAGTGAAGTCAACTCTATAAAGATTAGCAGAGAGGCAGGAGTGTATAAGCAGGGCTGCCGGCCGACAAACAGGTCTAATCGATGGAAGACGGAGGGCTGCAGAGCCGTTCTGCCAGGAATCCGACTCCCAGCCCTGTGACATAGAAATGCCCTCGATGGCAGGAGACGCTCCCTGTGCAGGCATGCATACACACACACACGCACACACATAACAGGTATGCAGAAAAATATGCGCACACTCACACGGTGAGTATGCATGGGAATGTATTGTACATACTGCACACACACAGAAACACACACATATGCCGCTCTGGCAGCTGCTATGTCAATCAGGTGAATTAATTACCGGTAAACAAATCTGCTTGGGATCCCCCCGCAGAACACACACAAACCCAAACAAACACACACACATACACACATAGCCCTCCTCCCCTACGAATCATCTCCTCCCAGCATCAGGGCCCCTGGAGCCCAGAGCTGTCTCCCAGCTATCCAGGCGCCGCTCTGAGCTGGAAGCCCAGAGGGAAGGCGCTGTAGCTGGGGGATGTCGCCCGGCTCTCCCCCTGCTGCCCTGGAGCACCTGCCTTAACTCCCGCTGCTGCCTCTCAGGCTAACCAATCAACCTATGGCAATTCACACATACTACCTGACAGAAAAGACAACACACTCCTGAGTAAAGCTGGCAAAAACACACACACACTTGGGCACGTATATATATGCACACTCAGGAGCTGACACTTGAAAAAAAGCAAACTGCTCTGAGATGAAACAAACAAATGCAGAAACACAGACAATTCTGCTTGTCAATTCCTGCCTCTTATAAACATGATATTGATGTATGTAGTTCTCTGTGGGCTGGATGACAGCTGACAGAATGGATCCACAACATAAAACAGACAAAACAAGTTGGGATAAATAAAGAAAAATGTACAAATGCAAACAATGAGAAATTGTTTTGGAATGATTAAAAGCCAGAACCAAAGCAAATTTGTTTATTGGTATTTAAGTTTTGCTCGTCAGTCTTATTGGAAATCGTGACACTGAACAGAGTTAAGTGCTGAGAAATGGGAATGTAAAAAGACGGCCACACAGGGTTAAAAAAAAAA
Source organism: Toxotes jaculatrix (assembly GCF_017976425.1). NCBI lineage: Eukaryota > Metazoa > Chordata > Actinopteri > Toxotidae > Toxotes > Toxotes jaculatrix. The sequence goes on from NC_054399.1 coordinate 7,276,776, forward strand.
AAACCCCTCCAGCCTTCAAGGTTAGCCAACAACAGTAGCTGTCAGTTAGAGACAGTGAGCACAGTTTACTATGTACTTGCTGTAGTTCTGCACAGTTTCAGTGCAATAAGGGATTATGAAAAACATTTTGGGGGAACTCACTTTTGGATTTACATCAAAAAGAAGGGGTTAAGTTAATCTGGCTTGCAACTTGTCTGATCTGATCTGATGATCTGTTGGGCTTCGTCTCATCCTGTACATTTGCAAAGGGTTATCCATTTTCCTATTTGATATCTCACAATATAAATACAAAGTAGAGATGAAACAATTAGTTGGCAGCTAGCTTCATAACCGATTAATCGTTCCAGTCAGTTTTTAAATGTTTTCAACTTCTAAAATGTGAAGATTTTCTGATTTTCCTGTTTGCCATCTTTTAGTTTATTAGCTTAATACCTTAACAAGAAAATAATCAACACTAGTTGGAGCTTAACTGGGTACACAGGTAAACAAAGGTGACACAAACATGTATAAGCTGAGTAAAATACACGTTGATGTAAAGTAATTTAGTAGCTGGTCTCTTCATATACATACATGCACACACATTCACACAGAACCATGAGCACACACACATCCAGAAGCCTTTATTGGTGGTGTCGGTAGTTAATGACCAAAGGTTGGTGATGGCCTGCTGCTCGCTCTGGTGACCCTTTCCAACACAGGTCCCCCCTGCTGGCACTGCTCTTTAATTACACACACATACACAAACACAAGTGCACATACACACACTGATATGCAGCCCCCACCCCCTCTGCCCGTGGCCTTTCACTCCCTCATTAGGCAGTTGGTGTTGGGTGGAAAGCCACAAGAGAACCAGAGGACAGGGTGTCACGATGACGCTCGCCCTCACACACACACACACATATGTGTATACAAAGACACACACTTTGAATGAAAGAGGCAGACTTGCACATGTACTCAAAGCTATATGCCTAATTAAAGATTATTAATGCTGCTAATTAGGGAATAATAGAAAGCTCGGAGCTTGAAGACAAAACCTGATTTGAAGGATACAGTAGAGGAATTAAAGGTAAGTGCTTGTGTGAAAGAAGGGGAGGAGAAACGGGAGAGAAAGTTAGGGAAAATGATTTTATCATGCTCTATCTCCCTATTGTTTTCTAAAATAACTGGCTGGTGTCATGCTACCACAGCTCTTATTCACTGAGAACTGGAGTCTGTATCCAGCAGGGCTTCAGTCACCGGCAGATCAGGACGGAGCAGATAGATCATCCCCTGAAAGGCCACTTCATGGGTGAGGGCACACGCAGACACAGAAACGCACCCTTAAACACTCCGACTCCTGAAGAAGCTACAAATGATGATATGTGTTGCATTTCTAAGTGTATTTCATTGCTTTTTAGGACAAACGTAAATAAACCATTTCAAAGTGTGAAACGTGCAGTACATGGCTGGTTGTCATGTCAGTGCCATATAATCAAAGAGCAACCTCATCTTGCATCAGCTGCCCTTTTTTACACCAACATACACCAATCATACAGGCAGAAATCCATTATAAAAGAAACACAGATTACTATTGCTCTGCCTCCATAGACCAGAATGCAGTGCCGCCAAAAGACATGTCACATTTTGCCAAGCAGGCGAGATGCTCACTATTTTCAGCTACAAAACCTCAACCTCCTCCACTGCTTTCATTGTCACTTTCACTCTTTCCACCTACACATTAAAAAAAACCACAGCAGAAAATCAACAGGTTCACAGCTGCTGTCTGGGGATTGCAGACTATAATTCTAGGAAAAGTTGAGGGAAAGGTGGTATCACAAAAAGTATGTAAATAATCTAAACAATTTATCACAAAAAAAAAGACTCCAGGAATCCAGTGAACATCTCAGACTGATGATAAATGACAGCATTAGGATTCAGCAGAGGAATTTTCCCTTAAGCAGCAACACATACTGTACAAGTGCACACACATACATGCACTCAATTACATGGACACAAAAACTCATATAGGTGTGTATGTATAAACACACACTGACACTTAGTGAGCAATACCAGCTGACATTCACATCTGCGCAAATACGTTCACACTAAATTAAAGATACTACAGATTTTTTAAATCACTACTTACTAATAACTAATTTCATTCTGTATGCTTAAATATTTGCTAGATTTCACTGCGACATATTCCGCATTTACAGCTTGACATATCAAGGAACGGTTATTGAAAGACTCTGTAATGAAAAAGTAAGAAATGGGAAAGAAACCGATTATAACAACAGCACAGAATAAGACTCGAGGAAGATGTTAAAATGATTTTTAAAATGGCAATTAGAGTGAGAACAGAGACAGATGATAATCTGCTGAATTTTTGTTTTCATTGATCTTCGCATGTGACACAAATACTAGAAAAATATTTTCATTAGACAGATGCCAGAGTGCTGTATTCAACATGTATCGTTTCTTGTGTTGTGAGCATCAAATCTGCACATCCGCAGGGAATACAACAGCACAAACTACCATATGGAGGACTGGTGACAATGTCTCTGTGGACATAAAATATATCATGTTATGGACATGGTGACTTAAGGCTGTGATCAGACTTATTCCCGGTGTAAAAAAAAAAATTGCAGCCCTGTAATTCATTTGAATGAGGCCAGTTCGCCGACGCAGTTGGGGGTGCGCCTAAACAACACAGGGCTGTCCAGCATAAAAGTTGAACCTGGCTCAACTTTTGCCAGACCGCAGTGTGACGTCATCTAGCAAAATACAGAGCTGCTTTCAGCCTGAATTCCCCCGAAAAGACGTTGACCATGTAATTGCATGTCTTCTGGTCACATCCCGTCAGCTGTGTTGTCTGTTGCATCTCACGTATTTTTGGCACCACAGCGCGGACCTCCAGTACAGTAGGTGTTTAATAACTGCAAAAACCTCACAGGAGCTGACAGATGACTTAGAAGGTATCAAACAGAGTCTTGGATTAGTAAAATGAGAACCGGTTTGTATGAAAAACCTTCCTGTAAAGAAACTTTTCTAAACACGTCTCCTACAGAAAATCTTACATGTACACACATGTATCTGTAGAGGCTGAAAGATGCTATCCATTCATTTTGCTGCAGTTTGTCTAACCTACAGACTCACTTTCACACTTGCTACTGTTGGAATCTGTTGCAGCTCAAACTTTGCCAAGATTTAATAATATAACATAACACTTTATCAGTCAGACCTCCTACGGGACTATTAAAAATGAAAAGAGTCTCTGGCAACCTTGTTAGCAATATCTACCTCCTCCTTATTCTTTGGCATTCTTTCATATTCTCCCGCTCACTTCTTTTTTTTCTCTCTCTCTCGCTTTCTCATGTTATGCTCACACAACTGGATTTTATTTCTGCAGAGCTAAGAAGGTGCAAGATGAAAAGGAGAGGGAAGTGGTGGTACCATATACTGTGAACAGAAAAAAAAAAAAAAGAGAGAGAGAGAGAGAGAGAGAGAGAGGGAGAGAGAGCAGCCGGCTGAGCTACATTTGGGATGTACACATTCCATAGTGCCTGAAGCAACATGGTGGACCTCAAAGCTGAAGTCAGGCGTCTTTAGCTTGAAACAGTTAAAGAATTACCATATATTATCCTGCATAATGTGGTGATAGTGAAAATGAGCTGAGTAAACACTGCACTGAGGGGGGACTAAAAAGTCCAGTCACAGCCTAGGAGGGGATATTATTCTGTTCTCTACTGTAACAATAGATGAACGCCTGCACATTTGACATTCAGTCCAAATTCTCACTCATGCACTCTGAGCTCAGCCTGTGCGTCCGGCACTTATGTTTAGCAACCAGCAGAAACAGCCCAGACATTTAAAACCATCTCACGCCAGTCTGATCCACTCACCCCATTTCTATTTTAGAGTATACGTGTGTTTGTGTGTCTGCGTGTGTGTGTGTGTATCAAGTCAGGCAGGAAGAGGCATTCTCATAGGAACAGTCCTCCTGAGCACCAGACATTGGGGGGTTGGGCATGTGAGACACACTCACACACTACCAATTTCCATTTAGTATCCCAGAGGCACCACCATGTGGAGCACCTCCACCTCGTAAGTCACAACTGATGTGATCTGATTCAGATGTTTTGATAAACAGAGAAATTCACATGAAGCCTTTACACTCGCAGTGCGTCATCTCTTCCGTCATACCAGTGCACAACATAAAATAACACACATCAGGAGGTTAAAGCAGCCAGAGAACACAACAACTTTTAACAAAAAGGAAATGTCTTTCAAAAATTGGTCAGACCAATAATGGTCTGAATTACATTTTTGAGTAAACTGTAAAATATAATGCTTCACACCAAACATTTTTGTTCATGTTAATGATAAACCCAGCGCTTTAACAACCCAGTGTGCAAAGCTGATCGGAGTGAAATACACAAGTATCATCTTTCCTCTCAGAACAGTGTTCAGCTTTTCACCAAGTCTAATGCCAAGTTTAGCCTATTCAGCTGTCCTGGTCCTGGGGGCTAGTCAGGTTAGAGTCTTTAAACCCAGTGGCCTTGAGGACCCAGAAGCCAAACACCACCTAACCCTGTCTCCTGCCAGACAGGAGGAGGAGGAGGAGGAGGACGAAGAGGAGGAGGTGAGGGGAGACAGCAAACCACATTCCCAAGACAATGGACGGTCTGTGGGACTTGCTGAGACTCTGAGGGCCCCGGGGCACACTGAGGAGAAGGAGGGAAAATTGAGCAAGAAAGGCTGAAAGAAAGAGGGAAAGAGTAAGAAAAGCTGTTAGAAAAGAAGAAAGGAAAAAAAAGTGAATATAGGGGAGAACAAATGAAGAGAAAGAGAGAGTGGTCAAACAAGGGAGGAGGTGTAAAAGAAAGGGAGCGCTGGTACTGTTGTAGGGAACTGATAAGGAGAAAATGGGATGGGGGAGGGGGGTGGGGTTGCTTTCAGTCACACACGGAAAAAGGGGCTAGACAGAGAAAGACGAGGGAAAAAACAGTTTGACTGTTATTGCTATTACTTTAGCTTACCTATGAGCACTTTCAGTTCAGTCAGGACGTGTTTCAAGTGTGAACCTATTCTACGTTCATGCCACATCATGTGAACCATAAATATGAGCAGCCAAGCGGGGCAAACATTTACGTCAACCTCCTAGTCCAGGGTTTCCCCCAGGAAATTGTTTAAGAGAGGTAGTAAGCCACTCCGATCCTGACACTTCTTGTTTGCTAGTCAAATTTCTTAGTGGGTGACGCCCTAAACAACAGCCTCACTCTGTAAATATATGGCATTTGCTGTTGAAATAGAAGCCACTGCTCTTTTTTACCTCAAAGTTCGTGTTCTGTTACACAAAAGTGTAATCATTGTGTATCACAGTGAGTATAGGCTTTCCCTTTTTCAGTGGCCTGCCCTCACTGGAAAACACAGATATCACCGTAGCTGTTTTTCACTCAGTTAATTAAAAATAAAGAAGCTGGTTTCATTTATATATGAACCACCGCAAATACTGTATGTAATGCCACAAAAAGAGCTAATTTAGGCTATTTTTCCTTTCATCTTTTGGGATTACAGTTCTAGCAAGGGGGGCAACCATCTTGAAATAATGCCTGTGTTGTGTCCAAATCTTTCCCCAACAGTCTGGGTTTCCCCTTACGCTTCATTTATAGCTGTACATTAAGGGGTTATGCCGTCAGCTACACCGTAGGCTACACCACAGCCGACGTGCAACTCCTCAAATATGTCACTACACACCAGGGCCGTAGCAGCGACGGAGAAACTATACAGAAGAAGTGTGACTGACTCTTTGGGTTTTCTATAAGTTTCTGGTGGGTATCGAAGCTGCTGACATTAAAGACAACATAAAGAAAATAGAGGAAAGACTCATCAATCGGTATGAATGAATCAACGTAAGCACAGTGACTGCACCGCAGCAGTCTCCTATTGAGTAGCAACAACATAACATCCTGTTAACAGCTTTGACACGTGACTTGAACACCCCAACAGTGGGATGTTCTTCCCAACTTCCCATCCAGTTCTTCCCATTCTGCTCTCATTGCCTGACGGCAGCGCAAGGTGGTAGATCCCAGGTAGTCAGCATACCTGGCTGCTGCGTCCCTCCCTGCCATTCCACCTAGCTCCTCCCCCCCGTCTGTCCTGGGAGACACACTGGGAGATAAATGGCCTTGGTAAGACCTGCTGACCTCTGGACCACCAGTTGACAGGCTCCCAGAGTTCAGCAGGGCCTGACACACAATGAGATCTGACATTAATGTGCTCTATTTGCATTCTTGCTTCCAGGAACTGTTTCGGTTGCCAGGCAGCATGGCTGATAGCTTGCCATAGCTTGTTGGGAGTTGCTCTTTCAGGGATGATTTAAACTTCCATTTCTGTGACACCGGCCTTTCATCCTCTACATGAGACAAGACAGAGAGTGCGGAGCAGTTCAACATCCGGCTGTTCAGAGGTCAAAGAGCCAACACTTCCTGGGATCTGGCCCGCACAGTGATTAGGACGGAGGTTGACAAATATTTACTCTGGAGAAGTCATGGAGAAGAGAGAATGAAGAAGGGGAAGAGGAGGCAAAGATTTCCAGAGAGCACCTCACTTTCCCTTAACACAAGCACGCATGTAGGCAGGCGAAGTCTCACCAGCATCGCCATCAATAAATAAATAGAGGTTGACAGAAATATCCCCAGCATAGCCTCAGCCAGCATAGCACAGAATTGGCACGCACAGAGAAAGAACCAGAGAGGGGACGACAGCCGCGCACGCACACGCACACACACACGAAGATAAAGGCTGGGAGAGATAGAAGCACAGAGAAACAGAGAGGAAGAGAGGGCGAAAATGGAGATTTAAAGAAAGAGGAAGAAGATGCCTCTGTTTTCCGTGTTTGGTCCAGGTCTCCAGTCAGTCGAAAGGATTAATAGCAGAGGTGAAACATGCTTACTGTTCACTCCTGGTGGGGAGGGTGGGGGGGGTTATTTTCTCTAACACACTGAATGCCCCACATGCCTCTTTGCCCCCGCCCCATCCACATCAGACTCTTTCTTCCCCGCCCCTCACCTCCTCGTCTCCACACCCCATCAGACAGACCAGACCAGACCAGGCTATGCAGCGCTGCAACACACACCTACACACACACACCACACACACCGACACCCCCCATCTGAGCCTCTGCCCCGTCACTCTGTCTCAACTTCTGGTTCTGATTTAGAAACAGCCTCCTCTCGTTCACTGCTCTCCCCTTCTCCTCTTCAATACACCTCTCTCTCATTGTGTGTGTGTGTGTGTCTGTGTGTGTCTGAGTGAGTGAGTAAAACTCTGCCTCCTGCAAAATGGATACACCAGCACGTGTGGAAGCACAGCCTGAGACATTTATGCCCCCTGTATAGGTTGTGGTTACACACACACACACACACACAAGCAGCATGCAGCACCCAAGATCATATTCATGGAGACACATGCTAACTCTCTTCAATGATTAGTCTAAATATGCCAGTGATCACAGAACGGCAGGAAGGCCCAGTACACATGGAGCTACACACACACACACACACACACACACACACACACACACACACACACACACACACACACACACACACACACACACACACACACACACACACACACACACACACCAAACATGCACCATCCCCTCTCTCTCTGCTCCAAAACACACACACTTTTCATTTGCTGTTTCCCCCCCGAGCAGTGCCGGCAGGCTGCCAAGCTACACATAAAAATGGTGCATTGCATTTCACAGTCTTTTCTGCAGGTACAGCAACGCAAACACTGGAAAATATTTAAGCCACATCAGCGGCCCGCTCACTCTCCGTCGGAACCGAGACCTCTATAATTCTGATGCTTTTCCCATCAAATCACAACAGCAAAGAATAAAACACATTGGCGGCTGTTGTGCGTCCGGTACATATTCGGGCAAAAACCCAGATTACATTTCATTATTAATAAGTTGGGAATTGATAAAATATGTTAATGGTTTTCACTTACAGCCTCTCAGGCAAAACGTTTTACTTTTATATTGTTTTCTATTATTTGGTTTGTTTGGGTGAGACGGTCTTACTGAAAAATGAAACATCTCACCTGCTCTTCATCACTGAAAGGGAAATTTGAGTCCTTTTCGTCCCCACCTTATATTTATTTCTCTGTCCTAGATTCTGTCTTCTTCTCCCTCCTCTATCTGTCTTTATAAAAGTTTGCTGTCACTATCTATTTTGCCTGCCTCTGTATCTTTCTTCTTCTTTTGCACAGAGGGCTATCCATCCACAGGCGCATTTCACAAAACCAGCCACAAATTTGTCAAGAACATGCATGTACCAAAAAAGGAAATCCATTCAAGTCAAGACTTGCACCGTGATGGGCCTTGAGCTGATTCAGATTTAGATTTTGTAATGTCTGGTGTTTAGGATATTCGCCTGATCTCTGCAGCACACTGACCCCACAACACTACATGTAACTTTCAGCCTATAAAGGCAGAGGGGTAGAGTCTGCAGGTTTTCACTTCAACACAACATCAGGTGTTTTCACTGATTAACATGACTTGAGCTGGAAAGGCACACTGAGCCAGTGACGTCAATGAAAGTCTGCATACTCTCAGCTCTCCATGCTTTTCAGCTTGGTAGAAACTTGGTTCTCTGGCCGTGACATTAGTCTAAATATTTTTCAGTCGTCTTCATCATTTGCTCCTGTGATCCACAAAAAAGAACATTTAGTACATAAATGAACAAAGTGAATTCTACCAACACATAATTAACAAGTTTTTACTTGACTTACTGTTTCTCACTGTCTACTGTCTGCAGCATCTCTGTTCCAGCATGTTGAATTAGAGCCAGTTACATTTTTGCAAGCAACAGGACTGGCTCTAAGGATGGTCCTCCACTTTGGTTCACACTGAAATTTCTAAACAACTATTGGATGCACTGCCTTGAAATTTTATGTAGATATTCATGGTCCTCAGAGGAATACTCCTACTGAGTGTGGCAGTTCCGTGACTTTATCTCCAGCGCCACCATGAGGGTAACATTTGTGGTTTCTAATGAAATGTCTTGACAGCTATTTTATCAAATGCAATGAAATTTGCTACACTCATGAATGACCCTCACGGGATCCCCTGTAATAACTTCAAATATTCCCATCAGCCCCAGCCTGTACTGGACATGGTAAGCACTATACCTGCTATAAATTACGCAGTTAGCATTGTCATTAAGACCATGTTAGCATGCTGAAATTAACTTGCTGAGCTAAACTAGCATTTAGCTCAAAGCATTGCAGCATCTAACCACTAGCATGGCTGCTAACTCTTAGTCTGGTTTAGGCGCATGTTTTTTCCTTCCATTGAGAGCAAATCAAGAGACAAAAAACTTTTATTCCCACTGTTCCATATTAATAGAGCACAGTAGCAAAGAAACTACTAAACAATGTTTGTACTCATGTCATGACCGGGAACTGCAGCTTTTACTAAAGTTCAACATGACCATAAGGAAAGGAGTTTAGTACATGTCATAATGATGGAGTCATACAAGCAATTTTAACATGATCTGAGATCAGCCCGAAGAAAAGACTGACATAAATTTTTTAACAGAGGACAGTGGCTAATCGGTTTACAAGTATGCAGCCACAAACACATACACAGATAAACAGTGTACGATTGTACAGAAAGCACACAGACGTGTGCACACGTTTACATACAACCTGAACCAGGAGCACAATTATACAACACTGAGAAGATCATTTACACACATGCTTTCACAGCCTTTTAACACACACTGGCCTCCTGCTCCTCCTCACACCTTCCTCTCCTCTCTGCCCTTTCTTCCACCTCCTTCTCCCCCCTTTTCCTCTGCTTCCTCCTTCTTTATATCAAACCTGCACGTGAACATGCACAGCCCCATGAGGAGAAATGTGGTCGTTTGCCTCCGTTATCTCCTTTTCTCTACACTGCTCCCCCCACCGCTACACCCCCTTTTCTCTTTCTACCCCTTGCTTAACTTACTCCCGCTTCTCTCTCTCACTCCTCTTTCTCTCTCTCTCCACTTCCCCCTCCCCCAACAGCCCTCAGCCAATGGCGTCTGGGTGTCAGGCAGCTCAGAGAAGCTGTTGTCATGGTGACGGTGCTCCTGTCTGTGCTCTGTCCCTCAGGCATCCCAGATCCAGAAAGCAGCCTTGTTTACGTGAGAGAGGAGAGGAGAGGAGAGGAGAGAAGAGGAGAGGAGAGGAGAGGAGAGAAGAATGTGTGTGTGTGTGTGGGGGGGGGCAGTGCAGGGGATAGACAAGGGAGACAGAGAAGAGGAGGAGAAGGAGATGGCAAAGGGAGGGAGAGAAAACTGCCCCACTTTGACCAGCTTTTGTTCTGCTGTGTCTTCGGATCTGAAGGCCTTGCGTGCATGTGTGTGTTTATGTGTGTTTGTGTCTATGTGTGTGGGTGTATGTGTCTCACATCGCCCTGTAGACACCCAGGCATCTCACACCCCTATTCCTGGCACCTCCACCCAATCTCTGACCTTTCCTGGACTCCAGCATGTAGACACACATGGGTCTGACCCAGCACACAATCACAGCTCTTTATATGCCCCCCTCCAACACACACACACACACACACACACACACACACACACACACACAGACACACACACACACATTCATCCAAGATCATGTAACCAGCCCAAAACACTTGCACCTGGTGTGGCCTAAAATAAGGTCCCCAGGCAGCCATGTCGCAGGGTGGTGCAACGATGACAGCAGCTCGGAGGGCTTGTGTTAACCACTGTGCCACTGAAGAACACACACATATACACCACACCACACCACACCACACACGTACACACACAGTCTAGATCATTTACCTCCAGGGTGCATCTGTTGCTGATTGGTCGATGCCATCGTCTGTGCCCTGACCATGACACGCGCAGCATGGGGGTTTGATTTTATACATTTTAATGCTGTACAGTGCATGCGTGTGTCTGTGTCTGTGTGGGTACACAACTATTCCAATAGAGCAGGTGTTGAGCAGCACCCCAGGCACCTCCCTACTGTATAATGAACCCCGTCAGCTCCCGTATCTGTATCAGTGGTGGCCTATTGCTCTGTAGTCTACACGCTTGACTTTTTCTTCCTTTTCACAGGACAATCCAGCACATTAATTGCAAGGTAAACAACTGAAGAGGAGTGCGCCCCCCCCCCCCCCCTACAGGAGCCCTTTTCCTTTTCTCTTCTCTACTCACTCCCTCCTGTTCCTTCCTCTCGTCTTTTCTGAGGCGAGGCTGGTTAAGCCCCCCTTCAGAATCAGAATCTGGACAAGCACCAGTTGGAAGCTAATCCGGCTCACCGACTGGACCCCTCCTCCGAAACGGCACAGCGGGGGTGCACTGATGAAAGGAAGGCTGATATGAGGGACATGAAAGGCATTGTAGAGGCAAACAGAGCCACAGACACAGCCTGTCTCAGACCCCCGTGCTGTGTTCAGCACTGTACAACAAGCCATTTAGGACATTAAAAAAGCACAACATCGTCCGAGTCATTTCATTATTCAAACACAAGGCTGGCGTCCAACTTTATTCTAAGTGGACCTTTCTACTCCGCTGCCACTTGATGCACAGGTTAAGGCACGCAACGTCTAAGCTGTGTTCACACTGTGTACTAACAACTATCAACATCCTGTTTGCTCAAGGCTGAACCTCTTGACTGGAACATTACATTTCACTCACAGTCAATGAACTGCCACGACAAAATGAGCCTCTATTGGAGGAAAAATCCTATATGAGGGAAAAGCCTCAAGGCCATCCTAAATGATTTTTCTAGCACAACTGCCCTGTCAACAGCCGAAATGAAATAAGTAGTAGAAGTCTTTCATTTTTAATTTGAAAAGGTGGCTCAAAAACGGACCCAACAGGTTTGCACACCCAGGAGTGTGTATGTATGACCAGGTAAAGTTTAAAAGAAAAAAAATTCTGAACACATCAACACAAGACTCTAACCTCCACAGTGGATGAGGGATATATCCTTTCTCACGCTTCAAAATTTTTGTCATTTTTGAACCGCACTCCAAATTTTGCTTTTGGCCACCCAACTTTTATAGTTTCACTTTCATTTAATTTTCACTGAAATCTCTCTAAACAATACATTGTTATTGTCCAGCTGCCAAAATCCAGATGATAGAACAGAGGATAAAAATATTTACAGTCATTTTTGCCTGGGTTTTGCACCTCAGGCTACATGGAGGCTACTGTCCCAGCCTATGAATGATTGGTGGAGGTAGACTCACACTACGTTAGGGCTGGAAAACATCTGCAAACTCCTCTGCACATTTTCAGGTAAAAGAAAAAAAAAATCTATCTATATTTATTTACAGTCTAAGGCTGTGAAGGACAATGCGTGATAAAGATGCAAATACAATGCTTATTATTAGGCTTAAGGCGTCTTTTAACACACATTGTTTTATTTTTTTATTTGAAGAACTTCTGACTTCATGTGTCATCCACCCACTACTGAAACCAAACCAAAGTCCTTGTATGCACCCCTACTGTTAATCGCCACATTATCCCCGCTCTTCATGTTCAAATTTCAAGAGATTAAAAATAGCAATAAAAAAAAACAAACACAAATGACCTGCAGCCAACAGAGACAGAATCTGGTACGGTGCTCCTTGAACTGATAAATTTGGCGAGGCCTCAGTCTTGCCGTTAACTGTGGATAAAAGCTGCATGAGTTTGAATGACTTTGACAAGATGGAGAAAAATGAGATTTTGATGTTTTCAGAATAAAGAAAAGAAAAATCAAACCAAGGACATTTTTTTTATTTTGTCTTTGAAACACAGAACAGACTAATTGTCTGTTAGTATCTGAAGAGTATCTATTCATAGACTGAGACAGGCACACACACAGAGGACAACTTGATGACAGATGGAAAGAAATTAGAGGCAAAGTAGCATTAATATTCCATCTCTTAATAACAACCAAAGCCCTTCCCCCCACCTCTGGCATCACACAGTCACAGTCACACCCACACACACACACACACACACACACACACACACACAGTCCTGTCCTGGAGAGCATTTCAGCTCGGCTCGAGACAAACAGGAAAAATTCTCCAAATTCAACCGCTCCCATTCTCCTCCCTCTTCCTCTTCTTCTTTCCCTTCCCTCCTTTAGTGCCTCCCCCCACCACCACCACAACCTGGTCCCCTTCCCCTTCCTCTCCCCTCCTCCCCACAACACTCAACACCCACCCACCCACCCAGTCCTACTGCCCTCCAGCCCTGCAGCCTCACAGCAAAGTAGAGAGCAATCCCTTGGTGGGTCAGCTAGATTAAACTGCCACTGTAATCCGCTTGGCTTTCACCTCCTTGTCCTCAGCTGAAGAGAGAGAGGGCGAGAGAGAGAGAGGGATGGAGGGATGGAGGGATGGAGAGGAGGAGGGGGTTGTAAAAGGGCATAAGGATGGAGAGAGAAAAAGAGATGGGGAGAGAAAATGTAAGATAGCAAAGGAGTAGGGACAGAGGGAGGGGAGAGAGAGAAAAAAGAGGGAGGGCAGAGCTGGGGAAGTAGCTAAATGACAACAAGGGCATGGAGAGAGAAAAACAAGGTGTAGAAAAAAAGGAAAGAAAGCAGGAGAAAGATAGAAAAGCAGTGTGTGAGAGAGAGGCAGTGCAGGGCTGAATTAAAGGAGTATGAAAAGGAGGAAGTGAATAATGAATCTCATAAAGGAAAGATATTAAGGACGAATGAGAGTCAAATAAACTGTGTTACGAGAGGGAGCGATGAAGGACAGTTCTGTGGTGAATAAAATGAACCAAACAGGAAACTATGTTGAAATACGCCCTCATATTCATGTAATGATGAAATTTGTTTTGTATGAAATTTGTGGGAAATAACACAGTCCCCTCATGGCCAATTGCTACCGAATCCTTCCTGTCATCTCGTTCTGACCAATTGTTGCGCCCCTCCACCTCTCCCTCACCCCCCGTGGGCCAACTAGTTTAATAATGAAAAAGCTGTAGATCTGTGGTGAAATGTGCCTTCCCCTCAAGTTCACTTCGAGGCTCATCGGCATTGTCGCAGACATCGAACATGAAAGACAAAACGACTGAACGAATGAGCAGCGTCGTTGTGAATGTTGCAGATGAGGCTGGCTCCTGTTGAATGTAAAAAGATTATTGATCGTGTAGTCTGGTCATTCATGACTCCTAAATGGAGCATTCAGGATCTGTACAAGCATGGCTAGTATAACATCCATAATGATTTAATATTGATCTCTGCTATCTAGCAAACATTTCTGTTATGTTAATGTCCTCCAGTTAAACATGCTATAGTAGTCATGCCATACTAGCATTACAATAGGGTGTCCATGCATGTATGTCCTGACTTAAACCCTCATTTGAACTTGCTATTTACATACAATAGTCACTCTTTTAGCTCTGTTTTGGTCTCTACCAACTCCTGAGGGGAATATCTGAATCTAGCTGCCCCACTTCGTTCACCAAGTAACTGTGCACCTGCCATTTGGTGCCGAGCAGGTAGTGTACACTGCACTGGGTTTTCAGAGCATTTTATCTGAAAACAGAGCAGCAAGACTGAAACCAAAACAATAAAGTTGCGACCTCGACAGCTAAACAATGAGCCAAAATGGTATATTGCTCCATAAAGCCGAGGTAAGCTGCAGCTTCAGCTGATAATTCTCTGTGGGCAGGGCCACTTTACCAACTGGGCAAAGTGGGCGACCGTCCAGGGGCCCCCAGAGCCCCAGGTGCCCCAAAAGTTCTATGTTTGCTCCATATTATTTAGGTCTATGTTTTTAGATTAATATTCCAGAAAACTGCACCACTGAAGTACAACGTCAACAGGTTTATCATCCTCCATTTTGTGGGCCCTGTGAACAAATCTAGCTTTAAAAGCTAAATTATTATTAGTTTATATTGAGCTCATTTGTCGTAATGTTGTGCTACAGGAAAAGTAAGAAATGTTCACATTTGAGAAGCTAGAGTCTGGGAATTATTGCCAATTTTGCTCAAAAAAAATGATTAATCAATTATCAGAATTGTTGCCCATTAATTTTCTGGCAATTATCTCTTCAATTAATCAACTAATCATTTCAGCTCAGCGGTACTGGTTGGTTTCAGGGAGCCTGGGGAAATAATGAAACTACCATATACAGTGGGGTCAATAGGGGTCCATCTAGAAATTTTTGCCCCAAGGTCCCTGGAAGGTTAATCCAGCCACGTCTGTAGGTTCAGATCTACAAATGACCCCTTTCATTTTGTTATATTGTTTTCACATTGTCACTTAATTCAATGCTATTATGAAATACTGATAATAGCCGCTTTAAGTAATGGTTATGATTAGGCAGCTAAAATAAAGACACCAGAGTTGCCTGTTGTAAAAAGGGTGTGACTTATTCATTCCTTTTTGCAGCGATATTTACAGAGAACCTTCCTTTAAGTGCTCTTACTTGAGATTTCAGAACAGAAACAGAACCACGGGCCACAATGTTCTTTTTTCAAACGACTCTGCTTTGGATTAAACTGTGCAAATTGTGGTGTTTCTACAGAATCAAAGCAGCAAGAAAAAACAGACCAGGCTGCACACACGCCAGGAGTAATTTGAAACACTGATGAGCATCTCAATGAGCATCTCAGCCCTGTTAATCAAGTTATATTGTAATTATGACCCTAACGCAAATAAGATAAACACGTCAATTTGTGTACATGACAGTTTCAATAATCAGAGCACTGCAATTCTCCGGTTACACTAAACATTACATGCAAATACACTAGATCTCAAGTCTAGTGTTCAGAGACGCAGACGCAGTTCAGAGATCATCCATCAAGTATACTTACAGATAAATGTATTTTTTTTATTACTTTATGCTTAAGTATAACATTAAGTAAAAATGCAAAATGAGTCCAGACTCTAGTCTAAAAGTGGGAAATTTAAATGTATCTCCACTAAACAGAACAAAACCAAATACCCAAAACTTTTCTTTGGAATAATAACCTCATAGTAGTGAGCCTTCTGGAAAACATGTGGCTATTACATTTACAAGGCATTTCTCATGTCCCTAAAGATCACAGTAAGTTGATTTAAAGAAATTAATCAAGTAGTGTAAAATGTGATTCAGATCGTACTTGAGCTCTGCTAATGTAACTCCAAACAACTATCAATATCACCTCTGATATCTAATTAACCAAACCAGCTCTAAATCATGTGAGGCTGAGCTCCTCTGTGCTGTAAAGTGCGGACGTCTAACATTATCATCTGTGTGGGGGAGCACGTCCTCTGGGTATATGAGAAGAGTGTTAAAGTGCTGAAAAGAAATAGAGTTAACAGGTATTCCCCTCCTCCACCCCCCCAGCTGACGGAGGCTGGGGGTGACGAGAGAGGGAGAGAATGAGGGAGAAAGAGAGAGAAAAGAGAGGGGAGAGACAGGAAGAGGGAGGATATCCTGCGAGGAAAGACTATGATATATGAGCAGGCCGCTTCAAACAAGCAGGGGGAGGGGGACACTCCTCCAATAAAACCAGGGGAGGTAGAGGGAGGAGAAGAAAAGGCACGGAGAGAAAGACAGACATTTAAAGAGAGAGGTCCAGCAGAAAAGAGGAAAGTTGGAGGGAAGCTAGATGCCAGATAAGCCAGAGAGGATGTATCTAAATGAGAGTGGGATGCCCACCCCGTAGCAGCACAATAAAACCCCCCAAAAGTAGAAAAGGCTGACCAGGCCCTGTCTACAGGCAAAAATCTACAGGAGGCCCCTTTCAGTGTTGAAATGAGTCTCTTTTCTCATATTTGTATCTCTGTATGTTTCACTTGTTTCAATGTTCAAAATAGCCATCAATACCTTCCTCTGTAAAAAGGCTTATTTACCAGATAATTGAAAATAACTGTTCCAGAAACTCAAAGCGAGCCAACGACTCCCACAGACACACCCCAAGTCACACACACACACACAAATATAAACACACGCGTGGACACACGCAGCCGTGTCCGTGTCCTACAAGAAGTGATGGATGATTTCAGGAAGGGGCTCTTGGGCAGAGGAAGTCCAGTCTGGGTCAGACTTCATCCACCACATCCAGGCATGGGCACCATCTGCATGCGCTCACAAGTCACACATACTTACTCAAGTCCAGCGCCCCTCACACACACACACACACACACACACACACACACACACACACACACACTCCTATACTCCTTTCGACATGTGATACTGTTCTTCGTGCTGTTTACTACATAATGCCTTTCCTCTGCTGTCACACAGCAGCAGTGTGAGTGAGGGAGGTGAGGGGGAGCGAGGGGGAGTGGGGGGGGGGGGGCACAGAGTCAAGGTGAGCGGAGCGAGTCGGGCATGCTGGCACAGTGTGCACCCTACAGTTTTAGGCTCCGTGTGCCATTGTGGGCCAGCATGGGGCTGTTTTTGACAGCAGCTATTACAACAAATAATTGAACAGCAAATGAAGACAAATGATATGATTGCAGTGCACGTCCCAGCAGTCAATCCGCTATCTAGGTGGTTCCCATTCAAAGCCATTGATCAGTTTTACAACCTAAGTTACTGGCCAGGAAACTAAATGGTGGCGATCAATGCTATTTAACAGATTATTGACTGCTGACTGGTTGCCTGAGATCAAAATAGAGAGAGGGGGATGAAGAAATAAGCAAATAGAGGAATGGAATGAAAACACATGAAATTGGAATCAGTTCCTTTGCTTCAGTGATGATAAATGGGAAAGAAAAACACTGAGACAGCAGAGAGTGGGGAGAAGGAGAGAGGTTGCATTTATTTGTGTGTGCGCGGCCGAATGTGCCCGATCATGTGCATTTAATGAAGAAAGCAAGCAAGAAAGACAGAAAAAAAAAACAAAGAAAAACAAACAAGATGAAATAAATAAAGCTCAGTTTGTATACAGTCAGTGTTATCTAAAGGCTCTCACTTGTTTTAAGCTTTATATTTACCTCGATGAGGTCTGTGTATCTCTGTGCTCGTGCCTCCCCTCATGCAGGCTGCACACCTGAAAACGCCACACGTTAGTGGCGCTTTAGGAAAAAGATCAACTCAACAAGGAGGAATCTCACCTTAATCAGGCATCACTTTCTGCTCCTCTTTGTTCAGCCGATCCTTGATGGAGCTTTCAAGTGGCACGCAAGCTGGCACATAACAACAGCCGCCTGCACCGCAATTACATCCTTTTGACTGTGTGCTCCATCACGTGCGTTTCCACTGTCTGTGTTTACAGTGCATGAACTAGAATTGAGCCACCCGTCAGCTCATCAGGCCTTTGAGCTTTGTGTCTGTTTGGCTGTTCACCTGATTGTTGTGTGAGTTCATTTGGCAGTTAAAATAAGAACCAGGAACTGAGCGGTACGCTGGTTCTTCTACAGATGGACTTCATTCCAAGCACTGACAGGGAATGTCATGGAATGAAGGTGGAGGGGCACTGACATTTATGTGCGTGTAAATGTGTGCGACTGTTTGTGAAGATGGCGTAGGGGCTGGGAGGGTCTAACAACCTTCAACAGTCCCAAACCACTGTAGTGTTTAATACACACAGCAGTGAGTTACCATGGTGACTGGGCCCAGCTATGGGGCTTGACTCATGAGGCTGCATGTTTACATGTATATGTGTTATGTTCATATATGTGTGTGTGTGTGTGCACTCCAAAGTTGCCACTTGAAAATATGCCGGTTGCACACCGGTTTTTGTTGAGCCCCCAGAATCAGTTCAGCTTCATTTATGATTGTTGTCCCAACTCTTTATTGTCTAGACTTTGTCTACATTTCCTGAAATTTACTTTAAAACAAAACACTGTTTGTGCTTTGAAACGGCAAAAAGTGGCCGAGCTTCAGTGAATCGCTGTGTGCAAATGTGAGTGTGAATACAGACTTAAATACGGCTATAGTAGAGTGTGCCTCTGAGTATGTGTGTGCGTCTGTGTATGTGTGGCTCCCTGCTTGCGTCTGTGTATGTGTGTGTGTGTGTGTGTGTGTGTGTGTGCGTCTGCCTGTGTGTGTGTGTGTGTGTGTGTGTACACACTCCCCTTGCCTTTTCTCAGTTCAGCAGAACCTCATTAATTCAGCAGGAATGGAAATCATTTCTGCACGGAGCGCACAGGAGACAGAAAGAGATGGAGAGGAAGACGCGTGGAAGGGTGGAGGGTGGTGGTGGTGGAGGCACAATGAATACTCAAATTTCATTTTTTTCTTAACAGAAAATCATTCAATTTGAAAAAATAATTTCATGTTCTGGATAAATAGCGCGATGAATTTACAGTTTTAGTCACAAAGGGAATTCAACACACATTTTAATACTGTCTAATCATAATTATATTACAGTGTGATTTAGTCATTTGGTTGGCAACTCTTGGGAAATAAGACATATGTCTAATCTCAGCTTTGATTTATCTTGATAGAAATCTCATAAGGTTTATACACTATGTCCTTAAACACAAACAAATAGACCAAACAAACACCCAAATATAGTAAACGTCCAGATGGATACATTAATAAAAAGGTAATCTTCCTTATGTAGCAGCAGATCAGAGCAGAGCCTCCTCCATCCCTCCCTCTCTCCCTCTCTCCCCTCCTCCTGCCATCTCTCCATCCTGCAGCCCGCCACCAGACAATATGGAGCAGACAGTAATCTGGCCATGCACTGAAGAGATTACAGCATCCAGCAGAACAGTTCAGCACAGAAGAGAACAGCTTTTTTTTTTTTTTTTTTTTTTCACAGAGAGGAGGAATACCAAAGCTATCATCCAAACCACGTCAACACAAAGCAAGAGTCTATGGTATATCTAACCAAACTGAACCGGTCCAACTGCTGAGAAGAAACCTCTCTCTCTTCTCTCTCAAAATCACAGAGCAACGGCTGGTCGCACACACTCCTTCAGTGAAAGCTGACCTTTTCAGAGTGCAGCGCAGTGTAGTGGATCTCTCTATTCCAAATGTCACTTTTTACAGAAAAGATCTGATGTAATAAAAACAGATCAAACAGCGCAGAGCGGCCACATCAGAGGAATAACACATGTACTGTATGCAAGCAGCGTGCATCGTTCGGTTTTTCCTTTTTATGCACGCACACATGCATACGTGAGCACCAACTAAAACTTAAACAAGTCCAAAGATTCAGTCGGTAACGAAACAGATGTGCTGTCCTATTTATCCACTGAACGTAATCATGAGAGATATAAATACTTGATCTGAAGGCTTACGTCCAAACAGCAGAGCTGAGGTTGGAAGTTCGCACGTTGCAGTCGTTACTAAGTACACGATGTGGATTTTTGGATTTTCCGTCCTTCTCAGAAGAATTAACCCTAAACGACAGCAGGGGCAGCCTCTGACCCTGCGCTGACCTTAAGGCTGGCTAATAGCTGCAGTGCAGCTCACTCAGGGGGAAAACATCAAACAGTCGCATACGCACATGCACACAGACACACCAATGTATAAACACGTCTATTTATAGCTCTATTGTCCCTACTACGAAAAAGATAAACTCTAACCGACTGTGACTGTGGCCGAGAGAGAAACATGAACATAGGTGTGGACAGAAAATCACAGTGCTACATTTTCTTTCCAAAAGTCTGTTTCAATAACAAATTCTGGTGCAGGATGACACAGAGAATCCTTTGTTTATGAAAATGATGACTGTCTTTACACTGTAGATTATTAAAGTAAGGTGTAAAAAACAATGACAGTGAATGCATCCTATTTGTTGGTAACACACTGTTCAGCAACAATTGCCCATTGTCTGAGCAGCTTCTTAACACAGGTTTACAACAGTGAGAACAAGCTAGCTACATGTCTTACACATCTGCATCAAAGTCTTGTGGCTGGCCACTGGCTGTGCAGGTGTGTAGAGGATTTTTTTTTTTTTTAAATCAAATATCTACAAAATAGTTTTTGTGCTACCAATCAGTTAAAAGCCACAACACTGATCATTCTTCTGTATGTTGGTGAAAAGCTGCCAAAGATGTGCTTAAAAGTGTAGCATCAGTTATGTAACTGCGTAACTGTGGGAGGTAGAAGGAGTACTGAAACATTAAACTCAAGCTGAAGTGATGTTTCTTTGTTTTTTTTTTCTTTTCTTTTTTTTTTTAATGTAAGCTCGGGAAAACTTTTCCAAGGTCTGCCAAAAAAACAAAGCAAAACTGAAAAAAAAATCAAATCTAAAAATCTAAAATAGTCTCAACAAATATTGTATTGTATAATAGTTTTTCAATAGTCAGCAGTTTTAAGATGGCTTCAGAAGGTTTCTATAAATGACTGACCTCATTAGACGTGCTCTTAATTCAGTCTAAAAAAAAATAAACTTGTACTCAATGTACTTGTACCAAAGCTAATGTTATGTTTAGTGCTAACGCAGTTTGCGTAAGTTGTTTTCTTCTTCTGCAAGTGAAAAAGAGGGAAGGTTTAAAAGGATAACATTTGAGGATGGATAAAAGAGGAACCAAGGGAGCACGACCAGCAGAAGGGAAGGAAAGAAAGAAACACACCCTGATCCATTTACATGTTTCTCTGTTTTAGTGCCAGCTGTATTTCCACTTGTGACAATCATTTTTGTAAATCATGGAGTTAGTAGGAAAATGGTATGTGTAGTCGGAAATGAGCTTACACTTCTCTAAGACACACCAACAGGTTTTAAGGGTAAGTGTTGCAGAAAGGAATGTGCAAAAAACAATTTTAATGATTTTGAAATATATTTTGTGTTGTTGCTTTTATAAGATTTATTTCATGTGCATTTTGGTTCGATATATGTCGTACACACTTGCATAGAAGTATACAAACCAACATCTACGCACACCTCTGCAGACAACTTCGCAGACCTGCAAAACTAAGAGCATGTTTTCATGCTTTAAGGTGTTACAGCAGCGGCAGCAAAGGGAAAGCTATGAAGGTGTGAAGGTAGATACAGCAGGTAGAAGGCTGAAATTGTAGCCCTAAATCAGGAAAGGTAGAGGAGTGAAGGTGTCATGATGGAGTGAAGAAAACGAAGGAAGAGATGAGGAGATGATGGAGGTGTTGTAGCAGAGAAAAAGACCAAACAAATCGAAGGTGTAGGCCATTGTTGAATTTAGATGACGGGTGAAGTTTTACTGAGGGAGAAGGGAGGAACCGATGAAGGTGTAAGTAATAAAAGGGGGAGCGTTCTGAAGGTATAATGGTGGAGACAGAGGAGAGCTAAAGGAGCCAGGTGTGGCAGCAGCCACAGAGGTAATCAGTGGGCCAATGGGGAGTCATTCCACTCAGAGCGAACGGGCTGCCGAAGTACCTGGAATAAAAATAATCATTACACTGCATTAAAGTCACTGTCGGTAAATATACCCTGGGCAGCAGTAAAGCACACTCACTGTGGCCCCCGTCATCAGGACACCTTAACACACACTTGTGCGTGTATACGTAAATGCGCACAAATGCAAATAACACAAAATGTATGTAAAATATTCCCGAGGACTCAAGTACGGTTTCTTTGCACAAACGGTGTGGAAAATCAGCGACTTCCCTGCTGATTCTGTGCATTTATCCTGTCATTATAAAGACAAGCTTTTAACAGAAACAAACTGTTCTCCAAATATAACTCAGCCACCTCAAAGCACATTCATTATCTCCCCCTATAACTTATAAGTGTTATTTTAGCAACAGAAACTCCAGCAGAGGCTTGAATTGGATCTCTCTCACACACTTATTCTACCTCTCAGTATTGCTGCCTTTGGAAAATGGGGATTAAGTCTGCGTTTAGGAGAATTTAAATTGCAAATAAGGCTTTGTAATTGTTTTAGTCTTTAATCCTTGCAGGGAGGGCTTCAGTGTAATGCAAAGTTGAGACAGGCGAACATCTCAGGCATTCATCTGAGGAAGGACTGTGTTTGTTTCACCACTCGGTTCAATGAGACTTAATAAGCAGGGTGTCCGAGCAGCACCACACGCGCACGTAGACATGTACATGTGCGTGCGCACATAAACACAAGTAAACACACTCGTGCACATACGCTTCCACCCATGGGCTCATTGATTGCGGGGCCAGTTTATTTTGGTTGTGAGTTTGGGTGCCCAGCTGGTACTTGAGACTGGTGGACTGGCAGAGCTGTGCAGCAGACAGCAGACACACACACACACACACACACACATGCAGAGAGACACACACGCTGTGCCAGGGACACACTGTGCCAGGCTGCAAAGTCTGCCAGCTACAAGTCTGCCCAGTGCCACAAAGAGAGGCAGAGGCAAAGGAGAAAGGGCAGGACAGAGTGTGTGTATGAGAAGGAGAAAGATTGTAAGAGTGGACAAAGAAATGAGGGGGAAAAAAAGAGAAGGCACGGGCGACTTTTAGAAAAAGGATTGTTACAGTATCCTATAAAATAGGGTGAAACTAAAACAGAGCAGAAAAGCAGTTCTGTGCTGAGAGAGGAAGTGAAGCTGAAGTTACCTGTTCACTCTGAAGAAAGGCACAACCTTAATTCATCTTTATGATGTGAACAAGCTATTCATAAAACCAACTGCAAGTTTAAACACATCAGTCAAAAGCATCTAACATGTACATGTGCTTTGTGGTGGCAGCAGAAACACCTCACACTTATACAAACGCTCGCTGGTATTGCCACAAAATACTGTGTGAGGAGGCTCTGAAATCTAAAGCGACTCAAACACCAAAACCATCCTGCCGCACCAAGTCACAGTAATTTCCTCTAGGGATGGGGAGGACATGTCTCGGACAAAATCCTGCATTTGTCTCCCTCACTTTTACAGTTTCAGGTTGATTCTCTTACTCTGGTCTCTCTGAACAATGTTCTCTGACTGTCCTGCCACCACAGTCCAGATGAGAGAAGAATTGATAAAAATGTTGATATGCTCATCTGAGTAGCGTTCAGTTATTACTGTGCAATCAAAGCAAATGTGAGCTTTTTCTTTTGACCTGAGTTTGGCCTCTCAGGTGGCATAAATGTACACCTGCAGACAAAACTCAGGGAAAAATAAGGGCATTGCAAACGCTGTTTTTCGGTTAATATTGACAGACTCTCCTATCACTTGGTAAAAAATTATTATAACGTGACAGGGCCTGTTTTCTACACATATCTTGGGTTATACTCGATTGTGATTATTTTGTGAATTGCTTTTAAGTATATCTTGCATGTAATATAAAAAGTACATACTGTATATGCCATGTTTTTTTCCCCAAGAACTAACAGTGAAAATCGTGACATCAAATGTTGCGAATCCCATTTAATCCATAATCTTACAGTCTTAGAAGTGTCCTCACACACTTTCACACAACATCCCACTTTTTTTCTATCCTCCACTTGCACAGTTGGCCACACACTAAATTCCTCAGCGGACAGTTAATGTGCGCTTGTGGACCTGCACAATAGCACGCTATCAAGCTTGACTTAAAAATCAAACTTTTCTCATATCATGTCCACTGCAGCAGCTCCAGCGTGAGCTGATTTAATTTAGGAAAATGGCTTCTCAGCTCCCTCGAGTTAACCAACAGGAGTGTATGTTTAAAGATAGGTTTCACTCCCTGGGACCCGCCTGACAATCCCTGTAACCATCGTCAGTGTTTTAGACCTAATGAAGAACGGCAGTAATGGAGTGCTGCTCCAAGCTCTGGGAGAGAGAACAGGGAGCACCACAGCTGGAAAAGTCCACTGGAGACGAGCAGCCTGGCTTCACTTCTTAGAAGAAAAAAAAAAATGTCCTTGAAATAGTGAAACTGTAAAACTCTCACAGGTTACCTCACATTGTTATAACCTTATACCAGGTTGTTCTGCCCTCACCTCCCAGACTTAGGACACAGTTATAAAAACATTAAGTCAGCATAGTTTGCCAAAGGAAAGTCCAAACTAAGCAAAAGCAAACACAGCAGAAGGATCATAATTGCAGTAATTTATGCCATTTTGTGCAGAACAGGGTCTTTTTACACAATGGATAAATGGATAAGTGGATGTGGTTTTGGAGTCACCAGTGACTGGGAACTTCAAAGATGGTGAGAGAGAGAGAGCGTGAGTGTGTGTGCCTGCGTGTGCGTATGCAAATGTGTGAGCACAGTTAGGAGATGCGAGCTTGGCAGGAGAAACACCACAGACAAGATGCCACAGACATAAACACCTCCGGCATGGAAGGTCACCCTCGAACTTCCAACCTCCCGACAAATTGCTCACTTCAATTCTCCACAGTAAACTGGTTACAGTCGAGGCAAACAAGTGATGAATGCTGTTTTTTTTTTTTTTTAAATTATTGAACCATAATTTATTCCCCAAAAATGACTAAACTGAAACAAAATTGGCAGCTTTCACCCAAGTTTCACTGGGAGAGATAAACAAATGCCCGGAGGAGATGCCGCTATTTCCCAGAATGTAGCATTCATTTAAAGAATTCGTTTAAATGTTATGGATGATGATGTTGCAACTAAGAGGGCGTTCATGGGTAACTGGGTTAGGGAAATTAAATGGGACTGGTATGGAAATCTCCATGCAAGGGGGGGGGGGAGTAAATGCTGCAGGGTTTGGCTCCTACAATAACTTTGCACAGGTGGATTCATGGCATTTACACTGCTCTGGCTAGCAGGATGCAACGCATAGCTAGTACCAAAAGTCAGATAAACTATAAAAAATGCAGACTTCAAAAAGAGTCCCCAGTGTCTTCAGACACCTCTTTCTTCCCGCACACTGACACATCTCCCTCCCTCCTTCTTCAACTCCCTCTTGCTTTCCGTCTCCCCTTCTCTTCTCCCCTCTGTCACTTGTCTTTCTGTCTCTGTCCCTGGTTTGTTGTCTTCATCTGTCCGTCCCCATGTCTGTCTCTGTCAAACACAGATCCAGGAGCCCATGCTAGCAGAGTCGAGATCAAATGCTAAACCACAGCACAGTTTAAGCTTGCCCAGAATGAACCTGCGAGGAAGGGAATCATAAACAATATTTGATCTTCTGCTTCTGTCACTTCCAGACCTCTACCCGAACACACTCAAACACACACACACACACACACACACACACACACACACACACACACACACACACACACACACACACACACAGCTTGAGGGCAGCACTTTCAGGCTTTGTTGCTTCCCTCAGATAGGGAAAGGTATACACAGACAGAGGAGCCTACTGGCCTTTTTCATTTAGACGGTAACAACGGTAAACAACGGCACACAAAGACAGCGTCCTCTCGCTCAACGCCCATCTGCCTGCAGCCTGCACTCCACGCACTGTTTGATATTAAAAGACGACACAGGCGCGAACGGAGGTGGTGGTGGTGGCTGGTGGCTGGTGGCGGGGGGGGATAGGAAGATAGGAAGACAGATAGAGACAGACAGAAATGGAGACACAATGTTGTGGCATGCCATTTGTGTGTAGGCTATATTTAAACTGAAAATGGCCAGGAGAATCTGTACGAAGAAGATATCGCTGTGCCAACATCGACTCCATTCCCCCGCTCTCTTTCTTTCTCTCTTCATCCCTCCATCCATACCTACTCTGCCTATTTTATGGATGTTATTATTATTCCTGCATGTCGTCATGTCGCCCCCGCTTCTCTCCTTCCCCCGAGCAAGAAAGCGGGCACTGCTGGCACCCAGCCAGATTACCCAATCAATCTCCTCTGAGAGAGGGGGAGGGAGGGAGGCAAAAGGAGAGAGGGGGAGGAGTAAGAAAGAGAGCGTGGAACAGAGGGGAGGAAAGGAAAGAAAGTGCAGCAGGGGGAGGTGGAGGATGTTGGGGCGGGAGTTGGGTGGGGGGGAGGGGCGGGGGGTGTTGGCGGTGAAAAAGACCTGAGAGGAATTGAAGCAGGAAAAACGGTGCAGGATGAGTAAATTCTTTGCATATAAAAAAGAAAAGAAAAAGACAGAGACAAAGACGGCTATGAAAGGGAAGGAAGGGTTTCAGCAGACATGTGGCATTAAATTAGGCAAGTGAGCACCTGGTATGGTTGTGGAGATGGAAAACACACACGCAATCACACACACAGAGTCCAGACAAAGGCCTGGCCATCAACGGTTGTTTACAGAGTGCAGCACCTCCCCTTGTGCCACCTGTTACTGTGGTCCAGCCTAACAAATGTTTAACCCTCTCAAAGAATCTCCAGGCAACAGCCAACAGTGCACCTCCATGTATCTACAGTCTGTGCACTGCATGCTGGGAACCGGATCAGATTAGGGCTGCAGCACTTGTTTTCATTATATTTTTATGCAGATTAATTGATTTAGGGCTAAAAACAATAAATTGAATTGCTGATTCACGGATGAAAAGAAATTTAAATGCCGACAATTTTGATAATCGATTAATCATTTGAATCGTTTTTTAAACAAAAAGTGCCAAATGGTTGCTTCTTCCAGCTTCTCAAATGTGAGGATTTGATGTCTTTTGTTGTCTTACATAATAATAAATCAAATATCATTTGGTTTTGGAGTACCAGTCACACAAAACAATTTTCCTACATTTCATAGACAAAACCAGTCATTTATAATGAAAAGAGTCATTAACTGCAGCCCAAAGTGGCATCTTCAAATTTAGCCCAAACCCCCAAATTATTCAAAAAGCAGCAGATTCTCACATTTAAGAATCACTGTTTCAATTAATAAATGAATTCATACTGGTTTTCTTAATGTGGTCTATTTTTGGAATAAAGGTGCGACTTTCGAAGGAAAATGTCAGATGTCCATATTTGAGTCCTCTATCTCAACCATCATCATGACAGTTCTCATCAGCGAGGGACCGAGAGCTGAGCGGAGTCAGTGAAGCACTGCGATGTGAATGACGCACTTGTGGCACTAAATCTGTGACACTCCGCAGGCAATGAACCCCAATTGGCATGAATCGCAGATGCTCGGGGTTGCGACCTCTGGCTGGGGCAAAGCAAAATGTCTGCAACAACAAGGCTGAGTGTATCACTTACTCAAAGACTGTTTGTCTGTGATTGCAAGGGTGTGCGTGTGTGTGTGCAAGCGCGTGTGTGTGTGTGGCGGAGAAAACAGAGACTCATTCTTCTGCCTGCTTTAATGTGAGCAAGAATGTGAGTGTGTGTGTGTGTGTGTGTGTGTGAACAAGCCTGCATGCTCGCTCGTCAATATGTATGCTTTCTTCATCACAAAGCGCCAGCCCTTTAATCATTCATATTGAATTACTAAAGATGTGCCATGTTCTTATAATCAAACACGTTTCCTCAACAAAGTGCTCTTTTGAGGAACATCCAAATTCCAGCGGAAGAGAGGACTATAAGACGTGCAGATCTCTTTTAGGAAATAAACATGATTAAAAGGCAATGTGAAGAGAAAGGACAGAAACACAACTCCAACAATTAAGACGACAAGAGAGACCACTTAAATTACTTTACTGAGGTACAAGACTTCAGGCTGTTCCAGCTCTTTATGATACAGTATCATCTCGCTTTCTTTGAGAGTGAGCATTCATTTGCATACGAGTGTGGGTGTGTGATATGCACACAAACATGCCTGCATGTGCGAGTTTCTACGCGTGGCTATGATAGCAGATTCGCCGTCCAGAGGTGAAGCCAACCAGCGATCCAGCTCGTCAGAGGCCTCCAGTTCTGGGAGTGTGGCCAGGGCTCCAATCCCACCACATTCCCCTGGATTAGCTGTCAACCAGTCCCCAGATCTGAGGATTAGCACATTATATTCCATTATCTTTCCCAAACTGGAGAGTCCACAAAGTCTACATCATCGCTCTCAATGAGGGCCAGTAGGACAGGGCTGAGTAAGAGGTGCCTTCAAACCGGGCCAAATTGAGCCAAACTGTGCTGAGCCAAACCAAATCTGTAACTAAGACTCTACTCTGGCTCAATGTTGCCTAGCAACCGAATTAGTTCCAGGAAACAAATAAGCAAACTGTATTTCTAAATATCAGTTTTACAGCGCCGGCTTGATATTTTTTCACTGTTATCCTCAATAAATTGACAGCATAGCTACCAGAGAAGATCATAAATTTATATATATATCTATATATATATAGATATATATATATAGATAGTTAGATAGTTAGATATAGATATAGATATAGATATTTATATAGATATTTATATATGAAAACAAAACAATGGTGGTTTATCTTGCACACATTCCTCTTTCACTATTCCTGCGGAGCAACACACAGAGCGGAGTGTGTGTGACTCCTGGGAGCCGTGTTGTTTTTCACTCTGTGATCTGGGGCGACTCGGGGGAATGAGGGAGCCGTTATCAGCAAGGGGCCGTGATAGAGACTTGATCAGGCCGTCGGTCTGCGGGGACCAAGGAGCCAGAGTTAATCAGAGACAGACAGACCCCTCATCACCCTGGGGATTCACACGCTTCGACCCTGACACTCTCTCTCCCTCTCTGTCACACAAATGCACAAAGACTAGCACACACACAGTAACAGTCGCAAAAGCACAAGTGCTTACTCACACCTAGATCTTGCATTTTACGTTGCCTTAGCCTCTGCCACACCCTCTGTGCACGCACACACGCTTTTACTGTAACGCTTTAGTGTTGACTGTGGCTTTGGGTTAAATCTGAAGTTCCAGCATCTATAATCTGTCTAGAAACAGACCAAATCACAGGAACCACAATTTATAATATTCCTTTATTATAAAATAGCATCACTAAGAACCAGCAGCCCCATGGGTCAGTCATTACCAGCTCCTGCTGTGCAGCCAAGCGCTGTTTAGAGATACTTTATTTTAAAATCTAGTGGAGGCTCCAAGTTTAACAAAGAGAGCAAATATGAGTCAGACTTTGGGGAAAAATGACGCACAAGACATCCAGTGTATTTCCTTTGATAATATTGTGAAACAATAAAATCATGGAGATGTTTTACTCAGTGTGAACATCATGAAGCCTCCATGAAAATTTGAAAGAAGGTGGAATAGGATGACTTGTCCAAACTTAACTCTGTATAAGGGGAAATAAAAAGGGAAAACTGTATCATAAGGAGTTAAAGGCAAACAATTTGTTTTAAAATTGATGTTTTTTCTCTGATGCGTCACCCCTCAGTCTAACAGCCCGCTCACTCTGACCTCCTGAACTTGAGCCAGGTCAAAGGTCAAACAATACTGTCTGAACAACAACAAAGTTATGTGTCTGTTAAAAACAAGCTCACCAGACCTCTGCTCTCTAATTTAAGTCTACATTTCATTAGTTCCCTCTATGGACAAACACGAAACAGAAACAGTGATCCTGACTGATTTACGTAGCCTTCGACTGAACCACATGGACTTTTTAAGATGCAACATTTACGGTGGCAGAATTTGAATGCTTGAAACTTTAGCCATATATTGACCAGGCCTGTCAAACTGGAGCTGTTAAAGAGCTGACACGCAGGTATCCAGCTGGCCTACCTCTGGAGAAAGGTGTAGGAAATTATATGGCATTTAGATTCATTAGACACAGTTGTCAGATTTAATTAACTACTAGGTTTAATTAACCATGTAATTAATCTTATGGTTGTCCAACACATGCACACACACACACAGACAGGCGCAGAGACACATACATCAACTCGTGCCCACACACACACACCTATGCATATGCTTAGTACATGCACAACAAATGTAATCTGTTCAGCTGACAAGCGCTCACACTTTCGCCGTCAAACCTCATAAGAGAGTTCAACTGAATGGGTGAGTGGCTACGGGCTAAAACAGCCTGAATGAATGCGTAAGGTAAGAATAGCACCTCTTCAAGTTTCACTTCTGCCCAGGTGAAGTGATAATCCAGTAGCTGAAGCAGCCTGTCCAGTCAACATCCAAACCCATGCCCATGTAATCCTCATTCAAACATGACTCAAGCAACCCAATGTGTATATTTAATATAGTGTGGACAAGTCAAAAAGGAAGACGTTCAAGGTAAAGAATAGAAATCCACTTTAAAACCCAATCTGACGGAGAGTGACAAGGTAAACCCTGTTGAGGGGCACAATCACATCAAAATGGTCATTTGCAATAATGAGAGCTGGACCAACAATGACTGTGAAGTCCAGTCGATCCACTCACACATCGACCAGCTCTCCAAGATTGTGTGTGTGTGTGTGTGTGTGTGTACGCGTGTGTGTTTGATAGGTTACTGATCGACTGCTCAAACTCTTCAGAAGATGAGAGGGTCAAGGGGGCTGTAGACCCTGACCTTTCATCGCCCTGTTCAGCCCCTGTAGCCACAACTAGCAAAGCCTGTCCAGCTCTAAATGCGTCCTGTGCGTATATGCATTGTGTGTGAATGGGTGTGTTAATGTGCTTGTGAGATCAGCCAGCTGCTTTATGTGTTTTGACCTTTACTGAAGCCGTGAGTGGACCAATAAATAGCCAGCCAGTGCTGTGACCTTTCACCTCAGGCTGAGACCTGAGGGGTCAGGGGTCAGCTTTTGAGGAAGTGCGGTCGGGCAGCTGAGAAACAGCGTTACGCTGCCTATGTTAGAAAACCGATCAAGGTGGCTCAGGTGAAATGGAGCAGAATGGCACGAAGACCTCTGTTTGACTTTAAAAATTCAAAGACGGAAGTCTAAGGGCTTTCCCATAAAATATAGAACTGGTGGTCATAGCTGCTGCATTTTTAAAAGCAAGCTATTTCAGACGTCTGCCTCAGAGTCTGTCACATCCAGAGCAGAGGCTGCAGCAGACATGCACCAGACATGCACACAGTAAGAAACATGAAAAAACAAGAACCGCCACCATTGACACAGCTCATATACGCTCATAACCATGTGTGAATGCATGTGTCAATGTGGTGGTTGTGTGTATTTGTGTCCCCTCGTACACAACCCAAGGGTTGGTTAAGTGCACTCACATAGTCATGGAAAGCCTTGGCCTCGCTGGAATGTTCGCATGTCTCCCTCCGGTCCGGGGCAGCGCAGTACAGATCCCAGAATACACTGTGCACACGGGACAAGAGAGCGACAGTAGTTAGATCCAAAGACATGTTATGTTATGGATATGGTTGCACATCTCCAATGGGGACAAGTTTGTGTACAGTTTTCTGAGTGCTTTTCAGTACTGGTATGAATATGATACATCACTTTTGTTAAAAAACTTGTGTCAGTATTATTCACTAGGTTTTTTTTTTTTTTTTTTAATCAAATCACAAGTACAGCTGCTATCACAGCAGCAGTTAATAGGATACCGCTTAACAAGAACTTTGCCAAACTTTAATAGTTTGGCAGATAGTTTGTTGAGAGCAAAACACTTGTCTAACAGTAAAAAATTGGAAAAACTGTGATTTTTACAAATTACTTTATTGATCCCTCCTGGGGAAATTACTCTCTGCATTTTTTGTGATATAATATAAAACATGTAAACCATGTAAACTTTCAACACCTGACCTGAGATAGAGCTGCAACTCATAATAAGTGTTCAAACCCCAGTGATATTTAGTTTACTATCACAGAGGACTAAGAAAACCAGCAAATATTCATATTTCAGTCCAGCCTGCAGCTCAGCTCAACATAACTTTTATTCAGGAAGGACTAGTCTCCAAATGCTCCTCTCAGCCTGCCCTGCTGACCTGCAGGTTATTGACCAATCAGCTGTGATTATGTTACTTACTGCCCAATCAGCCATACTCATATTGGTTAATTAGACCAATCCCATTCCTCCAGGGCAGCAGGGGCCACCAGGTCCCACTCCAAATGGGCCCTTAATTACTGCGCTGAAATTAAGTACCTGGTAAGCCAGTCCACATTAAGGAGTTCTCCTTCTTCAAGATATTGATTTCATGGACGGCATATTAAAAAAAAAAACAAAAAAAAAAAACACACGAACTGCTGAACTCATGAGAGGAAATTCTTGCTGTCATTTAAAGGTGCAAATAAACTGTTACATGTATTCTTTGTGCTGATGTTAGGAACAGCCGTGACACTTGATATGACAGACTGCGAAATGGAGCAGAAAATATTAGCTGATTGCCCAGAACTGTCAGAGAATCGCTCAGTGGCACCCTGTCACATGTTGGTCATTTCACATCGTAAAAGATGTTTGATTTTCATGGTTTTAACGTTATTATCTCCCAAATACGGTTAATATAAAACACAGATCACTGATGTACACTCTCTCCTTATGTTCTTTTGATTTTTGTTATTTGAGGGCATCAGGAAAACAATGAGT
This sequence comes from Toxotes jaculatrix, assembly GCF_017976425.1. Lineage (NCBI taxonomy): Eukaryota > Metazoa > Chordata > Actinopteri > Toxotidae > Toxotes > Toxotes jaculatrix. The sequence continues at coordinate 7,309,858 of NC_054399.1, forward strand.
GCAACAATAGGTGTCCTAAAAATAAAGAGAACAATAAATTTCAACCCTGCGGCACACAGTACCCACCTCTCAAAGCATATGAACTAAAATAGAAATGTGTTATTAAAGTATTTAAAGATTAAAAGACAGAGTTGGTGCCCTGAGGCGTTCAGCAAGCACTGGGGTCTCCTCTAGACAAGGAGGGCGCTGAAGGAAAACAGAGAGGGACTGTGAAAAAGATGGCGATGAACACATATGGTGTGTGTGTGTGTAGTGCTGCCCTTCTGTCACTTGACAATAAAGCCAGTGTACATTATCATATCTATCGGTTGGTGTTAAAGAGATTGCTGCTCAGACGAGCCACGGCGAGAAGGCGCGACCATCGCAAATCCAATCAGCTCTCGGGGAAATGAAACGGGACGCAGGTTACAGTTTGTTACAGAAAACACACAACCAGGTACAGGCACAGGGGTAGGGGCAAGGTGATCTAACATCTCCTGGCCTGTGCGTCTGAAATATATTGTGATTTGAACAGCTGACCTGCGTCTGTCTGAGCCACGCAGGGAAATCTCATTCTGTGCCTCTCTGCATAATCTGAAGCAGGATCGCTGGTGGGAGGGACTAAACACAGAAACCAAGACTTTCATTATTCTGATATTATTTTAGGTGGCTGACATAGGATAAGTTTTTCTGTATAGAGTTAGGATGGACAGAAAAGGACATGAAAGGGGCCATTAGGTGTGAAGAGGTGTAAAATTAATATGCAAAATTACTCCAATGCTATCCTAATTTAACACAGATTTTCTGAAAATGATATTTTCCGGGTCAGGGTGCAGTCGGAGGAAAAAAAAAACATCTGTACTGTACCAGCTCATAAATTGCTAGGACTCAGTCCAGGCAAAATCTGGACGTGACCATTGTTAGCTGTGATCTGACAGTCCCACCCAAATTTAGAGGGAAAGCCCATGTCATAGTTGTTGTCGCTTCCTTTTCAGAGACATTAATCCTTAGAAATTATCTGGGAAGTCAACATTCGCGGTTAATTAGCACCAGCAATCTACAAGAAATCTTGTACTCTGCACACCCTTGTAATAGTAAATTTTCTATCCAATTATCTAATCATTTCAATCTAATCATCTCATCATGGGAAGCTCTTTATAGTATTATGGGTAGTAACTGGTGGTATTTGAGCCACATAACTCTGAAGCGGGAAACCTTTAACTGCTCTTACTTTGAAGGGTCACAGGAGAGATTTAAATTGCTGCTCGGAGTCATGCAAAGTCCTTTTTTATTCATTCAAATGAGAAACGAGGCTAAAAAAAAAAAAAAAGTGAGCTTGCACCGTCAGCACACACACACACACAAACACACACGCTTTGTATCCAAAACAGTGGAAGGGAGGGATTAGCGTCCAGCCGTCCAGAAGAAGACAATTACTAAAATTAAATGCCATCACGATAATTATTTGCAATTAACTGTGGTCTGACAAAGCCAGTGGCTTTTCCATTATAATAAGGAGAGTAAACAAAGACACAGAAAGACAGGCTGCTGGTGGCAGGTCTACATGATAATCCTGTACATGTCTCTGGCCAGCCATCTAACCAGTCAGTAAGTCTTAAGAGAGAAGAAATAGAAATGAAAACAAGAGATGGAGGAAAATGGTGATAAGGAGGCTGACAAAGCATCACTGTGGGAACCAGAGTCCAAAAAATAAAGTTATAGAGAGCCAACCACGCCGTCTCTTCCCCTTATCAGAGCAGACTCTTCTTAATGGGACAAAATGCTGCAATCAAAGAGCGGAGGCGGAGAAACACAACCCTTCCAGTTGTCTTTATTACCTTGACTCAAGTAGCAGCTATTCTCCTGGTAGCAGCAGTGCGTTCAGCGAACAGGAGGAAACAACAACATCACTGTGCCATGTAATTCAGGAACACTCCCTTTGGACTGTGGCTAATAAATACAGCAACTGTCATTGCAAGAAGATTAACGGGCTTAAGAGGAAACCAATGAAAACATAAAGTTGCATGTGTGTTGTTAGATGTTCACAAATACAGGTGGAGGATATTCCTGCAATCGGGGAACACAGTGGAGACTTGAGAGACTTTCTGGACAGCCAGAGACAAAATGTCCGATCACACAGGAAAGTGGAATAACAAAACGAATTCACACACGCTGTGTTCTTGGTTGGTAACAAGTGAGCAAGCTGACATTGGTTATTTCTGCCAAAGTACTTGTACCAACTTCTCCTGTCCCATGACTGACAGCAAACCATGCCACAGCAGATTTCATAGAAAACTGCAAGATGCAACACAGCAACATAGTCTCTTCTATTTCTCACTCTCCAGGTGCCCGTTCCCTTAAACGTCAGTGTGTCAAGAGCGTTTGCAGTTGGTCAATGATGTGAAATCACAAATTGAACTCCACGTGAAAGCTCCGCACGGGTTTATTTAGGGGTTCGCAAGCGAATCCATTAATCGCAGCAACTTCACCGAACTGATCTGATTTTAGTCTGAAATTCTGCAGTTATGAATGGTGGTATAACCAAGCCATATTCCAAACTCAGCGGCTTCAAGCAGTTTGGCGTCTGCGATATCAGAAAGTACCTGATATCTGCACAGGCATATCTCTGCAAGACTTGGATCGTATTTGGATACGGTGCGTTCATGAAATGCTGGCAGAGTGAGAGAAGAACACAAAAACATCCTGCATTATTCCAGGATGGTTACCCCCACTGCTAGCCTTTTAGCCACAATAGATTAGTATCTTAAATCAGCCATTTTTGTTTCGTTACATGTTTGTGAAAGTTCATTAACAAGTGAAAATAGATACAAACAGTGTATAGCTCATTTTAAATCAGCTGAATTGACTGTATTTGTGTTAATGTTGGATTATATTTAGATGCCAGTGACGGACACTTTCCAGCCATTTTGCCACGATGCTGTTGACACTGTATACTTCTTCTCACCGAGTGGGAAACATCGTAGCTGTCAGAAATTCCCAACGTCTCTAACTCTGAATTACAATTAGGAGGCTGATGTGAATGGTTTTTCCGACTCGCCTGCTCCTATTTATGATCTGAATGATAGTGAAGTGAAGAAAGAGGGATAAATTAGGCAAGGAGGGGAGAATGGTGAAGAAAACCATCTGATACCTGTGAGCAGTGCAGACATTTAGGAGCAGAGGGTGGCCGTACTCTCACTGTTTTCTCTGCCCCTCACAAACAAGAATTTCAGCCAGAGGCTATCACACAGAGGATCTTTCTACATACTGTTGCTGTGATGAGGTTTTCGTGTGTGTGGATGCTCTCTGTGGTGGTGGGGGGGGGGGGGTGGGCTGTATATTCAGGATTCAGTGGCCATTCAGTGAAAACTGGTTAAAGCAATCGATTTTAGGATAAGGAGGAGACAACTAGCAGCAGCCAATAGAGAGGGAGCTAATGACACAATCAACACCTGCAGCCCTCGCAGAGCCTTTTCTTTATCCTTCCACCCATAACAACAGATGTGGATGAGTGACCCCCACCACCAGCCACCCTCTTCCTCCCCCAACATCCCTCCCCCTCCCCCTCTTACAGCCACGGTCTTATCCGGGAGCCCCCCACCTACCAACGCTGTCCTACAGGAAACAGCCACGGAGGCAAAAACAGGAGGGAAGAAAACCTCAGTGAAGTGCTGAGGAGGGGACAACTGCAGTGGGGCTGGGGTGGCTGTGGGGTAGGGGTCTTAGATTTGGCTGTTTAACACAAAAGAGGCTGGAATGCAAAGAGTTAATCCATTCGGGTGTCTCTCTTCCGCAAACAAAGGGACAGGCCTCCAGACAATGGTTAAGGGAGGGGGAGCGAAGGGTGAGGGATGAGGGAGGTTGGTGGCTTTCCTACCATCTGGAGCTTTTGTTTTGGGGAGGCTGGAGGTTGAAAGAGAGAAGGGGGGGGGGGGGGGGGTTGCTTGGTGACACAGGGCTGGACAGGGGACTCCTCCCCCTCGTCCCAGCCGACCCCCAGACCCCACCCCCCAGTGAGTCTCCATGTCCACGTGCTGCGTGGCCCAGACAGACGCCCCTTAGCTAGGTCATACTACACTGGAGCCCTGCCCTGCTCAGTCTGGCTAATCATCAGCCTACTCTCCAACTGCTCTCCAGCACAAACACACACACACACACAAGGTCATCTCCCACACTCTGCTGAAATATATCAATACAGTCAGAATACACACTAAAAGCGAGTAGTTTCCCTTTCTAGTTTCCACTCTCTTGATCTCTCTCTCTCTCTCTCTCTCTCTCTCTCTCTCTCTCTCACTCTTTCACACACACATACACACACACACACACACACGCACACACACACAAACACACACACACACCCTGGGCCAGTCTCCCTGAACCCTCTTATTGGTTCGGGCAGAGGCGAGAGCAAACTTACACTGTGCTGTATGTTTGTGTATGTCATTCTGTCAGTATTACTGGTAGCTGTCCAATTGAGAGCTGTCAGGTTGAGAGAAGCCAGGCTCTTTAAGGACTATTATGAACCGTGTCAACAGGCTGCACAATTACAACACACGCTGGGGCCAGAGAGGATGAATGAACGAAGCCGCATGTCCGGGTTTATTACACAGGGCCGGCCAGGGGGCTTTGGGGATGAGCAGGATAGCATGAATGACAAACAAAGCGGGCCCTGTCAAACCTCTTATCCTGGCTCTCTTTGCCTCTCGTGCTGCCTTGCTTAGGATTCAGCGTCTCAACCTCCCTGCCTGTCTGCCTGCTTGTCTCTTTGTCTGCATCCTTTCCAGCTGTCCAGCTTCCTCCTTACCGCCTGTCTGCTCCCCTCTTTGACTTAAAGTTGGATTTTCTAGCTTTTGGCCTGACAAGTAGAAAAGGGGGAATCCTACATTTGGGTGTTCCCATTCCCTCTAATTCAGACATGGAGAAAAACAGTGTACGTGTCAGGCCTTAAGCCCGCTGACCCCGTTCTTCCAGCGAGATAGAAAACACTGTTCTCTATTTATCCAGCATTAACAGATCTGACAGATTTGTTTAAAGAAGCTGAAAGAAAAGAGGGACGACCCACGTCAGAGCCTCGTTCTGTTCAATGGAGCATCAGGATAAAGAAAGTCTCAAAAACTTTATGACGGAGCAGATGTTTCAGACTGCAATGAAGTTTCTGTAAAAACCTCAGTGACCAATTGCTGCAACGCGCATCAAAAATGGCACTGCTGTGCAGAGCCAAATCTGAACTCACACACATGGGACACGTATTATTAGGTTCAGTGTGAACTACACGTAGGTACACTGAGGGTATCACTCTCTTATGTCCAATAAGAGAGTGATACCAAACAATAGTTAATTCAGGTTTCTTTAAATGGTGCCAATTTACAAATACTGTACAGGCTTGAATTGTAGCCCACAGCGCAACTCACTAAATCCACGGCAACATTATACTTCCTATCTCCATCCTCCAAAGCATCATGGGAACTGCAGTTCTAAAACTTAGGGAGGAGGGGCCGTGTAGAGGAGGGCGTAGCTGTATTGATTTGAGAAGATCAGAAGTCCCTGGTTTTGACTTTAACTGGACTGTGCACACTTCAGTGTTATTTCATTTAAAAAAAGACTGTTCAGTTTAAATAACAGAGCAAAGGAAGTTAGCTCACTTGTCAATCAGGGGGACATCAGGAGTACAGCACTTAAACATGTGTGAGATGATGCACTTAGCATTCCCTGCAATTACTGTCCCTCTCCACCCCTGCACATTCTTTCAGGCCATCAAGAGTACTTCCACAGTATGAATGTGAGCTGTTGAAAAAACATGGGTGTGTGTGTGTGTGTGGTCAAGAAAGAGAAGAAAAAGAGAGAATCAACGTATACATACCACCACCATGAGTGTAAAAATCCTGGAGGTTCCCCAAGTGTGATGTTCTTCTCCCATCGGATCTGAGGGAAAGCAGTGGGATAGAGGAAAAGGGTTGGAGGGAGAAGACAGAGGAGAGAAATGAAGAATTAGACACCGCAGCATGTTTTATGCATAATGTAATCATTTTGCTCAACTGTCCTCCGAACTTCAGACAGACGGAGCGATAGTCGGACAGAAAAATAGGCCGACGGGCAGTGCAGTGAAGTGCAGTGCAGTGTGAAGTTTGTGGATAAGACACTGTGACTGTCTTGAAGCAGCAGCCCTCTCCACTGCCCTCACAAACCAGCAGAGCCCCTGCCTGTATCTGGACACTGAGATAAGATCCAGTGAGAGATAGCAGACCCGAAGCCTGCTTCACACACTCCCACTGACGTGACTCGGCACACCAACACGCACAGATTCAGTGCATACATACAGTCTGAGAGATGATTCACCAGAGTCTGTGAGGACAGCATGAGAGCAGCATGATTTCTCTATTTTTCTCTGTCTCACTCTCTCGCTTTCTATATATATATATATATAAACAGATCCAAGCTTCAGATTTCTATTATAGTGTCTATTCTATAGATTTCCCCAGTGCAGTTTATAGTGATGTGATGTGCTGTATGTGGGTGTGGGCCTGTTGATTTAATGCTGCTAAAGAGCTGAGTGCTGCACTGTGCAGGAGAGCAAAGAGTGCCAGTGCTCTTGGGGACAGAAGTGTATTGTGTGTATACTATAAACGTGAGTGCGTGTCTGTGTTTGTGTGTGCGCGCGTGTGTGTGTGCCTCTCACAGAAGGAGGAACAGAAGCTAATTGAGGCAGGAGAGTCCAGGTGATAGCGCCGCTCTCATTAGATGGCACTGAGCAAGTGTGTGTGCGCCTTCAGTCCTCCTACGAGTATAGAAGTCCTTTATCTACTGAAACATTTGTACGTGTGTGTGTGCGTGTGTGTGTGTGTGTGTGTGTGTGTGTGTGTGAAGACAGAGACTGTGATATACAGGTACTGAGAGAGCTGAATGCACAGCAGCTAAAGAAAACATCTTCACCCCTTTAATATAACATATAGTTGGATTACGAAAAACACATCAAGTATATAAAATGTATAAGTTTACAAGATAAATTTAGCAAGTAGACAACTCTAGCTGTGTTGTAAAATGACAATAAAAAGTGTTTATTTTAGTTTTTTTAGGAGCGTTCTTTGTAGTGTCTTGTACATGCTTCTTAAGCATTCCTTTGAAGGTATTTCTCAATTTTCTTGTGTTTTATTTACTATCTGCGTGTTGTTTCTTAGTGACACATATGTGCTGTAGAAGTGGTGAAGATGTTTTCCTAAGTAAAACTGCTTTGTACTTTGTTAAAGGTTAGAGGACTTCCACTGTCATGGCTAAAATAATTTTAAAAAGCGCAGTTAAGGGATGGTCATGGATAACAGAAACAAGGTTGGCTATCGTTTTCACACAGGAAGTAAATAGCGGCCTCCTGTGTGAAAGTCCTGTGTTTTGTCGACCTATCCGTCCACTCAAACCTCCTCTTTTCCTCCCCTCATCGTGACTATGGCGCTAGATTCCTAGAGGTTACCTAACAATAAAACGTAACCATGGGTTGTGATAAACTGCCCGCACAGGGGCTAGTTTTTTGCAGGGGCTAGTTTTTTCTGTGGGAACAGGAGAGTGAGGAGGAAACAAGGAGGAACTAAGCAGTGGGGAGGTTTAACAGGAGGATATAGAGAGGGAGACGAGGCAAAGAGGAGGTGGATGAAAGTATAAAAGAAAGGAGCATGGGGGCAGGGGTAATCAAAGCAAGGATAGGGTGATCAGGTCTTGTGTACTTTAAGAAGAGCTGGAGAACAATGAGTGAGTGCTAACACAGCCACTGGATGTTGAGTGATGCAGATGATAAATCTATCTGCTTGCAACCTTTCTTCAAATACTCACGAGAAATCCCTCAACACTTTAAAGCCTACAGCTAGAACCACATGCTGGAGAAAAGGTGAAAGGTCAAGCTGCAGTGTTTGCTCGGATGTACCCATTACTGTCGGTCTAATCCTAATTCACTGACTCTGACCATATAAGACGACTAAATAAAAACGAAGCCGTGGTTGAAATAAACAAAATCATTAAGCAATATACTGTTCCAGGCGCAATGTCTGAGACAACCAGCGTCAAATTGACTTAGCAGTCTTAGCAAGCATGCCTTGTGGACATGAAGCGCTTGTGTACGTCTGTGTGTATGTTGTCTTAATCCCTGTCTATGCAGATGTTGTTTTAATTCCTGTTTGAGGCCGTCTAAGTGTGTGTGAATCTACGTGTGTGTGCCTCTGGTTGCCTGCGACCCAGAACTTCACCCCTTTCCAGCAGCTCACCAATAACACTCAATCTCTGGGAGAAGATTCACCCACAAGGGCTCTGAAATCAGCGCGGCTCTCTGTAGCCCGACCACTTAATCTCCCCATGCTGCTCCCCCATCTCTGCTTCATATTTTAGACGTCCGCTCCTGGTTGTTGGCAGCTGGGCCAGCCTCCAGCAGCCGTGCCCGCCTGCCTGCACACTGTAAGCAAAGGCAAACAATTTCTGTCTGATTGCGTCTGATTGATGCATCCGTCCCAGCGAGTGCGATTTAGGGCAAGTTTCTGTTCTTTCTGAGGTTTTTTTTTTTCCCCCCCTTCTATTTTTTCTTTAATTTCTTTCCTTGAAAAATCCAAACCCCTTTCAACTGAACTGGAAGAGATTTAACTTTTTTAATGATTAATTAGGGCATAACTCTCAGCAAGAACGCAAATAAGAGTGTTTCACAAAATGTCAAACTGTCCCTTTAATATCTGTACATGTAATGTGTACTTCATTGCTCTCTATGAAATCAAAAATAAATAAACAGATATTTAAAAAGTAACTTTCCTCCTTCACCAAAGCTTACTGCAATCACTTTTACAGGCGACCGTTTGACCTGCCTGTTAAAACTGTTTACCTTACTGGACTCTCACTTCTGGGTGTCTGCATCATGTGAGCTCATGCTGGTGCAGCAGTATCTCTATGTGCCTCAACTGAGCTCAACCAATGAAATGACAGATAAATGATGCCAGTATTAAAGTTGAGTGATATGGACCTGCCCTGGCTTGCCATTAAAGGCCCTCTCTCAGTGTTGGGGAGTGTATTAAGTAGAGCTGAATAAAGCCAATGGACAGGCGAGGTGTAGTACAGGAGAAGGCCTGGACACAGGACCATTAGCAGGAAGGATGTCCATTAAGGAAGAGGATGCAACACATTAGAGCCCTTACCTCTTCGACAGTTCGGGGGCCTAATATGAGACTAATAAGTCTAGCAGACCTGGGACAAATGGTTATGTTTGGAATGGTTTCAAATGCTAAAGGTACACTCGATTTAACTTACAGGGCCTGGCTTCGTTTTCTAAATGTCACAGCTGAAAGCGAGCAACAACACATGCTTACAATATGTCAAACTGCTCTAATTATACAGCGTTTATGATTACAAATTGGAGCTAATAATGCTAATAATGAAGGGCAGGTAATCACATTAAGTAGCCCAACCGATGCCATGTTTACACTGTCCCATATTAATAAACAGTAAAAAAAAAAAAAAACAAACACTGCTATTCAGCCACTATAAAAAAAAAAAAAAAACAAAAAAAAAAACTGGCACTGACTCACTAACATACTGTACTAGTGCTGTCCAGACCCCGGCTTGCAGTAAGATTACTCAACAGCTGTTTGAACCCACATCAGCCTATAATGTGAATTCCAATCCTGCTCACACAATAGAGGGGGAATCACTCTCATCCATTATGAACAGGAGGTCAAACTGAAGGAACGTCTTACCTCTGACAGGAAGGTCTGTGCTGATTTCTGTGCGCCGACATGCAGCAAATACTCATACACATATAAAGCTAACCTGGAAAACAGAGACAAGGAGAGAGAAAGAGAGAAGTCAGTGTTGAGGATCACATCTTTTACATTCCATTTGCTACTCAAATCTCCTCACTTCACTCTGGGAAACGGCCCTCATTTGAAAGATTATTTCAAAATTAAAAACCAAGCTCGTGCTCTCTCTTCATCCGCAAATGTGAGTTGTTTCATTTCATGTGGCCCATCAGCTGAAGTCCAGCAAATGTGCACAACTGGCAGAAAATCATCACTGTGTCATCTGAGATGGAGCTTGGATAAACAAGATTTTACAGTATGAAGATCATATACACTGCGGAGGGGCTGTAAATGTGTGATGTAAAGCTCTGCAGCTCTGAGCTAAAGAGCCTCGGTGGCACTCAGCCATTTCCCTGTGGTTTTAGGAACTGTGCTGCTGAGGCGCAGAGGCTGGAAACAAAACAGTGTAGACACTGAGAGAAACATGGACAGAGGAGATGAAAAATATCCTCACATGTGGCTGAAGTTGGACTCTCAGATGTTACCACATTGCATGCTGGACTCCAGATATCACACGTGTTGGTGCTTTACTTACGCATCAGGCGCAGGGGTGGAAAAAAAACACTAAACAATAAACTGTTGTTACTTTCTGAAAATGACAGATACCTAAACAAAACCACAGAAACACAGCCCTCAAGTAAGATCAGCCTATCGAACTTTTACAGATAATGTGTAACGCAATCAGCGAACACAAACTGTCACACTTTAGCTCTGACTTTAGCTCCATCAAACTAGTTCAATTCTGAGGGTGTTAGTGGCAACTCTTGGGAGTCAGTCAGCCATATGACAAAACAACACATAGCTGCAACAAGAAGCAAAGGGGAAACAAGATCTAACTTGTTAATTAATAAGTTCTACATGTGCTGGCACATGGAGTTCTTTACTTTTGAATTCAGATTCAGGCTGTTCCCCTTTGTTTCCAGTCTTTATGCTAAGACTTCAGAAAACTCAACTGAAGAACTAACGATAATGTTGTCTTCTTCTTCTGAGTCTACATCTAAGATACTGAACCTGCAGAAAGACACACTTGGCTTCCTCACTGGCAAAAGCAGCCTTTCCCTCCTTGCCAACACAAAGAAGCGACTCAGTGTTTTGTTTTGTTTTTACTACAATGCAGGCTAGACAGACCACACAGCCTGCAATCATGCGTATGCAGTCGTCTGCAGGTATGAAACGAAGTAGAGCGGAGCTGCTGTGCTCTTGTCTACGGTGGGCGAGTCTTTCTAAGCTGATCACATGCATCAAGGCCAGAACAGACACAGAGTTATCATGTTTGGGTTGATGCAGGATGATACTGAATGAATCAATGTTGAGTCGGGACAGAGTTGAACAACCTGATTCTTTATCTTCCCAAAGATATCAGTGAATTTCACTGCAAGGTCTTAACAACCACCTGCTCAAAGAAAATTATCTGCCATCATCTGGTCCAAACCAGTTTCAACTAGCATTAGACATGAGATGATTTTGCCTCTTGTATTTCTCACTCTTTCATCAGTTACAACTGTTTCAACACTCATTTCAAATATTTAGTGTAAACATGCTGTTAAAAAAAAAAGGATCTGTTGTTTTTCAGAGCTTTTCACTTGGAGTGTGTGTGTGTGTGTGTGTCTATGTTGTGTGATGAAGGACGGGTGGTCAGTGTTTCTGTAAAGAGGTGTGAGAAAAGGATTAGTAGCAGCAAACTGCTTGCTGTAAATGTTTAATATTGATCTCAAATGCAGCGGCTGTCCTGGTATCATCAAGTGAAAGTGAGCAGTGTTGTGTTTAGGGTTTAGGAATGAGTCTGTCTCCTTTAATTACATACTGCCCAAAAATTTGTGTAATGAATTAGCTGTGTGCTTTGGCTTCAGAAATGAAGCCAAAGCATGTTATTGCCTTATATTTGACTGACGTTCAATTTTAGTATCTTTTAGCAATACTGTTCATTTTAAATGAAAACAGAAATAAAATTTTTATTTATTTATTTACTTTCCAAAAATATAGAGTTGTAAGTGGGTTTTTTTTAGTTCAAAGTAGTAACTTCAGTCTTTCTCTCAAGACCAAACAAACTCCAGGCATAAGTTAAGGCAGCCTCTTGCCTGAAGGGGCGAAACTCAGGTCAAAAGATGCCCACATATATCTTGCTGGTGCTCATAAACCTTAATAGCTGTGAGCGCATGGTAGTATTTGCAGCCAACTCAGATGAGTGTCCACAGGTCATCTCTTCTCTCATCAGGATTTTGGCAGCTGCGTTTGGCTGTATTTTAGTGCGTAAATCAAACTGAAACTGCAGCTATGAGGGTGGATGTTACACCATGTCAAATATCAGATTAGTCTCTTTTTTCCTTGTTTTGCTTTGTGTTTCTTGGTCAATCACTGTAATGATGATATAAACATTTGCCAGAACAGTTCCGGGTCGGTTAAAGGGGCAACGTATAAGAATTTGGTCATTTTTAGACAGATGATGAAGGGCTCACACCCAATCTGCCCAGTTAGACAGACAGGGAAGGTGTGGCGGTGGCAGGAATAGAGGTCGAGGAACGCGAGGGAGAGCAGCAGCGTCAATAGCTGAGCTTGCTGAATGGAGGAAAGTCGCTGAGAAAGGACGACTACAACACAGGTTTATAGCAGACTGAGGACAGACTGGACTCTACAGTGGCTCTATATGGCCTCTCGAGGTACATAGTGGTATTACGAGACAGGACAGGCTGTGGCTAACTGGTTAGCACGCTAACTTCTTCAGATATACAACATAGATCTGCAATACAATCTATAGACGTCTTCTATATAATGTCAGAACTGTTATTTCTTCACACTCTGCTCATAATCTTAGTTCATTTTTTAACTAAAATACTTACAAATTGCCCCTTTACGTTTCCGGGCTCTGGGTAAAATGTTCACTGATGTTAAAGAATAAAAAAAAAAAAAAACCCAAGGCCTTCTTTCCAGTGTGAAATACCCAGCGGCAGGCGTCAACTCCTATACACCCTGTCCGCACTGTACAGCATCGAACAGAGATTCCCATGAGCACTGCGGCAATGAAATTTTCATGGCAGAGCCTGGTGTGATCTGAGGGGCTCTATGCCCTAGCGATGGGCACCTGCCCCGGCTGCAATACATTATTTAAAAACACTCATTCAATCCAGGCTTCAGGGGACACCTTTTGTTACTCTGTCAGAAGCAGTAAGTGTAACTCGGCTGAGGAGGAGACTTTTTTGCGAGCTGATGGAGCAGAGCCCGAGGAAGGCCAGGTAGATAAAGGAGACATGGGGGTGGATGTACTGTACAGGAGAGCTGTGTCAGAGGGAAACTGAAGGTCAGGGCCTCAACTCTTCGCTCTGTGGATACTGTAAATCTGAACTCCTTCCACGTGAACCCTGCACTAGTTACACATGTCACTCAGGAATAAAAGATGAGATGCTTAGAAGACAAACCACAACCACACGCTGTCCACCTCACATCTCACATTTCCTCTCCTACACATTTCACTCTCTCCTTCCTCAGCTGAAAACGTCCACAAATGAAATTTAACAGTAAAGTATGTTCAAGCAAATTACACAATGAGAAGCAGGAGATCGGTCTGAGTGGGAGGAAGAACGTTTGACCTTTGCTTTGACTGCCGACTGGATATCAAGGCTCATGATATAAAGCTGGTGTGTGATTTTACACTGACATAACCACAAAGCCAAGCAGTGCATCTGTTGTCTGTTTCTCACGCTCCCTCTGTTAAGCTACAAGATCATTCATTTGAAACAGTTTTCCAGCATGGTCGAACCATAGCTGAGGCAAAAAAAAAAAAATTAAATAAATCTACAACACCATTTCTGATGTTCTTTCCTTTCCTGACCATAACATCATGTAGCCTAACTACTACTTTGCTCCATGTCCACACATCAAGGAGATCTCTCCCACTGACTCGTCCCCAGGAAACACACCTGACATTTAGCCCCAGGCTGTCCCATCCAGCCTTCCCTTTCCTTCACTTGCCTCCAGAGACAAGGGCTTCTCAGCTGAGTTTAGCCAGCTAAAGCACAGACAGTTAGCAAATTAACTTTCATGTCTTCGTTTCAATAATTCAGCAGTGAGAGCAGGGGCAGGGTGAGGTAAGGTATGCACGGAGGAAGTGATGGAGGAGGATTAAGCGGTGCCCGTTACTGCATCTGCTTTCATATACAATCTCTGTCTTTCGGAGAAGAATAAAGACATATAACATGCATAATTTATAGAATCAGTGACGTCCTCAATGTAACACGAAGCGTAACAGACTTAAAAACACAAAATATTATTTCCTGTGTATTAAATATTTATGGACCATCGCATAAAAGCAGTATAGATCTGACGCTGCAGCGGCAAACAGTTGTGAATGTAGTGATGCATCACTTGAAGGTGAATGAAAGGTTGGGTGCCTGTTTGAGACACCTGTGATACTGCGAAGCTGTTTCACTGAAGCTCATTCCCACCGCACACACTGTTTATATTTGCTTGGCTTTGTTATGGCAGTTCCTTTGTCAAAACAAATCAGTGTCTATGAGCGTGTAAACAGGCATGGCTTTGGCCATGGGTTAATCCACACACTGTCACACACACACACACACGCACACGTGCACACATGGACCCGCACAAAAGCACACACTTACATTACACTCCTCTCCCTCTTCTCCCAGCAGCCAGCTTGACTCAGTGACATTACCTATCGACAGACTCACCTGTAAATGTCCTCTGACCTCTCAGTTTAAATGCCTGATGACTTGTTCATTTTCAGCAAAGTTTGATTTTCGCTCACACACACACTTTCGAAGTGAAAGAGGCAGAGGAGAGAGATTTATACTGATCTGTGATAAGAGATTATATTGACATAGCTGACATACTTTTGTTATCACCAGAGCCTCGTCCCGTAGCAGCTAATGAGGACAACATACTATGTAACTTACCAAGAAAAATTAGTCCAAACTTTAGAAACAATCACTTGCTTTCTACATCAAAAAAGACTTTATCGACACATGAAGTCTTTTTTACCTGTTGTCTGTTCAGACTCACACTTTTGCCTGTATTTTAATAAAAAGACATACACTCTTCTTGTCTATGTGCTCTTTTGCCAAACTGATTAACAACTTCAGGCACGTAGCCTCAATATTTATACTGTCTCCTTTATTTCAAGTGAGAAAACTAACAAATTTGTGCGGATGCACCCAAAGCAGCTGACGAAAGGCAGCATTAATTGACTGTTGACATATCTGAATGAAAGCACAGTCAGCCAAAGGGTGCCGAGGGTAAATCAAGGGTTTCTTTACTTTTAGCACAGTGTTTCTGCCTATGTCAGTGCGCAGCCCTTTATGCTTCCCTCAAAAGGCTAAAATGCAGATGGCAGAGCCATCTGTGTAGAATCAAAACCATGCATTCAGACCTGAAGATCCCCATTAAACTGCATGTAAATACGTGGGAGGAGCCAGAGGAGGAGTGGAGGATGTAAAGAACCCCATGTTCAAAACAAACTGATTAACTTTACACTTGAAGTTCTCTCCCCAAACAAATCCAGAAATACTCGAAATCTCACAAAAAATGTCTGTAAACAAACAGACAGTATTAGAAAACAAACGCAGGGAGCAGAATTCTTTAAGAAACTAAGGACGTGCTTTAAAAAAAAAAAATGAAATGTTTGATCCCGCAATGAAATATTTCTGTGTATGGCACCTTTAATTATGATGCCGGATTCATCAGTGCACATTTCAAAGAGGTTCCCGTTACAAAATAATAAGGTGACATTAATATTGAAGCTGTTGTGTTACCCCTGTTCAAGTCAAATTAAATAAAGCACTTGGAAAAAAAACAAAACGTGGAGTAATTAATTTCTTTGGTCACAAGGGCACCAGTTCTTCCTCTATCTCTGTGATTTGCATTAGCATGTGAACCTTTTACAAAATGTCTAATCACAATGATGCTTCACAAGGATGTGCAAAGAAAACACTTTACTGCCCCCCACCCCCACCCCCACCCCCCAAACACACACACATGCTTCATACCTGTCATCTCAAGACAGCGAGACCAGGCAGCTCAATTCCACTTGCATGGTGAGGCCTTGGCTGTGTGGAGGAATCCACATAAGTGTGAAATGTACGTGTGACTGTTTCTTTTAAGTTGTATTTCTGAACAAAAGGGTTGGATTCACGCCTTAGTTTCAAGGCTTTAAAGGAAAAAAAAAAAAGGAAGTGCAGTTTTGTGCAGTGTCGTAAACACACCTAAATGCTCACTTGAGCTGGTGCATTGGAACACTTTGTATACTACACCTGAGAACTACTGTATACCCTTCAGGTGACTGCTAGCTGAAGTCGTCAGTACTATAAACGCAGGAGGACATGTTGTACTATAGAGGAGCATTTGCTTTTTCTTTTAAACTTTCAGAGTTTCAGAGTCTACCACTGCACACCTGTACGCACGTGCATCAAGGCACCAGCTGTACCACAACTCACAAGTCCTACCTGAAATAAACAAAGCATCATTTCCTATGGTGTCATGGGGAGGACACCATATATATATGTATATATATATATATATATATATATATGTATATATATATATATATATATATATATATATATATATATATATATATATATATATATATATATATATATATATATATACACAGACAACATTGCAGCACATAGAGGAAGCTACAGCTGTCAGATCTTTTTTAAAAATTCACTCTTTTCTTGAAGTTAATAGAAACAGTGTTGTAAAAATCATTATGAAGACACTGTTTCCTTTGGCTGTTCCAAAAACTTCCAGAGTGAGGTTAATCCACACTTTCCCTGAAAAGCCTCAGCAGCTGGCCGTCACTCAAAATGACACCAGACTGCTAACAAAACCAAATAAATGTGGTGTTAGAAAATACATCCTGCAGGGCCTCTCCTTCTGAAATATGTTGAGTGTATGTATCCGAAATATTTTAGAATTTAATGAGACAACACTGTCGAATTATACTCACAGCAGCAAAAGTCATTACAGGAAGTACATGAGGAGTCAGTTCATAAAAAATCAAAATGCATTCATCAATAAATATTTCCCTCTGCAACTTCTTCCTTGTTGCACCAAATGGTCTGGTGTAACTTACAATGGCGCGCTGTCAACTGTACAAGGAAATCTCTGCCAAGGACAAATAACATTTTTCTCTAGATTGTATTACTGGTTTCTGCTCTTCCATTAACAAGTTTCATGTATAGTGCGACTTAGTCTTAATCAAAGGAATAATAAGCTTAAACAGGCATAAATTATAATCACTAATATATTTAATAAGGGCTGATGTACAGTGATGCAGGTATTTCAAATGTACTTCTATTATTTTGAACAATCCAAAGAGTGAA
Organism: Toxotes jaculatrix; assembly: GCF_017976425.1. Classification (NCBI taxonomy): domain Eukaryota; kingdom Metazoa; phylum Chordata; class Actinopteri; family Toxotidae; genus Toxotes; species Toxotes jaculatrix. The sequence continues at coordinate 7,326,995 of NC_054399.1, forward strand.
AAAAAACAGAATCCAAACTGAAACCAAGCAAGAGAGAGAGAGAGGTTTGATTATTCATTTATAGTTTATCCAATTAACTAAGTTAATATATGACTTGATGATCAATCATCTAAGCAAGAGCTGCAGCTGTGATGACTGAGTCTGCTTTAATCGGATACGAGTCCATCCGGGGCGCCCTCTTTTCAATATCTGAATATGCAAAGAGCCATATGAATATGTAAATATGAATATGAGCCAATTCAGTGATGCATTGAGGCAGCTGTTGTGAACTCCACATTTACAAGGAAACATGTGTTGGCCCTGCAGGGCAGGTTAGGGTGACAAGACAGGTGAGGGGAGAGGGCAAGTGTCGCCCATTATGTCTGGACGTCAATGACTATAAGCCTGTGACACACATAGATACACACAAACTACGCTCAGTGTATACACAGGTTTAAATACAATGATCTGTACTGTGGAGGCTTAGATAAATGAGTGGTGGAAATAAGATATAGAAATTCAAGATTTTTGTTATTCATGAGCAGCCTCAACACAGGAGCATTCATCATTTCCAGTTCTCAAAAGACTTGTATTCCTAATGAGTTAAATTTTTAATCCTCCTCCCACACTATCATTTGAAATACATGCTGCCTCTGCACTGATTTCACTCGCAATAACACATGGAACATATTCCACACTCCCTGAACAAGCAAGTGCAACTAAAAACTGTCCAAAAAAAAAAAAACAACCACAGTGTTTAAATAATCCATTGCTTTCAATGTATTGTAAACAAAGTGATGACGCTAAGGCACCCAAACAGGTGTAAAAGCAGCCCAACATCTGCTCATGGTTCATATGCAATATTAAAGCATCATATGCTGGTTCAAAGGTCGCTCTGCCTGCTGTTCATAAAACCACATGGGACTGTTTTCATTTAGGATTCACTCCTCCACCTCAACACAGACACAAACACACAGAGAGCTGCTCAATTTTCCAATAAACTGATGTGAATTCAGAGTGAAATTAAACGCTGGTGGCACCAGGCATGCACAAAGTCGTATTTGAGGAAGCTTACACTAAGCACATAAGCGAGCCACATCACTAGAAAGCTTAATCAATTGAATATGACATGGCAATGCATCAAAAATAAAAAATAAAAAAAATACAAGAGAGTCACTAAAGAAATTTAGTTTCTATTACAGATGTATGAGGTGCAGAGGAACAGCACAGCCTTCCAGGACCTGACAGTGTTTTTTTAGATTACAACTGCATCTCAGCAGGGATTCCTACTCACTCCCCCTAACCTCAGACTGTTTAATGCTTAAAAATAGCTAATGATGATAAAAGACCAGACTGATCTAAAGCGCCGGGATGCAAAGGAGGTGCAACTCTTTGAATGGTCCCACAACAGAAATATTCTTGATAGCATCGAAATAAAGAGCAGGCGTGAGAAGCAGTGCAGCCTTCCGTATATAAGGGACACTGACATTTGAAAGTTGCACTGGCTTTTTTTTGTGTGTGTTTTATTTTTACAAAAACAAAAGTGAGAATGCATGCACCGACAAATGTTGTTTATACGTGAAAAGAAAAAACAAACGCCAACACAATATTTTTGCAAAAACAAAGCATTTAGCGGCATCGTGTTTAAAAGCACACCACAGTGATCTTTTGCAAATGTTTCCGGACACAATAACCATCAACATTGACATGCTCCCTACATCAGTGGGTCTTATGATAAAAGTCTGCTTTGGTAATAATTAGAGCTGAATGCATGTTCGTGGCAGCATGAGTCTCCTTCATGTGAGTGGATGCTAAAAAAGTTTACCACCGCTGCATGACTGCCGAACGGGACAAAACTTTTCCCTTCATCGCCAGGTTTGATTGAGCCCGGCATGACACCTAAAAAAAACCCCCCAACCCCCCCCCCCCCCCCCTCCCAAAAAACAGCAAACATCCTGAGCAAAGCTGCCCGCAATTCTTTATATATATATATATTTTTTTTCTGAATCTACACAACCACAAAATAATACAACCATCCGACAGCTTCATCTCCTGAAGTTTACAAGAGAACAACCGAGCAGCCTGTCCGCACAGGAGGGGGGGGAACGAGCACACAACACCCGACACGTTTTAACCCGAAATGAAACGACCAAAAAATTCGCGTCTTCGACTTCAAATGCAGCAGAAGCGTGCGGTTTGTCACACAACACAATACACTGTTGCTCCCCAAAAGACTGCGCCGAGTCACAGAAGAAGCGTGTGTGTGCGCGCTTTGCACAAATACACAATATTAGTAAAATACCCCGTGCAGAAACCACAAGTGCAAACGAGAGAGAAAAAAATTAAAATTAAAATAAAAAATAAAAAGTTTTTAAGAGACGCACCTCTAAAGGTGGTCGGACGGGAGGGGGAAACCCGCACGGAGGAGCGCACTTTGGTACAGTACACTCCTTTTAAATTACAGTACCTAGTTTAGAAAGTTGACTCCCCTCCTCTGCCCCCCTCGCCCGCATGATAAAGCAGGTAAACTCTTTACATGTAGCGCAGAATTCACTTACTTTTCTCTCGCTTGGCTATCGGAAGGGACGACAGCTCCTTTACCTTTGGCGTACATGCTGGATTCTGTTTTAAGACTTTTGCCCCACTCAACACCTGTCAAAGAAAGCAGCCAGGAAAACGCTCCATCTCCATAGCTACCCCTTTAGTGTTTTTCCTCCCCCCCTCCTCCTCCTCCTCCTCTCCCCACCCCCCCTCTCCTCCTCCTCCTCCCCCCTCCTCCACCTCCTCCTCCTCCTTCCCTCTCCTCTCCCTCCCTCTCTTTCTCTCCTGTTTTTTTTTTTTTTTTTTACATCTCCAACATTGGCCACAAATCAGGCACAGTTTCTACTGGGGGGACTTGAAACCGTCCTCTGTTGGATTTTTTTTTCCCGTCCTCAGCCGCTGTTCCGCAGGCCTGCTCCTCCTCCCTCCGCTGTGCAAACGGCGGGGGCTCCTTAAAGGGAAACACACACTTCTTGTTTACTGACCTCAGAAACATGAGGAGAGAAAGTGGAGGGGAGGGGGGCATGCCGGGTACAGGCTCTGCTCCTCGGGCCAGCTCCTTCTGGGAGTCTGATAATAGTTGTGTTATTTATAAACATATATATATATTTTTTTTTTCACTCTCCTAAAAAGACATTCCAGGAGTTTGACTCCAGTCTGATTTTGGGAGTTTCATTCACACTACTGAGGACACCTCTGTCATTTTTAACATTACATACATGTCTATGTTGTGTTGTATTGTGATGTCTTCCTCACATAAAAAGGGTTTTGTTATGAACACAAAATAAACTACTGCACCTTATGAGCTCAAAGCGTCATATGCTGCTACGTCATTGCAAAAATGATTTATTTTTTTGGTATAACACTGCCACAGGAAATGCTTAAGTGACTGGTGATGTCAGAAAGGGCACGTCTGAAGGTGATTCAGAGTCAATATTAAGCAAATTTTTGCCACGTCTTGTTACTCGAGAGGATTTTCAGCTCGGCGTCCTGGGAGTTACGTTACATTGCATCCAGAGGGGCATCTGATCTTGTGGCTTGTCGTCACAAACCTACCACCTCCGTGAGGGGAAGAGTTCCTCTGTGGGGTTGAGAAATTAAGAGTTAGGAGGAAGGAAAAGTGACACCATCCCGGGATGGGATGTAAACCACTAATTTAAAAAACATTGTGGATTTTGCCTCACCTGCCCCCTTTCCTCACCTGGTCCTTCACAGAGATAAACATTTCTTCATTTAAAAAAAAAGTTGTATTTCGTTTCAGTGTAGATGTAGCAGAGTGTCGCAGATGTCGGTCTAATTTACAGTAAATTTGTGCTATGTTTTGAACGTAACATAGATGAGCAAACTGGAGTGCAGAATACACCAAATTCTGGTGGTTGCGTTTCAGTGAGAAAACAACTCATTCAATTTGAAAGATGTGGTCAACCAATGCATTTTCTGTCAAAGCAATGAAAAGTGATCCACAGTTTAGTTTACACACTGACTGCTGCTGTGCTCACTGTGCGAAGAGATTTAAAAAAAATTAACGCACTACTGACAGGTGCGTTAGCAACTGTGAAAAACTGTAATATTGGATGACTCCAAACTTTTTTCGTCAAGTGGCAACATTTGGAGCCAATGCAGGAAGTCGTGCGTGCCTTACGAGGAAGAAGGTGAGGGTGGGAAAGCCAGGGTTTTGGATGAATCATTACACATTTGACTTTCCTGCAAGATATGGAGTTTGTGCTGTCACAGATTACAGTTAATATTTGGCTTTTTTGCTTAGCTTTGCTTACCACTGTTTTTCAAAACCACTGTTTTTCCCCTTGAATTAAACACAACCTCGTTGCCATACACAGATATTGTTGTGACAAATGTTTTTTTTATGCTTTCCCAATAGACAATGTGCCGATACATGTTAAAATAGCTAGCTAACAACCTACACAAATCGTCCGTATGAGTGCAAAGTGTTCCTGTGCCGTGTTCGTGCCACTTCTCAGCCTCTGATCGATTTCAGAACTTACCAGGAACTCTACTTCTCTCCTCATGAACTGAGGAGATTAAGCCTTAATCTAGCACATTTTTTACGTGTACGTGCTTTCACACGTATATGCTCATTTCACGCTAATTAGCACTGCCCGTGGCGTATACGCATCTGATTGTGTCTTTGCATTTTCTTTGCTTTGACTTTGCATGCAGTCATATCAAACTCACCTCAGTGTGAACACACCTTTTAACCACTGATCTAAATAAAGCTCACGTCAAACTGTTTGTAGCCATAGAAACAATTCTTTAGTGTTTATTTCTTTATTGTCATAATGAAAATGACAGATTGACCATTTTTCCTATTTATTCTTTCGGCTGTGCTAATGGTACAACAAACTTCGCAACAATCTCCTCCAAGTGTGGTGCTGTAGAACCTAACAGACTTGGGGAATGTTTTACATTGGGGAGAATTGTGTGTGGCACTTTGTTGTTGCTGTGCTTACTATGCCCCATCATTAGTCTCAGTCAATATTTTTAAAGATTAAGACAGCTTGTTTTGTAACATCTCTTCCTTGTTTCTCGTAACACCAAATTTCACTCAGTATTGCATTAAAAGTAACTTGGTGACCATTTACACTTGGACAACCCTGCTTTTTCCAACATCGGGGCAATTTGTGTTGGACCCTTTCACACCAATCCTGATCACCGGCAATATCCCTGCATCAAGGCCCTTCCACAGGACATATGGGGCTGTAACAAGGGTCAGCGACACATTGTTCTCTACGCACTGGTCCCATCAAACCTCTTCATCAAACAACCCACATTACACACGCGGCTCAGACCCTGATCTCGATGGAGGTCGTCCATACAGGTCATAGGGCACAGGAAAACACTTTTTCACCAACTCTTGAACCATGCTTAGTGTTAAAGAGGCAAACACTTGAAACTGCTGTAGAAATGTTTATAACATTCATCACTGGTACAAGTACTCACAGACTGGTCAGACTGGTATAAGAAATGGGCCTTTACATAAAAGCTGGTTTTCTGAAAACCTTATTGATTTTTATCTATACTGGTTGGTGTTGGTGGACGATAATCAAATTATGAGGTTATAGTTTATGCACCTTTTTATTCACTATTATTTGAATCAAACCAAGAAGTAATCATTGTTGTATTCTGGTCAAAGTACAACCTACCACACAAACATCTCTGAGGTTTACTTTACCGAATCAGCTTTCTGAGCAACAAAGGACACATGACCTTCGGTTATTCTAATTATCAGACAACCAAAAATAAGCAGTTTAGATGTGAAAACAGAACCAACGAGTTAATCAAGGGCGTTCTTGGTTATTAGAGCAATCGTGATCGCCCTGCTGTTGAAGCACAAATCCTACCGTACATTTTACATCTTGCACAAAGCCACACTCCTTATGAGATCTTTAGCTGATTTCTTGTTAGCTGAAAGGGGATTGGTTATTATTACTCATCCCAAGTCTGACGCCCCAGTGACCTGAGGGCAACACACTTTCCCTGCCACTCTCACACCTCCGACTCCAATTACAAAACAGCTGTAGGGAGGTGGCGCACTGGTCGTTCCATATCATCAAATGTGACCAGCTCGCATAATAGCATCTATGATTAGCTGCTAGATCATTAAAGTAAGACACATTTATGGATTTTGTCAGCTGGGCCTAAAGGCAGGATGTTCTTGTGATCTTTAACTTTTAATGACCTATAGCATGCTGACTTATCAGGTGAGTTAATTTGCACACAGAGATCAGTGTATGATGCCGTGCAGGCTGCTGGATGGAGGCACAAGGCAGGAACCAGATCTGAAGTGTACAAAGATATTCCTTTAAATTATTTAGGTTTGTTGTCATCTGTTTCAATTTTGACATTGTGTTGATCAGTGGAAAGTTGCTTGTCTAGAAAAAGAAAAAGTGTGTTCGGTACTTTTTCAGACTGGCATCATGCCATAGGTTTGATAAAGTAATACATGTTTGACGTCAAAAGTTAAAAGTAATAATAGTGATGATATGTGATGACTGTAATACAATCTAATTTCAAGTCATACACCTAGTGAAGGCATATCTTTCACTGGTATTTATTTAAACTGGGTCAGGTAGACAAAGGAATCAGTATGAGAGGTGTGAAAGAATAAACCACAATTACATGTTTTTATTTGGATTACCACTATCAATTTTGGGTGGAGCCTTGAACTAAACCAGAGCAGTTGATTTCTGCTTCTCTCTCTGTCTTTTTCTCCGTTGGGTGGCCTTTCATTCACTCAGGCAAACATTGTAGTTGCAAAGCCAGGAACCACTCAGCAGTCCCTGGCCACATTGACTGTCTTTACCCTGAAATTTGTGTTAAATTCTTGTTGCTCGGCTCCAATCTGCAGAGCTCACCCTCTCCCTTCATGTTACGCAACAGCCCCAGCAGTGAACGTCTGCATTAGACGTGATGGCATCCAGTATCCCTGTTAGGTCTCTGCTCCACCCCTACGCCGGCCTGCACAGGAAGGAAAAACACAATAAGTTGCAGTTCAGACCAACAGAGGAATTCCCCCAGCCCCTGCCTTTGTGAGGCCAAATTATAATTAATCACAGGTTGAATAATTCAGTTCCAAGCAAATGGACGCCTTTCTCTGCCCATTTCTCTGCACCTGCCTCAAGAGGCATCCCCAGAGCCTGCACGTGTGCATGTGTAGGCAATGTTTGTGTGTCTGTGTCTGTGTGTGCGTGTGTGGTGGTGGAGGAGCTTCCCCAGGGCCAGTTAAAAAAACGAAAGACACAACCCCCCCCCAAAAAAAACTAAGCACAAGGCAGCAATGAAACCTCCGCCCTGCAATCCCTATGAGTCAGCCCTGACTTTCAGCGGTCCCCTTGATCCGCCTCTTCTCCTCTCCTTCACTCTCAGTCCATCTTTCCTCTGCTCCTCCTTGACATCGTTGACTTATAGAAGAAAAATGGCACTTTTACATGCATTATGGTCAACAGGATTCCTGGTTCTACTCAAATGCCTCTTCTACCCTCTTTATGTCCCCAGTGGGGTCAACAGGTTGGAGGAAGTTCACGTGCGTGCATGAGACAGATTGAATAGGAGACAATGGGGGGCATGCCCATGTGGCAAAACCATTTAATGTTAATCCTGTCTTTCGTGTAAGTGTGAAATCTGCACGGGAAACTGAAGAGAGACATCAATAAATGAATCATTCAGCCATTGTTAATATGAAACATATATTCCACTCTTGGCTGTCAGTCCATCACTGAATAGAAACCAGGGACTCATTTTCATGCCTCCACAAACAAACAGGTTTTGTTTTGTTGCTAGGTTTCGTCATTGTAAGGTATTTACATTTTAACCGCAAAGACTACACATCTCAGCAGCGACCGCAGAAAACACTGGGAATGTAGGAAACTGTATACAACAGCAAACAGTTTATATCCCTCTGCACAGCAGCCTGGATAAACATCTACTGCTACTGAAAGATTTTTGAAGCCGTAAGCCTCTGCTTACATAACTTCAAGCACCCTGTTATCCCAAATATGAACCTGTCTGTCTGTTATTGTGTCTGTCTCTCTGCTGTGCGGTCTGTCTGTCTGTCTGTCTGCGTGCCTACCTACCAGCTGTTATGTCTGTACGCCTGCCTTCCTGTCTGTTTGTCTGTTTTGATTTGCGTCATACCACTTGGTCACCAGGTTCGTCTGTGCCATTCCCAAACGCCCGGCACCCTCCCCACACCCCCCTTCACTCCGCTTCGTGCATCTGACACCCAGCGGCTATTGTGGTCCTCTGCTGTGATGAAGAAAGACTCTGTGCTCTTCTGCGCTCCCATAATTAGAGACAAAGAAAGAAGGAAAGCTCTGGCACTTGCTGATTTTGTGCCCCTCCTCTGCAGATAGGCCTTACAGGTTGCAGACACACATGAAAGAAATAATAATAAAATCCACCTCCTATATCTCTCTAGGCCGCCTCGTAAAAATGTTCAAAGTCATTGCAAACTTTAAAAACACTAGTCAACATATTGCATTTGACAGCACAAAAGCCTTAATGGCCGGATGCATCTGTGTTACATTTTCCCATTTTTCGTTTTAACTTGTATATGCCATTACTTCAGATTTACCAGCAGCTAAAGTCCCCTTACCATCAATCGAACCTTCAGCCCCAAAGAGATGAGGCCTTACCAGACATTTAGATAGAAAACACCACTGTGTTAATGTAAAAAAAAAAAAAAAAAACTTCTTTTAAGGTACCAGTGAGATGATCCAGGACGGCTGCTTTGAGGCCTCATATCATACACAATAACACTACATAGCCATTCATTCAAAGCAAAGTTAAGAACCAGGAATGAGTACTTGCAGGTACTTGATTGGTCACTCCAGCTCTTTGCCATTTGTGTAAAAACCACTTGCATCCACCACCAACGTCTTCATATTTCTTATCTTAGCCTTCTGTTTGCTTTTGCCAAACAGCAATGATCAATCACAGAGAAAGTTAGAGGGGTTTTCTGACACAGCCTGAAGTCGAGAGAGAAACAGATGTGTGATCACACATTTTACCGGCTCAGTGTGGAAGGACTTTACAGTTCAACTTAGCCGCTGAAGCTCTCTGTTTTGCCACACCTGCACTGTCTGTTCAGTGGCCTCTTGGAAATAAGCCAATGTGCCGAATTTAATCATAAGCTGCTGCTAATGTCTGAAAGAACACAGTCTTGTTTACATAGCCTACAAAGTGATGGTCGTAGATCGCACTGTGAGGACAGTGACTGCTGATCTAGAGCTTAGCTGAGAAAAGACGTGGTTCAGTAATTGGACAGTAATTTATACCAAATTCTCACAATGAGACAAATAAATTGATTGAACAAGCGCCTCTGCTTGCATTCATCACACGAAATGATGTGACTGGGAGTTGGCAGTCCGACACACAGTGCATGTGGAGGCCTTGACACACAATACGTTAAAGTCCTGATCATACTCCAGGAAGGACATGGGCAGCTGCAGACTTCGGACTTGCAGAAGACGAACACATGCATCTATACATACCACAATGCAGACACATTTTCCACGTGTGCTGCATGCATACAGTGCACAGAAGGTGCATCCAGTTTACTTTTCAGTAGACTTATTGTGTGGACAGGCTCTTGTGGACTTGAGCAGATGACAAAATTTACAGACACTCGTGCCCATACTGACACAGAAAGCATCAAGAGCAAACAAGGATCACAACAGTGAATTTATCTTTAGCTTTTCTTTAGGTATGTGTTGCATGTATAGGTGTGTTTTCCTCCTCCTCTTTTATTCTGTACTTGATTTCTTTGTCCCTGTGCCTTTAAGAACCAGAAGAAGAGAAGGGAGGGGTTGAGAGAGGCTGGGGAGAAGTGCAGAAACACAGAGAGAGAGAGAAAGAGAGAGAGAGAGAGAAAGAGAGAGAGAGAGAGAGAGAGAGAGAGAGAGAGAGAGAGGTACAGAAAGAGAGAGAGGGAGGTGGTGTTAATGTTCTCATGTGTTTTCTTTTTGTGGGAAGTGGCACAGCCCAACCACAGCACAAAAACACACATGCACACGCGCCTGCCCATGTACTCGTACACACTGGAAGGCAACACAATTTTGGACGTGTGAGTGAGGCTCCGTATCCACAGTCACAATCAGGGAAGAGAGAGTTGTGTTCACCACTGTATCCCACAGCTGTGATCCCATCATCCTCTGTGGACAAGGAAAAGGAAGCGATGGCACAGATAGGAAGGGAGACATTGAGAGACAGAGTTAGTTGGGTGAAAGATTTGTTTGAAAAAATGAACGAGGTTGATGTTAAAGAATAAAAAATTTAAAAAAAGGTGGATTTTCAGGGAAAAAATCCTTTTAATCTTGAAGCATGAAAGACCCCAGATGGGCCACAGCAGTGAGAGTAGTGCTATTGCTCTCACCAGAGGAAATTCCCTTGTCATTGATACATCCCAGCTGATACAACACAGATGAACATGGCTGTAATGTCACCACCAGTAGATCTCCATTATTGCCGGGTGATAACTGTGAAGAAGAATTGCTGTGGATTTTTCCACTGCGGCTTCCTGCATAGTTTTAGATGGGAACCACCAACAATGAGGCCCAGCCCAACAGAGGCACACCATGTGGTTTCGTCCTCTGCCTGCTCACTCTCTCCTTCCATTATCCATTATCCACCATGCTCCACCCTGCCATCCTCTACTTCCCCACCACCACAATATATTGGCTTTGCCTTCCTCAGATGAGAGAGTCAGAGTCAAATTACCATGACAGTGCTGAGGAAGACGACGGGCTGATGTCGACCCTGGAGTGAGTAAGAAGTGAGAGTGGCAGCTAGCTGTTTCTGTAACAGGCTTTGTGGTACCCTGATCCCGTAAGCTGGACCCAGAGGGCCATGGCGAACCACAGTCACACTCTGATAAGGGCCGGCCCGGTGGTGGCAGAGGAACACGCGCCGCCTGCGACTGGCAGGCAGGCGGTGAAATTGCATCATCAGCGTGAAGGCAGCCACCATGCCAAAAACATGCCTCGGTGGAACCCGCAAAAACATGCTGTGCCAAGTCACTCCTCCACCACCTCCTCTACCATCCCTGCTCTCCATTTAGCAGCCTCTCTCTCTAATACCACCCCTCATTTCCCTCCCCCTGCTCTGTCACATTTTTTGATTCCCTGTTCCAAAACATGCACATGAGCACGCTTGCCAATATGCGTGCTCACACTAGCGCGTGCATACATTCGGCATCACAGTTTGTCTCTGCTGCATGTCTCCCACACGCCCTCGTACACCATTGCCAGCAAGCACAGAGCACTGTGACCTCCCACTGCCCTGAGGGTCTGCATGTCTGTGTGTGTGTGTGTGGCAGGGGGGATGGGGCTTAAGCAGACGGGTAATGGGGGTTGTCACACCAGGGCGACAGGGAGAGACGGTTGTCTGCTCCTCTGTGCCCTACAAGAGAGAACTGGTGCCATGATGAACATCATTCACTCCCTGAGCTTCACAACTTGAAGCTCTCACTGGTGAAAATACCAGTCACACAGGGAAGAAAATGAAAACTGCAACTTTTACAGCCACTAAATATTTCAGAGGCATCACCATGCGTGAACTCACTTGACTCTGAAGCCCGCAATTCAGATTTCTCCAAACGTATGATTTTTTCAGTGTGAACGCCGGAAAATAAAACATCACAAACTAATTACTGCGGTATGGAAGTCCACAGAGGTAAGATTGGTGTTCAGGAAAAAAAAAAAGCAGTGATAGGTTGATGGAGACAATGGAGTGAGACTAATATGTTGTCAGCTGCGTTTTGTTCCAACGGACTTGTCAGCTGCTTGCACATTTGACTAACTTGGCCAAATTGCGTGTGATGCAAAGACGGGGTCAACAAGGGGACAGTAGCTGACATGATAGCTGGAGGTGTGTGTCAAGGGAGGAGGGGATGCAGGGGTGGGCGGGCAGACTGGATTGTGATCCTGTCAGTGTGCAGAGGGAGGGGGTGGGGATGGCGGAGGGCTCATTGATATGAATAATACCACACAGAAAGTAAACAGCCACTCTTAACGTTCTTAACACCTACACCAGCTGACTGGCAGATAGAGATGGTGGGAGGGAGGGGGAGAGACAGAAACAAACACAGAGAAGAAGATCAGGAGACACCTCTGCATGAAGTTTGCCTAATTTTTTAAGCTCCCAAAAATAGCCACAGTGGGACGATGAATTTAGAGCAGCCTGTGTTGTCAGGAGAGCAGTGTGGAGGTTTTGTTTGGTTTTCTTCTCCTCCCTCCTCCCCTTTTCCTCACACTTAAACATCTCGATAGATAGACCCACAGGAGCCTGTCTCCTGCATGAACCCTGCTCCTGCTTTAAACTGCACTGTAAAAATCTTAAAGTCTAAAAGAAGGCAGCAGGGACGGCGCGCTGGCGCTTTTGTCTCAGGGCGCACCACTGTGAAGAGTAAAATCAAAACCGAGCCAACACCACGGGATGCCTGGGGAATGCCACTGCGGGCTCCGTACTGAGGTGGAGGCTCGGCAAGATGCTCACCGGGGCTTTTTGTGTTATACGAGAAAAGCATCCCAGTGAGTGTGTGCATGTGTATATCTGTGTGAGCGTGTGCGTCAGGAATGTAGCATCACTTCCTCTTACTCTTTTTCCCTCTACCTCAGCTTCTCTCAGAGAGGCTCAAACTGAAAATGGTTTTAACAAGTGAGGAAGGATTTTTTGTCTTTCTGCGTGTTTGTGTGTGCACGTGTACGGATATTTTGCATGTGTGCTTAGTGTGCTTCAATACATGTGTGCATGTTTCATGGAAAGGGGGTGTAAGCCTTGCAGAAAATAGGTTGACGTGACCTACATATCCATGTGGCTTCTTATTAGCATACACCCATATTTCTCATAGACACAGACACACACGCACGCCAGATAACAGAGACTTGTGTCATAGAGACAGCCGAGAAGGCTATTTACATTACTTGCATTGTGTCCTTTGTTTGCCTTCAACCGCCTCAACACCAGAGCAGATGGCACACACACACACACACACGCAACGTACATACAAACAATTTACATCAAGCTCACACTCCACTGAACATGATCATACAGGACTGAGGCCATTAAAACTTAAGGTGAATTTAAAGTTGAGCTAATATATTTATATCTATAATGTAAAAAGGAAAACAGAAATTTAGATGGAAAAAGAAAAAAACCATCCAACTGTCTCCAAACAGAAAAAAAAACCAACAGTGGCCATTTGCTGAATGTCTGAAATTGACCTACAATTGCGTTTGATGAGTACCTCTTGTTTGCATACTTCTAAACTGTTTTGTCAAAAAGTTTTGATAGAAAAGTAATGACTGCTATGTTCACCGTCAAGATTTTTTTGTCTAGGAATTGCTACCAAGCTGTAACATTGACACCGCATCAGTGGTTTGCTTCATGAGTCCAATGTTTTGGTTAAGGTTAAGAAATAATTGTGATTTTGATAAAATATGGAATGCACAAAGGGTTCACACACCCAGATCAATGAGATATTTCCTTTTTAGGTATGATTGAATAGTTTACCACAGATGTTTATTCATTATGTTGTTTCTTTGTTGTCCATAGTGGTTGGAAATTAGTTTTTGGAATTGCCCACATTGTTCACATTAATCATCGTTTGCTTGTACAATGCGTTTACAGTTCTGTGAATATAGTTATATATTTGTTTTTGCTTGTTAAATGTTTGGGACTTAATGTTGGGAAGGAGCCTCAGGTTTTCAGTGAGGCAAACCTGAGGCCACCTCTGATGACATGTGATCAGCTGTTACACTTGGTAATAAGTTGACAGACACTCATTCACTCACACTCAAAACTGCTTCAAGAATGCTTCAAGTTCCCAAAACATAATCATAAAATAATCATACTGTAGTTACCAGAAGCAGATTTTGCAAGGAAAATGAAAATGAAACATGTTGTGAACATTTTGCAACTTTGCATGTCCATAAAAAAATGTGTTCTCATTCTGTTGACTAATCTGAATCCTGGTGGCATTTTATTTCTCTCAGAAGTTATTTCTAGAAGACAGAGCAGCTGATCATGCAAATTAAGACTGTCGAATCTTAAAAATGGCGTGTCGTTTTAATGCTGGAAAACCTGGATAGCTTAACAAAATGTGCGATTTTGACCCTCAAGACCATTGTTTGTTTCCCATTTCCTCAGTGATATTTTCCTGACTTTAACCAAGTAGTTTGATCTTCCTAGACCCTTAATCAGGTGGATTTTTTATTAAACATGACTACAATTGTTCCCTTGCATTAACTAAGTAATTTTTAGCCCAAAATGATATATTTCGCTAACCTTAATCAAAGTTGTTTTTCTTTGCTTCAGCCAAACCAAACCGTAACCACAGCTGTAGGTCAGAAAACAGCCAGATGAATCATTTCACTAACAGTCATTTGTGACGCTTTTGGAAGGCACAAACCATCAATGCTGTCCCGCTCATGGGGGAGGCCAGATAGGAAATTGCCCATATGTGTCATTTTGGAAGCCAATCACAAACCGTTTTGCTGTTAAATCTGGAGGACTTGTTAGTGGATATGAGAAAATCCCTGTAGCCAACAATTTCCATTTTCAGGGCTGCATGACAGACAACTTTACACGATGACGCTCACATTCCAGCGAGCGTGATCACCGACGTGACAGGGTTAATTTAAGGCAAAACTAATCACTTACAACAATTATATTTTAAGAGAAATGAAGAAATGGGAAATAGCCCCCCAACAACATTGTGGTTTGTGATTCGCCATTTTACCAGCAATGACACCACCCTCCTGACAGATTTTATTTATAAACCCTTATAACACACAATTGCAACATAACAGGAGACATTCAGAAATCTCAGTTCTCTGTTTCTCTGTTTAACAGTTTCAGACCTCTGGGCAGCAGGAGTCCTTCTCCCTCCCCCTTCTCTCATTCTTTCTCCACAGCTTCTCTTCTTTCTGCTTCTCTCTCTCTCTCTCTCTCCCTCTCTCTCTCTCTCTTTGCAGAGCAGCCATCCCCAGGACATCTATTAATCAGAGGCAGAAATGATAGATGTTTTTCTCACCAGCAATGCCATCTATTTTGCCTAAGTACAAACAGTAGATGTGCTGTGCATATTTATTGCCATAAAAAAAAATCAGTGGCTCAAAAGAACACACATTTTCGCACATTAACAAATGCATACATGCACACAAACACACACAAACACATATTCTTGTCCTCTGTAAACAGCCTCCACCACAGTGACGCAGAATCCGGACTTAAATATAACAGATGCAGCCCAGTTCTGCGTTTTTGCCTCTGCTTGTGTTTGTGTGTATTACTGTGTGTCATGGCACCTTGCAGCTCCTCCAGCGCACTGATGATTAAGAAGCACAATGAACACTGCGGTCATTGTTGGCGTAGGATCTCTTAAAAAGACTTTAACTTTAGGCATTAGTGAGTCAGAGGACTGCAACACGACTTTATAAATAGTGCGCTCCACAAGGCTTGAACCTATTGACGTGAATCATTCACTGTCTGAAGTATAATGCACACTGACCAATTCACAGTTTTCCTTTCACCGTTATCTAGACATTCACCTGACAGCAAAAATGAAGCAACCTACAATAGATGTAGGGCCAGTTATCACTTAGCTCCACTCACTCAAGCACAGTCTTAAAGTCATTTACATTTTTATCTCCTTCTAACGTCAAGCAGAAGAGTCTTTAGCTTGTTAAGAAAAGCTGCAGCAAAATTGTAAAAGATCTGACTGATAACTTGCAAAACTGGAGCCCGGAGCTATACTGCAGACCTTTCACTGTGCTATGAGCCTGTGTACAGCCGCAGATGATCAGGCAAGGCGCCTTCTGTCTGCTCAAAAGTCTACAGTTAATTTCAGAGTAACCATTTTTTTTGTTTTCAGTGCCCCCACACTTTGAACAATCTGCATGAGGAGTTTGCCGGCTCAATCAGTCTCACCTTTTAAATCACCTCTTAAAACTGATTTTTATAGACTTGCTTTTATGTGACTCCTTATTATGCCACCAAGGAAAGCATCCACATGTACCCCCGTTCAATATGGAGAAGTTGCCAAGGCTTTGTCCGCATTAAGGGTCGATGCACGCTCAAACTGGTCGCTACGACGTGTTGGAAGGCTAAAATGTTTACAGTTGTTCTGAATGGCCACACTGGAAGGCAGGGCGAAAAGTCAGAAATCATAGTCTCTACTAAAATGCATTGACTGTGTTGCATGCAATTGCACGATGCAGGCCCTCCATGAGTGGACCTTCTAAGATTCTTAAAAGAGGTCATTCTTAAGAGATCATTCTGCAATCTGAAATACCAAAACAATAGGAACACAGTCAAATCTCAAAAGTTGGTGTCACTGTACCAGTTCAAGATGTTTCATACACCTGTTTTTACTGTGATTATTCTGTGTTTTTTGGTTGTGCTCTGTATTCTACTGACATTTAATCCTTACTTAGCCGATGTCATCTCTTGTTCTGATAAGGTTCTGACATACCAGGCAGGCATTCATCTAAGTTCACATCTGTGGGTCCTTATTGTCAGTTATTTAGCCAATGCAGCATGTTGAATCGGTCTACCCAGTTATTCTGGTTTCATCAGTTGTGTTGCTTTATGTTTTTTTCCTTTCTTTGGAGGATAACTGTACAATAATGA